>NC_062286.1:24918754-25518802 GCF_902655055.1 Lutra lutra
TGGGTATGGATAATAAGGAAGATTCTGGTTCTCAAAGGGTGATCCCAGGGCCAGCAGCCTCTACGTCACCTGGGGACTCGTTAGAAAGGCAAGTGATTGGGCCCCACTCTGGACTTACTGAGTTAGAATCCGGAGGATGGGACGCTCCAGGGCTTTCTGATGTGGGCTCCGGCCGGAGAGCCACACAAGGCGGCTGCCTACCCATCACGACAACTGCTGTGACTTGCACAGGCTCCCTCTGTGCCACGTGCTGCATCAAGGAATTTACCCACCTGAACTCGCTCTTCCCCATCACCATGTGAGGCAGTTATCAGTAGCTCTCGTCTTATAAAAAAGGAAACTGGGCAGAGAGGTCAAGGAGCTTGTCCAGGGTCACATGGTGGGTAGCAGAGCAGGCAAATCTGGCTGTAGGGTCCCATTTCTTATCCACCTTAATCTAAGACATTGCTCCTTGAAATCCAGGGTAGTTTCACAAAACAGCAATGGTTAAAGAGATTTGGAATATAAAGAGATCAATTGCACAAGCTCTTGAGCGCCTCTGGGGGTGGGTAGGGGTGAAGGATGCCCGGAAAGGAAGGGGACAGCCCTGGGTCTCACATATACAGAGGGACCCCCTGCAGTACCAGACAAGATAAACTGTTCCTCAGGGCTTATCTTCTCTTTGTTTAAGGAAAGAAGTACCCTCGTTGATCTGGGTTGTGACTCTTTCCCTCCCCGTCAGCATCCCCATCAGACTTCTGCTGGCTCTGAGTGCCACCATGTGTGCCCTTCCAGCCCCCAGTCCCACAGTTAACTCAGGAGCTCAACGGGCAAGAGGGCTCGGGCAGGGATGAACAGAGGGACGAAGGCTTGGCCAAGTGCTGGGGGAAGGGAGGGGAAGAGAGGGTACATTCAGTCCTACCCTTGAGCGTCTTTTTGTGAGAGCCTGGCAGCAAAGTCATCAGAATTCTGGAACATGAATGATGGAGGATCTTAGAGAAGATCCTTGCACTGGGAACAACAGGAGAGGAAGTGATCCTCATTCAGTCCCATCTCAGGGCCACTGATTTATTTGTGCCTTGGGATAGGGAGTATAAGAATGGTAGAGAATCCCAAGGAAATAATACCTGCCATGGAAATTTCTAGAAGTCATCTTCCTCGCTTCCCCCGCTAAAATTCCCCTTTACCCTGCTTAGGATAGAAAAGCCTGTCTGTTCACACACAGGTCCTCCCCTCATTCTGAGGTTTTCGTGTATCATGCTTGGATCGGAGACCGGGTGCCTGGTTTATATCAGAAGTTCCTCAGAGGCGGGAAATAGATCCATGGGCTCTCCTGGCAAAGCACCCAGTTTGGTGTATGGCCTGGGACTTCCTGGGGGCCTTCTGAAAAGTATGGTGTTGATGGGCCTCAAGCCGCCTTTCAGAACATAGTGTACCAGGCCTCAGGGAAGCCCCCATCAGGCCGGCGGATAGAGTCGCTGGGGCTGCGCCTCCCTCCCCCCACTCCCCAGGGAGTCCAAAACCCGAGTCTTGGCTCCCGTGCCTCCTAGCCCAGTGGCCAGGGGTCTCCATTCACCTCACGCACCCCTGACTTCACAGGTTCCAGATGGGACTGCAGTTGAAGTGAGAAGAAATGTGTTCCGGAGACCATAAAGCTCAGCATACATTTAAAATATTAATAACATTATTATAATGCATCATTATTACAATTATAAGGAGATGGAGGAGTAGCGACCCTGTGCTGTGCTGCCTACCAGACAGGGATGGGCTCATGCAGGCCGTGTGTCCTAGGGGCATGGAAGTATGCATGTGCTCTGTCCCAGGGTCAGCCCCAACACCAGGGCTGCTGAACACCACCCGGAGACTATCCTGGCCCATGGAGAATGCTGAGAAGAACTGAGGTCAGAGAGCAAGGGTTTGAACCCAGCTTCGCCACCATTGCTGAGCAACAGGAGGCTTTGATTTAGTGTCTCTGAGCCTCAGTTTTCTCAGCTGTAGACTGGGTACAGCAGCAGCCTCACACCTCCCCAGCTGAGAGCATGAGCTCAGGCATGTCTACACACCAGGGGCCTCCCGACTAATGGTCACCATTGCCACCATCTGAGATGCCAATGCAGCCCAAGACCCAAAAGAGGAAGGGGGGCCAGATGGAGGGAGGGGAAGAGGGGTATGGGAGCTCCAGAGTTACAGAAGGACATGGTATGCAGAAGGGGAGCCAAAACAACAAGGGCCAAGCCCCCAGGGCCCCCCGACTGTGTCCTGAGGAGAGTTCTGCTGGGAGCTGGTGCTGGAACATTTACATGTCTCAGACTCATGCAGGCCATGGGCCAAAGGAAGGATGCACCTGTTAGAGCAAGAGTGGGGTCCAGACTCAGAACTGAGGGCGGGTGGAGAGGCAGAGTGGGGCTGGGGCTGGAACAGAAGGGAGATGGCCGGGAAAGCAAAGGTCAGCCACTGCCCTCGGGCTGCTCTGATGCGTACCACGGCTCCTGGCCACGTGCGAAGCTGTGGTGAGGCAGGTGCTGGGAGAGGCGGCACTTGGCAGACGCAAGTTCTAATCCCAGCCTGACGCTGGGGTTGGGTATGGACTCCGCCTCGCCAGCCTCCACAACCTTGGCAGCTGTGGGAGTTAGAACTCATTCCAGAGGTAGTCTAGTACCACGGTCAAGGGTGAGAGCTCCAGGTTCTCTGTGGCTGCCAGTGACAGGCGAGCTGGAGAGCACCACGGGCCTCTGTCTCTCCCCTATGAAACAGGGTACGCGCTGCCCCCACAGGATTGCGGGGAGTGACGGAATGGATGCATGAGTGTGTCAGACAATGTGGGCATGGAGTCAGAAATGCCCGATGTTTTTCCGGCAGGGCCATTCCCCCTCCTGAGGGAGGGGCCTGGCGAGGCCAAGGAGGAGGGTCATCTTACCTGCGGATGGTTCTGAGCAAGGTGGAGCGGGCCTCGTTGTGGAAGGTGATGATGATGCTGGTGGGGGGGAGGTCAGCGCAGTAGACCAGCAGGGTGCATCTGGGGGAGGAAAGGCATGAGGACACATAAGGCCTTGGGGGGCAAAGCAGATCTAAACGGCTGGAACCAAGGGCACTGCGGCGGTCCCCAGTACAGACAGAGGCCTGGCGTCTGGGGGGACCACCCCAGCTGCATAGCACGGGTGAAGACCCCAGGGCAGGGAGAGCCCAGAATGACTGAAGCTAAATTGCCCACCTCCACAGGGAAACCTGGGCTTGGATCCAAGTTAAGTTAGCATACAGAACATAAACGTGGGACGAGTTCATGCACAGGGGCTTCTAGTGGCCACACCAAGCCTCCCCCAAGTCTTGGGCTCTGCTCCCTGGTCTGTGTCCATCCAAGTCGACAGAGGCTTCACTGTGTCCTGGGCCAGCAGCTCCAGCCCATCCCCCCCATGCTGACTCCTGACCTCCTGCCACATAGGCGGAAATCTGGCAAGTTTAACTAGGCAGAGCCCTAACACCCTGGCACAGACAATAAAACTCCATCTTGAAAAAGCTTTCATTTCCACGTGTCCAGGATCATTTCGTGTGACAATTACATCTGGGGTAATTTCAATTTAATACCTCGCTGCAAGGGAAAATTGTAGCCCACAGCCCGAAAATTACTATAATAATGAAAATAAACCCGCCAAGTGATGCTGGTGCCACCAGGGACTATCCCTGGGTAAGTGCTTCCTCCTGTTTCCAGCTCTTCCAGGGGCTGTCCAATTACACGGAGTGGTATTAAACGAGGAAGTAAATAACAGACATTTGGGGAGTCAAATGTTTCTTCTCTTCATTTTCTAATTTTGTCCTCGGCTCAGGGCTTTGAGTTTGGGGGTCTGGAGATCCAAGGCTGGACTTCCAGGGCCCCGGGAGCGGGCTGATACCATTGGCAAAGCAGTGTATGCAAATGTGTGGGTTGTTTGTGGTTTGGTTTTGTTTTTCTCTGGGAAGATGATTCATACTTTTCACTGGATTCTCAAAGAAGTCTGTGGCTGAAAACACTTTGTCTCATTCCTAGGCCAACGAGCCTGACGTTCCTTTGGCTCCCTGAGACTTGAACACGTTCCTCCAAAAGCAAACACTGAACAGGAGAATTTGCGCAGAGAAAGCGGGGCCCTCGTGCTCAGGGTCTGAGCACATCTGGGCTTGGGTCACCTGCCAGGAGCCAAGAATTAGGAAAGGAAGGCCCCAGGGGAAAAGATAGTGGAAAGTTCAGTCATGACCTTCAGGCCTTCCCTGTCCCCGCTCTCCCAACCCGCCTAAGACAAGGCCTCACCACATCATGTGAGCTCCGTCTACTAAGAAAACCCTCCAGAATCTACTCCTGTTCTGTTGTTCTCATGGGCCCGGCTCCCAGAGCCCTCACTCCTCTCAGGGATCCCTGGGGCAACCTACTGACTGGGCTTCCTGCCTCCACCCTCTGCCCCTGCCACTCACATCCTGTCTACAACACAGCTCTGTGCAGACCTTCCTCTGGCCAGAAGCCCTCAGTGGCTCCTGATGCAGGAGGTCCAAACTCCCTATCACAGCCCCCTGAGACCTCCCTCGGTGGCAGCATCATTTGCTGCTAGAACTCTCCTTTACTACTCATCCTAGGACTTCTGCATGGAGCAGCGTCCTTCCTCCTTTCTCCACCTAATGAGCTCCTACTCATCCTTCAAGATCCAGAGCAAATGTCCCTCCTGCTGTGAAGGCCTTCCCCATCTCGCCCACATAAGCAATGACCTGTCCTTTGTGCTTCTGTAATTCTGTACAGATCTCTTTTCCAGAACTTTTGGAAATGGGACAGTCTTCTGCACCTGAATATGAGTTCTAGGGAACCAGTCCCCTATCTCTAAGGAAGGACGCTTGTCTCTCTCCACATCCCCAGAACAAGAGTTCAGCATACTAGATGCCCATTCATGGGGAGAGGGAGAAGGAGATTTGGGAAATGCATTCCTAGCTCAGCTGCTGACTTAAGAACTGATGGTTTTTGAAGGTGTGGCCACCAGCATCCCTGAAGGTGTCCAGCAAATCTCATCTACTGGTCCTCATGCCTTGCTTTGTTCTGTCCCTCACTGAATCGGGGCTAGCTCCCACGATCAACAGAATATGATGGAAGTGACCGTGGGTGACACCTCCAAGGCCAGAAACAGTGCAGGCTCTGCTTTGGCCACCTGGAGGGAAACCAGCTGTCGAGGACACGCAAGCAGACCCGTGGAGAGATGCTCATGCATGAGAGAACAGAGGCCTCTTGCCCCCGCTGCCACCAACTTGCCAGCTGCGTGAATGAGCCACCCCAGGAGGGAGTCCCCCAACGCTAGCCCAGCCAGCAGGTGACAGAAGTCCCAGTGGCTCCACGCCGGACCTCCCAGAACTCCGGACCCACAAATACTATGAAGATAAGCAACAATTCCTGTGGTTTTAAGCTACTAAGTTTGGGCAGTGATTTATATGCATTTGCTAACTATTATCAAACGGGAAGGAAAATGCTTGGACATGGCCCCCAGGGAGAAGAGGTCTTGAACTTGCCTATCTTCATATAGAGACCTGAGTTTAAATTAGGATCAATGAGGGAGAAGGGCGGGAGGCTAGTTGAGATGGACTTGGTTGGTGGGATGGGGAGGGAGGCCCTCGGCTGCTGTGCTACAGGGTCCGTGAGGGTGTGGAGGGAGTTGGGAGACCCAGGCAGCGGGGGAGGCAGCAGTGAGCATGGTGAGTGCTGAAAGAAAGAAGGTGGATGTCAGGGAGACGAGGGGTGATCATCTGTCTTTTCCAGGAAGGTAATAAAGCTGAGAGCTTTGCAGGACCTCCTCGTCTCTGTCAGAGAGGGGACAAAAAGAAAGACTGACCCGAGTGACTCCCAAGACCACGACTGGCAGGGTTGGGCCAAGGCTCAGGTGCTGGCACTACCTTGGGGATGGCCAAGGGACCCCAAACCCCAACCTTGGTGATGGAAGTTCTTTAGGGCAAGTTGGTGCGGGAGGGTGGTAGTGGGAGCCGCTCAGAGAGCCTCCGGGGACAGAGGCTATTTCTCCTGCCTTGGCCAATGCAGCTGAGGGAGGCAGGCGTGTAAATGCACAAGGGCCCAGCAGCATGCACACACGGGCGCCTGCAGACCAGAGAGGCAGACATGACGCCACCTGGGCTGCTGAAGTCTTCACAGACAAGGAAGTGCTGGATGAAGTAGGGATGCACAGAGAGAAATGGGGTAGTGTCCCAGCCCTGGCATGGTTCTGTACCCCCAGGTTGAGTGCCACATGAGATGGTTCATAGAATATTGGCCGGGGGGTCATACCCCACCAACTGGCTGTAGGACTACGGGCCAGGCACCTCCTCTCCAGCTTGCTGTCTGCTCATCTGCAGGACAGGGGTTGGGCTCTCCTGCTTAAGGGAGCACAGGAATCAGAAGCTCTAACTGTAACTGACCCCAAATAAAGATGGTTGATGTGAGAGAACCCCACAAAGACCGTCCTGCAGCATGAGCTCGACTGTGTGGCTGGACATTGAAATGACCTTTCCGAGCCTCCATTTTTCCTTCTGGAAAGTGGAGACAATTTTTAACTTGCATAGTTTCCCCCCTAGATTATTTCTATGTTGTTAGGGAATAGTCCAAGCTTGACAAACCCGCCGGGGCCGTTATCTTCAAGAGCGAGTTCAAATGTGCAGAGTACTGCTCCCATTGGGTGGTTCTGTCCTGTCTGACAGAGGGTGAGGGGCCCTGAGAGGCCCCGAGGGGTGTGAGGAGGCAGGGAGAGCAAAGCAGCCAGCATCGGTGTTAGAGAAAGGAAGCCGGACTGTGATGTCAGTCTGAACCCTGACTCTGCTGAGAACTGTGCTGTGGGCCCTCGGGCACATCGTTTGCCTTCTCAGAGCCTCTAAAATGCAGACAGATACCTCCCTTACAGGCTTGCGGCGAAGACCACAGACTGCAGACAACGCGCAAGGTGTTTAACAGAAGCCACGTAAACGGCTGTGAGAATTCTTATTAGCACGGCTCTGGGTGCTGAACCAGCCTCCATGCCCTGTTCTGCGCTTAGGGACTAGAACCATGAACTCATGATTCCAAAAAGGAAGGGGCCTTGGAGACGACCCAGTTCAACCTCCTAAACTGTGCAGAACTTGGTGGTGTGACAGGCATTGGCGGGAGGCCGGGCAATCATGCTCTGGGTCCTCATTCCCCTCCCCCCTCCTGCAGGATAAAGGACGGGGGCAGTTCTTATCTGGGGGGCGGCGATCCCCCCAAGAGCTCCAGTGTACACAGGCCCAGGGAGAGTGGGCAGCAGGGCACTGCTCTGACCTCGATGGCGTGGGCAGCCTGGCGCCTGGGACTTCACGGATTCTTCCCTCTGACCCTGGTCACAGAGTTTCCACTGTCTCATCAGACCCTCAAAACAGCTTCTGAGAACCTCCACTCCCCTGAAGAGAGGACCTGGGGGGCTCCAAATCTCACTCAGGGTCACACACCTGGAGAGTGACTCAGGCGAGCTGAACCCAGGTCCCATGACTTCTAACTGCCCCCCTGTCCCCAGCACCCCACTGCCCTGCTTGGGGACATTGGCACTGGCAGCAACAAGGCCGAGGGGCAGAGAAAAATCCTTCGGACTGGACTCCGTGAGGAGTAGGCTCAGAGGCTGGGCTTTCTGGGAGAAGGTTCTAAAAGATTAATCAAATGGCAAGATCTATTAGGACTCTGGGGGAATGGCAAAAACTGCCAATGCTGAGATCTGGCACCCACAGACGGACGGGAAAGCATGTTTATAATTTATTAAAGATTCAGGGGTTTTACTGGCGAGAAGAGCGAGTGAGCAGGAAAGATTGCGGTGGGGGTAGAGCCCAGAGGAAAGGCGGACCACACAGTGTGGGGAGACTGACGCCAGCCCGCCCACAGGGGCTGCTATCCCCACGACCCCACGACCTCCTGAATAACGTACGCTCCGCTGAGCTCACTCCCCATGTGCAGTTTTTTTTGTTCTGTGCTTCTCCTTTTTCTTTCTGAAAAATTTAACTGAGGCTCTCGATTTCCCCAAGTTCCGGTGTGTCTTCCTGAACCATCAACTTTTTGAGTGCTTAGTACCACTAACCGGCCAAGACACTTCCATGGAGCTCCTGAGACGCCAGCCCCAGGCGCAGGAAGGAGCTTCTTCCTCTTCCATCTCTTTCCATATCTCCATCATCAGTCCCTGCTCCCCTACCCATCCCTGCCCCGTCCCTACACTCCAACAGGTGCCAAGGTGGGTATGTCAGAAACATGCTAAGTGAAGGTCGCTGTCAGTTCCCATAGAAATGTAATGTGCACATGCTTTTTTAAAAAATTCATTATTTTATTTATTTATTTGAGAGAGGGAAAAAGAGAGAGAGAGCGTGCACACAAAGAGGCAGGGAGGGGCAGAGGGAGACGGAGAAGCAGACGCCCCACTGCTGAGCTCAGAGCCTGACACAGGACGCTGGGATCACAACCTGAGCCGAAGGCAGATGCTTAACCAACTGAGTCACCTAGGTGCCCCATGCACCTGCCTTTTATTTTGTTGCCAAAACTGATGAAATGGACAGCTGCCTCTAAGCACTGTTATGATCTCATCACCATCCCCAATTTATCAGTGGGCAACAGAGGCTCCTGATGGTCCTATGTGGGCCTGCTGGGGCTGGTAACCAGGTCCTCTGACTCCTGGACACACACCTTCCTCCTACAGCATGCTACCCTTATGGAAGAAAAGACATGGCTATAAATTATTAACATCTGGTGTTTGACTCTGCAAAGTCAAAACAGGAGGGAGTGAAGGAGAGGAAGACCCAGGAACTCAGATAATAATAATAATTATTGTCACCAAAATGTTGATGGAAAGGCAGGCCCCTGGACTCCCCCACAATTGACAATGGCACCAAAAGCGAGAAGAGAGGCTCCTGGAGGGGGGCTCTGACATCCCAGAGGGAAGACAGAGGGCAGTTAGGAAAAGGGCAAAGGTCACACAGATATGCCACAGAATTTAAAGGAGATCACACAGGCCTGCGGTGGGACACCTGGGTGTGTTACCACTCAGGGTCTTGGCAGTGATCTCCCTTCTCTAAGCCTCAGCTCCTGGTCTACAGTGATGAAAATTCCACCTCATCGTGTTTTTAAACCATTACTTCGGGGCGCCTGGGTAGTTCAGTCGGTAAGCAACCGGCTCTTGGTTTCCGCTCAGGTCATGATCTCGGGGTAGGGAGACCAAGCCCTGTGTCGGGCTCCGTGCTGTGCGTGGAACTGGCCAGGGATTCTTTCTCTCCCTCTCTCCCCCGGCATACAACCCCCACTTGTGGGTGCATGTGCTTGCTCTCTCTCCCCCCACCAAATAAATAAATAAATAAATAACAAAAAAAAAAAAACCCTACTACTTAGTGACGCCCGCTGCTGGGCACTGTGCAGGGCACCTGGTGTATTTAAATGCTCACCACAACCTTATGAGGGGCCACTGCTTGATGGACTCACTCAGGAGGAGACTGAGGCATAGGGAGGTTAAGTAACTTGTAGCCAGTGCAGAGATTTGAACCTAGGCCTGCTAGCTGTCCTCATCACCATGCCACAACTGTCACCATGCCACTACCTCTCCACGCCAGCACCATTCCAAGCACTAGGATATCCAAAAGCCTCCAGCTGCTGCTAAGTCCCATCTGTGTGCCCTATGCC
Organism: Lutra lutra; assembly: GCF_902655055.1. Taxonomy (NCBI): domain Eukaryota; kingdom Metazoa; phylum Chordata; class Mammalia; order Carnivora; family Mustelidae; genus Lutra; species Lutra lutra. Next base: position 24,928,383 of record NC_062286.1, read on the forward strand.
CTGAGGACCCATGTGTCCCCACTCAAGTTACCAACCCAAGAAGCAGTTTCTACAGAGCTCTGGAACCTAGCTATTGCAGCCACCTGCTCAGAGGGGAGAGATGGGATGCCGCTCCTGGGCAGTTAGAGGAGGACAGGGAAATGGCTGACTGAGCCGCCACTGGGGGACCCTGACAGAGACTCCCACTTTCTGCCTGGATGCAGCCAGCAGAGTTGTGATTTCAATGAGGCCCTGGGCGGGGGAAGGACAAACCGTGCACACCTATTTCTAAATAGCTAGTGACCGTGACTCTTACAGTCCTGCCCACGTGGCAGAGGGCAGACTCAGGCAGAGAGATCGAATGGGCTATCTTCTCTGTGTGTTCCATTTCCCAAGCTCTATGGACACGAGGGCCAAGAGAAACACAGGCATAGTGTGGGGGTGGGACCTGTTTCCTGGGAGAACACTGTCCCCGAAGGAGTGACAATTTGAGGATTTCCAGGTGCAGGGGCATGGGGGCACATCCTCTGTCCCTCCCATACTTTTGTCTCATCTCCCCATGTCATGGCTCCAGCCTTGATGAGACCAGCATCTCCTCCCCTCAGTCCCCAGGACACGAACACCCACCCCAAAGCTGATGGGTGTGTAGAAGGATGAGGGGAGCAAAGCTCAAGGCCCAGGGACCTTTCCAGAATGTCAGCTGCCCTGGGACAGGGACAGCGAACATGCTATCTGCATTGAGAATCACAGGTTCTGTATTTAGAGCTGAGAGCTAATACATTTAGAGCTAATACATTCCCGAATCAGTTCTCTGTAAGGAAGCTGGCTCCCAGCCAAGCGGAGAAGGAAGATGGCCAAAAGGTACAAAATGCCAAACCTGCACCTGGCCTCTGGGTTCAAACTCGAGTCTTTAGAAGAGAAAAATGCAAGCAGTATAAAAAGTATGACAACGGTAGAATCAGAAATTCCTTTTAATCTCATTTCATGGGCAACACGGATACACTGTAAGGCATGAAATTTTTATTTCATGTCAATTTCACTGGGATTTCACATGCAGATTAATTTGTTCATCCACATAAACATAGAGTGCTCCTAGGTCTTGCCTCAACAGCTGTCCTCATTTAGGATTACAGAAATCCTGCATCTCATAAATGATACTAAGAATAACAGTGAGATCTGTGACTCCATTGTGCTGCCACATTTAATTGCTGAACTCATTATTAAATTCCTTTATGCTGGGAAGAAGGTTCATGGGCCAGGGCTGGGGAATGAGCTGCCTTGAAGCCTGGTCGGGTACTGTGGTGGGCAGCAGATGACCTCCAACTCCCAAGTCTTTGTGTCGTCCCCGCCCCTGGAGCATGGTCTGACCCCGGTGAGTGGCTTCTCAGCAACAGAACACAGCTAAAGTGTTGGGATGCCATGTCTGTGATCAGGTTAGGAAAGACCGGGACATCCATCCTTGTGCTTGTACACGTTGGTGAAGCAAGATGCCACGTGGGGCTGTCTCACATGGCTAGGAACTGAGTGAGCATGGCCTCGGGTCAATAGCTTGTGAGGACTGGAATCCTGCCCAGAACCACACAAGGGAGATGGGATGAGGGTCCAGCCTGGTTTTGCCCTCAGATGCCAGCAGCTCCAGCTGACCCCTGGATTCCCGCCTGGGAGAGCCTGCAGTCGAGGACACACCTGAGCCACGCCCCAATGCCTAATCCCCAGAAACTGAGATGATAAATGTCCTATTAAGCTACTAAATTGTGGGTAATTTGTTATGAAACAAGAGACAATGAATATAGGCCCCCTTAGCTACCTGAAGGAACAAGGTCAGCAGCATTTCTCACTCCCCGGGGGGCAATGATAAATCCTCTTGGGCAGTTGGTAGCTGACCCCACAAGGTCCTTCCAGAGCCCCTACAGGACCCTCTGGTGGCCTCCATCCCCCAAGATGATGCTAGCTATGGATGCCTGAGGGCCCTACACACACAGAAAAGTTCTCCAGTAGTACCTTTTGGGCTTGTCCCAATCTTTATAGATTCAACTCCCTTAATATGAACCATACAATACATAAGAAATTGTCTCTTTGCTCACTTCTCCCATGGATGGGAGTTGACGCTGTCAGTCCAGCTCAGGACCTGCAGTTCATTTATTCCTCCTCGGGGTACCCCCTGGATTTCTCAGCCGCCGACTCCCTGTGGCATCACATTTCTAAGACAATCTACATGTTGACCATGCGAGGGCACTTCCACAGATTAACGGCAGCCCACAGATCAGAATGGTGTTTCCAGAAAATAGCTCTACAAGCCCATTTTCCTGGCAATGTAAGAAGTCCCCCAGGCATCTCTGCTGACAGACTGGATGCTAACTGGGGAAAGAGGACACTATGATTTAAAGGCCATGATATTGAACACCTGGGTAGCTCTTTGTTTTGAGTCAGGTCATGATCGCACGGTCATGGGATCGAGCCCTGCATCAGGCTCTGCACTCAGTGTGGAGTCTGCTTCGGATTCTCCCTTCCTCTCCCTCCTGCTCCTTCTCTCTCTCTCACTCTCTCAAGAAAAAAAAAAGAGGCCATGATAAGGCCTCCCCTAAAGGCCCAGTCTCTGCTTCTACCTTGTTTTGCAGCTCTTGGCAGCTGGAAGACCTTTCTCTCCTGGACTCCAGACGAACCCCGGAGTTGCTGCAACATAGAAAGTACCACAGAGAGCATCTGGCTGGGTGCCCCCTACACTGGCAGCTGGTGGACAGTGTCTCCAGGAGAAGCCTATGCGTGTTCTGTGAACGCAGTTGGCACAAGTCAAGTCAGTTGGGCAAATGAGAAATACTGGAAGACTGCTAGATCACCTTTCTGGTGATCGCCAATACACATGAACATGTTACAGGTTCTGAGACCTGCTAGCCTACTGTTTACCCAGCTTTGACCTCAAAACCCGCCCCCTCCCACCCGTGCATTTTTTCTTTTCTTCTAGCACACCACGCCTTACACATAGTGGGAACGTGCGCATTTACTGGATATACAGGGAGGACTGTGTGGGACACAGGTTTAGAACACATTGCTTCCGGCTCCCTCTATATTCACCGATGGCGAAACTGAGGCCCTGAACTGACCTGCCCAAGGCCACCCAGCTAGTTAGTGGTTTGGCGAGGGTCTTCTGGGCCTTACCACTGAACCTGCTGTTTCCTTCAAGGAACCAAGCTTGGGACCCCTGTCAGATGACTCAGAGAGGCCCCAGGCTCCAGTCCACATAGTGTTTCTGTTCACGTCTGCCTTCCAGTGCCCTCTCACCCCCCTCCCTACCAAATCCTACTACCAACATCCCTACTGCTCCTCCATGTCGCTAAACTAATGGAAACTTTTCAGTCTTTGCTTTACTTGTTATCTCTGTAAAATGTGACATGGAAGGTCACACATTTTATTAAATACTTGGTTCTTTGCCCTCGGCTTTGGTGAAATCACCTTAGTGTGTCTATCCTCTCCTTAGTCTGTCTCTTCTGGGTTTTCCTCTTCTTTCCCTCATCTGAAATTCTAGTATCTCCTGCAAATTCTAGTAAACCATCTTCTTCTCAGTCTAACTTCTCTTTGGATTACTCAACTTTTTTCCAAGGCTTCAATTTCCTATCTATTTGCTAATGAGCCCAACCTTATTCCTAGTCCTGAAGAGCACCTTCCCTTGGAGGTCCCCATGAGGTGACCTCTTCACCTACGCTCTGCCTTCAGCACCTTGGCCAAGCCTGCTGTGCCTTTTGCGTTCCCCAACCCACCATCTATGATGTGCCCAAACCCAAGCGATATTCTCAAATCCTGCCTCTCCCCAGTCCCCTAACCTAACTAAAGGCCTAGGCCTGTCAATCCCTCTTACTTATCTCATGACCTGGCTGTTTCTTCACATTCCTATCATGTCTTGTCTGCATTACCGCAGCAACTTCCCAGCCAGCTTTATCCCCTTACAATCTATCCAGCATGCTGCAGCTAAAACGATCTTTCCAAACTGCAAATTTTTAACATGTTTCAACGCTACCTAACTGCTTGCAAAATGAAGCTGAAACCCTTAATCACAGCTTCCTATCCTAGTGACCCAGCCCCACTTCTGACTCCTCCCCTGCACGCTCCAAGTTTCGGCCAGGTTCTGCCTGACCCACTCTTCTCTCTACGGACCTCTGCAGGCATGGCCTCCCTCCCCGTGTCTGAAATGCACTCTCCTCTCTTTCAAGGTCAGGCAATTTTCTAGTCTTCTAATCTTGGCTTGGAAGTTACTTTCCCTGGAAAGCATTTCTTGATCTCCCCAGGCTTTTCCAAGGTGCTCTCCTAGGACATCTTCGTAATTGATTACCAAACATTGTGAACTTACTTATCTGTCCCCTCTACTACTGGCTGCACCGAAGGCAAGGACTCATTTGTAGTTGGGACCTCAGAACCTAGCACAGAAGACCTACAACATAGGTCTGAAGAATGAGTGGATGCATCCGTGAGGGAGGAAGCAGGTGGGCGCCCACTGGGGAGAAGTCAGAGGGGACAGTGTCCCTTGACAAGTTATGAGTTACATCAGCTTGAGGGAACTCCTGAGCTCTAAGCTGAGCAAGGTCCCAAGGTCAATCATACAGAGAAGAGAGACCAAATAAGTCACTAAGATTGAAGTTGGAATATGGAGCCCCAGTGGCACAAACAGGGAGCCTTGCATGAAGGGTGTCCTGGGAGACACCGGGGACAGTCATCTGATGCCTGTGGAGAGCTCTGACATGTTGGAATTGGAAATACCCAACTGTATTTAAAGGGCCGAGATGTTCTCCTTGTTTACCAAAGTCCCAGGGATGATGAACACTGTTCATGGAGATGAAAACACTGTTCATCGAGGTGTCCATTGAACACTATTCAAGGATGATGAACACTTGCTCTCTCAAATGAGGGGAGACAGACTGAATCCTACCTGGACGGGGTTGCCAGACATGGCTCGGGCACCCTCTTCATCCAGACCCTCAGTGTCCAATGCGGTAGCCACTGGGCATTGGAGTGTGAAATATGTGCAAGATTGCAATGACTTTGTATGAAAAAGAATGTAAAATAGCTCATCACACTCACTGTATGTCAAAATGGTCATATTTGGGTGTACTGAGTTAAAATGTATTATTAAAATTAATTTCACTTGTTTCTTTTGCTTTTTAAGACATGACTACTAGAAGATTTCACGTTACCTATGTGGCTTACGTCTATTTCTAATGCACATCGTTGTCCTATATATTCCTCAAGCTTAGCTTGTATACAATCCGATTTCACATTTCACCCTTAGTGCCAGACAATGGTTTCTAGATGCTGGGTTCTTTCGTATGAGTAAAATAAAACCTTAAAAAATTTATAAAGACCATTATTAGGTTTGCAACATTTTATTTTGTGGGAGAGAACATATTTTAAAAATCCCATCACCTAATATCATCCTTTCATAAAAGGCTGTTTAAACACTAGAAAAGGCTGCAATTTCAGAACCATTAAAAACCCTTTAAATTGTAGAATTAAGCTTTAAGAACATCTCACTCACGGTATTCCCTCTTGCCCCAACACCAAGGATCAGATTTGTAGTAATTCACACGTGAAAGTACAGCTCAGAGGTCTGCCCACTAAATTATGATGTGCCTGGGTTTGACACCCCCTCCCCACCCTGCCCGATGTGCCATGCACACTGAACACAGAAGACAGGAAGCCTCTACTCTTTGCTCCAGAACCAACAGCCCCAGGTCTGTTCTTGGGGCTGCTGAGCCTCACAGCTCACGATGGTTTTTATGATCTCGGGTCCCCATTTATCTCCTCACATACTTTGCTGTCTGTGCAACTGGCTCAGAACTCGCATCCGACTGGGGGATACAGATATGTCAGGCTGAACTTAGGCCTCCTGGAAACCGCCACTTCTCCCCTCTAGAGAGGACCCCCTTGTTGTCCCAGACAACTGATTTTGCTCCGTTACGTGGACTAGCTCCTTTGAAATGAGTGGGACCCCGGAGTTTAGGGGAAGCCACAGGGAGGCGGCAGGACCATCCCTCCAGGAAGCGTGACGGCTCTCGGGACACAGCCAAGAGGCTTCTCTCGGGACATTGCCAGGACCTGCGTTCGCTGGTACCAAGCACCTCCCAGATGGCAGCCGTGTGCGCCTGTGCTCGTGTGCTTAACGTGTGCGTGCACACACGCGGTGGGGGGGGGAATGTTCTCAAAAGACAAAGGCAGAGTGTAGCTGGGACCAGGAAGTGTGGAGCTGGGCCAAGGCCTATTTTTGCAATGTTTCTGAAAAAGATTTCCTCAGTGTCTGGGACAAGGGTTCCTTCAAGTCTTATTTTAGCCCTGCTGGAATCACATTACACAATAGTAGTAACACACAACACCTACTGACCCCTGGTTCTGCCTCAGGTCTTCTCCCAAGAGCTTGAGATCTGCACAGTGATTCTCTGAAGTCCTCCTCTCTCATCGCAGAGGGGACTGTGAGGGCAGGTCAGTGAGCGGCAGAGCCCCGAGATAAAACCAGATGGGCCGGCTCCCGACTCTGTGCTCTCACATGCTCGTCTTGGGGACCCCTGGATGGTCATCTGACTCAGTGGCTCCCGGCCTTTCTTTCACCTTTCTCCCTGCCTTTGGTCTTGAAGGGCACATGCTAGAAGGTTCTGGAAAGATGGAAAAAACCACAAGTCTGGGCTGTCCCTCGCCTGCTAAAGAATAGCGGTTCTCTTTGATGCTCCCTGAACAATTGCCTGATATTTCTCAGACTCTCCAGCTCAAGGATCAGAGAATAGGCAGTCCTTCCTTTTACCTTTTGCCTTCAATCCTCAGACTGAAGCAGCTGAGATAAAACCTGTAGCCCTAGTGAATCCAGGGATGCGGCCATTGAGCTCAGGGACCGTCTGCTTGAGGGCCAAGTGTTCCCCACTTCTTCTCCTGCGGACTCACAACAGTGTGCCCTTCTGGAAGGTCTGAAGGGGGAGGTAAAAAGCAAAGGCTTCTCACACCTTCCCGAGCTCTCCTCCTAGCCTGTTCATCCATCTATCCATCCTGAGTCGGTCCTGCCCCACATTCTGCCCCTTTTCTTCTCACTTCGGCCTGCCCAAGCTGGGTCTGCACCTTTGCAAAGCCCCCTGACCTTGCCTACAGAGCCGCCCCACCATCTCCTTCCTCCCTGCTCTCCTTAGTCTCACTTGGTTCCTTGAAGCCAAGCCCTGACCGCATCCCAAGGCCCCCCAGTCACACTAACCCCCAGCCCTGCCCCATAGCTCCCCTGCTTGAGCCTCCCAGTCCTGCTAACCTGGTCCATTCATTTCTCCCTTGAGCATGACCTCCACACGACTCCCCATCCCACACACCCCATCTTCTTGTCCAGGGCTGCCTAAATGCCAGCCTTATGCCACCCACGTCAGCGTCCCCTACCACATTTCTCATGGGAATTACTCCCTTGTCTGCAAAGCTGTGCTGTCTTCTCCATGGGCAGAGCCCACTTTCCTAATTCTTTACATTTCTTAAGGGCAACTTAGTCAACTGACTGGAGTCGATGTCCTCATCTCTAAACCAGAATCACAGCAAGGTTGCTGGGCTGGGAGAACATATACAAGGTGCCTGCCACATGCCAGGGGAATACTTTGATCAATAAACATTGGCTGATTATGGTCCCGGATTTATGGGCTAACACGGAGAATCCTTTGTTGAGTGAAGGTGGGTTTAAATTTCCCAGGATTTGAGTTTCTCCCTCTGTTTCGAGGATTCTTTCCCATACCTGTGCTCCCAAACCCTCATGTTTTCAGGAGACAGTGTGACAGGGAAGCCAGCAAGATACGCTTTGGGTCCACAGTCCCTCAACCTGTACCGATGAGAGGCTGTGTGTCAGACATGCTGCTGGCACACCTTCCCCGGGTCACTCTAGGTCACGGTGGGGGGGGGAGATGGATGTGTGCCCCTGGGGTAATGGGTAATGAGTGCTCACAGTGAGCACAGGAGTGAGGGGGAGCCACTGAACTCAGCGGGAGGGGGCGAGATGTCTTCCTGGAAAAGACCCTCTTCACCCCACCCCAGGTTCCTGAAAGATGAAGGAGTGCCCTGCACAGACAGAGCAGCACAGATGAAAAGCCATGATGCCTTGAGTACCATCAGGGAGCCACAGCCCCTGATTAGCTGGGGTGGACCGGCCTTTCAGAAGAAGCGAGCCAACGACATTTGAAAGATTTTAGATGGGAAGCCAAGTGTCTGCATTTGGAAAGATCTCCATGGAGGAAAAGTGGAGGACAGACTGGTAGGAGGCCAGATGCATGTTGGAGGGCGGTGGGGGCTGCTGCAGGAGTCATCCTGGTGAGAGGGGACAGCCGCTGAGGATCAAGTAAGGCCAAGGTCTAAGAGCTATGTAGGACGCACACTCAACGGAATGAGGGTGGGCCAAGTCAGACTCCAAAGGTGTGGGCTTGGGTCCAAGGTCAACAGTGGGACCTGTCCTGAGATGGAACGGGTGAGAGCAAAGTGGATGCATGCTGTCTCAAGAGGTGGTACAAGCAGGCTTGGTGAGGCTTGGGGTAAGGAATAAATGATGTGTTCAGGAGTGCTGGGTGGCTCAGTAGGTGAAGGCCCAACTCCTGATTTCAGCTCAGGTCATGAGCTTGGGGTCGTGGGATGGAGCCCCATATCAGGCTCCATGCTCCGCTTAGAATCTGCTAGAGATTCTCCCTCTCCCTGTGCCCCTCCCTCTGCTCTAACAAATTAATAAAATCTTTAAAAAAAAAAAAAAGATATGTCCATATGATGCATCAAGGGAAGACATGGCAGAGCAGGGAAGGAGAGCAGAGGAACGATGCCAGCTCTGGCCGGTGTCAGGGTTATGGTGAGGGTCAGATGGGAGCCGAAGGTGAGAGCTGTCCAGACACCCCTGCTTCAGTCAAATATCAGGGTTCCCCTGCTGTACCAGGGACACCAAGGACAACCACAGGGACATTAGCTGACCGTGCGTGCCCTTGCTAACCCAGACAGAACCCTGCTGCTACCTGACTCCACAGGGCCCCCTTCTTCTGTCACATTGTGCCTTACTTCAGCGGCTTTTCCAGCCGCCCCCAGGCCCACCGCTCGCGTCACTCCATCCCACTGTCTGTCACCCTGGCCAGCACCGGCTTTCCACAGCCACCCGCCCCCCAGCTGTCACCTCCTCTGCTCTTTTCATCTGCTGTCAGACACAGTTCTGCTTCCTGGCCCCCGGCCCTGAAATCACTCCCTCTGCTGGCCTTGGCTTCTCTCCCCACTATTTTAAAAGTACACATTTCACCAGACGTGGCATCGCGCTTGCCTCATTGCTTATTTTGCGCTCCGGTTTTTTAAGTTAAGTTTGACATTCAGGCAAGTGAAGTGTTTCGGCGCCAGGAGCCAAGGCTGAGAGGCAGGAAGCGCCGTGCAGAACTTCTCTGCCCGCACCCTCCCCGCCCCCGCACCACCCTGTTCCTGGAGCACACCCCAGCTCAGAGGTGGGGGACTGGGCACAGAGCCGGGGCCTCTCCAAACTCATTCACATAGCTCCTTGTTCCTTCAGGGCCGGCCCCCTCTCTGCCCTGCCTCCCGGGTCTGGGTGCTCCCAGGGATCCTGGGACTCGGGCCCACCCGACACTCAGCACAGCAGCTAACAGACAGAGCTGACCCGGGGCTAAAGACTGTGCTTGGCCTCCGGCATGGATTATTTCCCTCCCCCTGAGGGCAACCCCGGCATTTACTATTATTTTCATTTCAAGACGAGGCACTGGGGCTCAGGGAGTTTGAGTAACTCGCCCAAGGAGCAGCTGATACATGAGAGGCAGGCCCGATCTCAAAGCCCACAGGGCTAGGACACCTTGCCCTGCCACTCCTTAACCAGCAGCAGTGCCGGGGCTCCGTTTCCTCCCCTGCTCAATGGTGGTGACCTCTTCACCCCAAGCACTGCTAAGAAAGGGATGTGGGGGGGCACCTGGGTGGCTCAGTTGTTAAGTGTCTGCCTTTGGCTCAGGTCATGATCCCAGGGTCCTGAGATCGAGCCCCGCATCCGGTGGGAAGCCTGCTTTTCCCCTCTCCTGCTCCCCCACTTGTGTTCCCTCTCTCATTCTCTCTCTCTCTCTCTGGGTCAAACAAATAAATAAATAAATAAATAAAATCTTTTTTTTTTTTTTTTTTTTTTTTAAAGGGACATGAGAAGGCTCTGTGCAGATTCCTGGAGCTACAGGGTGTGGTTACTCTTACTCTGAGCATGGCCAAGGTTCAGGTTTTACTGAGGAATCATACCAGGTGCCCGAGATCCTCAGGAGGACCTGGGACCTGTCCTGCCAGTCCCGTCTCTTTCTGGCATTAGAGATGCAGAGAAGGGGCACGTCACCCCAGCCAATGGTTCTTCGAAGCACTGGGGGGTAACGGGAACCCAACACAACAGCGTTCTGTGGTATAAAAGGAGAAAGTTCACATGTTCCGACTCCTTATTCCATGCTGAAAAACGTGGGCAGGTCCCCAGTTTTCAGTCAAGCCACCATCCGTGTGACGCGCTCACTCCAGGAGCAAACAGCTCTGTTGTTGAAAGATGGTATCAAAGCAGCTTACGCTGCCATCTCAAGCCGGGTTGGGGGGTCTGGGGATCTCCACCCAGGAGAAGGCATAAGGGCGCAAAGAAATGAGCAAGCCGGCAATAAAGGACAGCTCTCGTGGCCCTGCAGGCCCTCGAGTCTCCTTAGGAAGAGAAGTGTGCGAGGGGAAGGATTCATCCAGGGCCATGGTGGTGCGGGGAGGGGGGATGCTGCTGAGCTGGAAGGAGTCGTGCTTCTGGAAATAGCCTCCAATCAGTTTCAGTCCCTCAGTCAGTTTCTGCACATTCTTATCAGCACCAGTATTTCCAACCAGCAGACAGGGCTGAAGTGACCTTAATAAGCATCTCTGAGCTACGTCTCTCTTCTTACCTGTGAGGAAACAGACACCCTGAGGGCTGAAGTGTTGAGCACTATCTTAGACAGGACCCACAGCTTCTCACGCTCTGTCTAATGGCTTCTCTCCTGTTTATCGTGCACCGCCATGATGTGGGAGAAAATGTCAAAAGCACTCTGTAGAGAAATTATTGAGGACAGACTAAGAGGCGTTGTGCTTGGTTCTTGGGCAAAGGGCCTAGAGAGGTGAAGAGAGCAGGTGTGAAACACTTGACTGGCGACTGGCATGGTCCACGATCTTCTGAAAGGTGCCCCACCTCAGTGATCAGGGAAAGGCGAACCCCAACCACAGGAAGATACCACGACTCAGCCTCTCAAAGGCTCGAGTGAAAGAGACAACAGCCAGTGACTGACTGCAAAGATGTAGAGCCATGGAACTCTCGGACACGTACACGGCTGGTGGGGTGGACACGCGTGTTCACCGAAAGACAAGTACAAGATTAATCAAAGGAACATGGTTCATCAGAGCCCCACACTGGAAAAACCCCAAACGAGGATTAACAGTGGAACAGATACATAAATTGCAACAGACTCACACCAAGGAATACTATACAGCAGTGAAATACACCACATCTCAGAAAACGTGGCTGGTTTCCCACACTTAATTTTGAGGGAAGCCAGACACACAAGAGCACATACTGTGTAAGTCTGTTTATTTAAAGTTCAAAAATAAGCAATGCTAGACTCTGGCATTTGAAGTCAGGACAGTGTTACCTACAGTGGGGAGTAGGTGCAGGGACAACAGGGTGCTTCTGGCAAACTAACAGTCACCCTTCCCTTGATGGAGGTGCCTGATGTGGGAATGCAGGAGTGTTCTCTCTGGAAATTTCTTCAAGTGGCATATGTATGAAGTGTCAACCTTTCTGTATGTATGTGGGACTCTGATTCTAAGTAAGATGAAGAGAGGTTCTGGATCTTGAGGAATATTTTGGTCTTGCAGACATATTTCAAAAGTCACGGAAGTGAAAGGATTCAATATAGCCCACGATCAGAGGCAAGAGCCACAGCCAAACTCTGTAATGCTTTCTCTTCCCCTAAGCACTCCAGCTGTCTAGCACTAAAGAGAACATTCCAGGATGCACAGTGGAAGTCCAGGGTCTCCTCTTCAGCCTTCTGCTTTCTTAAAAATGCATATTCCAAAAACAATGGGGAATAAAAGAATAACTTAGAGGAGACAGCCATGATGGCACCTTCGCCTTGGTGTTACTGGCCCCCAAGTCGACGGGTCAGGGCTTGTTTTCAAGGCTAGTGAAGGGAACATTCTTCCCAGGAGAGTGGCCCTCTGGTGAGAAGGGACTGGTGGCCTGCGGAGGGCAGTGAGAAGCTCCCAGTCACCCAGCTGGCAGATTTGCCTCCTTGAGGAAGCCCCATGAGAGCAAGTGTTTGGACTGCTTATTGACGGATAAGTCCCGGTGAGAAAATGAGTAAAGGAAACCTCAAGCTGTCTTTGCCTGCAGCTAATGAAAAGCTGCCACCACTTCAAACTCTCTTTCTCCTCCAATGAATGTTTGTTCCGAACGACCCCTCCGACTTCCTTCTTTCTCTCACTGGAGGACGCTCTCCTCTTTGTTCTCCAGACTTGCCTGTGGTTCCCCCATAGACTGTAGATCTCAAACTGCGGTATCTCTGCTCTTCGTGAACAAACTCATTTGTTGCTTGACACTTTTGTTGTTCGATTTTTAAGGTTAACACCTACTAACCTAAGACTGAATAATTGGCAGGATAAATTCTGCAAGGGAAATATTTCATTCCAGTTTCCCAATTCTGGGCACTGAACACACTTCTCTGTGTCTTTCCACATTCCTTTCCATCATCTCCTTCCTCAGGCAACATGTAATAAAGGAAGCAAACCCAGGGGGGAGGGAGGAAAATGTGCCTCCACAGCTAAAGCCATTTAGGGCCTTTCAAAGGCACACAGGTTCTTCTTGGTCTTGGTGACAGAACACAAGAAACTACTGACTCCGTTAGCTGCCTGAAATATGTTATATCCATGCCCCAAGCAAAGCTCAAATAGAAGTTTCAAACTATCTCAACTGGGAAACAGAACCCTCACGCATCATCTCTTCTCCTTGCCCTACAAGCACCAGTAAAACATGTGCGTTCTCAGTGAACTTGGACATAATACAGGCTTCCTAATCGGGACAGAATATATACATATATATATTTATCTACATACAGACCTAGAACCTGAAAACTTGGGTTTTGAGTTTCAGCCAAATACTGATTAGCTGTGTGATCCTGGACATGTCCCTTAACCCCTCTGAGCCTAGATCTCTTTACCTAGGTATGTGCTCCGTCTGCTAGTCTTGCTTTTCTGCCCAAGTCTTCGTAGCCAGTACTGGTACTTAGTCCCAAACCCAACAGTCAGACTGGACAGACTCCTTTTCCCGGACCTCACCATCTCCTTTTCCCTCCAGACCAGTTCTCGCTTCTCTCCCACCTCACCCTGGAACAAATTCCCCATTGTAGCACCCAGCACCCCCAACCTGAGGATGCCAATGCCTTAGAGCCAAGATCCTACATCACACTCTACCCTGTTGGGATAGTTTTGGGGGTGCGGAGGGCATCACTGCTACCAGGTATTGTTCTGCTCGGACCTACCTTAGTATTCCCCACGGCCTCCCGTCCATCTCGGCAGGAGCTCCACAGACCCAGGACTGGCCAGGGATGCGTTGCTTAGGAGATCTCCTGGGGTTACTGAGATGATGAGGCTATGACAGGATGAAAGTCTAAACATTCCAATGTTGACTGAACTGACTCTAAATTCCTTACCTTGAATTCAAGACTTGGCTACAACCCGATCCCAAGTTTCCCATCCAGAATTATTCTCCCCTCCATCACCCACACTCCAAGGAAATTGGACTGACTCCTGAAAACAGTGTGGCTCTCCCACCTCCTTGTCTTTGCGTATGCTGTTCCCTCAATCTGGGATGCCTGCCACCAGTTAAAATCCTACCTGTCGCCCCCAATTCCAGCTCAAATGCCATTTGTCTCTGCCTCCCATCCAAGTGTAAATGCCTTCTCCTGGGTAGACCAGCTTAATGCTGTTTCAACTTTTTTTTTTTTTTTTTTTTTTTTTTTTTTTTTTTTTACAGGAAAGCTCCCAACTCATATGGTTTGCTCCATGTCCAAGACAGAAATAGTGACACCAAAACCAGGACAGGGCGGGAGATGGGCACTTGGGAATTGAGGACAGGAAGTCCATGCATTAGTTCCAGATTCAACGACAGGCCTCAGGGCAATTCACAGCTGAGCACCAGGAATCAGTCCCATATGCATTTTCTCCATAGACCATGAGCTCCCTGGGAGGGGGGACCAATTCCTAGCATAGAGCTTGGCATGTGGTTATTGCTCAATAAATCTGTCCAGTGGATGAATGAGTGAAAGAACAGGAAAATGAATGAATGAACACGACACACAATGTCAAAGCTGGTGGGAATGAACTCAAACAAGGTGTGAGAAGACATTAGTGAAGGAAGCTCGTTCAGATGAATTCTCATCCACAATTTTCTTGACCAGTCCCCTTTCATAGGCTGAGATGCTGCCTCTTTGGGAAATCTGCCCGAAACTCACAGAGGAGGCAGTGGCGGAGGGACAGGGGTAGCAAACAAGGACCTAGAGGCCCAGGAGTGGAAGGAATCCTGGCCCAGAGGCACCTCCCATCTCAGCTTCTGTGGTTTCTCTTCCCCTCCCCTCTGGTGAGAACCTGCTCCTACACCTTGCCCCAGGGATTCAGACAGCCCCCAGGGCAGCAGATGCCGTTCTTCCGGAAAGCCACTTCTAGGATGTGCAGAAACTCATTCTGCTGCCCCCCTCCAAGGCTCCCTGGGACTCCAGGATGCTCTAGAGGGAAGAGCGCTCACAGCTACTATCAACAGGCTCACAAACTCCTGTATTGAAAAATGGTGCACAGGAGGGACCAGAACAGAGCAGATGGGGAGAGCATGTTTGCAAAAGCTAAGTGTCTGTGATGGGTTTTCTCTCTCGTCCCCTCCGCCTTGATGCGGAATCACAAACTCTGTGCTAAGCTAGTGGAATAGCCTTGACTCGGAGGGAATATGAACATTTTTTATGCTTAGCCGTTCCAGCCGTAAAGATTTTTATCCTATTACTGCTAAGTGACGAGTACAAGGAGAGAAATGATGATGATCTTTGGCAGCCATTCCAACCGAGTAAATACGAGGAGGGAGACTGGCGATCCCAGACTGGGCCGCTGCCCCTTCATTTCCCAGGATGAAAAGGAGCAAAGGAAAAATGTCTTCCTGGTGAGACCTATCGAAGTGTGGAATTTTCCCTCCAGGCAAGCGATGGGTATCCCACTGTTTGAACCATTTAGCACCGCGCCCTGGACAGAGGCTGGGAGAGTAGGCTGAGGGGAAAAATCAGCGCCAGCCGGCCAGGAGGACGTGACCTAATGAGGCTTCCCAGCGGCAAGGTCTTCCAGCTCGTGGTTCCTGGGCGCAGTCCACCCTGCCACCTGTTCCCCCACAGTCAAAGCAACCCCATAATAAGTATTGCTAGACAACAGCAAAAATATACATTTGCTTTATCAAAATACTGCCCTCCCCTCCCCGGGGGGGTGCCTCTATCGAGCAGCTGCTTGTCTGCTAGATGTTTTCTGTGCTGCTTGGATGAGGGCAGGGCCAGCTGCTGTCACCCAAATGTGGGGACAGTGGTGGGGACGGGACAACTGGAAAACGAGGACTGTTTGTTGGACCATCCGTGCTCAATAAACAGGAGAACTCTGCTGGGAAATCATCTCAGACTCACCCTGGCTAGACGCCGTCCCTTTGTTACACTGACGGTTACACCATCGCCATCTCAATACAGACAGACACACCGTCATCCTTGCAACCCCGGTGGACCTTGGCGGGGCCCCAGGAGTTAGGGCTCTCGTCCATGTTAACAGGATTGCGGGTCTCAGGGGACAAGATGGCAAGAGGTTGTTCCGACACCAGCACAACCAAGAGATTCCCATGGAGGCAGGTGGGAGAGCCGAGCACATGGATGTGGATACCTCCAGAACGAGAAGACCGGCCGCAGAGGTCATGGACTTGCAAGGTGCAGTGACTGTGCCCATAAAGCTTCAGGGCCTTCTAGTCCAACGTAAAGAGAGAGCGAAGCTGGGAGAGGACGTGCAGAGGGAAGGCCACTGCTGGGCACCTGGTCCCCATGCCTCCCACTGGCCCTGGATCAGGGATGAGGAAACTGAGCCACAGCCAAGAGGTATTGAAAGGCCGATGACAGCAGCTGTCCATCTGAGACTGTGAAAATGTCACATGTTGGGTCAGGGGTGGGTGGGCAAGGGAAGTTCTGGTTGTCAACCCCAAAGGGTGACTATGAAGCGGATCCTTTGGAAACCAGAGATACTCGCTTTCTAAACTAGCCTGGATGTGGACATCCCTCACTGCCCACCCCCCCATAAAGCCTGGGAATAGGGAGTTCCAAGCCCACCTCCTTGCCTCAGTCACTCTGCTTTCTAGGTCACTCCAGACATCCCCACAAAATACCCGGGGTTCCCTGGCATGGAGGACCAAGAGGACAAGGTGACGGTTCTATTCCACGTGGGGAAATGAAGCCCCGGCCTCTATGGGGCTGCTTTTGCTTGGGGCCGGGCCACGATGTGCTTGGGAGGGCTTCCATAACTGCCAGTGTGCTTGGCTTTTCCATCGGCCCAGCTGCCTATCAGGCAAAAACTTCCGTGGCCTTGTCCCCTCCCCGCACCTGCTGCCTCCTCCGGCCTTGCGGCATTTCTGAATTCCTGGGCAATGCCCCCCAACACCGGCCTCCCTGCAGCATGTGCTCTAATGCTCAGCTAATAGCTCCATCTCAGGCGCTCGTCCACACATGTCCTATAAATCAGAATCCAATTATGGTGGTAAGAAAATTGGAAGCAAATTTAATAAGCTCAGGCCACTCCCCCATGCTGTTTCTTTGCTCTTCTCTTCCCAGTAATGAGAACTCCTTTCACGGACTCCGTTCTCCTGCCTCCTCATCTGAAGCCCCCAAGGATGGAAGGAGAGGAGGCTGGGGGCTGCTTCTCTGTCCTCTTTCCCTCTTTGCACAGAAGACAGACGGGGCAAAGTAGTCAAGTGTCTTTGCAGATTTCCTCTCCCTCTCCTTTGTTCAACAAGTGTTTCTTGGAATTCTATCACCTGCCAGGCACTGTACCGGAAGCCAGCAAAGATGTCTCCCCCTAAAGGGTGGAAGGCCTCGTTCTGTTGCTGGGGTTGTTGATGTTTCAGTCTTGAGGTAAGAAGTGGGGCTGGCTCTGCAGCAGGGGCTCGTTCTCACTGCCACTCTGCCCCTCTGGTGACAGCTGGCCATGTCACATGGTTGGGGGTGCTACTGGCATTTGGTGGGTGGAGCCCAGAGAGGCTGCCCAGCATTCTACAATGCACAGCACAGCCCTCGCAGCAAATGCCAGCCACTGATTGAATCCCTGGGTGACGGGAGACAGGTCACCAGCAGCCACAGCTGGTTAGAGCGGAGACGGGCAGGCCCCAAGAAGGGTCCCAGTGTTCTGGCAGCCCAGGCAGGCCAGCCCCAGGCATTACCTCAGGATGAAGTCAGGATACAGGAAGGCTGGTGTCACAGGATTAAGGGATTTAGCTGGTGGTTTTAACTTCACGGACACCAATTCCCTGGGAATCAAGGGCTAGAAGAACGAGATCCTGTAGACAGAAAGTCAATCCCCGGGGGGGGGGGTGTGCCCATCTAAGGGAAGCACCCTGGGCTTTGCTGGCAGTCTCTGGAACTCTCTTTCGCACAAGAGAGTTCTGGGCACAAAGTCAGCCCTGTACCACACTCAGCCTAGAGATGGCTGATGCCATTGCACTAGCCTGGGGCTTTGTACATAGTCGGCGTTCAACAGTCCTGCCATGGCTGTCTGGTCCCATGTGCCTGCCCTCATTCCCATTCCCCTATCCTCTCCTCTCTCTGCTTTTTTGGATCAGGATGCCCAGATCTGAAATTCTCCAAGTCACACAATCCCCGCTCCCACAGGGCAAGGTGAGCGCCCGGAGGCAGACATATGGCTGACAAACTTTACCTCTTTGTCTTCCCTAAAGGGCCTTAGATTCCATCTAAATCCTGTCCATCCCTCTTGCCACCCTGCCAGCAGAACACACTTACCTGACAGATACAACACACCGGCAGAGAATCCCGAACAGGACCCGGTAAACCGGAATCTCGGATCACAGGTGAGGGTGAACACAGAAATTCGTCCTGCTCAGGGTGTCCCCTGGAACCTGCCTGCTCAGTGAACCCCCCCCGCCCATGCCTCCCTTCTACAGAGCTTGTGTCCCGATGTACCGGCTCCTTTCCTGGCTGGGAGGCGGCCCTTCGTCCTTCTAGAGTGCCTCACCACCCTGTCCAGGACTCAGGACAAGGGAGGGACCAGCCACCTAAGATAGGGGGACTTTTCAGCCTTCTTCTCCATTCTACGTGTAGTCTCTGCTCAGGGAAATAAAATTACTTAATCCTTTTTAAAAGATTTTATTTATTTATTTGAGAGAAAGTGCACAAGCAGGAGGGAAGGGGCAGAGGGAGAGGGAGAAGCAGACTCTCTGCTGAGCAGGGATCCTGACACAAGGCTCAATCCCAGGACTCCAAGATCATGACCTGAGCCGAAGGCAGACACTTAACCACCTGAGCCTCCCAGCTGTCCCCAGGTTACCTAAGTTTTAAAGAAAATTCTATCAGATGCCAAGGGCCATGATAAGGGCTGCAGAATTCTGACAGCAATATTACAAGACTCTGACTTGAAGAAGCTTTCAGGCCAGCAGCCAAGAATGTTCGAGGTAGAGCCAGTGCTCCAGATCTCTGGCTGGGGGCATTTCCTGCTGCTAAGGAGACTGTCGTGGGTACCTCGAGGCGGGAGTGGGGTGGGGAGTTCAGTTTGCAGACTCTTAGAGTCTTCTGAAGACTTCTAAAGCCACAGATGCCTTATGGCCCAGGGCCCTATGAGGGGATCGGGGGTCTGACTCCTTTTATGAATGATGGTGATTGACAGGAGCCCCTCCATGAGATGCATGTTATGTAAATCAAGGTCTCTGGGTTGTACAGCCTAGCTAGGGAAACAGAGTCCACTCCCCTTCACAGACTGACAACTTAAGCACCACCAGATTGACCGGCATCCTAAGTCATGAAAACTTTTACTGTCCTGCTCATAAACCCCAGTGTCCACAAGCGGGTCCCCACAGACCCAAACAAAGACAGAAAGCTGAGAAGCTGACCCCAGTCCGCCAGCCTCTCAGTTTAACCACGCCTCCAAGCCCCTCCACCCCGAACACGCCTGTCTGCTCTTTGGAGCTGGTGCCAAGTACATTTCCCATGGGAGACAGAAACACGGCCCTGGGGGCCTTTGGCGCAGCTGGGCCTCCCTGTTGTAGGCAGGGAGGCCAGCACAGAGGGGCTGGGGTAGAGATGGACCAGCTTAGTCGGGCCTCATGAGGAAGCAAGGGACTGTATTGACTCTAGGAGGGACTGGTAATGAGGCAACCGGCCTTCACAAAGGCTCTTTCCCCCGAGAAATGAAGCTTTCTGCATTGTGTCAGGCCTGACCTCCCGCAGAGGAGACGGCAGAACAGAGGCTGGGGAACAGGGCACCCCACAGCAGACAGCAGGGGCATGTGAAGAAGCCCCGCATCTCGCATGACGAAACTGGGCTGTCCGAGGAAATGACCCGTCCCAGTGACAGACGGAGCCACCGACCTGACTTCCCAGGGGTCCGCCGGTCTTGCCCTCCCTCCCTTTGAAAGCCGTGCCAGGCCAGGCCGTGGGAATCTGGCAGGGAAACCAGGCCCAGGCTATAGGGTCTCTAGTGCTCCATGATTTCGGGGTGGACAAAGTGCAGGCGAAAGGGCCTCCTCCATTTCCCCTGGAGGCACCTGGGGGGTGGCTCACAGCAGTGAGGAGCGCAGAGAGCATTAACTACTGTCCGGCCGGCAACAGACGCGTATGCCTGCCCCGATCCTTGGCCTGGGCACCCCCAATCCAGCCTGCAGATGTTACGTGCCTGCCCCAATCCTTGGCCCGGGTCCCCCCAACTCCGAGTCCAGCCTGCAGATTGCATATGCCTGCCCCGATCCGTGGCACAGCCGGCCCCCATCCCCCGAATCCAGCCTGCCCTTGTTCTGTCACCACCACTGGGTAGGGGAGAGAGTAACAAGTGGGAGTAGGGGGAGGTACCTCAGATGGCGGGTGTCGGGCACAGCCCGGCTGCTGGAGATCCGCTCGCTCTCCCGCTGGTTGAAAGCATACAGCTTATAGGGATCGTCACCCACACGCCATTTTTTGGCATTCAGATACTGCCGCTCATCAAACTGGTCCCATGGGTCTTCCCAGTCAGAGTCCAAAGTCTGCGGAACACAAATGCGAAGTCAGTGAGAAGAGCTCCCAGCCCTCCCCCAGCCCTCTCTGCCTGTTGCTGCCCAGCTGCAGAGAACAGGTTTTCCCCCCCGCACAGTTTAGCCCAAGGATGGGGCCAGAGGTAGGAGGTTAATGAAACCTCAGCGACGATAATAACACACAGGGCGACGCGCGGTAAAGGCAGCTGCCGTTTGCTGAGCGCTGTGCACGAGGCGCTGTGCTAGAACCATTACTCATTCCCCCTGGCTGTCCCAGGATGTGGTCCCAGGACCAACACAAGAAAACAGCCTCCATGGGCTAAGTACCTTGCTCAGGATCCCACCTGCAGGAAGTTGGCAGGGCTGGGACTTGGGTTCTAGCACCCTGAGCCCGCAGGCCGCCTTGCCAGGGTAATCTGAGAACACCTGGCTGAAAAGCGCTGGCACAGGAGCAGGTACAAAAGGTCTAGGACCGTCATCCCCCCTCTGCCATAGGACACAGGCGATCCATCTGTAAGAGCGTGCTCCCCACCGGATGGATGCCTGCGTGTTCCCCTCTTCCTCTGACCCGACTCAGAAATCTGTGATTATTTTTTTTTTAGATTATTTATTTGAGAGAGAAAGAGCATGCGGAGGGAAGGCCAGAGGGAGAGAGAGAATCCCAAGCAGACTCTGTGCTGAGTTCGGGATCCCATAGGGGGCTCCATCCTTGAGATCACGGCCTGATCCAAAATCAAGAGTTGGACCCTGAACCGACTGAGCCACGCAGGCGTCCCTAAAGCTGGGATCATTTTTAAGAAGCATCAGTGCAGGAACAGTGCTTTAGAAATAGGTACGAGGTAGCTTGTGTACTCATGATCTTGTTCCGTCCTCCCCAGACGCTCTGTGCTGAGCTGGAAAGACAAGTTCTCACCAAACTTCCGGGCTTGTCTGCACAGGTGGGACAAGGGTCGAGCCAAAAGCAGAGCTCAGCCTCCTGGGCCCGCCGGTGCCTTCGCACAGCAGAGAAGGCAAGGGTATGCACACAGCGAGGGGGAGGCTCAAGCCCAGAGCGAGGCTGCCTTGGCTGCCCCGACTGCGCCAGCTCTTGGCTTCGGAGCCTCTGCACGCTGGCTGCTTCCTTTAATGGTCCCTGCCAGGGGAGGCTGGCACTCTATCTCTGGGGAGAACCCACTGACCAGGTTCTGCCCTAGAATGTGAGGGTTGGGGCCCTGGGGCTAGCAATGTCCCCAAGGATGGGATGCTCACTCGTGTGTTACTGGCCTCTGGTTGCGGTGCAAATGTGAGAAGCTGCCTGGACCCTGTCCCTCCTGTCACTGACCAGGAAGCCCTCCTGGACACATGGAACCTGATGGAAAGGCTCAGGGCCCGCAGATGGCCAGCCAGGTGCCCCTCCACCCCAGAAGATGGCTCTGTGGGGTGGTTCACGATGTGCACATTTATCTCACGCACCACTCGATCTTATCTGGTAATTGATCTGCCTTTCTCTCTCTCTGTTATCTCCTTTTGAAACAGCATTCTCCTGCTAATAGCACAAAATGAAGCTTTGGAAACCAGCGATTTTTACCC
The DNA here is from genome assembly GCF_902655055.1 of Lutra lutra. Lineage (NCBI taxonomy): Eukaryota > Metazoa > Chordata > Mammalia > Carnivora > Mustelidae > Lutra > Lutra lutra. Next base: position 24,950,209 of record NC_062286.1, read on the forward strand.
AATAATTGATTTTATGAATGTGCTGGGATACTGCTGCTACACAGGGGGTGGATGGAGTGTGAACCCCCCCCCCCACCACGCCCCACCCAGTCTGAGCTGTGCAATGTCACAGCCTGAGAGCTGTCACCCTTGAAATCATGGGACCCGGTACCGTCCCCCACTGGCTCGTTCCCAGTTAGATTCACTGCAAGTCTCTCAGTCAGTGGTGAGCTCCTCCAACGCTCTGTGCTACGGAGGGGAGATGCAGAGATGGAAGGTCCCAGCCCGCGAGGGTTTGCAAGGTTTCAGAGAGACATGCGTGAAGACTCCTTTACTGCTTCTACCAGAGGAGTTAGGGAGAGGGCTGCCTGGAAGAAGCGTCAATCAGTTTGTGCTTGAAAGATGAGCAGGCAGTTTGCTTTCCTTAGGAGGATGTGGGAGGGAAAATACATGTGTAGTGAAAACCCAGATAAAGGGCAGGAAGACCTGGGGAAGGGAGAATCTGCTGAGGACACGGCTAGCTCAAGAATGGGGCGGCCAGAACGTGGACGACAAAGAGCGCGTGAGTGAAAGCGAGCTCTGCAACACAGCTGGGTCTGTATGAAGCAGGTTGGGGGAAGGGCCTCTGGCCACAGGTGCTGGACGAAGTGGAGGGAAGAGATTGCCACAAGGAGCCCAGCTGGGAGGGGAGCTCAGGAATTGAGGCTGGTAGAAAGGGAGGGCTGAACAGGGGTGGTGCTGGGGCACTGACGGAGGGTTCCACGAATCAGCTGGAGAAGCAGATGGAGGAGCAGGCCCCGGGGACGGGCTGGAGAAAGGGCAGGTAGAGACCTCTTGGCCTCGTCCCCTACTCTTTATTCACACCAGACCTGGCTCAAGGCCAGCAATCACCGTCCTACAGGCAGCAAACCATTCCTGGCAGATTCTGCCTCTTTGGTGAGGGGTCCATGGGAACTCAGCTGTGATTCTGGACCCCAGAAAGCCCAGAACCAGAGTAACAGCCTGGTTGGTGAGGAAAACTGAACAATCACTCAAAACTTCCCCGGAGGGGACCGCTCCTTCCAATGGTCATGTGCACAGAGCAGGTTCATACTTCGCTGCACTGAGATCCACTGGGCGGGGGGGGGGGATCTCCCTGGCCTGGGAGCTTGGTTTTCCTACAACAATATCTGGAAGTATTAAATAATAGTGACACTGTGTTTAAAATACTAACGTTACCATCTGAATAATAATTTCTGTCTTACAAGGCGGCCCACACATATTGCCTCAGAATGCACACACAACCCCATCTGTACAGAGAGGGATCAGCAGGGAGAGAGGCTAGCTGGCTGGCTTGCCCAAGCTTCATGGCTAGAAAGTGAAGGGACTGCTGATTGAAGCCTTCCTGAACCTCCCAATGCCTCGGTCTGCTCTACCACGGAAACCAATCGGGGGCATTTCCTCTGCGGAGAGCCAGTGGAGAGGAGCGAGGTGGGGGCCATGCCCACGGGAAGGACCAGCCCCTCTTCCCCTGCTGGTCCGCAGAGGGAAGTGGCTGTGGCTCTCCCAGGATTTCTAAAGGGCCCCAGACTCCCCCAGATACTTCTAGTACTAATTTGGAGTTGGCTTCCAAGCTCTTCAATTCACAAGGCCCCATATTCAGGCTCTGAGGACCCGGAGGGCGGCACATGGTACCCTCACTTTGGATTCCTTGCTTCCTGGCTCCTGTGACCCCCGGGGCACTGCTTGGACCCACACGTGCACCTTCGCAAATTTTGCTGTTATAGGAAGTGATAATACGGCTCTCTCCCACCAGGAACCCCACCAAGGTCCCGCCCCAGGGCTCTGACCCCTCCTGTGGGGCCCCCCCACCACCCACGACCCACAGGCAAAATCTTCCTTGCCTCTCTGACCAGAATTTACTTAATCTAGAGTATGTGTGTTTCCAGCTGTAAGTATGATGTCACGCACAGAAAACCAAGATGATCTTTTCAACAGAATGTATCTGATTACGTCCCCCAAAGCCCGGCTTAAATAACTGGGCACCAAAAATGAACATGCAGAAGCACATCTAAGCGGCTTTGTTTCTTTCCTCCCACTGTACTTTCAGGAGACGCCCCGAGTCCCCTTTCCTCCGACCTTCCCTGGCCTGTTGCTCTCATTTCTCGCGCAGGCTGATTATTTGGCTCCAGCGCTATTAGAACTGATTATGGGGCTCTCTATGATTTTAATGTGTTTGTCTCCCTCTCTTCTTCCCCCCAGCTACTAGTTCTCTCATTGCCTTAGGTCTTTTCTTCCCCACCCCCTGCCATTAGAATGAGAATGTCTCTATCACTTGAAGAAACTTCTATCCTTCTCTGAACTGTGCTGGTCCTTAATAAAACTTCTCAAACTTACCCTATGATAAAACAACTAACACTCTGGGGGTACCTATCACATGTCATAAACATTTACATCTAATCCTCACAATCACAGATGCCGATTTTACCATTCCCATTTTACAACTGGGGAAACCAAGGCAGAGAGTGATCAGGTGACTTGGCCAATGTCACACAGGTAGTACGCGCTTGAGCCAGGGTTTGAACCCATGGAGCCTGGCTCCACTGCGATGCTCCCGACCACGAGGTGACACTGCCTTCCCAGAGCCTCCCTGCCATTTCCTTTGGCCATCTTCAAAGACTATCTATGTGTTTCCCATTATTTTTCTCAGCCAACTTCTTTCTCTGATTGGGATCTCCCCCTTCAGAGGATCTCTGTGTCTCCTTCACCATCCCCCCATTGGTCCACCACTCTTCTTCCTGGGTGGAAGACTGGTCTCCCCCAGCCAGGGCAGAAAGGATGCAACTCCACAGGCAGATTCCTGCAGGAAGGTTGAAAGATGCCAGGCTAACACACAGGAGGTCAGAACTGAAAACAGTGATAGAGCTTATTTAAAGATGACAGAATTCATCTATCCATCCAATATTTGACACTCCACCATAACATTCCACTGTCCAGTGGACATCCCTCCTGGGTCCAGCCAGGGACACAGAGGTCCCAAGGAACCCACTCCAAGCTTCGAAGGCCTGCGACTTCTAGAAGTTTCCTTCTAATATTAAACCAGAATCTGTCTCCTGCCAGAAGCAAATGTAAATCCTATCTGGAGAAAACTATCTCCAATTTACATCCTCAGGAGTTCCACAAAGCTCACTGAAAGTCGAAATCACAATAAAAAAGATCAGGGGCATTTGGCTGGCTCAGTCAGTTGAGCATCTGACTCTTGATTTTGGCTCAGATCTGATCTCAGGATCCTGAACTCAGGGTTGTGAGAATGAGCCCGTGTTGGGCTCTGTACCCAACACTAGTCTACTTGTGTTTCTCTCGCCCTCTCCTCCTCTGCCCCTCCCCACTGCACTCTCTCTCTTGCTTTCCAAAATAAGTGAAATAAGAGCTTTTTTTTCAGTGGAAGCTATAAACAACAGATTAGATCTTCCAAAGACTTCAGATGCAAGAATTACAGATACAAAAGAAAGCATAACTGTAGATAAAATGGTTAAAATATGGAATAAAAAATCAGCAAAGAACCAAAGTTCACTGAAAAAGAACTGAGCATCACTTTTAGAAATGAGAAAATATAATAACAAATCGATGGTCAATATCAAACAGGCCAAACAGAAAAGTTTACTCTTATCTGCAAAGCTTTCTCACTGGAATGCTGCATCTGAATCACCTCTGTGAGGCCGGCAAGCCGGTTGTGTTGTTCCCATTTCACAGGTGAGAAAACTGAGGGTCAAGGAAACAAAGGAGCCTGCTTAAGACCACGGACATAGTGAGTCTGCTACTGAGACTCTGACCCAGGACTTCTGGCTTCAAAGCTCACGTTCCTTCGACATCATCAAGGACTTTCATTCATCCACGGCCACTTTTTACCCCCTTGCTGGATGGTCATAACCAAACACGTAGAAGTTATCTGCTCATACCAGTGTTATTCTAATGCCCACCCAGCTGGGGATGGGCCTTATTTTTCCAAGGGCCAGTCCAGAGAGTGAAGAGGACAGCACATCTCTATGCAAATCCTGCCCAGAGTGAATGGGCTGGGAAAGGAACAATCCTGGGAATGGACTCCCTCCCGCCACGGCGTGTAAGACGAACTCCAGCAAAGAAGGAAGGGCCGGCCAGCCCCTCCCTTGCTCACCTGGGCTCATGGCAAGGGAAAGAGCTGGAAAATCCCTTTCCCTCATCTAGGGACAGCACATCAATTATGGATTATTAGATAAGATCTTCATTTTAATATTTCCACCATGTATTATCACCTCTTCCTCTGGTTGGAATTCTGTCTTGGGAGTTATTTAACTGATGTGCAGAAATCTAAATTTAATTTATTATGATCTAACTCACTTTAGAAGCCAAATTACCCTGCACTGGAGAAGGATCAAGTCAATATCCCACTTGGCTTTCTATTTATCTTCTGCAGGGTTTTCTCTCCTTCTCTTCAGTATTCATTTTATCTCGGGTGCTGGTAATAAATTTAAATTTTCCTCAGAATTAGGCAATTGCTCCTTTAATGCTGTAGTTTAATGGTTAGTATTAATTATACGAAAGTCACTCCTTAAAGAATGTGGAGGATGGAATGGACATATAATGGAGGGGGAAAGGCTATTTCTTGGACCAAATGAGGTAGCGTGTAATCAGCAGGGATGAGTTTACTCTTCTAGTTCTGCTTCGTCCATTTCTTCCCCTACTTTCCTTTCATCTCCCCCCCTGCCCTAGAGCCAGACGCCTACAAAACGTGTCTGCTGGGAGCTGCTTGTTATGGCTTCTCTGTACCCCTGGAAGGTCTGCCAGCCTGGACGCCATGCCTAGAACCCTCTCGAACACTGGTCTCTTTCTCCGTCTGCCTCCGGTCAGTGTCACTGAGGCTCTGACAGCAAGAGCCACTACTGCCCAGCTCTCTCCTCCCTGCCACTACCCCAACATACACACACCACCTGTATCCCAACTGCACACCACGTGCAAATACGGCTTTGGGGGAGGGGCTTCGAGCTTTCTGGAAGAGGAGAAGTTCTGATAATTATTATAATTGCCTAAAAACTCCAACTGTGAAATATAATATGATTAATGGAATGGACAGCAGCCCAGCTTTTGTTTCTGGAATAGAAAAAAACCAAACTCACACAATTTGGACCTTATATGGAGATTAATTTGCTTACTAATTAGCATGAGAGGGAGGAACCAGGGAGATTTAAGTCTGCGTGACTGGGGAAGAGGGCCTGTCTCCCCCGCAGGTGTCAGGGAGCGTGAGCAATGCTGATGTGTTTGCTCCCTTCCCACCCAAAGTCCTATAAATTCCACCACCAAAGAAAGACTCAACCCAGAGCTCCTTTAGGTGGACAGGCATCTCCAATAGCTTACAGCTTGCTTAAAGAATCCCTCCCAGGGGTGCCTGGGTGGCTCAGTGGGTTAAGCCTCTGCCTTCGGCTCAGGTCATGGTCTCGGGATTCTGGGATCGAGCCCCACATCGGGCTCTCTGCTCAGCGGGGAGCCTGATTCCTCCTCTCTCTCTGCCTGCCTCTCTGCCTACTTGTGATCTCTCTCTTTCTGTCAAATAAATAAATAAAATTAAAAAAAGAATCCCTCCCAATTGCTGGTGGGCATGAGGACTGAGAGAGAGCTGGCCCAGCGACAGCATTCATTTCTGTATCCTCTTCTTTGTGTTCAAAGACTAGAGCAGTAAGCCAACCCCCGGAACAGCAGAAGCCTCATCCCTTCCAGGTCTGGAACCCAGAAAGCAAGAGATCAGAAGGGGAGGGAGCCAGGTACCCCCACGGGGCTCAGGAGAAAGAGAATTTGTCAGTGACACAGGCAGTTGCCCCCAACCAGGAGGCTGATGCTAGAGGAGAAAATGCACCAAGAGATGGAATTGTGCCCTGGAGAGACTGAGCAGAGAATCTGGACTTGGGAAGAGCAGAACCGGAAGTGGGCTCAGGAGGGGAAGCCTCCAGCCAGACAGGACAGGACATGCAACACGGTCTCTGGCATGGACAGTGAGTCATCTTAGGTGCACGGTCACCTCATCAGACTGAGGGAGGGCCTGCAAAGGGATGCTGCGGCCATATTCCAACATGGCCACAGTGGCCTCCTGCAGGATTGAGATGAGGCCTCAAGGTCAGGGCTTCGCCCCAAGGGAAGCAAGTTCTCCAAAGAAAGAATAAAACACTAAAAAACAAGATTTGCATTTCTCAGTGACAGAAGAAATCTCTCCTCCAAAGTCAGACTCCTCTCCCCTCCCTTGCCCCAGCAGGGCTGGGAAGTATCACCAGGCATCATCAGAAAGCTCTTCTGCCTCAAGGAATAGCTGTGGACCCAGGCAATTGTCAAGGGACACTACTGAACAAAAGTGATCTAGCAGGGGTCACAAAAGAACATGCCTTCAGGGTCACTGAGAACAGAAATGCCTTGAACAGAAATGAATACCTTGTACATACCACACAAAACCTGTCTACTTAAGGCTCTTTCAATCTCCTCTTTGGGCAAAATATGCCCACAGGCTACATTTGGCCTGAAGGCCACCAAATCGTGACCCTGGGACAGTAATGGAATAAAAGGAGAAAAGTAAAGAAAGATAAAGGAGGGAAGGATGACGGGAAGGGAACAGTGCTCTTACTACAGAGACGCTTCTGTGATTTTTTTTCTCCTTCAGGGGGCTCCTTGTATATTTCAACCCAATTTCACTGGACAGAATCTCAGCCACCAGAGGGTTTGTGTGTGGGAGAACAGAGACGGACACAGAAGGGGGAGCGCCGCACTAGGGATGACCCTATAATCCTTCTCTACCGTTTCTTTGATGTCATGAAGAGAATGCAAGTCAGGAAAAGCTGGGTCTGGAGCCTGGCTGTGTTCCACGCGTACTTTCAACTGCTTGTGGTCAGTCCTTCCCTCCACCCTGAGGGTACCCCACACAACTTTACAGGCCCAAATTAGATCTCAGAAATGAGATATGGCCTGAAAAATTGCTTGGCAAAACATAATGCGTATGTAACATATTATTATTGTCAACATTGGTACAGTTACTATTATTTTTGGGGGGTACTGAATGCTAATGGAGAGAAAAAGCAATTTATAGTCAGCCAATCTGTTTAGCTTCTTCCTTCCCTGTGGTAGAAATGGGATCTCTGACAGCATCCACAAGTGAATGACTATAGGCATCACCTGGCTGTCCACTGGGAGGAAAGCCCTAGGTCATTACCAACGTCATGTGTCCTGGGACCCAGCAGGTTGGGTCTAGCCAAGGGCTATGCAAATGATAAGACAGAAAACTATTTTAAGAGGTGTAATAGTTCAGGGTTCCCTTTCGTTTGGAAGGACATAAACGGAACTTTGCAGGACCTCTGAGCTAACCCCCATTTTACAGGTGTGCAGGTGGGAACTGGGATGGCACAGAACAATGTAGGCGATTCTGAGGAGAGAACTGGGGAATCTTGGGGGTGAGGTCAGAAGCTTGAGCCTGCTTAACACCCCAAGTTTCCCAACAAGCCAAGGAACCTGGTTGCCAGGGCTCTCTGCTCCACTTCGGGCCTGTCTCTTCCACCGGACACATCAGTCCGAGTGTCTTCTCCAGGCCTCCTGGGACTTGGCTTCTGAGGGCTGGACTGGCTAGTCCTACAGCTATACTCACAAGGAATGTGTTTAGCAAGGTTTGCAGCTTCCCCAAATCTCCCTGTATGTTCTGCCCAGACAAAGGCGACCTTGGAGAAATCAAGATGGAGATGGCTATGGAAGGCCAGGGAAAGGGCTGACTTGAAAAGGGGATCAATTCTCACACCTGTAACGTTTACTGTGCACCAGGTTCTGTCCTGAAAGGTCACTCATCGCACACTCAGGACAAACCTGAAGCAGGTGCTTTTATGAATCCTATGTTATGGAAGGGGAAACTGAGGTTTGAGAGTCTCAAGGGACTTGGCCAACTAAGTAGAGATGCTGGGATGAAGCCCAGACATGGGGGCTCTGTTGGGTCCTTAAGAGGGACCTGCGATGGCAGGGGATCACTGGCGGAGTGGCCACTGCCCAGTACCGCCTAGAGAGGAGGAGGGAAAAGGGAGGAGGGATTCCACCCGATCAGTGTTACACTTTCTGCCAGGTTAGCCTGGAAACACCTTTCCTAATCTGCACGCTAAACTGCGTTCTGGCTAGAAAAGGAGTTTCAGACTCCAGTATCCCCTAAGCCCTGTCATTCATTCCCCAAAGGTGACATTAGCAAGAAGCCTCGAGCTCTCGGCTGAGGAGAATTTGTTCCCTTCTCTTCCACACCTCCAACGTGCAGGCTAGATCTCCCCAGATACTGCGTGCAGCAGGGGCCCAGAGCTTAGCGTGTTTTCTAGCTGCTCTGTAAATAAGGTGACATCCAGATACCCTCCAGCTTCTTCAAAACTAGGTCAGCTGCTGAATATGTAGGTGTGGGTTGGTGTGCATGACTTTGAAATGACTTTATCTGGCAGCACCCCATGGGGGAACCGTTGGTCGGCTTTTATGAAAGGAGATCTTTTTTGTCAAAAACAGACCCGAGAACCCAGACGGCTTGCCTGCTGAATCTGGGTAAGGGTGGGAGGCCTGCCTTGGCCAAGCTGAGTGCTGCAGGCGACACAGCCAGTGATCATTGCAGTGGGCTGAAAAACAGAGACCCTCCTGAGCCTGTCCTAAATACTGACCATCTTCAGGATGCAGTGGGAACATGGTCCATGCCCCGTCACAGGAACCATAAAAAGGGAGTTTAGGATGCACTTGCTTGTAAACAAGAACCCCCCCCCCCCATCTCCTTCACTCAGGAAGCACCAATAACTGCTTTCCCCAGATGACATGCTGGTCACCAACCATTCCTGTCCACTCATCAGGGTATATGGGGCCTGATCCCTTCTGCAGGTGAGCCCTGAACTGAGAGGGGGTGGAAAGTGCCAGAGCGCTATTTAAAACACCTACATGCTAACCCAACTGCTTCTAATCCATGGTGGCTTCCTCTTCGCTTTGTCAGAATTGGGCATCCTCTCACTTTAATCACATCCGGGACTCTATGGGAATCCAGATTTGCAATTCAGATACATTGGAAGAGATTAATTACTTGCCAGAGCTGTTTTGGTTTATGTTTTACTTTATAAGAGCACTCATTCACTTTATTTTATAAGAGCACTCATATATAACATTCCTCTAAGTAATCCATTTTCTCCATGCATTAAAATTAGATTCTGGTGACAAAGAAAATTCAGTATGTGAAATTTCCCAGAGCACTCTTCTAGGAAACGAAGTTAAAACCATCAAGTCTCTCTTGGCCAGGGCCTCTCTGCCCAGCCCACCTATGTCTCCTCCTGGACTCGAGGCAGCAGGGATCCAGAGCCCTCTGGCCCACAGTCCCAGAGCAGGACACTTTCCTCCTCTGTTGTGTTACGCTGTGAATCTGAGCACTACCTGTCTGGTTCTAGCCCGGTGCCCCAAGATGGGGCGGGGAAGGAAGGTCCAAGCCAAGGCATGAAGTGACCTTTCAGATTTTTCAATACCATCTTCCTTCTTCAACTTCCCAAGGGCCGGCTTCTCTCTTAGGGCCCTTCCTGCAGGACCCTGGCCCTGCCTGGGTGTGGCTTCCTCTGGTCACCTCCACTAAGTGGCTCAGCGCTGGGGTCCCCGGGCCTGGCTGCCTTTGGCCCCATCACAGAGCTTCTGCCAGCACATTAGACATCAAGGATTTCCCAGCAGCAGAGACGACAGACCATACCCTCTAGAGCACCTCTGAACGCAGGGCTGGGGAAAGCAGCAGCCGAGTGGGGGTGGCGGGAGGGCTCGGTGTGTAGAGAAAGTAGGTCATTAGTGGTAAAGACTGCAATTTTCAAGGGGTTGTTAATGCTTTGTTTATATGGATTTCTCCAAATGTGACATTTTAATGGCATCATAATTGTGTGATTACAGTGCAGTCGACACTGCTCGGGGAGGAAAGGCGACAGGGACTCCGGCGACCTGCTGGGGGAGGCGGCTCCCTGCACAGGCAGCCAAGGCGACTAGCTCAGTCCTGCTCAGGCCAGGATGCTGACAGGCATGAGGTGTGGCTCCCCAGAGGGCCCTTTGCTCCACAGGGCTGTGGGTTTCCAGCAGACTCGCACCCATCCTAGCCACTTGGACAGAATCAGTGCCTGGACTGCAGGAGGGAGGTGAGGGTAGTTATACGTCCTGTCTCCCCTACCCCCACCACCAAGGCCCATTCATAAGACCTGCAATTATTCCTCTGCTCTGAGCATGTGTGTTCATTCATTCATTAGTTATTTCCCGAGTTCTGTCACCTGAGGGAAACTGCCAACAGCTATTCAGAAAAAAAAGACAGGAGCACCTGGGTGGCTCAGTGGGTTAAAGCCTCTGCCTTCGGCTCAGGTCATGATCTCAGGGTCCTGGGATCGAGCCCCGCATTGAGCTCTCTGCTCAGCGGGGAGACTGCTTCCTCCTCTCTCTGCCTGCCTCTCTGCCTACTTATAATCTCGGTCTGTCAAATAAAGAAAGAAAAGAAAAGAAAAAAGAAAAAATTCAGTAAGAAGGAAAGAATGGCAAGGAAGGAGGTCCACAGTGACTGGCTGCCTACCAGCCAAGGTCTCCTGGCTTCCTCATCCTCCTCCTCATGCTCTGGCCTCTTCTCCATCTCCTTTGCTGGCTTCTTCCCCTCCCTGGCTTCGAAATGTTGGAATCCTCATGGATTAAATCCTGCTTCCCTACCTGCTCACCAGAGGTGACTTTCTTCTACTCCTGTGCCTCCAACGCCTCCCGTAGGTGGCCAAGTCCCCATGTAGCTTCCCAGCCTGGACCTCCTTGCTCTGCCTCTGCACTACACAAAGGCCTGCCTGACATGCTCACTGGGGTGTCTCCTCCCCCCAAGTAAGTTCCAAACAGAATGCTCGATCTTCCCGTCCCAACCAGCACCTCCCCCTGTCCTTCCCACTGGAAGGAATGGCGCCATTATCTGTGAAGTGACTCTAAGAGGAATCCAACCATCTTTCTTTCTGATGCTTATTTATCTCTCACCTTTGCCCTCAGCCTGATCACCTGAACCACCCCTCCCCCATACCTACCCCAACACCACATCCTAACACGGGTCTCCATCTATCCTCCTTCCCTCCCCCTATCTCTACAGCAACCACCCCTTGAGTCAAGGATACCCAACTCTGAACTTCAACTCTTGGCCCCAAGCACCCATTTTCCAGAGACACATTTTTAAAATCACACCTGATCCTCTGTTTCCCATTCTAGCTCCAAACCTCTCCAGTGGCTCCCTCAGCACTCGGAATATTGTCCCCACTCTGCTGTGCCCTCACCCGCCCCACCCCAAGCCCTGCCAAGTCTCCATCCCCCTCCCACTCTCCCGTCCCCTTTGGTCATTCTCCTCCAGCTCCCTGGCCTCTTCAGCTTCTAAAACAAGACCGGCTCTTTCCCACCTGTTCTGGGCTGAGTTGTCTCTCCCCCTCCCAAGATTCCTCTGTTGAGGTCTCTGGGACCTCAGAATATGACCATATCTGGAGATAGTGCCTTTAAAGAAGTAATGAAGGTTAAATGAGGTCATCTGGGGAGGGGGCTAATTTGTGCTACTGGCTGGAGATAGGGCCTTCAAAGAGGGGATTATGTTAAAATAGCTATCATCGAGGAGCCCTAATCCCCCATGACTAGTGTCCTTATAGAAAGAGGCAGAGACACCAGGGGTGTCCTCACACAGAGAAGAGGCCATGTGAGGACATAGCAGGAAGGTGGCAAGCCAGGGAGAGAGGCCTCAAGGAAAAATGTCACTGCCAACACTTTGATCTCAGGCTCCAGGCCTCCAGAACCTCAAGAGGAGGAATTTCTGTTGTTTAAACCCCGCAGTGGGTAGTATTTTGCTACAGTAACCCCACTGAACAGCCTCCATGTCTGTGGGGCTCTCCTCCTGGAACAGTCTTTACCTGACCCACTCCTCCTCATCCATCAGCCTCAGACGAAGATCCGCCTCTTTAAAGAGGCTTTCCCTGGACCTCAGGTTGAATCAGTCTCTCCTTATACTCTCCTAGACCCTTGTACCTCTCCTTGAAGGCATCTGGACACCCCGGGCTACACCAGCTCACTCTGACTAAGCATCTCTTTCCCGTTTGCTTCTCTGACCAGTCACTGACATCCTGAGAGCTGGAACCATGTCTTCTCTCTCACCATGGGTATCACCTGCACGGTTCCAGGCACATGGCAGATTCTCAAATATTTGTTGAATAAATGACTCTGTGGACATGAATTATCTCATTAAGAGCCCCAGGATTTGGATACCACGATTCCCGTGTCATAGAGAAGCAGAGGCTAGAGGAGAAGGAGACACGCCCGAGGGCAGCCAGCAAGGAAGGAACAGGCCTGGCTGGGGAATCAGGGCCATCTGCCTACAGAGGACTTGTCACGGTCCCATCTACCCAGAGGAGGGAAGGCAGCAAGGGCTGGGCTTATCAGAACCCTTTGGGAAGCACGCAGGTCCTGGCTTGGGCCTGCAGGGAAGGGCCAGGCTGACAGGATTCTAACACGGATGTGGCCAGTGGGGCCTGGGAAGAGGAGATGCCCGATAGGGCTGGGTTTGCCATCCCTCTCCTCTGGTTTCTACCTCTGTGACCTCGGGCAAGTGGTTTAACCTCTCCCTGGCAATGGAGAGCACCACACGGCCTACGTTCTGAAACTGTGATGCAGGTTGATGAACGAATGGAATACCACAAGTGAACTACAGAGCCCTGCGCTGTGCATACACCAAGAACTCAATACAGAGCAGCTACATGTTCACGTGTTAGCAAAGCCCAGAAACACATGAGTCCGCAGCACAGGAAGGAAGTGGTCTCACCAAGGAGGGAGTGAGGAGGGTCCTGGAGGGAGCCAGGAGATCTGACTTGGAGATCGGCCTCTGCCACCACCCCGGAAGTGGATGTCCTTGTGTCCTTGGGCAAATCACGTCTGCTCTCTGGGTCTCTGCTGAGTTCCCCCGGCCATCAGATGTAGGGGTGAGAGAGAAAGAAGGTCTTCTTAACTACTCCGACGACACAGGGCCCCCCCCTTTGCAAAGTGATGGGAGCCATGGGCCTTCTCCCCAGAGAGACGTCCTTGGATACACAGATGCAAATTTCTGCTCAGAGCATCCCAGATCTGGTGCTACCCTGGAACCCCAGGAGGCCCCTGGCTGTCAGGCCCAGTGTGGAAGAGTGGGTGCCTCCCTGTGAAGATGAACTCACAGGGGCAAACCTGCCTGAAAGGGAAGAAATCAATGATGCCCTCCTTCCCCTTGCCCGGCTAGCCTTTAGGGGGCGGAAGCCAGGTCCTGGCTCTGCCAGCCTCTGCCTGTTTCATGCTGAGCGCAGTAACGAGGATGCTGTGCAGAGGCACCCTGTAATTGGTCCCTGGCCTGGGCTGCGTTGTAACAAGACAACAGCCTTGACATACTGTCCAGATGCACAGCCCCCGCCCCGGCTGCCATCTGGGCAGACCTGGAAAGTGTCTGCAGAGGTCCACGAGGAACAGCCCCGGGAGAGAAAGTCGGGGGTCTCAGCATCTGTCCAGAAGCCGAGGGTGTGTGAAATGGGGCGAGGATGAGAAGGGTGGGGATGTCAGCCCATTTTAGGAACTTTTCGACTCCTTGATGCCTCAGCTCCGAGTACAAAACATATTTCCTTGGCCTCTTTGCAGAGGTGCCCCAAAGATATGCTCTGGGGAACTGAAGTCTTTAGACCCGCATTTAATTTTTCACGGTGCTGCTGGAGTGACTCTTCTGAAATACAGTCAGGTCCCATCCCTTCGCATGGGCTGTAAGTCCTTCCCTCGACTTCTGGCCTCATCTGGCTCGGTTCTGGACCCCACACATGGGTGTCCTTACTGGTATCTTTCATCTTAAACTACCACCTGTGCTCGAAGAAAGTTGAGAGGATCTGACCCCAGCAATCTAAAAATATCCCCCTCGTGTCACAGCACTTACTAGAATTACCTGCTTGCCGGGTCTTCCCGCCCCAAGCTGCGTGTGCCTCAGAGGTAGGAGCGTGGGTTCTCCCTGTGGATTCTCGCATCTGGCACAGGCGGAGTGGGGTGTCCTCATAAAAACAGCTCACGGCCCCAGACCAGCTCAGCCGCTCTACCCTCCCCTGGCCAGCACGCTTAGGCTGCAGGAAGTAGAACACAGAGCTACCGCCAGCCCTCCAACTCTGCCTTGTGGAGGGAAGTGAACGGGCTCAGACATGCTAGGAAAGTGGTCAAGAAATGCCCTGCCCTAAATCAGGGTCAGGAAGTCAAGCAAGACGAAGACCAAGGGCATGGCCACAGTGCAGTCATGTTGCTAGGAGGAGAAAACAAAAACAGAAGGGGAGCATAGCGTGAAAATAACAATAACAATAATAAACTCTACCACACGCATACACACACACACACACACACACACACAGAAACCCCAGTGTGAAAGAAAACAGGACCTAAGGAACAGAAAGAAATTACCTGAACATGCTTCATATTCTAGAACAACCTAAGAATATTAATTCACTAAGACAAGAGCTAAAAGGTTAGATGATAAAACAAAGAAGTGACACGCAGGGTTATTTATACAGTTGAAAACCACTACACACTTTTGCAGAGCCCATAAATATGTGTAGAAATTTCAAGAAGCAGGGGCAGACTCGGCAGAGAATCTAATTAATTGTACGGGCGAAAGGGTCCCAGTTCTGCTCTGCCACCTGCTAGTGCTGGGTCCAGGGTGAGCCTCGGTGATGGCCCAGGAGAAAGGCTTCCGTTATCAACGCAACTGGAGGGGAGAAAAGCCAGGTAGATACAGCAAAGGTGACCAACATCAGAAAGCTGGTGAATGTGAAGAAGAGACATGGGGCGAAACACACGCAAGGTATTTGTCTTTTTCTAAATGACACTCCTGAAATGAGTCAAGAACAGAAAGTGCACAAGGAAACAGCTTCCTGCACAGTTCCACGAAACACTGATGTGGACCAGCGGACACAAAGCCATGTCCTGGCTTGGGTTCTGAGCTCGGAAAATCAAGGCAGAGGTCAGCAAGCATCCGGGCAGACCTGACGAGTCACCTGTGAAAGGGAGAACACCGGCTGACCTCAGATTCACTTAGAGCAGCATCTGCTGTCAGAGGACAAAGGACAGATGCCAAAGAGGCTCACTTCACATGCGACCCGAGAGCATCTTCCCCTGTTAGGGTGTGGCTCGAGTGTGAAGGCAAGAGGCTGACGTTCTCGCCATCAGAGAAAGCAGGGACGACAGCACACAGGAGCCTGTTTTGAAGCATCTGCTAGATGATAACTTCCGGCCAGTGAAGAAACAGTTCGAAATGAAAAGGGAATGAAGGATAAGAGCCAGTAGAGCACTGAATCTATTTTGTGATGAAAACAAACCCAAACAGCTGTGGGAATGGCCATTAAATTTAACTATTGATGTAATCTGGAGTAAGCTACTTAACCAACTTGAGCCTCAGTTTCCCTCACCTGCAAAGCAGGAGAATCATGCCCGTCTCGCAGGGTTCAAGGATTATATGAAAATTCCGTCTGCGAAAAGCAGGGACTTGCGCGTCACAATTCACTGAGAGGTGAAGGTAACCAAAAAAGAGGATAAAAACTAGAATGGAAATGGGCGCGCCAACTCCCCCCACCAGGAAAAAGGCAAGAGCAGGACGGTTTGGGTCTAGAGAGCTCAGGGGTTACTCTGGGCTCTCACAAAGGTCCCTGTCCTGGTGCTGCAAGTCAGAGCAGGGAGAAGCCTTCCCCACAGAGGGGTGTGGGGACCCCAGTTTCCAACCAGCCAGACAGCAGCCCCCTTTCTTCAGGATGGAGGTCGAGAAGGTCAAGACCGAATGTGAGGACCTCACCTCCCACCAGGAGCCCGTGACAGGTAGCAGCCAGCTCCTGAGGGTCTGGGGGAATCTCCGTGTGACCAGCCCTGAAGAATGAAGAACGCGAAGGGTTGGGAAGCAGAGTTCTAGACCTGGCACTGGGTCCTCCTGACCCAGTGGTGCTCCTCTTCAGGGATCGGGGTCTATGTCTTCTGCTCCTCTTCAGGGATCAGGGCCTATGTCTTCATCAGGGAAATACGGGGATGGGTCTCTCCCAAGTTCTCTGGGTCTACCACATGCCCAGAGAGTGTAGACTTCTGAGCGGGCGGCATCCCTAGCATGAAGTCTTTGGATCACAAATAATCAACGAGCAGATGAAGGCAGGAGGGAGAACAGCATGGGAAACAGGAGACCAAGGGAGCGTAAATCAGCAGGGGAGGGGGTGAGAAAAGGACTCAGGGAGAAAGGCTCTGCAAGGTGTCAGGGCACCCCCTGCCAGTGAGAGCAGAGAGGTAGCTGCCTCCCCCTGCATGGGGCGCACCAAATTCCTCTTCCAACAGGAGCACTGCACAAAGAAGTCAACATAAAGTTCTGAAAAGTGTCCATGAAACAGCATAAAAACTATAATCATCTGTGTTAAAATAAGGGGGTTAAAATTTGAGAAGAAACAGAGGGCACCTGGGTGGCTCAGTGGGTTAAAGTCTCTGTCTTTGGCTTGGGTAATGGTCCCAGGGTCCTGGGATCGAGCCCCACATCGGGCTCTCTGCTCAGCGGGGAGCCTGCTTCCTCTTCTCTCTCTCTGCCTGCCTCTCTGCCTACTTGTGATCTCTGTCAAATAAATAAATAAAATCTTAAAAAAAATTTTGAGAAGAAACAGGATTTTTTCAGAATTTCAAAGTACATTCCTTCAAGATCTTCATTAACTACAAAGGGAACATATATTTTTAAATGGAGAAACCTGGCAGGCATCCCCTTAGCCAGACGTGGTGCCCACCACGGTACTCAAACACCGGTATCACATTTCTCTCGAAACGGTGCGCTCGGGGCAGGGGAGGTTCGTCATCACCTCCACAGCCTTCTTGACAAAGGCTCTATCTAAGGAGGAAACATCAGACAAACCCAATTGAGAGTCATTGTACAAAATAACCGACTAGTACTCTTCAAAGTGTCAAGGTCAGGGAAGACAAGGAAAGACAGGGAAGCTGTCACACGTGGAAGGAGACTAAGGAGACATAACCGAATACAACATGGGATCTGGAATTGGATCCCAGAAAAGACAAAGTGCGTCAGCGGGAACACCGGTGAGGCTGTCAACTGTCGTTTGGTAACAGCCGGGCTGTGTCGAGGGTCATAAAGATGCCATTAGAGGCCAGTCTGACCTCTCAGCCAGAATTCCCCATGCCATGGTCTCAAACCAAGGGCCCTGTTTTATGTCAAAGAGGGGGAAAGCAGTAGGTACAAGACTACAGATCCACTGGTCCTAAAACATACCAGGCCATCCAGAACTGGCCAGCCTGTTGGGAGTGTCGCTGAGACACCAACACAGAGATGATGCCCTAGGGGACAGGACACCATCCCTTGGGGAGCTGCCAGGCACCAGCGGCCAGGATTGGGACTTTATGGTCAGTAGGTCAGTAGGTGAGGTTCACAGGCCTGAGTATCAAGGAATAGAGGTGGGAGTGGACAGATTCACCACTCCCGCACTCAGGGAGCTTGTGCTTTTTTCCTTCAGAACTGAGGCTCTCAAGGTCTGGACCTACTGGGGCCCAGAGAGGGGACATGTCTACCTCTTGGTCCCACCCCATGGGACAGAGTCCCCTTAGACTTAAAGCTATGGCTACCACCTCTTTAGTTTTGATTCTTCTTACCAGGAGACCAGCAGGCCCAGAGGATGGCTACCAGAGGAGGACAACTGAGGTGAGGTGAGGAGCTGGGCCACTGTGTGACGGGGACGGGGGGCATATGCTTGGCACTCAGGTGACTCCCTGGGGGCTAGAGGATTGGTAATAAGCAGGAACTGCAAGTCCCAACTGGACAGAACCAGGGCCTCGGGGATGAGAGTCCAGGTCACCTTGCCAGGCCGGCCATCTAGACCGACCCTCAGGGCAGATGGAGTGGGGGGAATCCAGGATGCCTGGTGGGGAAGGTGACATGAGGGGTCAGGTCCAGCCCCGGGAACAACCCTAGTTTGTTCCACTAGCCCCTCCCTCACAGGTTTCCCTAGAAATTACCCAACATGAATCCCAAAGACACTTGGATGGTGTGTGGGTTGTACTAGATGGAGCAGTGGACGGTGGTGGGTGCACAGGGGCCCCTCCCATCCACTGTGCTTGTATCCCCCATTCTCCAGCAACTGAGGGCACTGGCTGCCAACTCCTCAGAGAACTGCCCTCGGCTGAGTGGGACCAACGTCTCCTGAAGCTCCCGTCCCGGGTCCCAGGGAACAGCCAGTGCCAAGGCGAAGCAGACTTCGCTCTGGGCTCCTCGTGGGACCAGACCCAAGCTCATTTCCAAGGCCTCAGCTTTGCACAGCAAGGGCAATTATCCCCCTGCCTGCCCTGCCGCCTTCCCTTGTGCCCCTGCTCCTGGGAGAGCTCTGGCTTACGTCACTTTCACAAGGTTCCGCAGTGTGGATCCTGACCCAAGACCCAAGGTAATACCTGTCCTGTTTAGAACCATCCCTGGCGTGCAGGCATTGCTCAGTGGACGTCAGCCATCAACACTCAACGAGCCAGGCTCTGCACTAGGTGAGCTATGCTCATTTTTCCCTGACCCCTCGAGTAGCCCTGCAATGAGAGTAACCCCATGACCGCTTCCCGGATGAGCAAAGGCCTCCCAGCTGACCATGGCAGACTTTTCATTTGTACCCCAGTTTCTCTGGCCCTGTGGTCATCCTGCTAATGGCACTTCTGTCTCATATATCCATTCTGCCCCCACATTTTCAGAAACTTCCTATGACTCAAAGCCCCTCCATCCCCATGCCCTGAGCCCTGGGGCCTTGAGAGCTGGAACTTCCTGTCCCGTGGCCCACAGGGCCTGCTCAGGAGCCACAGTGGACCCTGAGCACCGCCACCCCTGCCACTTTCCCTCCCCACCCACCACAAGCATTTCACGTAGGCCCAGCAATACGAATTCTCCAGACTCCATTACAGCCCTAACGACATGCAAAGTTACTGCAAGTAATAATGCACATAACACACTATCCATTTTTATAAGTATTTGGATTTCCTGCTAAGAAAACACAAGAGTTTTATTTCTACCTGTAGGGGACCCAGGTTCTTGACCAAGCAAAGGTTTCAAGACTGGAATCTTCTGCCTCAGGAACGAGCCAGAGTTGAGCGAGAGGGAAGCAGGACCAGTAACCCATCATAGCCCCTGGACTGGGGACCCGTTCTACAGGGAGAGGGTCCTGTTGAGGTTCTGCTCCGGTGACCCTGAAGTCACGAAGAGGCCCCCCCTCTGACACTCTCCATCTTGGGAAGATGCAGAGGGCCCGGATCCCCTCACCTGGAAATTAGCCCGTGCTGAGACACCGGGCGGGTGACGGAATGGTTGAGAAAGAAGGCACTTGATGAAATTAAAAAGCAACCAATTTAAAAGAGATTAAGCAGGGAAAAGGGGATTTAATGATCAGCTTTTGCCACTGTGAACTAGCTGAACCCACTGGCACGGAGACTAATGGTTTAATATGTTGTTAAACAAGGGTGAACCGTCTGTGTGAGTAATAAGGGCATCTGTAGTTACAGCGACAAGGGTGAGGTTAGCCTCCCCACCACCCTGGGCCTCAGGGGCAGCCCAGCTCTGGGTCTGCACGGGCGGGGGAGAGCAGCCTCGGGAGCAGGGACGGGGCGGGGAGGCCAGCAGCTCTGTCCCCTGCCATCTCCAGTGCCTGAGAACACTGGCTCCGAAGGACTCGGGAAGAATGATGGCCACATACACTTCGCTCTGGCTGCAGAGTCCGCAGGAAATGGAAATCTGGCATGAACGACACCTGCAAGGTAGAGGGCCTCAGGGACAGACAGAGGGGAAGAGAGGCGGAAGATGCCATGCCTCCCTACAGTGGAAGCTCTGGGTCAGCACACAACAGCGCTTAGTTCAGGATGGGGCTCAGGCTGAGAATGTGTCAGCCCCAGAGCCTATTTTGAGTGGGTTTTGCTTTCATTTTCATTGGTGAAGAACCCTTCCTCCAGGACCCGCCATGCCCAGGCTCTGACACCTGACACACCTCACCAGCTCCTGTCATTGCTGTCATTTGTGAGGGCCGAGGGTCACCTGACATTCACTTGTTTAACGACCACTTACAGGGACTCTCTCTGAGCCCTGTAGGGCCTGGGCTGGGCAGGAGGCTGCGGAGTCCCCCACACAATCACACAGCCCAGTCCCACATCAGAAACCTGCAGTCGACAGCGACACGTCATGAAGGTCATGACGGTCATGACCGGGCAGGTCCAGGGGCTTCCTGCTGAGGTTAGGTGGCTGTGGCTCCCAGTCCAGAGGCCCAGGACCGGCCCACACCCCAGCCCGGAGCCCAGACCGTCTTGACAGTGGCAGCTTGGAGCAGAGGCAAGAGAGCTGGCATCCTAGTCGAATTGGCACCTGCTTCCTGGGAGACTCCAAATACTGAGCTTGCCGTCTCTGTTCCCCACTCTGTAAAACGGACAGCATGATACCGGAGCGGCCTAGGTCACGGGGTCATCATGGGAGTGAAGTAAAAGGATGCGAGCAGAAGTGCCTTGACAACCTAGCAGCATTGCACGTGTCCGAGAGACTCGGTACAGAACCAGACTGGAGCTGGGGGGAGAGGTGCTCAGGCAGTGCCCACAGCAGACAGAGTCTCTGCAGAACAGACGAGGGAAGAGGCCAGGGATTCGGGAACACATACACCGGAGGGATGTGTTTTGCTACTATAACCCAGCACAGCAGTGTTGGATCTTTTCCAACGACAGAAAAATACACTCCATCTACAGACCTGTACGTGTGCATTGTGCAAAAGGGGACTGAACTCAAAGTAAAAGCTGATTTTTCAATAACTGTTCTATCTAAAACCTAGCTCCCGACGTTCATACCTCCACATGGGTCAACAATATAGCAGGGAATAGAGAGGTTTAGGAAGAAGCAGGGGACCCCCAGCAGCCCCTGGTCTCCCTGCCTTGGACACTATCAGACCACCCCTCTGGACAGGACAAAGCTGAAGGCTGGACAATTCCCACCTGTGCCTGGATTTCCAGGTGGCCTCAGAAGCACATAAGGCTGCTCTCATCTGTGGATGCCAGGCAGGGGCCCCTGTTGAATTCTCTACCTGTCAACAGTCCTGCTGGGTCTGGGACTGGCTCCCCGGAGATGTGTTTCTGCCCGCCTCGGGCGGGGAAGCGTGCTGCTGGTGGGATCAGCCTACATTCTCCGTCTTGTCCTACTCGGTCTCTTAGCTCCCAAACATCACACAGCTTATAGTGATCATCTGGGACAAGGCAGCCCACCTGCCGATCCGGAACTCATCCGGCTCATCCCCGTTCTGGGTGAGCCAGTCTCTGCTGCTCTGAAGAGCATACAGAGTGTAGGAGAAACAGGCTTTCCAGCAGCCTGAGCATTTCTGAAAAGGCAATTACATGCTTATTACTCCTCTCCAGGATTGAAACCCACGTCCCACATGGCCATCCCCTTCCCCAGCACACACTCACTTATCTCCGCCACACGGTCCCTCCTGCCAGCCACTGCTGTCAGAAATGTCTAGCTGGGCTCTTAATCACCTGCCAATGGGCCTGGAGGGAAGGCAGGAGCACGAATTCCCATCCTGGAGCCAAAAGAGATTCACGCAATAGCTGGAAATGCACGTGGGCATGGCACAGATGAGCGGGTTTGCAAGCAAGGGAGGGACCCTCCAGGGTTCATGAGAAGCAGTGATCAGAAAAGGGCATCAAGGTGAGGGTGGTTTTGGAGAAGGTCTGAGGGCCTCCCTCTCAGATCTGAGAGCCAGGTCGAGCTGGCCACCTGCTCTGATAAATAAAGTTTTATGGAGACATGGCCACATCCCCTCGTTAGCACGCTGTCCAGGGTTCTCTCACTACAACAGCAGAGCTGAGACCATATGGCCTGCAAAACCTAAAATATTTACTACCAGGCCCTTTAGAGAAAAAGCCTGCCAACCCCTGGTGTCGTCGGAAAGGCACCGGAGCCGAGCCTAGAAGGGGCAGACTGGAGACGTGTACCCTGCCCTGCCTTTGCTGTGTGCCCCTGGGAGCGGTCTTCCCTTCTCTGTGGATCAGCAGCTGAGTTTCTCGTCTATCCAATGGAGATAGAGTATCTCCTTTACAGGGCTGTTGCCACAATGAGTAAAACCTGGATAAGCTGTGTGTCCAGTGAAGGCTTCAAAGGCAGGTGCATAGACAAGGAAGTTGCTGTTCTTCCTCTGTGCTCCTGAAATAATCCTTGTCTTTGAGGCTAGACTTGCTTCAGAGACTCTGCATGTGCTTTTGCAAATATGCATATAAATGTTAGGTGTGGGTCAGAAAGGGGAGGAAAGGAGTGATGACCGGGAGAGCCATTCTTTGTCACCGACTTGATTGGACCAAGAGAAATACTGATAAAGCAGGTGAATCAAAGCCTGCTTTCTTTTTTAATGTGGATGCTGCCAGACCCAAAGTATGGCCACTGAGTCCCCCAGGGGCCGCCTCAGTGGGGGAGGAAAGGATGCTGGGCCCCAGCCCTGTCCTACTACCTGGCTTGGGTCGGTTTCCCCTTGGGCTGAGAATTATGGATCTTGACCTGTATTCACCTTGCAGTCTACTCTCAACCCCGGTTCTCAAATGAGGCCCCTTTTTAGCAACACCCCACCTTCCTGAAAGTCAGAATGCATGGGCCTTCAGTTGCCATATAACGCTTGTACCAGACAGTGTCCTCACACTTAGCCAATGTAGTCCTGAGGGGCCAAGGAAGTACCGAGTGGTCCCAAGACTGGTGGGACACAATGACTGTTCAAGGGGCTTCTGGCTTCGTCCGTGCAAAAGGGAAGCAAGCAGAGCCATGTAAGGAAGGATCTTTAAGGATCTT
Organism: Lutra lutra; assembly: GCF_902655055.1. Lineage (NCBI taxonomy): Eukaryota > Metazoa > Chordata > Mammalia > Carnivora > Mustelidae > Lutra > Lutra lutra. Next base: position 24,973,034 of record NC_062286.1, read on the forward strand.
TAGGATCTAAGCAGAGAAGAAATTATGGTGCCCCTCCCCATAGGTAACTCTAAATTAAAACATGGCACATTGACATCCAAGACTTACAGATACCCTGATATGGAGATAGGTCCTTTGTATCTTTTCAGATGCCAGAATAAGCTCATGGGAGCTGACTTCTTCCGTTTGCCCCCCAGCCACCGGCACCCCTGGTGTGCAGCTGTCTGCTTAGCGGAGAAGTCAACACTGATGCTCATGCTCTAGACATCCCCAGCAAAGGGCACAGATGGGCAACAGGGACCATGTCTGAAAGGGGACTCGTGGATGCTTCAGTGGGCCTTGAAGAACAGGGACATTTCAACAGATTGAGATGTGGGAGACAGTTTTCTAGTTAAGGGTCTGACCAAAGTATGGAGGGGGAAGAAAAAAGATGTCTTTGAAGGAATAGTAAAATTCTAAATCTTGCCTGGGAAAGGTTCTGGTGGCTGAAAAATAACACTAGTGAGGTAGAGTATGGGAATATTACTTTGATCTCCTTCCCTCTTGGTCCCTCAAGGAATTTTTTCCTGTAACTGTCCTCTCTGTCTTACATCATCACATATTCCCCTCTCTGCTGGATCATTTGTCTCCACCAGCACACAATCCTGGGACAATATTTACTGTCTTTCAAAAACCCTCCTTTGCCATCCACAAAACAAAAGGCAACCTACTGAATGGAAAAAGATATTTGCAGATGATATATCCAATAAGGGGTTAATATACAAAGTAGGTGATGAACTTCTACAACTCAACACCAAAGAAGCCCCCAAAAAACAAAAACAAAAAGTCCAGATAATCTGGTTAAAAATGGGCAGGGCCCTGAACAGACATTTTTCCAAACAAGACATACCCGTAGCCAACAGACACATGGAAAGACACTCAACATCACTCATCATCAGGGAAATGCAAATCAAAACCACAAGGAGATACCACCCCACACCTGTCAGAATGGCCAGTATCAAAAAGACAAGAAATAACAGATGTTGGTGAGGATGCGGAGTGAGGGAATCCTCATGCACTTTGGTGGGAACATAAATTGGTGCAACCATTGTGGAAAACAGTATGGAGGTTTCCTCAAAAAATTAGAAATAGAAATGCCATATGATCTAGCAATTACACTACCAGGAATTTAGCCAAAGAAAATGAAAACACTAATTTGAAAAGGTCTGTGCACCCCCATATTTATTACAGCCCATTTAAAACAGTCAGGATATCAAAGCAACCCAAGTGTCCATCAGTAGATGAATGGATAAAGAAGATGTGGTGGAATGGAATGGGATATTACTCAGCCATTAGGAAAACGAGACCTTGCCGACAACATGGATGGACCCAGAGGGTATAATGCTCAGTGAAGTAAGTCAGACAAAGAAAGACAAATACCATATGATTTCACTTACATGCAGAATCTAAAAAGCAAAACAAATGAAAAAACAGACATACTCATAAATACAGAGAACAAACTGGTGGTTGCCAGAGGAGAGAAAAGGGGTGAAGATGACGAAATATGTGATGGAGATTAAGAGGTACAAACTCCCGGTTATAAAATAAGTCACAGAGAGTTGAAAAGTACAGCATAGGGAATAGTCAATACTATTATAGTATATTGTGTCATGGTGAACATTATGTAATGTATAGAACTGTTGAACCACCATGTTATACACCTGAAACTAATATAACATTGTATGTCAACTATACTTAAGTGATAAAATTATTTTTAAAAATTCTCCCTTTACCCCAGATCCCTCTCCAGCAAACACCACCTTTCTTGGCTTGCCTTTATACAAAGAATCCTGCTTTCATTCTCTTTTCCTCTTCTCTGCTGAGCCCCAGCCCATCAGGCTCTCACCCCATGTCTCCACCAAAATGGCCTTTATGGAGGTCACCCATGATTTATGAATGATCCTTATGGAGGCCATCCATGATTTATGAAAGATCCTTATGGAGGTCATCCATGATTTATGAATGATCCTTATAGAGGTCATCCATGACTTCCACATGGTTGAAGATAATCCACAATTATTAGTTCTCTCATTCTTGACCCAGCAGCTTCACTGCATGGTAGCTTCAGCCCTTCCACTGGGATACTCTCCTCCTTTGCCTCTGGGACACCACTCTCTCCTGGGTTCCTTCCCACCTCTGGCTGCCCCGGCTCAGTCTCCTCCCTGCTAAGCTCTGAAGCCCTCTGCCATCTTCTCCTCTGTATCCACACATACTCTTTTCATAATCTCCTCTAGAACCAAGGATTTCAACATAAAGAGGACTCCTAAATTTCTATTTTTACCTCTAACCTCTCTCCCTCTTCACGTCCAACTGCTTACCCAGCACCTTCCACTGGAAGGTCTAAATTATTTCCTGACATAAGTCTCCAACCCAGGTCTTGATTTCTTCTTCAAACCTGCTCCTCTGAGCCTTCTCCACTCAGTAAGAGGTGAATCTGTTTATCCCACTTCTCCAGCCTTCAGTGTACAGGTTACCCCATTCTCTTCCTTGTCTCATTCTTCACATCCTTTCTGTCAAACTTGTAATATAACCCACATGATTCAGTGCCCCCATCACTACTCCTGGCCCACACCAGCCTGTCTCACCTGAGTTCTAACTGGTCTCCCCATTTCTTCTCTTTCTCCTTAGAGGTCTTTCTCCACACAGAAACCAACAAGGGTCATCCTTTAAGCACAAAAGGCAGATTACATGGCACTTCTGCCCAAAACTTTCTGCTGGCTGCACACCTCACTCACAGACAAAGTCCTTACAATGGTCCAAAGATTCCTATGTTCTCTCCTCTCTTATTTACTCTACTCCAGTCGTCCTGGGCTCCTCACTATTCCTTTCTGCTGCCCACCAAGCTCCCAGGAACCTCAGGACCTTTGCACTTGCTGTTTGTTCCATTTGGAATGCCTTCCCCTCAGGTATGTGCCTAGTTCACTCCCTTCTGCTCAGATCTTACCTCACCTCTTTAGAGGACTCATCTGGACCACCTTCCCCTTATTCTGTTTGGTTTTTCTACATATTCATTCATTCAGTTTATGTATCCCTTTGCTTTCTATCTTCTCTCACTAGAATGTGAGCCCCATGAGGGCAGAAGCTTCACTGGGTATCCCTGGCACCCAGCCCAGAGCCTGGTATGTGATCCTTTGCAATAAACACTTGCTGAGTTACTGCTAAGACTGAAAGTAAGGATTTTATTTGGAGAAGCAGTGGAGAGCCACTGAAAACCTCTGAGGAGAGTGATCCCACACAGCAGGCTCTGGGACCATCTTCCCAGCAGTGATAGCAGGCTTGTGGAGCAGTACAGCAGTTCCGAGACAGGAAGTCAAAATATATAACATGTGATTCAGCTATCACATAGACACTCTATATGTAGCAGGCCATATACTTCATCCATTTGGGGCAACTTTTTTTTTTTTAAATTCTGTGATAATAATGAAACTAGCCACCAGTGACTTAAGCCCTTAGGTTAAATACTTTACATTTAATCTTTCTCATAATTCACTATTATACCTATTTCAGAGGTGAAAAAACTATGGCAGAAAGATTTATTATAATGCCAAGAAGTTGTCAAGCCTAGATCCTCATGCAGAAGGTCTGATTCTAGAGCTCGAGTCCCACCCGCCCCCCCTCGTTCTGTTAGTTTGTGAGAGGGGCTGGCATCAGGATGTGCAAGGGGCCGGCCCATCACTACCATTCTGTAATATGGAGAGGGAGATGGAGATTTTAAGGAATTGGCTCCAGCAAGAGTTGGTGCTGTCGTCTTGAGTTGGAAGACTGGAAACTCAGGCAGGGTTTCTGTGCTCCCACCTTGATGAGAATACCTTCTTCTTCAGTAAACCTCACTTTTTGCTCTGAAGGCCTTCAACTGATTGGACAAGGCCCGCCACATGATGGAGAGTAATCTGCTTAACTGAAAATCTGTTGATTTAAATGTTTATCACATGTTTAAAATACCTTTGTAATAACATCTAGACTGGTGTTGCACAAATAATTGGGGCCCAGAGCCTCCCCCCAACTGGACACATAGATTCAACCATTGCCGTGAGTTTATCCTTAGATGTCCTGTGTATGCAGAGCCAGCCAGAGATCCACGTGGAGTATCAGGCACTTTCAAGAGGACACTTCTCTCCGGTAAGGGGCTGGGCCACTGGCTTTTTCACAGCTTTGCAAAGGTCAGAGTGTCCATCTTGATTTCCCTTCTCCTATTACTTTGCCAGGTCCCTGAGGCCTTGTAGAAGTGTTTTTCTTCCCACTATCATGGCTGTTGTTATTCTCCTTCTTAATCTTGGCAGGAGGATGCCTTGGCTGGCTTCCAAGATGGAAAGCTACGTTCTGTCTCCCTGACACCCTCCTGTTGCTTTTAATCGGGTGCAGAGTATCTTGTCTTCTTTCCCCAGACAGATGCTGGAGTGTGGCCTGTGATGCTTAAGGGGCCATCCTGCCCTGGCTTAGAGATGAATGGGACCTAGAATGGGGTGACACCAGCTCCAATCCTGGCTGCCACATGAAGACGTTTGCTTCTAAGGAGATTCCCAAGGCCCCTGTGCCTATCACTTATCAGAAGGGGGCCTGGCCCAAGAATCACAATGGGCTCTAGTCCTGCCTCTGTCACTAACCTGCCAGGTGACTGTGGACAGGTCTTTCCTGACCTCCAACCTTGAGATCCCACGAAGACCTGGGTCATTTCCAAGGTGTTTTCCAGCTCTAGTATCCCACTTATGCCATAATGGCTGGTCATTTCCACCATGCTTATGTACAAAGACAGGGGTCTGGCCCGAGGCAGGGTTTGCGAACACAAGAACTTAAGGCCACAGCTGGGAAGCGAACCCAGGGCCCTCAACTCTGAGTCCAGAGCCCTTTCCTCTCCAGTCTTCCCCATGCTGCCCACCTTCTCGAGTGCAACCTAAGGTGAGAAATGCATTTTGCACTGTGAGGAGAACATCCACACGGCACATAGAGCGACCAGTATGAGAGGGACTAACCTTTTATGAGTGACACTCTCCCTTTCTGCTTGTAATGCCCTCTCACTTTGTCCCACCCCTTAAAATGTATAATTCACTGATGCCCCATAATCCATATTTAAAGAAAAGCACTGTACTCTCCCTGGGGCTAAAGGACAGGCTCTGCTTTCAGTCTTTTCTTACTCTGAGAAGTCATGGGGCCCAGGTAGAGCTCCAATCTTCAACCTCGGGGGTGCCAGCACAGTACACACAGACCCCAGACAAAAGGGGTGATAGGAGAGATCGACCAACCCTTGGCAAATTTAGGAAGAAACCTGGTACCTGGATACCAGTAGCTTAATAGTATTCCCAAGCCTCCCTTTCGGGACAGGGATATAGTATTAGATGCCCGTCCTCTGTTTCTGTTTATCGCCAGAATCTCATGGGTCCACCCTATGTAGTTAAATGGGAATTGAAATGAAATTCACATCCACCATTACGAACCCACGAAGACTACACACCTCTATAAACCATAATCTTTGACTCTGGCTTTAGGCTTTAGGCAACCACGGCTGCCTGGGGGATATGACACGCAGAGAGCCATGGGTGTTTGTGTGTGTGTGTGTGTGCGCGCGTGCACACGCGTGCATGTGTGCTCACGCATGCGTGCTGGGGGCAAGGTGGCTGCAGCGGTGGCATCTTGCACAGGAGAGCGAGGCTTGCTGAGTCCACTGAGTCCACATATGTGTCCACGGCACATATGCAGTCTGGTGAATTACACATATCAGTGCACTTGGACATGTGAACCCCTTCTTTAACATTAAATCTTCCTGTTAATGATCCTCCCTGTCCTCCTGGTTGCTAGCATGAACTTTTCCTGATCTTCCTTCAGCTCCTCGGGGCCAAAAGACTGGCCCCTCACACAGGAGGCTGCCCAGAGGGATAGGCGTGAGGGTGTTTGGCCTCTCTGAGGAGGACACATTCAACCACCGGTCTCGCCGAGGGAGGCCTCCCTGTGCTCCAGCCACTGCCCTCCTCCACTGGTCCTCTATCCCCACGACAGAATGGGCTGAACCCACCACCTGACTCAGGTCTCCCCGCGCCTCCTCACCTCGACTCGGAGCCAGACCAGAACCTAGTTCATCCGGGACCAGCTCTGGGCCCAACACGACAGAGTCGGAGTTTTGGGGTCAGAGCCCACAGGCCAGCTCCATCCAGGTTAGAACCAGTGGCTGCCCGTCCTTCTCCCCAGTGTCTCCCACACATAATAGTCTGTGTCAGAACTACTGCTCCTATATTATAAATATTCAAAACTGGGGAGGCAGCCAGCGACGGGATAAAACACCAGGGATTATTTACGAGTCACCGACTCACACACTGGGGCTTTATTTGCTTAATGAATGGCCGGGGCCAGCCTTCAGCTCGGGGATTTATTTGTCACTGGGAGCAGAAGACACTAGGACGTAGAGATGTAAAAATGACGAATGTCCCGCCTCGGCCAAGGTGGTATTTCATTGCCGGGGGTCTCTGGTGGGGAAGGGAAGGTGGGGAGAGGGAAGGACAGCTCGCAGGCCAAGCAGCCATGGCTGGGAGGATCCCGGAGCAGAGAGACTGGCCAGGTGAAAAAACAAAACAGAAACAAAATCAGAAACACTGCTTTCCATAAAGAAGGCGGAGGGACTGTCAGCCGTTCTTCCGTGCTCCTGCTCCCCTCAGCTCTCATGGACAGCCCCCATTCACCAAACTGCCCCACGCCAGCAAAATTCTAACGTGCCCACCATGAAGACCACAGGCCCAGACAGGCGCGCGGTAGGAGCTGGGCTTCTTGTCAGCGACTCACTAGCAGGGGGACCCGGGCCAGTCACTTCAAGTCTCTGGAACTGTCTTGTTATTTGTAAAATGAAGAGATAGACAAGCTCTGTGGTTTTTGTAGAGACTGCCGTCTCTGTGTCATCTTGGCCACCAACACTGGCCTCCACTCCCAGCACCGGCCTCGGGCCTTCCACCAAGCCAGCCCCACACCGGCAGCAGTAGGTCTTGTGTCCCCTCCCAGGGAAGCCCCTGGCCTTGACTCTTGCCCCATTGTCCATTTGGTACCAAACCCCCTGAGTGCCAGTGAGGCATGGCTGCTTGGCCAGCGACTGTTCTCCCTCGTTGGTCCCACAGCCAGAGGGAACCAGATCATGAATGGAAGGGGAATGGACATTCTGTGGGCCACATATAGGTTATGACCTTCAAAAAGGATACTGACTATCCCTCACTCCTCGACTGGGACATGGATGGAACGACAAGGGTGACACTCTAAGACACGAAGGGAGGAGCAAGAAGGCAGAGCCCATCCCTCCATGTGACCTCATACCACAGAATCCCCCCAACCCGGCCCACCTTTGGATTATAGAGAGAGGAAAGGAGCTTCTCTCTTGGTGGAACCACAGTCTACATCCTAATCAACACGCCTCCCACAGTCCTTCCAGGGAGAGGCCGCAGCTTGAGGCCACAGCTCTGCGGCCACAGCTCATCGTCCTGAGGACAGCACTCTGTGAGAGCCTCTCATACAAACGTCCTGGGTTATTACATGTGTGATTTCTGGACGGTGAGCAGCCGAAAAGCAGCTAAATGAATGAATAAAATCCCCATCAGACAACTTCAAGGGTCCTCATCGCTGCAGAAGCATATAAGAAATCCCTTACGGATGGACGGGCCTGCCCGCTCTGAGTTTTCAGAAGAGCCCAGGGGGAAGCAGTGGGCCTCCAGAGCCTACCTCCTGTGCTGGGACTGGAGCCAACGAAACCCGTTGGGACTGCGGCTGTTCCTAGAGGCCCAGGGAGGAGAGGCTCCCTGACAGGGCAGCGTTTGTCCACCCCCCTCCTGGAAATCACACAGGCCGGGCACCAGGGTGGGACAGAAGAGAAAAACAAAGGGCCTGAGTCAGAGACCAAGCCACGTATTGGAAGCCAAAGCGATCTGACAGAGGCATTTAGAAGCTCAGGAAATTGTTGAAAAGGCTGAGAAAGCAAAAGTTAAGAAGTAATGGTTGATGTTCAGAAAATCAGAAAATGTAGGAATTCTAGAAACCACCACCAATGGTCTCTGCTGCCTACAGTGCAGAGTGGGGGGACACTTCTGTCACCATTAGGAGGACATCCCGAAATGCTAGCAAAACCTCACACCTCAAGCCAGCGAGCTCAAATTACATAATGCTCACACGAGAATGTAATTTCCTCTAACAGAGATCACTCTGTGTTCAGGGAACTTAACATCATAATCTTTAAGGGACTGCAAGCCCTTTCTCAAAACTCCAGACATCCAAGTCTGGTCCTGACACCTGGAGATCCCTTCAGGGATGAATGCCTGCATGGTCGTAGGAGTCCCATCAGGTGGCCCCAGGGCTGGGGACCAAGTCCCATTACTTCCCGCCTACCACTGCCTCCCACAGGTCACTGGAAATGCTCATGAAAGCAAGCACACACAAATGATAAAGATGTTTAAATAATAATAAAGCACATGACTCAGACACACTTTTGTTCTGAGGTCACCAGAGCATTGTTTCCAAACGACTAGATTTAGGTATGATATCATCATCACAACTCGTAATTAGGAAACCCTTTTCAGTCTCACTAAAGTAATGAATACTACTTGGACCCAGCCTACCTTTGCATATGGCGCTGCAGATTCTTTGATTAGCCGCTCATCTACCAATGCCACCACGACTCCCCACCTGGGCTCACTGCTTCCTCCTCCCGTCCAACCCACCATTTGTAAAATGAAGGGTTAGACAATCTCTGTGGTTCTTACAGAGACTGACATCCCTGTGCCACCTTGGCCACCAACATCGGCTTGTTGGCACACATTTACAACACTGGGTTCCATCCAGACACCATCATGTGGAGAAAAAGGGAAGGCTTTGGATGCCCTGCCTAAGCCTTGAGAAAAGCCAGCACCCTTAGAACCCCATAAGGAAATGTGGCTTTGGGTGAAGGATCTTGGCTATACCTTCCAACTTGTAGGGAAGGACAGAGGCTTTCTCCCCTCTCTCCACACCCTCATGGAGGAGCAGAGCATGGGACAGACACACAGTATGTTCTCTCTCCGGTAAGCATCTTCCTGTTTGGGGCTCTGTCTCTGGCACTGATGAGTTGCCCTGCTCCCTCTCCCTGTACCTTTAGGAGGTCCTTGTAGCTGCCATCCTAACCTGCCAGGGACCTTCCTTCATGTGGAACAAGGCAGCCTTGTCCTTCAGGAAGGTCATATGGAAACTATGGTGGGATTTTGGAAGGAACACCCAGGGGCCAGACTGATGGATACACAGGAGTCCCCGAGGCCCACTGTGAACAGGCCAGCTCCCCAGGATGGGTGACCCAGCAGAGGCTCAGGCGTAAGCCCGCACACATAGAAGAGTGATTTTTCTCAGAAAGTCTTCTGTGCTCGTGGTCCCCAGTGAAATGGTGGGGATGGCTGGTTGAGGATTTGCCTACTAGAGATACCTCCAAGCCATGACATCCCAGAATGACCATCCTCACCCGGGCTCAGGGTTGCAGATGAGAAAGTCAGGATAGGATGCAGGGAGAACAAGAGTGACCATAGGCACAAGGACTGGAGCCCGGGGCTCCAGAAGATCCTGAATAGCAACCAAAGGCAGGGTCATTTTCATTCCAGGCTGCAAGAAACCAATGAAGTCGGCAGTTCTGGGTAGCTGGGATCGACAACTTTTGCTGCTTTTTCTTTTCTAGTGCATTCTGAGGTCAAGCATATTATGAAGCACCTTGGGGTCAGGAAGAAAGTGAAGCAGCCCAAGGTCTGTGCAAGCAAGTGCACAACTTGATTCTGCAATCTTCCTGCTGGGTTAGCTGTTGAGAATATTCCCGCTGCTGCCCTGAGATTTTCTCTCTTTCCCGGGCTGGGAGGCCTCTCCTTGGCACAGCTCAGCAGCACTGCTGAGTGATCAAAGCCGTATCAGTCTCCCACAGATCTGCTGTCAAGAGCAGAAGGTGTGTCCCACACTTGGGAGCCAGGAAGCCCTGCCTTGAGCGGCACTTAGCCCATGCTGGAAAAACAGCTGGGCTCTGTGGGAGAGGGTGCCGGAGGTGGGCTGCCTCCCATCCTCTCAGGGACTCCTGGATCAGTCAACCCCCAAAGCATCCCTGAGCTGGGAGGGGCCCAGAGTCACACCTCACCCCCAAGTTTAGTGCCACACAACCGAGGACATCCTTGGGTTGGGGAAAGGACTGGGCATAATCTAGCTGGTGCTGCACGTAAAGGGACAGATGGCCATAAAAGAATCAGGTCTCCGAAATGAGGTCTGCTGTCTTGGGTGGGCTGCTTCTGCAGGTGCTCGGGCTGAGTCATGAGGAAGAGATGAGCTCCTGAGGCTTTGGGGTATCTCCGATTTGCCAGGCACTTCCTTCCTGCCTCCATGGAGAGGGTTCCCCTCTACCCATCATGTGTAGCACGGCTCCTACTTGTAAAATGCAATGCACCAGAGGCAGGGACTAGATGGGGTCCCTGTCTTCCCTGGTGGCCTCCGTCAGGACCCTGCACCTCCAACAACAGAACCACAACAGACTTTCTATTAAAATAAGAAAGCATGAAATTTCAACACAGGACTCTGAAATTGTCCCAATTCTTTCCTCCAAAGCCATTGGTTTAGAATGTTGCCTACCATTCCTTATGCCAGATTCTCCAGCTAAATTCCGACAATACTGTTTTGCCTGCTTGATTTCCTAAGGAAACTCCCGTGTACAGATCATAGACATCGGCTTATCCCAGGATCTGCTAAACTCTCTTTCACGCCTCAGGGGTAATGACAAGCTGCAACTTGGGGCGCCTGGTACTTCCTTTCCAGCTCTACCCTAGCCTGCCTCTGCCCCTAACCATCTGGATTTCTCCACTGGCTGAGTTCTTGCCCACACCGCCTCCACCCCTCTCTCCTCCTGAGACAGGCAGGTGATGCCCAAATGTTAGTTCTGGCACTAATTTTTCTGCAGAATTCCCTCCCACGTTTCCAACCATCCGCATAATGTCTCACTGAGATGTTCTCATTATTGAAAATGCACATCAGAAACTGAACTCATTATATGATAATAGCAAACAGGCCCTCATACTTGTCAAGAGATCGAGCATTCACAAGTGGCTTCTACACCTATTTTATACCCATTATCCCATTTAAATCATACACAAAGCCCTAAAATGTAGGCCAGATAGGCATTGCGATTATTTCATAGATGAAGGGATCAAGGCTCTGAAGACCTGCTTAAGATCAAAAAGCTAGTAAATTATGGAGCCAAGACTACACTCAGTTTTTCTCCTTTCCTACTTCTCAGATCAAAGCCCCAAACAGCTATCAAATCCTATGAAGTCAGGATGACTGGCTGGCTCAGTCAGAGCACGCGACTTGATCTCTAAGGCTGTGAGTTCAAGCCCCACATTGGGTGTAGAGATTACTTAAAAATAAAAATCATAAAAAAAGAAAAAAATACTATGAAGTCTACTTCCCTCCCTAAACCCTTTTGTACTGGACCTGTTCTTCCATGTCCTTCTCTGCTCTAGGCTTTTGTCTCTAGCTCCCTGGATTAGCCCAGTAACTGCTTCTCCACCTTGCTGATCTTATTCCTTAGCCATTATAAAGCATTGAACACCGCCTCCCAGGAATGAAGACACCAAATAATCCTTTTGCACACTTATTTCATGTTGTCACTCTTCCAAAGGAAAATTTCAAGGACTCTGCCCAGCCCATATGTCAAAATACAGTGCTTCAGTCCAGTACCAGGGCCTTGCAAAATGGCCCCACTGTCCTTCGAAGCTCTGCCTGGAGAGTTCCTGGAGAGCTCCTGCCACTCGCCCAACCACTGACTTTTGATCTTTGTGATTGTTTCTCTGATTCATTTCTACTCTAATCTTTACCAATTTCTCTCCTTCTGATTTTTTTTCTACTTTCTTAAGGTAGAGGTTTATGTTATTGACTTGAGATATTTCTTCTTTTTAAATATAAGCCCATACAGCCAGAAATTTCTGTCTAAGCAATGGTTTAGTAGCATCTCCTAAGTTTTGGTATGTTGTCTTTTCTTTTCTTTTCTTTTTTTTAGGGGGGTTCACACATTTTTAAAAAGCTTTTATTTAAATTCCCAGTTAGTGGGACGCCTGGGTGGCTCAGTTGGTTGGACGACTGCCTTCAGCTCAGGTCATGATCCCGGAGTTCCGGGATCGGGTCCCGCATCGGGCTCCCAGCTCCATGGGGAGTCTGCTTCTCCCTCTGACCTTCTCGCTCATGCTCTCTCTCACTGTCTCTCTCTCAAATAAATAAATAAAATCTTTAAAAAATAAATAAATAAATTCCCAGTTAGTGAACATACAGTGTTCTAATAGTTTCAGGTGTACAATGTAGGGATTCAACACTTCCATATAACAACTGGTGCTCAGCACAAGTGCACTCCTTCATCCCCACCATCTTTTTAACCCACTGCCCCAGCCAAGCCCCCTCTGGTAACCAGCAGTTTGTTCTCTATGGTTAAGAGTCTGCTCCTTGGTTTGCCTCTCTTTTTTCCTTTGTTCATCTGTTTTGTTTCTTAAATTTCACAAGAGTGAAATCATATGGTGTCTTTCTCTGACTTATTTTGCCTAGCATAATACTCTCTAGATTGATCCATGCCATTGCAAATTGGCAATATTTCATTCATTTTTATGGCTGAGTAATATTCTATTCTCTCTCTCCATATATTTATATCTGTATCTATATCTATCCATCTATCTTTAGAGATAGATACTCTCCTATCTTCTTTATCCTCATCTCTTCTTTACCCATTCATCTATTGATGGACATGGGCTGTTTCCATAATTTGGCTATCATAGATTATGCTGCTATAAACATCAGGGTGCATGTATCCCTTTGAATTCAGATTTTTGTATTCTTTGGGTCAATAGCTAGTACTGCAAATGCTGGATTGTAGGATACCTCTATTTTTAACTTCTTTTAATTTTTTAAATTTTTTTTAAGATTTTATTTATTTATTTGACAGACAGAGATCACAAGTAGGCAGAGAGGCAGGCAGAGAGAGAGGGGGAAGCAGGCTCCCTGCTAAGCAGAGAGCCTGATGCGGGGCTCGAACCCAGGACCCTGGGATCACGACCTGAGCCGAAGGCAGAGGCTTAACCCACTGAGCCACCCAGGTGCCCCTATTTTCAACTTCTTGAGGGAGCTGTTCTCATACTGTTCTCCAGAGTGGCTGCTCCAAATATGTTGTGTTTTTGTTTTCATGCTTCCCAAAGTATTTTCTACCTTCCCTGGAATGTCTTCTCTAACCCGCTGGTTATGGAGGAGTATAATTTCCCAGATGCCTTTCTGTCACTGATTTCCAATTTCACTCCACTGTGGTTGGAGCAACTACTTTGCATGATTTCAATCATTTTAAATGCATTTCATGGCCTGGCATCTGGTCTACCTGGAGGATGTCTCATGTGCATTTGAGAAGAATGCATATTCTGCTATTGTTGGGTGAGGTGTTCTGCAGATATGTTAGATCTAGCTAGCTTAGAGTGTTCAAACCTTCTATCTCGTTTTTGGTCATGTGCTGACTTTATCCATTATTGAAAATGGAGTAGTGAAGTCTCCAACTATTATTGTCAAACTGTCTTTTTTCTTTTAATTCCATTAGTTATTGCTTCACATATCTTGGGGGCTCTGCTGTTAGGTGATTACATGCTTACATCTGTTACGTCTTCCTGATAAATTGACTCTTCCATCATTATAAAATGTTCTTCTTGGTCACTATTAAAAAAAATGCTGTTTTAAAGTCTATTATGCCTGATATTAGTATACATCCTTCTTGTTCTTGATTGCATGTTCTATTTTTAACCATCCTTTTACTTCCAACCTCCTTTTGTCTTTAAATCTAAAGTGTCTTCTTGTACATAGCATATAGTTGGATTTCTAAAAAATCCATCTTGCCATTTTATTGGAGTGTTTAGTCCATTTAAATTTAATGTAATTAATGATAAGGTAGGATTTATGACTGCCATTTTGCTATTTGTTTTCTATATGTCTTATATCTTTATTCCTTTATTTTTGCATCTCTGCCTTCTTTTATGTTAAATGGATGTTTTCTAGTGCACCATATTTATTCTCTCTTCCTTTCATTTTTCCAGTTTTTTTTTAAGTTATTTTCCTGGTGGGTTCCCTATAGGTTATAATTAATGTCTTAATTTATAACAACCTCATTCAGATTAATACTAACTTATTTTAAATAGGATAGAAAATCTTTGCTCCAATATTGCTCCATCCAACCCCCCCCCTTTTGCTTCTAGTTTTGCAGTACAAATTACATCTTAATGCATTATAAGCCTTTCAACATGGTTTTATAATTACTTTATACAGCTGTCTTTGAAGGAAATAGGAGATTAAAAGGGTGACAGATAAAAATACATTTACACTGTAGTAGCTTTTACTACTACTCTTTATTTTTTCATGTGGATTTGAATTACATCAAGTGTGCTTTCATTTCAGCCTGAAAGACTCTTTTTAATATTTCTGATAGGGCAGGTCTTCTAATAACCAACTCCCTCAGTTTTTGTCTGAGAATATCTTAATTTCTCCTTCACCTTTGAATGATAGTTTTTACTGAATATAAAATGCTTGGGTGACAGTCTTTCTCTTTCAGCATTTTGAATATTTCATACCACTGATTTCTAATCTCCAAGATTTCTTATGAGAAGTCAGCTGTTAATCTTAGTAGGATCTCTTCCATGTGACAAGTCTCTTCTCTCTTACTGCCTTAAAGATGCTTGCTTTGTCTCTGTCTTTTGACAGTGTAATTACGATGTGCCTAGGTGTAGATTTGAGTTTATTCTACTTGGATTTGTTGAGCTTCTTGGATGTGCAGATTAATATTTTTCATAAATTTGGAATTTCTAGACATCACTTCTTGAAATCTTTCTGCCACATTCTTTTCTCTTCTTCTGGGATTCCTATAATATTCTTTATATTGGTATGCTTTATGGTGTTCCACAGGTCTCTGATATTTTGTCTGTTCTTCTTAATTCTTTTTTCACCCTATTCCTCAGCCTGGATAGTCTTGATTGGCTTACTTTTAAGTGTGTTGATTTCTTTCTTTTTAAAAAAATTTTATTTATTTATTTGATAGAGAGATCACAAGTAGGAAGAGCAGCAGGCATAGAGAGAGGGGGAAGCAGGCTCCCCGCTGAGCAAAAAGCCAGATGTGGGGCTCGATCCCAGGATCCTGAGATCATGACCTGAGCTGAAGGCAGAGGCTTTAACCCGCTGAGCCACCCAGGCGCCCCTTGTTGATTCTCAAATCTATTGTTGAGATTCTCTAGTGAATTTTATTTTTCAGTTCTTACATCTTCCAACTCCAGAATGTCTGTTTAGTTCTTAGAAAATTTCTACTTCTTTATGATGCTCTCTATTTAATGAACAAGCGTTTGCATACTTTCCTTTAATTATTTAGACACAGTTTCCTTTAGTTCTTTAAACATACGTATAACTGCTGATTTAAAGTCCTTGTCTGTTAAGTCTAAAATCTGAGGTCCCTCTCCAGCAATTGCTATTGATTCCTTTCGTGCCTCTGTGTATGAGCCATGTTTCACTATTTCTTTGAACGCCTCACAATTTTTGGTGTTACTGAATATCGGATATTTAAATTATATAATGTGGCAACTCTGGAAATCAGGTAACTTTAGTTCTTCAGGGTTTGTGGTTGCCACTGTTGTGGCTATTTGTGTGTTTAGTGACTTTCCTGGACTGATTCTATAAAATCTGGATTTTTTTTTTTTTTTAATCAGTGCAACCACTAAAGTTCCAGCCTTTCCTGAGAGACTCTGTATGTGTTGGGGCATGCCTTCAGCATTACAACTCTGCCTCATCCTTCACGTTCTGCCTGCATAGTCTCAAAATCAGCCAAGGGTGAGAAATTAAGGCCTCCTCAGATATTTCTTGGTCATGCACACAGCTCTGCATATGTGTGTGGCTTTCTAGGTTAGCAAGAATATGTCAGCCCCCTGTTGACATCTCATTCCATAGATTTTTAAGTATTTTGGTTAGCTTCTTATTTTCCCCAACTGGTGTCACTGTTTCATGCCACAGTGATGCTAAATAATTGACGCTTTTTTTTTTTTTTTTTTTTTTTTTTACAAATGCCCTGGTGATAGGGATATTTGCACTAAGTGCTCCATGAGTCAGGTCAAATAAAGACAAGCTCCAAGAATGGGGCATTTCCAAGGAGCTGCCAGACAGGTCACATAGTGATAACTCTCAGGAGATGGGGCTACGGTGGGGCGAGGGGGAGGTGGGGGGAAGCTCCAACTCCATTCTGCTCCCTCCAGAGCAGCTAGTCCGCTGGTTTGCATAGCTACTGTAATTTCTAGGCTGTTGGTTTTTAAGAATATTGCAGAGCTGAAGCAAATGGGAACAGGGTAAGTGAAAATGTCACAAAATTTACTGTCCTTACTAATATTCAGCAATTTTTCTTGAAAAAAAAAATGTTCCTGAAATTGTTGCAAACCTTCAGTTAATTTCTAGAACTCTAGAAAAGCTGGTCTTGACAATTTTTGCCAGCATTCTCATTGTTTTTATGGCAGAGCTGGGTTTTTTTGAAATTACTACTCTGCCATTTTGGAAGTGCTCCAATGGCTGGCTTTTTTTTTTAATTGCTATTTTATTCATGATAAAGAGTATATACAGTTTAATCAGCTTAACTATTTTAAGTCTACAGTTCAATAGTGTTAAGAATTTTTATCTTGTTGTGAAACACAGCTCGAACTTTTTCACCTTGCAGAACTGAAATGCTGTATCATATACTCATTAAACAACACTCTCCTACCCTCTACCTTCTATTTCTATGAATTTGGCTATTTTAAATACCTCACATAAGTGGAATCATAAGTCGATTTTCCTTTTCATGATGGCTTATTTCCTTTAGCATAATATCTTCAAGGTTCAACCATACTGTAGCTTGTGATAGGATTTCTTTCCTTTTTAAGGCTGCACAGTTCTCCAATATATATACTCCATTGTATACATTTTACGTTTCTATTCATCTGTTGATGGACATTAGATTGCTTCGATTGCTTCCACCTCTTGGCTATCACAAACAGTGCCTGCCATGAGGACAGGTGCACAAGTATCTCTTCGAGACCCTGCTTTCAATTCTTTTGGATATGTATCCAGAAGAAGGATTGCTGAATCACATTACCACATGATCTATTTTTAATTTTTTAGTAACTACCATACTGTTTTCCATAGTGACTGAACCATTTTACAATTCCACCCACAGTACAACTTCTTCTTCCTCAACCATATTTGTTATTTTCTGCTTGTGTGAGCACCTTCTTTTTTTTTTTTTTTTATGGTAGCCATCCCACTAGGTGTGAGGTGATATCTCACTCTGTTTTTATTTTAATTTTTAATTTATTTTAATTTTATAATTATAATTTTATAATTATAATTTTAATTTATTTTAATTTTTTTTAATGATTAGGGATTTTGAATATTTTTTCATATGCTTGTTGGCCATATGCATATCATTTGGGGAGCAGTGTTTATCTGAGCCTTTTGCCTATTTTTAAATCAGGTTATTTGATCTTTTTATTGTTAAGCTGTAAGAGTTCTTTGCATTTGATGGATATTAAATTCTTGTGAGATAAAAGATTGGCAAATATTTTCTCCCACTCTATAGGTTTTCTTTTCACTCTGTTGTGGCCTTGGATGTACAGGTTTTTAAGCTGATGTAGTCATATTCATCTATTTTTTTGTTGTTGCCTGTTTTTTTCATGTCCTGTCCAAGAACTCACTGCCAAGTCCAATGTCATGAAGATTTTCCCTGTTTTCTCCTAAGAGGAAAACAGTTTAGGAACTTATGTTTATGGTTTGTTTTTTTTTAAAGATTTATTTTATTTATTTGTTTGACAGACAGAGATCACAAGTCAGCAAGAGGCAGGCAGAGAGAGAGGAGGAAGCAGGCTCCCCGCAGAGCAAAGAGCCCGATGCGGGGCTAGATCCCAGGATCCCAGGATGACATGAGCTGAAGGCAGTGGCTTATTCCACTGAGCCACCCAGGCGCCCCATGTTTATGTTTTATAGTTTAGGATCTTATGTTTATGTCTTTAACGCATTTTGAGTTAAATTTTGTCTATGGTATAAGGTAAGAGTCCATATGCATTCTATTTTGGGCAAGTGTACAGTTTTCCCAGCACCCTTTGTTGAAGAGATTGTCCATTCTGCATTGAGAGGTCTTGGCACCACTGCTGAAGAACGTATGCCCACATACAAAAGGATTTATTTCTGAACCCACTATTCTATTCCACTAGCCTATATATGTCTTTTATGCCAGTATCACACTGTTTGGATTACTGTGCTTTATCATATGTTTTGAACTCAAGAACCATGAGTCATTCAATTCTGTTTTTCTTGAAAATTTTGAAAAAAAAAATTGTTTTGGGGATTAAGAGTCCCCTGAGATTACATACGAATTTTAAGATGGGTTTTTCTGTTTCTAGAGATTTTGATGGAAATCTTGTAGGATCTGACCCAACAGATTCACAGACCACTTTGGGTAGTACTGACATCTTAACAATATTAAGTCTTCCAGTCCATGAACAGGGGATGTCTTTCCATTTACTTGTGCCTTCCTTAATTTCTTGCAGGAATGTTTTGTAGTTCTCAGTGTACAAGTCTTTACCCCAGTTAGGTCTAATCCTAAATTTTTTATTCTTTTGGATGCTATTATAAATAAAATTGTTTTCTTGATTTCCCCTTCAAAGTGCTTATTGTTAATGTACAGTGTGTACATGTAATGTTCTGTGTGTTGCTTTTGTATCCTGCAACTTTGCTGGATTCATTTATTCTAAGACAGTCACTGATTTTTGAATATATCAAGTTCATTCTGGTTAGCAAGATTCTGCTCATACAATTTCGTTTCCTGAGATGCCTACCCCTCACAACAAGCAACAACAAGGATAATAAGCAACATCCCCTTAGAATTCTCAGTTTATAAGGAGACTTTTTATTGCAGAAAAGAACAACTAAAATAGATGCTACCCTTCTCATTTTACAGATGAGGAAATGAAATGATCTGACCAAAGTCTCACAGCAAGTAAAGAATTACTCTAAGACTTGAATCAGGGTTTGTGCTTTCTAATACCATAATTATTGCTTTATATACCACAACTTCATGTTTTCTACCAAGCAGGCCACCAGTTTTCACTATCCTCATTGACAGTATAATATGTTCTTCCTCCCATGTCCCCTAAGTCACTGATGGATCATTAAGCCTATTTCCTCAGTTCTATCATGTATGAGGTGGGGAAGGGTGCACCCTGGAGGAACTCTTTTCTCATTTGGCTCCATATTATTCTTTTTTTTTTTTTTTTTAAGATTTTATTTAGTTGACACACAGAAAGAACAATCACAAGTAGGCAGAGAGGCAGGCAGAGAGAGAAGGGGAAGCAGGCTCTCTGCTGAGGAGAGAGCCCGATGTGGGGCTCTATCCCAGGACCCTGAGATCATGACCTGAGCTGAAGGCAGAGGCTTAATCCACTAAGCCACCCAGGCGCCCCTCCATATTATTCTTGAAATACAGGAGTGTAACTTAAAACACGATGTTATAGATATGAAAGAGGCAATAAATAAGCATATTAATTCAACAATGATTTGTTTACCACCTGTGAAAATCAGACACCATGCCTGGCATTGGCAATTCAGTGATGAATATCAAGTCTTAGCCCCTTTGCTTGAAGAGAGGTTAACAGGGGAAGGAAATGGCCAAAACCATCAGCAGACCAAGGAAACATCAGGAGCAAAAACTGCTTGATCACACCAATCATCTTTCTCTGTCACTTAGGTTACAATCTTCAGTAGACATTTATTTCAATCTTTGTTCTGCTTAGGCTGTGGTGCACTGGTGATGTCAGTAATATCTGGTCATATTTAAAAGTCTGAACAGGACATAAAGGTAGCAAAAGTACAGATCAATGTGTGTGGTCAATGCTCCTATGTGCAGGCCCACAGGCACACTTAAGCTTGGGAGTGGTTATCAAGAGCTATAGGCTGCACGAAACAGAGGCCTGTATGCAATACCTCTGAGTCATGATACCTTTATAATGCTTCATCACATGAAAAACTTATTTTAGAACCAAGTAATATAAAAAACTTTGCTTCTCTTGAGAAACTAATTTTCTTCCCTTTCTGGTAACAGGTATGAGACCACATTTCCCTTTTCACTTTGGCAACCAGGAAGCTTAGAGTCAAATGTGAAGCTTAACTATAATAGTTATTGAGTTTTTTATTTGAAACTTTGCATTCTTTCCCTGATTTCTTCCCAAACTCTTTCTGTTTCTCTACTGTCACAGATTTATGATGTATACTGAGCCTACATCAATTTATTAAGATAGGAAAATTGTTCTATTAATTTTTTGACCATACTGAAAGAGGCTAAAAGGAATGAGAGGTATTCTCCCTGTCATCTGGAGGAAGATGAGAATGTATTCTGAAACTGAGATGGGCCTGGTTTGTGAAGGTACGAAGAGTGGGCACTGGGGCTTTTCTTCCTGCAGTGCCCTGGGACTACGCGAGTGGCTCTCAGGAATAAAAACAAAACAAAACAAAACAAACAAACAAACAAAAAAACTGGTATTTCCAGCCTGGGCCCTTAAGCTCTCTCAATATGGAAGCAGAGGAGACACTGCCCTGTAGGCCACGCGGGGTAGGACATGACCAGTATGGATCCCAAACAAGAGGGTCCTTCATGCAGCTCTTCAGAACTAGTGAGAGCCCTAAGTCTTCCTCTGTACAGTCCTCAGGGAGCAGCTGGGGGCAGGGGTCTCTCAAAAGACAGATTAAATTTCCTGCCAGCTCAGCATGTGGAAGCTTGGCACCGATTAAATTTGATTTAGAGAAATAAAGAAATGTGACATTTCTTGCATCCTACTGTTGTGGCCTGGAATTTATACCTGCTACGTGAGATATAAATAAATGAATGAATAAATAAATAAACCAGAGGTCAGAGTGCCTGGGATGAATTCCCAATTTGCTGCGTTTCTACTGTTAGGATCACGCAACCTTGAAACACAAAGGCTAATGGAGAATTAGCCCAATAAATGCCATCTGTAGGGACTGCATGGTAAGGGATGAGGGTACAAAAAAAAAGCCAAAGATAGTTCCAGACTTCACAAACCTTACCATTTAATGTGGGCCTCCCATGTCAACCATAAAACACAGTCAGAACAAGGACAGCCTTAGTGTCATGCTACACGTTATTATTACGTGCTCACTACACATAAGGCACAAAACAGAAAGGTGAGGATTAAGATAGCACCCAGTGGGCAGGAAGGATGCAGGCTGGTGAAGAAGGGATGACAAGTAGAATAACAAAACATTAGAAGAGTGACATGTGTTATAAAAGTGACTTGCTAAGTACTATGAAAGGAGGGGTCATTTCTGTCTGAAGAGTGAGAAGGCATCAAAGAGGATGCCTTCAAAGAGGATGGGGTGTTCAGGCTGGTCTTGGAAAATGGAAAGGACCTGAACAGAATAAGGTGGCCGGAGGGGGCACTGCAGGCCAAGGGTGGTGAAGGTGTGGGCCCCCACCTGCTCATGCTCAGGGCTGTAAGGGTGTGGGAAGTGCTTATTCATGGATGCCCCTTATGGTGCATGAGGATGAATGGGATAAGTGGCAGTGAGAAGACCAGAAAGGTACATGCAGGTTGGTCACAGACAGGGTTTGGACATCATGCTCAGGGGTTCAGGCTGTAAGCTCCAGGCAAGGTAATGGGAGGTTACAGATGTTTGAACAGAGAAGGCTCAGGGTAAGAAGGATGCTTTGAGCAGCTGACTTGAATAGCTGAATGTGGGATGATGCCTCGGAGAACACGGATGAAGCAGTTACAGGGCGAAGTGTTGTGAAGTCCACGAAAATGTCTTGGGCACTTGAACTATAACAGAAGCAGAGGGTCATGGAGAGAATGCAGGAGATGCAAGAGAGTTTGCAGAGGTGGAGAAGGTGAGCTGGGGGCAGGGAGAGAAGGAAGAGAGCAGATGTCAAGAGATGACTCTGGGCTTCAGGCCCACATGAAACAGGGAGTATAAGAGGAAGAGGATTCAGGAGGAACATGATGAGCTCAGGTGAGAGTGCACTGAGCCCGAGGTCCCAAGAGGCTCTCAGATGAGATGCTTAGCAAGCACCTCATGTGTAGAGACATATTATACAAATGTGTGCTCAGTTTTATACATTTATGCCCTGATCTTTCATAACTGATAAATTAGTGGAGATCCACAGTCATTGAACAAAAGGATTCGTCACCTTACAAAAGCGTTAATAATAGGGCACTTTAAATAGTTAGCTCCCCTGGTGAATATAAAATAGGCTTCAATATTTTTTTGGAAAGGTGACTTACACCTCTCTTTTCACAAACTCATCTGCTGTGTTAAGTAAAGCAAATCTATGTACGAATATGGAATGAACTGGGAGACTTCAGCCAGGTAAAATTAGTCCAGGTAGATGTCATGAAGGAGGTGATGGATCTTAACGGGATTACGAAAAGGGTGGTGGTTGAATTGGTGAAGAAGAAAGACTGAGGGCTCAAAAAGCCAGGTGGACCTTAGTCTCACCAGGACGAACAGCCTCCCATACTCTCCCACTCCTCCTCCACCCTAGGCATGGAACCAGTTGGGGGGTGGGGCTGGGAGGTGGGTAACTCCATCTACCTATCCATTGAGGTGGAATCTTTGAAGTCTCCTTCACTCCCATCCTCTTTCTTGCACTCTGTATCCAACCCATTGGAAAACCCTGCTGGCTCTCCCTGACAAGCGTATCTCGCATCTGCCCATCTCTCCACTTCTCTGGGGCTGCCATCTTGAACCAAGCCACCACCACTTTGGCCTGGATTCTTCTAACAGCCTCCTAATAGGTCTCACTGCCTCTACCTTCCCCTCCTAAAGCCTATTTTAGTGCAAAAGCCAGGATGGTCCTTCTCAAATATAAGTCAGGTTATCTCATTCCTTCCCTCCAAACCACCACCAGGGTTCCTCATTTCTTCTGGATCTAACCCAAAGTCCTCCTTCTGGCTTACAAGGCCTTACCTGACATGGTTCTGGTGACCTGTCTCATGTCATCCCCACCTGCTCCCCCTACCCTCACCTGGTCCCCACCACAGCAATGACGTCAGCCCATTGCTGTTCTTCAAGCTTTCCCGTGCACTCTCATGTGAGAGCCATTGCCTTGGTTCTTTCCTCTGCCTGGGACACACTCCCCCAGATATTGGCAAGACCAAATCCCTCACCTCCTTCCAGTCTTTGTTCAAACCTCAAACCTTTGTCACTCTCACCCCCTGAAATGCTACAGCCTACCACCTGCCCCTCCTCGGTATTTCCAATCCCCCACTTTGCTCTCCTGTTTCCTTTTCACACAGCACTTATTTCCTTCTGACATACCGTATACTTGCCTTCTCGAACATGCTTATTATTTACTGGCTATCTTCCCTTGCTAAAATAAAAGCTCTGTTAGAGTTCTTTATCTGTGTTGTTTTGTACCTAAATCAATGTAAGCTATTCAAGAAACAAACGTAGGAATGAGTCAATGAATGGATGAATGAAGATGAAAACAAAACAAAACAAAACAAAAACCATGCAGACAAACAAGGGGAGAAAAACCACAGCTCAATAACTCCAACCTGAGAAACACTGTCCTTGGAGACGGAAGACAAAGGACCCAATACCCGCAGGGCCACGTCTGCCCGTGGGGCTCCAGAAAAGGGGCTGAAAACTTGCTGGGGCCCTCCACCTTACCAGGGAGGGGCCACGTGATTTTATTCTTAGTGCATTCCCAAAATTATTTCATTCATTCCACAGATACAAATTGAGGACCTGCTACATGGGAGGTCCTGTGTATATGAAGATTAGTAAGACATCACACCACACCAGTCCCTTCCCACAGTCCAGAGAGACAAATATGTAGACAAAGAATGCTAACAGAATATGGTTTCAGATGTCTCTACAAGGTGTTGTGGAATCACAGTCACAACAATGATGAAATAATAGGAGGAAGGGCAAAGGTAAACAGTGACCAGGGAATGGGCCTGCCAGGCTGTAGGGGGCCTCGCTGCACCTTGGAGAGCAGCACCAGGAGGACCTGGCCTCTGAGAATGCAGTCAAGTTTCCTGCCTGCTGACTTCATACACTGTCCTCTACAACAACAGAGCCAAGGATTAGCAACTTCTTAGAAGACCATTTAATCATTCAAAGATCAATTTTTGCATGGGATCATTTCTTGGTGTTCCCATTCATAAACCCTTGAAAGCCACACAGTGTTGTGAAAAGACAGACCTTTTGTCCCGACACATTGTAGTTCGCAGAAACACTTGTAAGGACTTGGCAATAAATAGCACAGGGCTCATTTCATCCAGCAACGGCATTGTGCTTGCAAACTCAACACACCGCCCCCTTAAAATATGCACCCCTGGAAACTTGCATAGAGCTTGCTTTCCCTTGAAAACCGAAGGTTCACATTCAAATCAAGTAACGTTTTCTCTCTCGCATTCCCGATTATTGTCATCTACTGACAACACCCCCATTTTCATCAAGACATTGATTTATTAAGTGTCCCTCTGGGCCCAGGATGTAATTCAGAGCAAGACAACAGAGGCATGGTCTCTGTATTCTAGAAGCTTTTACTTCAGTACTCTATATTAGCAGTGCACAAACCAGAAAGTAGTCTTCTAGAAATGGCATCCTCACTACACTCTATCTCAGGTGCATTTGGGTAGTTAGAAGCATGGCGGGTCTGATCCATCAAAGGCACTGGAAACTCAAACCAATAGGATCATAGAAAATCACCATCTAGAAAACCTTCAGAAAGGGCTTCAAGGAGAGAGGTGAGGCAGAGACGTCAGGAGCTATGTGAATGCTAGGAAGAGAAAAATAATGAGGTTGTGCAGGCAGAGGTTCAGGTACAGGCGCAGGTGAGGATGGGACCGCTGAAATCTGTGAACCTCACCCATAATCTGGGACAGGTGGGTAGATGAGAAAACTAGCCCAAACTTTGAACTCTAAAGTGGTAAGCCACAAGGGGGCCATTTCTACGTCCCAGCACCCAGGAACCTAAGCACCGCCATCATCCCCAGCCAGGATTAGGAGCTTGTCCAACTGAGTGAGGTTCAATAACACTTGAGATGCCAAGCGGGGCTCAGGTCCACCAATCGAGGAGAGGCCTGTTAAGAAACCCCACATCCCTGGGTTTCCCAGGCAGCCCATTCATTATTCAAGGATGGAAGTCTTTTCTACTTCTTGAACAAAAAACAAGCCCAGATCCAGAAAGAACTTTGGTGATCCCTCCCCCATGTTGATAAGAAGCTTGCAACTGCCTATTTCTCCTGTTCTCTGTGGTTATCTGGAAACTGAAAGTAAAAGGTCACGCCTTGCAGCAGGAACCACTAATGACCTCCGTGGTGACCTCTGTCTGCTCTTAACTTCCTACCCTCTACCTCTATCTCTTATTCTATACTACCATCATGCTGCTCTTACTGTATGCGCCCCTCAACCGTTTGTACAGCAAAGCAGAGAATAATATTACAATACAAGAGTGATGATAATAATAATAATAATAATAGTACGATACTTTTATTGGGCAGGTTAGGTTACAAACTGTCATTAGGTTAAGCTTTTCATGGGCATCCTATTTAATCCTTGCCGATAATGGGTGTTATTATCATCCACATTTGACATGGAAAGATCGAGAGAGAGAGAGAGAGAGAAAGCAGAGGAAGTTGAAATAATGTGGCCAAGCACCGGAGATGGGCTTGGATCTCAGGAGGCCAATCAAGGAGCCCACACTCTCACAGCCCCTACACACCTACACGCACAGGCATAAACTACTTGGTAGAGCACTGTTTGGGAAAGGTCACGTGTGTGGTATGGAAATTCATGACGGCCACCTGGCTTTTGAATGGCGCTTTACCGTAGGATTCATTGTTGGCTCACAAGCCATATCTGGCCCTTAAATTTGCATAATTTGGAGTCTCGGCTACCAATTTTTTCTAATTGAATTGAATTTTGCTCTCCAGTTTGCTGCTCTCACCATTCTTCATGACTGCCCAGCCCAGTCATGGATGTCCCTCATTTCAAGGTCACAGGCCTTGCTTCAGAATTCTCAAGATCTTCCCCCATCTCTCAGCTCGTTTTAAAATCTTTCTAGAAGGAAGGCAGGGCAAACATCAAAATTGTCTTTTGCAAATGGAGAAGCTCAGGCTCATAGCCACCGAGCCCCTCAGCTGGGCTCAGATGCGAGGAGAAGGTGGTGCGGCCAGAAACAGACTCCATCCGGGTCTTCCACCCTCCCGGTAGAACTCTGACGAACACAGGGTGCACAGTGCCTGCCATCAGCGGGGGGAACAAACACTCCCCCAGGAGAGAACAGGGCCAGGTCTGCCTAGCAGGAGGCTGAGCTGCAGACCTCAGGCTGCCAAGAGAAGCGTGGGGGAGCCCCTCCTTGCTGTCCCACCTCCCCCACACCCCCAATCAGACCCAGAGAGGTAACAGGTCTTACCACAGCATAACTCAAAACAAGGGCCAGGAGCCCGAGGTATTCCCCAGTCTCCCTTCCATATACAAATTCTCGAGGGCCCAGTCCAGTGACCTTGAAGGGCTCCTTTCTCCAGCAGAGGGGGCACCAGAGCCAGGGGTCCCAAATCCGGCTGCAGGACACGATCACCCAGGAGAGTGCTTCCAAAATGCAGATTCCCGGGCCCCAATGGATCATAAACTCTGCCAGTGGGCCCTGGAATCCGCATGTCAGCCAGCTCCACAGGGTGAGTCACATGCCATAAGGGGACAAAGTGGTACCAGAAAGTTCTTACTCGCCACGACTGGAAAGAGGGCACATCCAGTCAGAGATGAGCTGTGGGGGCAGAGCTCGTCCACCCACCTCATCTCCAGGCTCGTTTCCAGTTCCAGCGCCCGACCTATTCTGGGAGCACAGGCTGGCAGCCAACATCAGTCCCTCGGGGCTCCGGCTTAGGGTCTATAATAGGGAGATTTAGAACATTCTCTTCCAAAGCTGCTGAGCACGAGGGATGCCTCCAAACATCGGAGAACAGGCTCCCGGCCCTCTGGGAGAGACTACCCCGACACGGGAGCCCTGAGACCACCTGGCCAGGCTCCAGACGGGCATGCTCAGTGGCAGGGTTACCCTCATCAACGCCTGAAGAGGACTTCTGGGCATATGTGCTGCCCACCCCAGGCAGGAGGGCTGGGGTCAGGAGACCCATGATGCTCTGCTTTTCCTGCTTTCTATCAAGAATCACTGGCTCTGTAGCTTTTGGCTAGGGGACATAGGAATGCCCCAGTGTGCCTCAAACCACCCACTTCTCCCCTGTGAGGATCCTGACTAGGGATGACAGGGCTCTACTCTCGTAGCTGATAACCCCTACTGGGACCTGGACTGCAAAACCTACTCTGGAAGCCCAAGGCTGAGGGAGGACCTCTCCCAGCCCCCATCTAATTCCAACAGGGACTACTCACCAGCCTGTGGACACTAAAGCAGCGAATGGCCAGATCCTCAGGAGCCAGAAATGACCAGGCCCTGGAACAGCCTCCCAGGCCAGCTCCTGCCTCGTTTCTCCTCCCACACCAATACCAGCATCCTCCCATGCAGCTCTGCCATTAATCCTCCACACAGAAATGCCCACTAGGAACCACGGTCTCATCCTCTTCTTACTGAAGGTCCAAGAGCTCTGAGCTGACTCCTTCATCTGTGCTGCTGCTGTTCCTCTCTCGATCTTGGGCCAGGCAAGGCCCTGCCCCAGACCCCAGAGAAGCCCCTCCTGCCCTTATGATCAAGACTGAACTCCAGCCCTACTGCTCCTCAGAAGTCAAGGCCCTTCCCCTGACCTGCTCATTCTCGCTAGGACTCCTTCACTGGACAAACGCTCCTTCAAGCCCACAGGTCCCCCCTTCTTCCCTACCCCGCTCTCCCTTCCCCTTTCCCCCTTCCCAGCCAGCCCTCCCTCACAAATGAGAAGGGAGGAGCCCAGCCATTACAGATACCCTGTGCTGTCCTTGCAAACCCTGCGTGTTCTCATAAAGTGTATTTTACTCAGCTCTCTCTCCGTCATGGAACGCAGATACCCACTTCCTTACTTCCTTGACAATCCTCGTCTGCCCTACTTGGGCATCTGACTGTCCACTTCAGTGTCATCCGCCTCAGAACCCCCATCTCAGGTGAGGGTCTGTGTCTTCAGCTCATTCAGGTGTCACACAAAAAACTCATTAAATGCTCAAAGTGGGAACGATTATCGCACTGAGAAAGAAGACTCGAGGTTCCTCAGAAATCTCTGAAGTCCAGTCAAATGCTCCTTACTGCTCCAGGCCAGGACTGAGCTGGCTCCAGCCACTGGACAGCACTGAGTAGAGGCCTGGAACCACGCTGGTGGCTCAGTCTCTGGCCCTTGGTCATGGAGAAGCCCTGAACTGTGATGTGCATGTGGCAGGGGTGAGGAGGGTGAGGGGGTCCAGGGCAGAGGAGGTCTGCAGGCTGAGGGGGGCAGAAGAAGCCACGGGCAGAGCAGGGAGGACTGAAGCAGACAGTGCTCCTCTTAGAATGGTGAACCAGGAAGAGAGCAAACTGCAGACCTGTGGGCCTCTGAAATCCATTCCCCCTCATTCGAGATTCTGCTCAGACCTCCTTCACTGATTCCCTTCTGACTTCACATTAAACTTTACTACAATGCACAGCTTGTAAATGGCATCGAAACAATTTACTACAGCCTTTATATGCCTTGGTTTAAATAATAAACATTTTTATCTCACTCTTCTGTGAAATGAAACTCTTGGGGGACAAAGTGTGAAAAAGTAGGAGCGGGACCAGGAGGTGGGGGGTGCTCGAAGGAGCAGGAAATGAATGTCGCACGTGGCCGTGTGGGGATGTAGGCCGTCCCCCTGGCTAGCCTCCACCAGCAGCCCTGTTTTGCTCTGTCTCTGGGCCAAGTACTGAGTGCCACAGGCCAGGTCCTATGGGCAAGGGGCTGGGTGGCTGGGCCCAGCTCACCAGGGTTCCAGAAGCACACAGACATGACAGGCTCAGGATAGGCTCCATAGCCCCATAAGATGTGTCCAAGGGGCATGGGCCAAAGTCAAGCTGGGGAGGAAGAAGGGAGGGGAGGACTACCTGGGAATGAGGTTTGCAGAGGGACATTCTGGGAACAGAACTGAGCAGGACCCCAGCAAGGTCCCTCATGAGTTTGAGGTTATCGGAGCCTGGCTCCTGGCAAGGGCACCGCCCTGAGAAGCAACGGAAGCCAGTTGCTTCTGGGATGTTCTAGGTCAGCACTAAAACCCCTTAAATAGAAATCATTCAGGCTCCCAGACCTCTTACTAAACCTGAAGACTCAGCAACCGGCCAGCTTGTTACTTTCTTTAACTAATGCCTTTCTATTTTCTGCAGACTAAACAACTCGATTCCATTAGATGTTGTAAAATATTTACCAGGTGGCCAGGATGGCTTCCTTCCTCCCAGTGTGCCAGAGGGAAGAAAGCTCCAGGCAGGTCTCTGAATGAATGAACATCAACAGACAGCACCATGAGCTTCTGGTCAGTGACACTCAACCAGGGACTTGCGGGCTGAGGAGCAGAAGAGGGGAGAGTGGGGCCCGGCCAGCGGAATGGGTGGCACACAGACCACGCCTGCCCAGGCACTAAAGGCAATGTGACATCCAGCACCAAAGCCTGGAACTGAAAAACAAGTGAAAGCCAAATCAGGTCTGGAGTGAGTAGTGACACACCTGTGTTGGGTTCCGAATTGTGACAAATGGTCCACGGGGCTTGAGATGATCACATTAGGGGGGGCTAGGAGAGGGGTGTGCAGGGACTCTCTGTATTAGCTTTGCAACTTTTCTGTGCATCTAAGAGAATTCTAAACTAAAAAATTTAATTTTTGAAAAAGTGACTGTGCTGCCCTTCTAGGGATAAAAGGGTCTCCATATCACGGGAGTGGAGTCTGGGGGCAGCCCAAGGAATCAGACAGGAAGACAGTACAGAGAAACCATTTCATCCCAGGAAAAGGCCTCTGGATGGAGGGTAGAATGAACCAGGTAGAAGGCCTTGAGCCACATGGACTACTCTGGACTGCCATCAGGCAGCCCATCAACAGAATCCTTTTGAACCTGCCTCCAGGGATTTCACAGAAACCCTCCCCCAGCCGGGTGTGTTTGGAATTCTCAACCACGGCCCATGAAGAAACAGTAACATCCCTGACCAGGGAGGGGAAGGCTGTCAGTCATTCCCCATCTCCCATCCCCCATTTCCCATCCCCCTCCTCCGGCCACCCTCTCTGCTGAAATTGGCTTTGGGCTTTCCCAACGTCTCCTATCTTGTACCAGCTTCTTTTGGGCAGGGGTGGTGGATCAGGTGAATATGACCACTGAGGTATGTACCTTCCCTGTCTCTCGACTCCTGGTCTGCTCCCACCACACCAAATCTCTTCTCTGAATACAGGTGGTCATACCTTCTCACCCAAGGCAACAACAGAGTCTCTCAATTGCCAGAATGTGGCATAGGGAAGGTATACAGTTAATTTTGTGTTTAAACCAGGGTAGGCTACAGTGCCCAGTTGGCCAAACACCAGCCTAGATGTTGCCGTGAAAGTATGATATGCATGAGATTCACATTTACCATCAGTAGACTGTGTCAAGCAGATGACCCTCTGTCATGTGGGTGGGCTGTGTCCAATCAGTTGAAGGTCTTAAGAGAACACAGAGAGATCTCTCCCAAGCAAAAAAGACTGTGACATAGTAATAAGAAGAGAAGGGGAAATCAAGATGGACATTCTGACCTTTGCAAACCTCCTATAGAAAAGCCAGTGGCCCAGCCCCTAACCAGAGAGAAATGTTCTCCTGAAAGTGGCCGACATTCCCCCTGCACCTCTGGCTGGCTCTGCACACTCAGCATGTCTGGACAAGTTCATGGTGATGTATCTATTCTGAGTCTTGCTATTCTGAGTCAGCTGGGCAAGGCTATGGGGCCCGGTTTATAGGCCAACACCAACAGTCTCAACGTTGCTGAGCAGGTATGTTAACCATGTGATTAACATTTAAATCAGTAGACTTTGAGTGAAGATTAACATTTAGCTCAACAGACTTTGAGTCTAGCAGATTGCCCTCACTCACATGGGCAGGCCTCACCTAATGAATTAAAGAACAAAGACCAAGGTTCTGAAGCTTCCCAGAAATGAAGGAATTCTCCTTAAGATGGCCACCCAGAAACCCTCCCCACATTTCCATCCTGCCTGGCCTGCTCAAGGAATTTCAAACCCAAGACTGCAGCATCAGCTCTCCCCTGAATTTCCAGGCCTGTAGATTTTAGTCTCACCAGTCCCACAATCATGTGAGCTGATGCCTTAAAATTAATCTCTTTCAGAAAGAGAGATGAATGTAGATGCAGATCTACAGACACACACATAGGCCAACACTGGTTCTCTAGAAAGCCTTGACTGATACAAGGGAAGCAGGGAGTCCAGAACGTCAGAGGCAGGGGCAGAGGCACCCGTGCGTGGCCTTCACTATCCTGCCGACGTCCCTCTGTGGTTTAGGTGCTGTGACACCCCACCATGGGCGCTCCCACAGCTGCAGCGTTCAGTCACCGAAATAAAGAGTTCGTATTGACTGTCTTAAGAAGATGTCTTTCCCTGAACTCAGAAGTGACAGGAAATGACAAACATTTCAGAAAATAACTCAGTGGACATTCCCCCCCGCCTTTCATTTTCAGCTCAAAAATAACAACACATCAGTCAACGTCCTACTGCCCCCTCACTCACGTGCGCTCCTGGGCTGGCGGAATCTCCTCAGTGAGAAGAACAAATACTCCATCTGCCAGAGAGGAGTGCTCAGAGGGGTGCTGAGTTAGCCACCTCCCGGGGGCAGGCCACAGGTCCTTGTAAGTTGTCCGGCCCGCAGTTCTCACAGGGCTGAGGAAAGGAGTGGCATCTGGGAGGCAGCCCAGGACCTGTGGGCACTAAGCTGACCCAGGAGACCCCAGGCTTGGGCTGCATCCCCAGCCCCCCACACGACCCTGAGCCACTCATCTTCCTGTGCTCTATGAGCCTTAGGCCCCCCTCTCTGGGAAGCAGAGAACCTTTACCCAACAGAAACACTGACCCACACCGTTGGGTGCATGACATCTCAAGGTCACATCCTTCGTGCTGCCAGAGGACATACTCAAGGTCAAACAACAGAGTGGAAAGCTGAGCATTTCACTTGGTTCACTTATTCAAGGATGGATAGCAAAGGGCAGCTGACTGCTCTCTGGAGAAGCCCGGTCCCCTGGAAGACATAGGACATCCTTCCTCCACTTAGCCGAGACACTCCTTCCCTTGGTATCAGTGCAAGCCACCCGGGCCCCTTCCCCCGGATCTACTACCAACTCAGAGGAATGTGTGCTCGGGAGGCAGAGGAGACACCCCAGCTCTGTCCACCTCGCCCGCAGAGGACAGCTGAGCAGCACACACTGTAGAAATGTGGTCTTCTTTGTGAGCTTCTGCCTTTGGCCTTCAAATTAGGATTGGCACACTTACCAAATAAAAATACGGCATGCCCAATTAAATTTTA
The DNA here is from genome assembly GCF_902655055.1 of Lutra lutra. Classification (NCBI taxonomy): domain Eukaryota; kingdom Metazoa; phylum Chordata; class Mammalia; order Carnivora; family Mustelidae; genus Lutra; species Lutra lutra. The sequence continues at coordinate 25,005,574 of NC_062286.1, forward strand.
ATTTCAGATCAACTATAAATGCATCTCATGCAGGATTTGGGACACGCTTATAGTTTTAAAAAATTGTTGTTTCTCTGACATTCAGAGCCTCTAACCGGGAATCCTCGATCTTACCTGGCCTCCCTACTTCCAAGAGAGGAGACTCCTGAGAGCTACAACATCAAGCCCGAGGTGGTCGCCAGCCTCTGGGCCTCACCTTCCTCTTCCTCACTCAGCCCAGGCCCAACCCAAAGCTGAGGGACTGAGCCTGATACACACACAAAAGCAGAGCCTCAGAGGTCCCAACCAGCCCCCACACTGGGCTCCAGGCTTAAGCCTTGCATCCCACTTCCTGTGCCTGCAGGCCTGTGCTAGTGCTCTGCCCAGGACCTTTCTGAGAACCTTTGCACATCCTCAGGTCCAGTGCCTAAATCCCAGCATAAATCCCAGCCACTTGACCTTGGGTACAACACCCTTCCCGGTGGGCATGTGACTGAAGACACCTCCAGCCCCGACTCCTGTGCTGACTGCAGGTGGAAACTCATCCACCAACACCTACAGCTGGGTAAGCTCTCCACCAGGTGAGTGGGACTCTTCTTGGCCCATCTGTCCCCACCAGCCTTGTCAGGCCCTCCTGTCTGCTCATCTCCAACACTGATAGCCATGGGTCAGATCTTAGCCAGGTGTGGTTCCAGAGCAGGACCACCCTTCAAAAGAAGACCCCCCAAAATACATTGAGGGACCATCCCACATGGGATCGTCCATCACTTTCCCCGAGGTACCTGTCCCATGGGTGGCCTGAGTCCAAACACAATTTTATTCTGATTACACTGGCTTCTTAGCTACCTTGCTTGCAGAACAAGAGACACGGCAGGGCATTCCTATTTTACGAAGGACTGATCTTTTTCTTCTTATGCTGGTCTTCAGACCATAGTGTTCGAGTGACTAGCAAGTCCGATTGAGGCTAGGAAGACCTCTCGTACTAGTTCCTGCCCACCTTGGAGAGCCTGTCACTGCTGGGTAAGAAGCCCACCATGGGGTCATTAGGCAAAGTTCGAGGAGAGTGCGAATGAACACCATTCATTTCTCCATCCTTCCCTCACCTGCTGAATTTAGCACAGGCCCCCCTCTGAGCCAGGCACGACATTAGGCTCTGTGCATGTGAGCAGAGCAAGTCAGTGTCCTGCCTGATTAAGGGAGAGAAACAAATAAACTGGCCAATTCAAGGAAGTGTGACAAATGCTTGGATCCCCTGAGATGCGCTACTTAATGGCTATTCTTGTTTGTTTGTTTTTGTTTATTTGTTTTTTTTGTTTTGTTTGTTTGTTTGTTTTAGTGGTTAGAGATAAGATGGAAGTCCCAATAACTTATGGGTGGACTTACTCTGGCCATTACATCAACGTGACCAAAGACAGACTTGGCATGGTCCACTCTTGTCATAGAGGGCCTGTCCTCCGAGAGGCTCTCCCATCTGCCTGATCTGAAATGCCACTCTGCACCCATCACCCCATTTTATCCCTATTACGGCATTTATTGCTGCCTGGCCTCTCCTTCCCTGTTCTTTGTCTCGGCCTAGAGCAGACTCTGGTCTGGCTCACTCAATGTTACCCCTGCCCATGTCCATGCCATGGAAGTGGGCTGCATCAGTGAAAGAACAAATGAATGAACAGAGAGAACAACCGCCCATGGGTTCCCAGCCTCCAGGGGCCCTTGAATGTAGTGACAGGGCACCGCAAGCCATCTGCTTATATTCCAAAGCCTAGCAGACTGCCTCTGCTTGTTAAAGCCCCATAGGAGAAATAAGACGTTACATTTCTTTGCCTTTGACTGGAATGATACCAATGCCTTTAGTGTTCCTGGTTCCCATACCAATCAGAAACTCTAATTAGTAAATACATTTTGGTTCCTGAAAGTGGGAGAACAAAAGCATCGTAACATCAGAGCCACTTATTTAGGGGACAACGTCCTTCAAGACAGGAAACCATAGAAATCAGAAGTACTAACAGGTCCTTGGGGTGGAGAGACAGGAATATCCACCTATTTTCTGGTGAGCAAGTCTGAGGCGTGGGCCCCTGTAGAACCACAGGCAGGAAACTCTGAGCCAGAGTTCTGTCCACCAAACCATCTGAGCAATGGAGGATTCAGCCTGAAAATAGTGCTCATAAAAGAAATCATGCTCTGGAAATGGAGTAATTTAAATGAAAGCTGAAATTATCATTCACAGCACAGATACAATGTGTCTTCAGGCTCACTGCTCTCGAAGGGACCATCCATGGAACACTGGCAATCTTGAGAAGGGCTAATGAAAATTTGGAAAGTGCACCCCCATTAGCAAGGTGCCAGCATACTTCTTTCCACTTATTCTAGTTTATTTCAAAGAGTGTCAATGACACAGGCAGTTATCCCTTGAAAGCTGACCTTTGGGCAGCACTTGAAATGTCAGGGCTAAAGGTGCTGGAGAAGCCACAACCTTGTCATTTCCCTTGATCCACAGACTGGCTTTTGCAATGCAAAACTTCGGGGTTGGAACAGAAGAGCCCAGGTCAGCTGATACTCTAGCTGCTAGAGGCCAAAGGGGCCACTGTGTCATTATCTGCTCTCAGAGCCCTGGCGCATACCCTGCCACTCGAGTGTTTCTGTCACTTGCCTGCAGAGCACTGGGTCATGGGGAGAGGGTGCTCCCTGTGTCACAGAAGGACATAGTCAATGAACAGGCTCCCCTCTGGCCAGCCCCTGGCCACCTGAAGAACTGGACATTGGATCTGTAACATCTCCTACTTTCCAGCAGGGGAAGAGACCCCCATAGTACAGCAACTAGCTGCTTTATTTCTCTTATGAAGAATGGCCCAGCCAGAGAAGATGGCAAAGAGCCACAGCCTGTCCTGAGCAGAAGACCTTCAGCAATGCCAGATGGGACCCCGGAGAGGCGTGTATGTACAATGTGAAAAGCCATGAGTCTCCTCTTCTGTGTGCTTTTCTTCAGAGTGTAGCCTGGTTTAAAAGTTAGATGTGTTCTTGAAAATTCAATATACGATTCTGAAATTTGGGTCAAATTAGAAGCCCCAGGGCACAAGCCATCTAAAGCCGTGGTTCTGGGTCTCAAACAGCAATATGCCCACAAATCACCCAAGAAACATATCAAATGCAGGTTGCTAGGCCCTGTTCCCCCAATTCTGAATCCTTGGGCCTGGGGTGGGGTCTTGGAAGTCTATATTTTAATAAGCTCCCCTAGTGGTTCTAGGGTAGGCGGGGGATGAAGAGTTCACACTCTGAGGAAGCATTTGTCTCTGAAGCCTGATTCTCTGAAAGGATCAGTGTTGAGGTCAGTGAATCCAGAGACAGAAAGCACCAGAACAACCACAGAGCTTATCTAGGGCTCTTAGCCTTGGGTCTCAGGGAATCACTGGTCAGGTCCTGTGACTGAGACCTTTGAGGTATCACCGACCACAGTCTAGTACCTCCACAGGGAGGAACATGCTTAGGGTCATGACCCACCAGCCCGGGGCCTTTGGAACCTTCTGTGTGTATACAGGCCACGGGAAGCCCTTCTCAAAATAATGCTTATAAATGCATAAAATAAAGTGCACACTGATACAAAGGAAACAAATCATATTCAAATGTGGTTTTCCAAAATGTTTTTTTAAACTTAATAGAGTAGGAGAGGAGTCAAGATGGCGGAGGAGTAGCAGACTGAGATGACATCCGGTTGCAGGAGATCAGCTAGATAGTTATCGAACCATTCCAAACACCTACAAACCCAAAAGAAGATCGAAGAGAAGAAGAGCAGCAATTCTAGAAACAGAAAATCGACCACTTTCTGGAAGGTAGGACGTGGGAGAAGTGAATTCGAAGAGATGGGAAGATAGACCATGGCGGGAGGGGCAGGCTCCCGGCAAACGGTAGAGCAATGAGCACAAAATCCAAATGTTTAGAAGTCTGCTCCACTGAGGGACATCTCTCCAGAGGCTAAGCAGGGGTGGAGCCCTCATGGGGACAGCGTGGTCTCAGGTCCCATGGGGTCACAGAAGGAATGGGGGTGTCTGAGTCTGCCAGAGCTCGCAGGTATTGGAGTGGGGAAGCCGGCTATAGAGATGGAGCCGAGGAGTGAGCTCTCAGCTCAGGGTTATCTTAAACCATGAACTAAGGCACAGTCGGGCCACTGCGCTTTAAGCAGAGAACCCACAAGTGGCAGATCTGGGGAGACTCACCTTCCTTCTCTGGAGGCAGGAATCTGCTGGGATTGGAGACTCCAAACAGGGCCGTACGTCAGAAACAGAAACGCTCGGTCACAGGCTGGGTGAGCCTGGAGCTTGGCCAGAGACCAGGGAGACGGGAGTGATTGAGCGCTTTTCTCCGAAGGTGCACTGAGGAGTGGGGCCCGAGCTCTCGGCTCCTCTGGGCCAGTGACTGGGAGGCCGCCATTTTCATTCCCATCCTCCAGAACTCTATGGAAAGCATTCAGGGAACAAAAGCTCCCAATAGCAAACCCGAGCAGATTATTTAGTCCAGCCCCTGGCAAGGGTGGTGCAATTCCACTCCGGCAAAGACATTTGAGAATCATGGCAAGAGGACCCTCCCACAGAAGATCAACAAGAACATCCAGTCAAGACTAAGTTCACATATCAAGGAGAAAAACTGAACTTCAGAGATAGGGGAAAGCAATGCATAGAATTCAAGGCTTTTTCCCCATGATTCTTTAGTCTTGCAAAATTAATTAATTTAAAAAAATTTTTTTTCTTATTCTAATTTTTAAAACTGTTCCTCTTTTGAAGTTTTTTAACTAGTTTATCTTCACAATACCTTTCTTTAAAAAAACATTTTTAAACCTTCATTATTATAGTCATATCTTATCCTTCATAGTATATAACATTATTTTTTGTATACATGTAGGGTTATTTCTTCTAAAAAATTTTGGGATACAATTTCTTCTAATAGATAAAAATATACCCTAAATCTAGCACAGGGCTCTGTTCTAGTCTCCAGCCTGAGCAAATTCTCTCCACTTTCTTTTTCTTTCTTTTTCCAACCAACTTATCAATTCCTTTTTCAGAATTTTTTTTTAAAATTTCATCTTTACAGTCATATTCCATCCCTTCATTGTGTTTACTCTTATTTTTGTATATATACGTTTTTCCTTCTTTAAAATTTTGGGAGGTAGTTTCTTCTAAGAGACCAAAATACACCCAAAATCAAGTGGGTGGCTCTGTTCTATTCACAAATCTAATATACATGCATATTATAATTTTTTAAAACTTTTTTTAAACTTCTTTTACTCCCTTTCCTCTCCCCCCAATTTGAGGTCTCTTCTGATTTGGTTAGCATACATTTTTCTGGGGTCTTTGCCACCCTTTTAGTATTTTATTCTCTCATTCATATATTTTTATCTGGATAAAATGACAAGGCGGAAAAAATCACCACAAAAAACAAACAAACAAACAAACAAAAAAAAAAAACAAAACAAGAGGCAGTACTGAAGGCTCGGGACCTAATCAATACAGACATCGGTAAAATGTCAGATCTAGAGTTCAGAATGACAATTCTCAAGGTGCAAGCTGGGCTCAAAAAAGGCATGGAAGATATTAGAGAAACCCTGTCTGGAGAAAGAAAAGCCCTTTTTGGAGAAATAAAAGAACTAAAATCTAACCAAGCTGAAATTTAAAAAGCTATTAATGAGGTGCAATCAAAAATGGAGTCTCTTACTGCTATGACAAATGAGGCAGAAGAGAGAATTAGTGATATAGCAGACCAAATGATGGAGAATAAAGAAGCTGAGCAAAAGAGAGAGGAAACAATTCCTGGGCCACAAGGGGAGAATTCAAGAGATAAGTGATACCATAAGATGAAACAATATTAGAATAATTGGGATTCCAGAAGAAGAAGAAAGAGAGCGTGGGGCAGAAGGTATATTGGAGCGAATTATAGTAGAGAATTTCCCTAATATGGCAAAGGGAACAAGCATCAAAATCCAGCAGGCACAGAAAACCCCCCTCAAAATCAATAAAAATAGGTCCAGACCCCATCATCTAATAGTAAAACTTACAAGTCTTACTGACAAAGAGAAAATCCTGAAAGCAGTCCAGGACAAGTCTGTAACATACAATGGTAAAAATATTAGATTGGCAGCAGACTTATCCACAGAGACCTGGCAGGCCAGAAAGAACTTGTGTGATATATTCAGAGCACTAAATGAGAAAAACATGCAGCCAAGAATAGTATATCTAGTGAGGCTATCATTGAAAATAGAAGGAGAGATAAAAAGCTTCCAAGACAAACAAAAGCTAAAAGAATATGTAAACACCAAATCATCCCTACAGGAAATATTGAAAGGGGTCCTCTAAGCAAAGAGAGAGCCTAAAAGTAGTAGACCAGAAAGGAACAGAGACAATATACAGTAACAGTTGTCTTATAGGCAATACAATGGCACTAAATTCGTATCTTTCAATAGTTACCCTGAATGTAAATGTGCTAAATGCCCCAATCAAAAGATACATATCCATATGGATTAAAAAAAACAAAATCCATCAATATGCTGTCTACAAGAAACTCATTTTAGACCCAAAGGCACCTCCAGATTTAAAGTGAGAGGGTGGAAAACAATTTACCATGCTAATGGACATCAAAAGAAAGCTGGGGTGGCAATCCTTATATCAGATCAATTGGATTTTAAGCCAAAGACTCTAATAAGAGATGAGGAAGGACACTATATCATAATCAAAGGGTCTGTCCAATAAGAAGATCTAACAATTTTAAATATCTATGCCCCTAACATGGGAGCAGCCAACTATATAAACCAATTAATAACAAAATCAAAGAAACGCATCGACAATAATACAATAATAGTAGGGGACGTTAACACACACCCCCTCATTGAAATGGACAGACCATCCAAGCAAAAGATCAACAAGGAAATCAAGTCCTTAAATGATACACTGGACCAGATGGACATCACAGATCTATTCAGAACATGCCATCCCAAAGCAACAGAATACACATTCTTCTCTAGTGCACATGGAAGATTCTCCAGAATACATCACATCCTGGGTCACAAATCAGGTCTCAACTGGTACCAAAAGACTGGGATCATTCCCTGAATATTTTCAGACCACAGTGCTCCAAAGCTAGAACTCAATCACAAGAGGAAAGTTGGAAAAAACCCAAATACATGGAGGCTAAAGAGCATCCTACTAAAGAATGAATGAATGGGTCAACTAGGAAATTAAAGAAGAATTGAAAAAAATTCATGGAAACAAATGATAATGAAAACACAAAGGTTCAAAATCTGTGGGACACAGCAAAAGCAGTCCTGAAAGGAAAATATATAGTGATACAAGCTTTTCTCAAGAAACAAGAAAGGTCTCAAGTACACAACCTAACCCTACACCTAAAGGAGCTGGAGAAAGAACAGCAAAGAAAATCTAAACCCAGCAGGAGAGAAATAATAAAGATCAGAGCAGAAATCAATGAAATAGAAACCAAAAAAACAGTAGAACAAATCGACAAAACTAGGAGATGGTTCTTTGAAAGAATTAATAAAATTGATAAACCCCTGGCCAGAATTATCAAAAAGAAAAGAGAAAGGACCCAAATAAATAAAATCATGAATGAAAGAGGAGAGATCACAACCAGCACCAAAGAAATACAAACAATTATAAGAACATATTATGAGCAACTATATGCCAGCAAATGTGACAATCTGGAAGAAATAGATGCATTCATAGAGATGTATAAACTACCAAAACTGAACAAGGAAGAGAAAACCTGAACAGACCCATAACCAGTAAGGAGATTAAAGCAGTTATAAAAAAATCTCCCAACAAACAAGAGCCCAGGGCCAGATGGCTTCCCAGGGGAATTCTACCAAACATTTAAAGAAGAATTAATACCTATTCTCCTGAAACTGTTCCAAAAAATAGAAATGGAAGAAAAACTGCCAAACACATTTTATGAGACCAGCATTACCTTGATCCCAAAACCAGACAAAAACCCCATCAAAAAGAAGAATTACAGACCAATACCCTTGATAAACATGGATACAAAAAATTCTCACCAAAATACTAGCCAGTAGGATCCAACAGTACATTAAAAGGATTACTCACCACAACCAAGTGAGATTTATTCCTGGGCTGCAAGGTTGGTTCAACATCTGCAAATCAACTGATGTGATACAATACATTAATAAAAGAAAGAACAAGAACCATAGGATACTCTCAATAGATGCTGAAAAAGCATTTGATAAAGGACAGCATCCTTTCTTGATCAAAACTCTTCAAAGTGTAGAGATAGAGGGTACATACCTCAGCATCATCAAAGCCATCTATGAAAAACTCACAGCGAATATCATTCTCAATGGGGAAAACTGAGAGCTTTTCCCCCAAGGTCAGGAACACAGCAAGGATGTCCATTATCACCACTGCTATTCAACATAGTACTAGAAGTCCTAGCCTCAGCAATCAGACAACAAAAAGAAATTAAAGGCATCCAAATCAACAAAGAAGAAGTCAAACTATCACTCTTTGCAGATGATGTGATACTTTTGTGGAAAACCCAAAAGACTTCACTCCAAATCTGCTAGAACTTGTACAGGAATTCAGTAAAGTGTCAGGATATAAATTCAATGCACAGAAATCAGTTGCATTTCTCTACACCAACAGCAAGACAGAAGAAAGAGAAATTAAGGAGTCAATCCCATTTACAATTGCACCCAAAACCATAAGATACCTAGGAATAAACCTAACCAAAGAGGCAAAGAATCTGTACTCAGAAAACTATAAACTACTCATGAAAGAAATTGAGGAAGACACAAAGAAATGGAAAAATGTTCCATGCTCATGGATTGGAAAAATAAATATTGTGAAAATGTCTATGCTACCTAAAGCAATGTACACATTTAATGCAATCCCTATCAAAACCATCCTTTTTTTTTTTTCAAAGAAATGGAACAAATAATCTTAAAGTTTATATGGAACCAGAAAAGACCTTGAATAGCCAGAGAAATGTTGAAAAAGAACACCAAAGTTGGTGGCATCACAATTCCAGACTTCAAGCTCTATTACAAAGCTGTCATCGTCAAGACAGCATGGTACTGGCACAAAAACAGACACATAGATCAATGGAACAGAATAGAGAGCCCAGAAATAGACCCTCAACTCTATGGTCAACTAATCTTTGACAAACCAGGAAAGAACATCCAATGGAAAAAAGACAGTCTCTTCAACAAATGGTGTTGGGAAAATTGGACAGCCACATGCAGAAAAATGAAACTGGACCATTTCCTTACACCACACACGAAAATAGACTCCAAATGGATGAAAGACCTCAATGTGAGAAAGGAATCTATCAAAATCCTTGAGGAGAACATAGGCAGCAACCTCTGTGACCTCAGCTGCAGCAACTTCTTCCTAGAAACATAGCCAAAGGCAAGGGAAACAGGGCAAAAATGAACTATTGGGACTTCATCAAGATCAAAAGCTTTTGCACAGCAAAGGAAACAGCCAACAAAACCAAAAGACAACTGACAGAATGGGAGAAGATATTTGCAGACAACATATCAGATAAAGGGCTAGTATCCAAAATCTATAAAGAACTTCTCAAACTCAACATCCAAAGAACAAATAATGCAATCAAGAAATGGGCAGAAGACATGAACAGACATTTCTGCAAAGACGACATCCAGATGGCCAACAGATACATGAAAAAGTGCTCCACATCACTCAGCATCAGGGAAATACAAATCAAAACCACAATAAGATACCACCTCACACCAGTCAGAATGGCTAAAATTGACAAGTCAGGAAATGACAGATGCTGGCGAGGATACGGAAAAAAGGGAACCCTCCTACACTGTTGGTGGGAATGCAAGCTGGTGCAACCACTCTGGAAAGCAGCATGGAGGTTCCTCAAAAAGTTGAAAACAGAGCTACCCTATGATCCAGCAATCACACTACTGGGTATTTACCCCAAAGATACAAATGTAGTGATCTGAAGGGGCACATGCACCCGAATGTTTATAGTCCATAATAGCCAAACTATGGAAAGAACCTAGATATCCATCAATAGATGAATGGATAAAGAAGATTGGGTATATATATATATACAATGGAATACTATGCAGCCATCAAAAGAAATGAAATCTTGCCATTTGCAATGCCGTGGATGGAACTAGAGGGTATTTTGCTGAGCAAAATAAATCAATCAGAGAAATACAATTATCATATGATCTCCCTGATATGAGGAATTTGAGAGGCAACATGGGGGGTTTGGAGGGTAGAGAAAGAAAAAATTTAACAAGATGGGATCAGAAGGGAGACAAACCAAAAGAGACTCTTAATCTCACAAAACAAACTGAGGGTTGCTGGGGAGAGGGAGATAGAAAGGGTGGTTGGGTTATGGACATTGGGGAGGGTATGTGCTATGGTGAGTGCTGTGAAGTGTGTAAGCCTGACAAGTCACAGACCTGTACCCCTGGGGCGAATAATACATTAAATGTTAATAAAAGAATAAATTTAAAAAAACTTAATAGAGTAATGCTTGTATTTCTTTATTAATGTTTTCAACAAGATCCTACAGTAGTCTAATAACTGCTGTAATTTTGAGGTAGTAACAAAGATGGAAAAAACAATTCCAAACACCTGTAACTGTGTAGTGTGAAGCTGGGGCCCAGAAGAGCCAACTCAGCCCAAAGGGGCACAGGGCCTGGCTTGGACACCACGGGAGAAGAAACAGACCTCTTTTCTTTCTTTCTTTCTTTTTTTTAAAGATTTTATTTATTTCAGAGAGAGAGAGAGAGAGCACACACAGGAGGAAGGGCAGAAGGAGAGGGAGAAGCAGACTCCAAGCTGAGCAAGGAACCGGACACAGGGCTTGATCTTAGGACCCTGAGATTATGACCTGAGCCGAGGGTAGATGCTTAACTGCCTAAGCCACCCAGGTGCCCCTCCTCTTTTTTTTTTTTTAACTTTTAAATTTCATTCTTTTTTTTTTTTAAAGATTTTTTATTTATTTATTTGACAGAGAGAGATCACAAGTAGATGGAGAGGCAGGCAGAGAGAGAGAGAGAGGGAAGCAGGCACCCTGCTGAGCAGAGAGCCTGATGCGGGACTCGATCCCAGGACCCTGAGATCATGACCTGAGCCGAAGGCAGCGGCTTAATCCACTGAGCCACCCAGGCGCCCCCTCATTCTTTTTTTTAAAGTGAACTCTATCCCCAATGTGGGGCTCGAACTCAAGTCACATGCTCCACCAAATGAGTCAGCCAGGGCCCCGCAACAGCCCTCTTTATAATGCCAGGAAGATCACCAGGTGCTTCTCTTTTTTGTCATGGAGGCTTAGGACATCACAGGACAACAGCACTCCACTGGGAATGGGAAATACTGGTCAGCTTAGTGAAATGGAATGGGCCCTGATTTTGACGTCAGAGTCTGCGGTCTATATCCTAGTTATTCTCCATTTGTGACCCCAAATACATTGTCTCTGAAATTTTCCATCCCACTCTGTGCCCTGCCCAGCTGCTAACCTCTGCCCGCTCCAGGAACTCAGACTCTCCCCTGTCCTGCCCTAGTGGGTAACTGCTTCCTGCTCTTGCTGGTCCCTGAGGCCTGCTCTGCTCTCTGCTGGCTCCCTTGTCCTGCCCACAGATCTTTCAGAAGCCTCTTCCTCAAGAACCCCTCAGCCATAATCTCTGTGTGTGTCCGCTGTGTCTTGCAAGAGCCCCACTGATAAAACCCGTCCCTAGCTCCATGACTTTGAGCAAGGTGTCCCACCAGTCTGAGCTTGCTGGTCCATGAAAGGGGAATCCCAACACCTGTCTCATCATCGGGGACCGTGAGGGTTCAGGGGGACAGTGTATAACAAACGTAGCAGGATGCCTGGTCCATGGAAGCCAGGGGAATCACCTCCCATTTTAGACCTAGCGATGAACTCCAAGGACAGGTTAGGTGCAGCTTGTCCTTGGTGAGCAGATCGAGAATATTCCTTGTCCAGAACGCCCAAAACCACTCTGGGCAGAGGTGCTGGGCATCTTTTTGGTGGCACAGAGGCCTCAGGGGCCAAGAATCAGCAGCCAGGGGGACAATCCTTGAGGGACAAGGAAGGGGGTCAGGCTGACCCCAGCAGAGTCATTCGGGGGAAACACCTGGAGACCCCCTCCAGATGTCCTCTTCATTTCCTTCCTCTTTCCCCTTGGCAATAAATGCCCACAGCTGAGAGCACAAAGCTTTCACGGAGGATGTCCTATTTGATCTGTCCATCACCAAGTGGGCATGAGGACACGACTTCTTTCTTGTATGAGACCCGAGTTCAGAGATACTAAGAAACTTGTCCAAAGTCACACGTTCACTAACTACCAGAACTAGACCTAGCTCTCCCAATTTTCTAAGTGTCTTCGTTTCATTCCCAACAAAACGACCTAAGACAGAAGATATAAATGATTCAACAACTCCCCCCTCCCACCCTGCAATTGTCTGGAAAGACGGGCCCTTCACGGAAGAACAGAAATGGCCCGGACGTCATCCATCTACTGGTCATTGAGCGTTTCTGGTTTAATTGTGTAATTTAGAGAAAATAATTCCAGGAAACGCAGAAAGACGGAAGAAACATCTTATGTTTAAGTAAAAGTTGAAGGGCTGGAAAGCGTGGCCTGTTTATCTGCCAAAAGACACCACTTTTTTTTTAACCTTCGTTTTAAAGGGGAGGTGAGACAGCCTCGTGGTCCCGCATCCACGAGAAAAGCGCTCGTTTCCTCTGAATTAAAAACAGAAACCATGGCCCGCTTCTAGCCTGAACAGAAACAGCTCAACGCTTTACGTACTTAACCTAGAATGTTACATTTTCTGAATAAATACCCTCAGAAATCCAACTTCATGTCTGATTTATTGGTAAAGTCAAATTATACTTTCTCTGCCCACCACGGGGAATTCCTGACTCTCCTTGAATGCTTAGTGTGGACGCGATCCTGAGCCTTTCCTTGCCCCGACCCTTGAAACGCTTCATGGCCATTAATTCCTACAATACACTTGAGAGGAAGAGAGGTGTTATTAGCTGAACTTCACAGATGAAGAGACCAGAGGCAGGAAGGTTAAATGGCTTTGCCCACGAGTGACAGGGAAGCCAGTATTCCAGCCACCACTGGAATCAAGGAGGTCACGATTTTTTTCCTACTGGGGCTGGGAAGCATCTATCAGGACCCCAGAGCTCATCCAGATTGTCTTTCTCTGCCCTCCACACACCAGTCACTCGGGTCCCTGCTCTGCCAGCAGTGTACATGAGACCCCCCGACACATATGCCTACCCCCAGGGCTCCCTATTTAACTGAAACAGGTCCCACTCCTACGGGAGAGAAAGCCCTCCAATGGAGGGAAGAAGCTGATTATACACCCTTGAGCTTTAACAGGGGAAAGCAAATCCATTCCGAATAAATTGAATCTGCCTTCACAGAGCACGAGGAACCTGTTCATAAAACATTTGCTCACCATTAGCTACAGTCCTGCTACTAAATGGTGTTAAGAGCAGCTCCTCACAACTGTGACCCCCCCCCCAACTGGGGAGCTGCAACTTTAATGGGCCAGTGGCTGTCACCGTGCCCCCCCAGGGGCCCAGCCATGGGCTCAGTGGGGGTGACGTGTTTAAGTTAAACAGCCCTCTCCATTAGTCTCGGTGCTCTGGGCCCAGCAGGTCACCTCTCTTCAAGGGTAACCAGTGTGGCCCAGAAGGCAGACAATTCTGCGGAGTCCCCTGGCTCTGCTCCAGCTGGAGTCCTGACTCCACGCCCCTCACTCGGGACCTTTCCAGGGAAGCCCCAGGCCATCCAGCCGTGTCAGGCTGCTCCCAGGGTGGGTCTCTGAGAAACAGGAGGCCCCTCCTCCACCTCTTCCTTCTGCCTTTCTTCTCGGCCTCTTCTCCCTTTCTATTTTAAGTGTCGGTGTTTCTCTTCCCATCCTTCAAGTGCTGAGGGCCCATCCACACCCAGTCAGCCTTCATCCTTATGCCAAGGGTCCCAGAGCCCCCCGGACCCCCTCCAGGACACCCCACTGGGATGCCCCACCTACCCCGCACACTCTGGCTGCCTCACGACCACCTCCCACTCCCACAGCACTCTTTCTGTGCCTGACTCCAGTCAATGAAACCACCAAGTTCCTTCCTCTGCCCAATGTCTCAAGCCAAACATCTCGCCTCTTAATTTGTCTTCTCGGCCCTCGCGTGCATTGACGGAAGTATTAAATCTACTCCCAGGGATCTCTGGCATCCACCCGCTTCCCTTGTCTCTCATTTGAGAGGAAAGCTCCCTGTCTCAGTCTGGGCTCCTACAGACACCCCCAAGGACAGCAGAGTCCCCCTTCCTCCTCACTCCAGTATGCTTCCTCTAAAATACCAGAGCAATCTTCCTAAAATAGTGATGGCCACAGATTTCTCCTCCTGGAAACAAACTCTTCATCCTGTAGCATATATGGCCATTTTCCATTTGGGACCCAAATTCGCTGGCCAGGTTCACCTCCAGGAACTCTCCCAGCAGACCCGATGTTCCAACGAGCCCAGAGCACCATGCTACCCTAAGAGAACAGGCCTGGAGGGTTCCCCCTGCCTAGAAGGCTCTTTCCCTTACCCCTTACACTTTGAGCCTGGTTCCCTGGGCCCTTTCAGAGGAAAGCTTTGCAAATTTCTCCATACCTGCCTCTTTTCTGAGCACTGACCGAGACCTCTCCTAACCCCGCCCTCTGTCCCAAGGCGCCTCCTGTCGCCAACCACACTGAACAGTCCTGGAACAGGATCACAGCTGAAGCTACTCATACCCCCAACATTTAATGCAGTGCCCGAACCAAACAGTTCCAATAAAATCTCGAGAATGAACTGAATCCCTGCCTCATAGTACTTAAGAGTAATTTTGCCTGGATGGAAAAGATTTGAAAAGACAATTCGACAGGAGGAAACATCCAGGCTGAGGTTTTATTCTCATTTTCTCCAGATCAGGCCGAGTGTGCTCTCTCCCAGATGGCAGCGGGAGGAACAGCAAGGCTCAGGCCAACTCCTCCAGAACTCAAAACAATGTCACATCCACACTGGGGCGGGAGGGGGGAGCAGCTCTGTCCCCCTAGAACCCCTGCTGCAAACACCCGATGTTAGGGAGAATGGAGACCGCAACTCAGTTGGGTACAAATCTGCTTTTATGTTCCTACTGTGTGTGAGGACACACAACAAAGGCAAGACAGAGTCCCTGCCACCACAGCTTCCCCTGACTCCCTGGAGAGTGCAGACACAGGCACAAACCTGAGAGGAAAATAACACGAGATCGTCAATTTCTAGAACCTCAGAACAGGAAAAACAACGTCTGGGGCTGACTCCTCTGATGCTTCCCTGACCTCCCTCAGAGCCCCAGGTCCCATGGTAGCACAGAGAGGAGTGGGGGGCAGTAGCACCTCCCCAAACCCCGGTCCCCCAAAAGCAGAGCTCCCCCAATATACAGTTCACATTTGCAGCCTGGCATAGACTTCCAACCAACTAAAAGGATTCTGCCAGGGAAAAGAGTTGCAAGTTAATGTCTATTCTAATTCTCCAGATCATTCAACCAGCTTACAGAACAGCAGAGGCTATGTTCACACATCAAAATGTGTGATAGGGAGGATACTGATTCCTGTTGGATTGGTACAATTTAGATAGTCCTCTGGATCTTGCCAGATACCCCCACACCCTGAGACCTGAAGCCAGAAGAACACCTATCCACCAGGGGATCCTCTGCCCCACCCACCAGGGGGTCTGCTCCTCTACCGACCAGGGGGTCCTCTGTCTCCGGAGGGCACCTCTCTCCTGCTTCCGGCTCAGAAAGCAAACATCTCTATCTAAAGGAAAGAGAGGAGCGCCTTGTGTCAGATGTCCATGCCATCTGGGCGTCCGGGTCCTCCACTAGCCCAGCCACGGACCACGCTGCAGCCATTACAGCTCCCAGTTCAACATCACTACCTGGTACCACTGGCCAGAAATGGCTCTGTTCTAAATAAATGCCGTGGGGGACAGGCAAGGAGCCCGGGTAAGAAGGACAAAAGATATTTTTTTTTCAAACCGCACAGCCAGGCCTTCCAGGGAACAACTTTGCCTTTGTCTGTATTGATCTCCAGAATAAACAGGGACGAGGAGAGAGAGAGCCGTGAAAAACTGTGAGCATGGTTAAAGAGATTCATCTCCTCCTTCATTGCCGGCAGATTAAGCGCTCACACTTCCAGGCTGGCTGTGCTTCAACTCGAGGGATGAAAAGTAGGGGCGAGGAGGGAGGCTGGGAGCAAGCCCCACACCGACCTCTCCCCTCCAGATCAGCCCTGAAGACCGCCCCGCTCTGGACTCCCACAAAATTTGCAGTCTGTGCGTCCCTCCTGGTCCTTTATCATCCTCTCTTCTGATTTATTATTTTAACTGTTTTTATGTGGATGCTCTACATCCTCAGGGCTCTAAGGGCAGAGAGGATGTCTGATGTTCTACACTGTCTTCAAGCTGCAGCCTCACTCCCACTCCGTCCTCTCCCCTCCCTCCACAAGAGGCTAACGTGATCACGGGAAAAGGACCTCTGTGAATCAGTCCAGATCCCTCCCTTCTATGTAATAGCTGCATAAACTTAGACGAGTCTTTGACTCTCTCCAAGCTCCATTTTCTGCAGAGCAAAAAGAGGGAGAATATTTGGCAGCAGAGTAAGAATTAAGGCAAAGCAGATACCGTAGGTAAAACACTCAGCTCAGTGCCTGGCAAATCCCAGGGAATAAGACACGGGCACCGCCAGCAGAGTGCTGGCTTGGCTTACCCAGAACCCGTCTGGGGCCACGAGGAAGGCCCTGGATGAGTGAATGCTGCTGTACACCTCCCAGCCCCGTCAACTTGGTAATGGCCCCTCCTGGGTCTCAGATTTACAGATCCTGCTCACCACATCGGATTTTTAAAATTATGTGAATCGAAGCATCGCGAAATGAATCACCCTCCAAGCGCACTGGGGAGCCTCCTGCTTTAAGAATGACTATAGCAAACCTCCTGCATCTCCTCCCTAGATGCCAATAAATCATGGGTGTCCAACAAACCTTTCCTGGGTGCCCAGGGAAAGCAGAACAGCAGGACCAAAGGCCAGAGGCTGAGCTGGATTTGAGTTCCAGCTCAGACACATTTGTGCCTTATCACTTACCTAAATGTCCCCACAAACTGCTGAAAACGTAGCCCATGGGAAGGCAGTAAAGCACAACGACCAGAGCACAGGCTTTCCACGCAAGACTCAAATCCCTGCTCTAGCATCTCCCTAGCTGTGTGACCTAGGGCAAGTGGTTCAACCTCTCTGGGCCTTACTGACTTTATCTTGCTCACACAGTTGATATGTAGGCAAGATGAATTCATAGCTGTCAGGTGCCTAGCCCAGAGCTGGATACCATACAGCATCTGACTGTGTGGGGGGGACTGTACTCCCTCCCCATGACCCTGTTTCCCCTTATCATCAGTCTATGGAAGTTCCATTCTGTGTGTGCCTACTGTTAGCTGCTTTCCAGCCGCTCCTCAACTAAGCTGTTCTTAGACCCTCCCAGGGGCCAGAGCAGCATGGGCAGAGGGAGAGGGAGGAAGAATTCATAGCCCCGCCCCCGCTGTAAAGTACCCTGGAGCCTGTCAGAAGCCAGAGGAGCGAGGCTGTGGCTTGGACAGCGACCATTATTCACCTGCTCTGCCTGAGGACTCCGGGTAGGGGCCAGGCTTGGGGGGGTGGCCAGCCACCTTTAAGGGTCTCAGTTAGCTTGTGAAAGAGAAACAAGGGGCTTATTTATGTCACTTCTGCTGAGCACGCAGGGAGGGGGCCGTGCAGGGAAGCCTTTAATTAGAGCTCTTCACCTCGGAAGTGCTGACACAGGCTGGACAGCAGCTACATCTTGGCCCAAACGTCGTCATCATAACGATCCTGTCGGAGAGATAAAATCGGCTACAAAAATGGGTCTCTGCACAGAGGCGGAGCACAGAGTGGCCTGCGGGCTCGTCTGCAGGTGGGGGGTTTCCCCTATCTCAGACCTCCTGTGCCAGCTGCCTGGCCTTCCAAAGGCCGGCCTACCCCTATGACACAACATACCCACCCTCCCAGTCTGAGCCACTCTCCAGAAACAGCGGAGAAACCAAGTCCAAGCGGGAGGCCGTAGGTCTGTGGAAATCCAGTTCCCAGGTCCAGTCAGGCTGAGAAGGGGGAGGCTGGGAGGGGCGCTGGCCGCCCCTTACCTCTCCCATGGCCCTGCTGAGGTGCTGGGGCACCAGCCCTAACCCCCTCGGGGCAGGGACATCTAATCCCCTCAGGGCTGGGACACCGACCCCAGCAACAGCAGTGACGCAGAGAGACAGCCCAGACCCAAGAAGGCCTAGGCTTTCTGTACCACATCCTAAGCACAGGCAGTAAAGATTCTCCAGATTCCTCCTTCCAGGGGCTTTTGTGAAGGCAGATACCACATTGGCTCAGGAAGGCAGGGTGGCCATAGGACACCAGATCTGTTGTGAAACCAGGCATCTTCTCCAGCTCTGTCCTCAGTGGCTCTGAGACTGAGGTTGCTTCCTTGCCTCAGTTTACCAGCTTCAAAGACAGAGGAGCCTTTCCCTACTGCAGAGGGAGGGCTTAGGAGTCCATGTCTACTCGTGCAATAAAAATGACCTTTCATGTCGATGCCGTGCTCTGCTTCCAGTACCATCCGCTCCCTTAATTCTCATTAACATTTTATGAAGTGGGCATGCCTCACCCCATTTTTCAGACAAGGGCTGGGGCTCACATGTGCTCAGTGACCTGCTCAATGTTACCCTGTGGCTGAGCCAAACCCAGGCAGGACGGACGGGTACAGTATTCCTATCTGCATGGGCCACCATCTGGGGGAGATGCAGACAGAAAGGTGAGAGGTGCCCCCTCAAGTCTGTTCTTCCTTTGTGTGGGTGTGGATTCTGCAACAGCATCAAAACCCAGGAGCCTCCACTTCCCGTCCTGCCCCCCACCCCGCCCCTCCTGCTGCCCAGACAGGGACTCCCAAGTCATTCCCCAAACAGGAACCTCTGGTCATCGCCAGGGACCCAGCCCTGCACCTATATTATCATTGCTTCTGAAGGAACAGAAAGGGCTGCACCCCAAGAAAGGTCTGTGACTGATGGCAAACTTGCTCCAAGTAGGAACAAGAAATGCAGAGTTACCCCTGTTCCCTTCCCAACCCCCAAGGATCCAAACCAGAAGCAAGTCCCAGGCAGCGCAGGATGGCAACGGGGCCCCAGAGCATCAAAGCCAAGGCTGGGTTATTCATAATAAAGTGAAAACAATCCAGACGTCCGCCAGCTAATGAACGGGTGAACGAAACGCACATCCGTACAAGGAAATGCTATCTGCCATCTAAAAAGACTGAAGGACTGAATCCCGCGGCAACACAGAGACGGACCTGGAGGACAGGATGCTAAGGGAAAGAAGGCTGTCACTAAGGGCCACATTGGAGGATTCCGTTTGCACGTGCTATCCAGAACAGGCAAATCCACCGAGACAGAAACCAGACCAGTGGTCGCGATGGGTTGGGGGGGGCGTGGGGGGCGTGGGGAGTGAATGCTAATGGGACATGGCTTCCTCTCTGAGGAGGAAGACGCACTAAAATTATATTACGGTGATGGTCGTATAACCCTGTGAACACACCAAAACCACTGAGCTATGCACATTACAGGGGCGGATCTCACGGTATGTAAATTACATCTCAATAGAGCTCTTTAAAAAAAAAAATAATAAGATGCTAGAATGACTCCCCACTTAATCTGCCCTTTTGGAGAAGGGCAGGAGGAGGGTCAGTACCTCAGAAAGAGCGTTAAGCCTTCTCCTTGTTAATCCAGGGTCGTGCCCAACCGCAGGAGCAGGGCCCGGACTCCCTGGAGGCCGACCCCAGCAGTAAAAACAGAACTCACAGTACGAAGATGTCTTTTTCTTCCCAAGAGGCCTCGGGCAACATCAAGATGGATTTCCTTTTAAATGACTGTCCACCGTTGTGTGTGATAGC
This sequence comes from Lutra lutra, assembly GCF_902655055.1. NCBI lineage: Eukaryota > Metazoa > Chordata > Mammalia > Carnivora > Mustelidae > Lutra > Lutra lutra. The sequence continues at coordinate 25,025,553 of NC_062286.1, forward strand.
TCTTTGGTTTTATCTAATCCTCCCCAGCTCATATCACTGCTGTCATTTGTCTCCCCCATCCCAATGGGGTGATGAACTGCCTTGCTCAGTGAGAAACAGGCATTGTGACAGGGAGGAGAGAAATCCATCAAGGCTGGCCCAAACCCGGTTGAAAAAAGGAACTGGCTTAATCAGTCAATCAACAGCAGAGCCGCGGACATCCCTCCATCCACCCGCACCTCCCCTCCAGGGTCCGCAGAGCATCCTCCAAGAACTTCCGGGAGGAAAGACAAACTGTGAGCCGCAGCCTGAGTGACGTCCAGGCAGGCCCTACCCCCATCCGGCAGGACGCACACTCTGACACACATTCAATGTCTTCTTCCCCGGGGTTAACCAGGGACCCCTCCGCACACATGCTTATTCACCAAGCACCTGTCACAAATCCAGTAGGGGCCCAGCACTTGTCCCTAGGATCTCATAACAAACCCAGGAGGTCAGTTTGGGGGTTAGGTCCCATGTTCTTCTGATGACAAGAGAAACAGAAATGGCAACACCATGCTGGGCTTGCCCCAGCTGTCTTATCTTTAGGAACAGAGATGCTTATAGCCCCCTCTTCACCAGGAGGCCCTAGTCAAAGGTCATCTTCTTCCACCTGCTCATTTGACAATGACCATAAACAAGCTTGCAGTTAGGCTCTGAAAGCCCCGTGACTCATCCGTTTTCTACCAGCCTGAGGAAAGGCCCAGCAGTGATTTATCAAGCGTGCTCTAGGGGAGGCGGCTGACAGCCATGAGCCAGCACAGCCACACTTTTAATTTAATTTGAAATCCTACATCCTGATTCTCAATGTTTTTTCTCAGGTGCATCCAAATTCCAGCGTGGAAGCAAATGCACCAAGCACTGCGTTGGTTGGACAATCCAAAATCACTTCGTCCAATGGCAAAAATGCAGATTTGCAAGTTGGGGTGAGTTGCTGTTCGAGGGATGGAGAATGGCAGGCTGTCCTTGGGGCTGGACCCTGGGCTTGCAGGAGCAGTGAGGGCTGTCGTTATTGGCAGAAAGATCTCATGACCTCCTTGGACTGAGGAAAAAGCAGAAACAGACTCAACCAAGGATGACCATCCTGACTCTGAGTTCTCCCTGCACTTGACCTTCTGCAGCTATTTCTTGAACACAGTCCAGAGGACAGCAGAGCCCAGTGGAGAGCCAAAAGCTCTGAGGGCAGCCATCTCGGAGGTGACACCAAGGGTAGACAGAGCAGCTTAGTTCCGAAACTGGCATCGAGTGACACCGCCTCCCTTATCACAGCCATTCCGGCTTCCTTCTTTGCCCACTCAGCTGAACCCAAAGTGGCACTGTGGCCTCGGGATGGAGGCCCTGTAGGCTCTGACTGTGTGTGCCCCTAGCCGACCCCTCCTGCCTTACAAGATCTCCTGGCTCCCCTGGGTCCAGGAATCCAACCCGCCAGCTTCCCAACTGTTCCCTGGCTGCTCTCTTCTCACCTGACCAGGTATACCCCGGCCTCCCTTCCTCTTATCTCCAAACTCTCTCTGTCCCTCTCTGTCCCTTCAGGCCCCCCGAGGGGGTGTCTGGGCTCTGAGGGAACAAAACTGGTAAGGCCTACCTCAACATGAAAACGCTAGCTCCTGGTTCAAAATCCACTATGAATATCGAGGGGACAACAGCTCGCTGTGCACCCTCCCATCACATTCTGGGAGGCCAGCTGTGTTCTAGGGGCTGCCCCGACACGCAGATCCGAACTAGAGGCACCCATCAGCAACCCCAGCGGAGACATCACCAGGAGACACCCAGGGCTGCTGTGGGGGAACCACCCTTGTGTGGGAGAAAGGAGAGAGGGAACCAGAAGGGGCCAGGAAGGGAGGGATGAGAGACACACATGGAAGAACGGGTGAACCTGGGCAGACCCAGCGTCTCGGGACAGAAGCACTGAGGCCTGGCCTTGAACCTGAGCTGTGCGGAGGGCATGCAATGCTGGGCAGGGGTAAGCTCAGCCTGGCAGGAGCTCACTCCCCTCCCTCCTTCCAGGCTCCTTCCTCCACCGTGTCTCTCTCCATCTCTCTCTCTCTCTCTCTCTCTCTCTCTCTCTCTCTCACACACACACACACACACACACACAGTACATACATATTTACTTTCCTTTCCTGCTCCCCTTCTCTGTCTTCTTTGTCGCTTTGTGGCCCTCCTCTCTCTCTCTCGTCCTCACCCTCCTCTTGGCTCCTGGCCTATCCCCTCTGTCCTCATCCCACCGTGCTTCCTGCTCTCTCTCTTCTCCTTCCCATGTCCCCGGCCCCCTGCCCTGGGTTCCCTGAGAGATTCCGCCTTCCTTTGCTTCCCCCTCACTGGACTCACAGACTCACAGACTCAGGTTCTCAGAGCTGAAGGAGACCCAGGGGACACCTGCTCCCACTACAGGAACGCTCGCCTCAATGCACCAGGATGGCGGGACTTGCCCCTCAGCCCTCTCCGTGGGGCAAGAGGACGAGGGAATCTCTGCACCCTAGGACCCCACAAGAGATGTGCAGGACAGGGTGACACAAACCACCAGACTCTAGCCCAGCTCCTGCCATGACCACACATTTCCCGCACTGGGCTTGCTAACTGTCTATGTGTCTTATTTGAACCCTATGTTCTCAACACACAATGAGACACTGGCTTTTGCCCTGGAAAGCTAAGTGCTGGGTACACAGAAGATGTAAGAAAAACACCCACATTCAGAGGAAGCAGCAGGAACCGCGGGGGTCAGACCACCTCTGCTGGGCACGCCCCTCCCCCAGCAGCTTCAGTGCCGGTAGCCCATGGTCCCCCAGGGGTGGCGTCAGAGGGCATCTGATCCAGAGTCAACAGCCCGGCCCCCCAGCTAAGCAGCTGCAGGATCATGGGCAAGCTGTTTAACCACTTTGTGCTCCAGAGTCCTTGTCTGCCAAATGGGGATATTTATAGGACTCACTCCGTGGGGATCTGGAGATCTGGATAACATAAATAACTCTGCCCTGTGCCTGGCATATTATATGCACTCCAAACAAGTTCATTATCAAGATGAGACTTGAAAAATACATTTGTGGGGCACCTGGGTGGCTCTGTCACTTCAGCATCTGACTCTTGATTTCAGCTCAGGTCATGATCTCAGGGTCATGAGATGGAGCCCTGAGCCAGGCTCTGGGCTCAGTGGAGAGTCTGCTGGAGATTCTCCCTTCTCCCTCTCCTTCCTGTGCACCCGCTCATGCTCTCTCTCTAATAAATAAATCTTCAAACACATATACATTTGTTGCACACTGGCCGTATGCAGGTGTTGGTTTAGGCACAGGAGATACAATGGTCAAGAAAACTGACAAAGCCTTTGCCCTCTTGGTATCTGCATTCTAGGCAGAGAGACAAATCATAAACTGCCTTTGCCGTGAAAAAAATAAAGCAAATCTGGAGGCTCAAAAGGAAGAGAAGAGCAACATCTGGGATAGAATGTCTTTCTATAGCCACCTGGGGCCCTCTGCCATCCCCCAGACTACCCACCTTCCTGTGTATTATAGGGGCCCTGAGTTCTCTGCACATAATGATAATCAGTCGGGGTTTACACACAGTGAGATCGAATGGAGACAGGTCTAACGGAGATGTTCAGGTCACCGTACGCTGAGCAGAGAACACAGCAGAAACAGATCTGGATCTAAATCTCAGCTCCATGACCTTGGAGAAGTCCCTTGACCTCCCAAATCTGAGCTTCTTCGCCTGAGAAATGAAGCTAACAAGGGACAGCTGCCGTGAGCACTTGGGACAGTAAAACGGGGGCTTGGCACACAATAGGGGTCCCACGGTCCCCACACATCTGCCACATGCAAATGTGTCTCACGCTTCTCTGAGCCTCTATCATTCGCCCATCCAGAAGATGAGCCATCCAAAAAGGCTGGTGGACTGCTCTGGAAACAATCAGAAACCATCTCTGGGGCCTGGAGACACAGGTCTGAGAAGGGCTTCGTGATGGACACAGAGTGTCACCGCAGGCTCTCACAGTGCTTCTGGGAAACGGAGATGCATGGCAAGGAGAGGTTCGGCTGGACCCGGCCCAGCCCCAAGAGTGACAGCATGTTTACAAGAACTATTAGGGGCTGCTGTTCCTCATATGCTTACGGGAGGATTTACTCTGCCGGGACTGGCAAGCTGCTCTTTTTCCTTTCACTGTTGAATTGATTATTGAATCACAAATATCCCATTTGAATAACATGATTTAACTTCCAGGCAGGCAAGAAGTTCAAAGCCTGTGGTAGGAAAACTCCTCCCAGAGGCTGGGCTCTGCGACTGTGGAAAATTCTATGCATTCATGAGTTAGGGAAAGCAACCTTCCTAAAGCACTGAATGAAAACCTCCGGCAGTTATGAGTTCTGTAAGACAAGAGACTGCACCCAGCAATCAGCCAGAGAATTCCCCGTGCCCAGGACAGTGCCCACAGGCCCCTTCTGTAAATACTTACTACACGAAGGAACTGACCCATCCATCTACCTGGCCAGAAGCTGCCTGAAAATTTGCGCATGCTCAGATCACCCACGGACCTGGAAACTGGTGTGTAACCATCAGCTGGAAGAACAGGAGAAAGGAGCGGAACAAGAACAGGCAGGGATGCAAGGCTGCCCACGTACCCACAGAGATCTGCCCTCTTCAAGGTTCCTGTTCGCTGGGCACCCAGTCCAGAGCCATGCCAAGTCGCCTTTCTAACAAGCCTTCAGGATCTCATTTGTGGCCCCCAGTTTCTTTCTGAACAAACAGAGCCTCCATAAGTTCAGTCTGCCCAGGAGCCTGCAGCTCTGAGGTAGGAGGGAAGGAAGCAAACCGGCTTCACTCTTCAGAACCAGCTCTGTTCCTATGAACACCCTCTCTCCAGCTCTCCTCTCAGCCCCCCATCTTCTAATGACCCCTCTCTGTGAAAGGCCCATAGAGGGGCAAAAGGGGGTCCTGCAGAGATGACCCCCAAAGGATGAGGTCACCAACACCGCTATGGGACATGCACTGTCGAAACACCAGTGCAGATGTGGAAAGAGTGTGTGTGTATGTGTGTGTACACATTCACAGATCCATGTATTTATGTATATAAACACACACACACACACACACACACACGTATATAGTGGCCTCAAGAAACTCAAAATCTCTTTGAGAAAATAGGAAACCATGAATAATGCAAAAACAGTCTTACCAATTTAGACAGTAAGAGCCATACATAGAGTAACTCTATGACTTGTCATCCAACTGGAACATTTCAGAATGAAAGGGGGGCGCCTGGGTAGCTCACTCAGTTAAGCATCTACCTTCAGCTCAGGTCCTGCTCATGGAAGGGTCTGCTCCTCCCTCCCTCTCTGGCCTCTCCCCTGCTCGTGTCCCTGAACGCTCTCTCGCTTGCTCTCTCTTTAAAACAAAGAAATAAAATCTTTAAAAAAAAAAAAAAAAGAATGAGGGGCACCTGGGTGGCTCAGTCATTAAGCATCTGCCTTAGGCTCAGGTCATGATCCCAGGGTCCTTGGATGGAACCCACATCAGGCTCCCTTCTCAGCAGGAAGCCTGCTTCTCCCTCTCCCACTCCCCCTGCTTGCGTTCCCTCTCTCACTGTGTTGCTCTTTGTCAGATAAGTTTTAAAAAATCTTAAAAAAATAAAAATAAAAAAATTTTAAAAAAAGAATGAAAGGAGCCATTGCTAACAAGTACACTGGGACAACACATAGAAATGGGACTGGCCAAGTGAGCCAAGACATTAGGTCACCGAGGGTAACGAGACCATCTGAGCTCCAGCAACTCATGTAAACCCAGCTTTCAGGGGTCCTACGCAAATGTGAATTCTGCACAATGACACCGTATCCCTTACGACAAAAGCACTAACAATCACTCTGATTTGTACTATTATAGCAACGGCCCTTATAGTAACTGCAGCTTCTCGTGCTTCGATACGCCAGGTACTGTGCTGAGCCACTACAAACATCATCTCATTTGATCGTTGCAATGATGGGGGCTGGGCATGATGAAACCCATTTTACAGACAGTCAAAGCAGGTTCAGAGTTTAGGTTTAAGCGACATGACAACAGCCACAAATTTGAGTCCTCAAGAACTGTCTGCATTTAAAGACTGTATTTATTTGACACAAAGAGAGAGAGAGAGCACAAGCAGGGAGAGTGGAAGAGGAGGAAACAGGCTCCCTGCTAAGCAAGGAGCCCGATGTGGGACCCCATCCCAGGACCCCAAGATTGTGACCTGAGCCGAAGGCAGTCACAACCAACTGAGCCACCCAGGTGCCCCAAGAACTGTCTGAATTTAAAGGGCCTTAATTGCAAGCTGTGTGTTCCCTGTTACTTAGTTTCTCCTGTATTCCTCAAGGAGGCTCTGAAATCCAATATCCACACCCATCTCTTATGATCCTTAGCTCAGCTCCTGGCATCTCCAGTGGTTTCTTTCCCTCCATTATAACATCTGCTTCCCTCTACAACATCTGTCCCTCTTCTCCCCTCAATGATCTCAGGATAGACTTCTTCCTTCTCTCTAAATATTTCTTTCCCCATTCCCATTCCTGTTACAAACCTCCAAAGACACCAGCTAATCTCATTTGATGTCTAAGAGTTCCTCTATGAAGGCAAATGAAAGTTTAGGTTGTAAAATAAACTTTAAAGTAATAAACAGTTCCGTCATCCAATAATGACATCAAAGGTGCCCCGAAGTCCCCTTCCACAATCCCCAGAAATCCTTATTTACCTTCCGATCTGCCTTTAATTAAACCGGCTTTTCCCTAAGTATTGGCAAAACACACACACACACACACACACCATACCACACCACACCACACCACACACACGTCTCACTCCATTTCCTCACCTCTGGGTTTCAACGCATAACGTGCAGGGCAGCTGCACCACGGCCTCCCATCCACACGCAGTCCAGGGACAGGCCAGAGGGAGAGGCTGCAGTGCCCTGGCCAAGGAACGCAACCAGGTTTGGTCACTCCAGGTCCATGGGGGCCCTGGGTCTGGGACAGATTAGCGCACACCCAGAGGCTGGGGTAGTCCTCAAGGAGCTAGGAGTGCTGCTCTGTCCCAGCCAAAGTGACCAGAAGGGAAATGGGAAGGGGTGGGGTAATGTGGACGAGCCTGGCTGCAGGGAGACTGGGCTGGGTCCGGAATGCAGAGGCTTGACAAAGGCCAGGACCAAGTACAAGCTGCAGTCAACAGTGGCAATAGGTGGAACATGCCAGGCGCGGGCTCTGGCAAGCCAGGCTGAGGCTCCGTTCGAGAAAACTCAATCAGTAATGATCCTCCTCAATGATGTTCCGAGGTTCGGCAAGGCTTTGAAAATAGTAATTGGGTTTGATAACATTAATCAATCAGAAGCTCACTGGGTCTGCTGCCTAACTCCAGTCTCAATCAGCCCTTCTCTCATTAAATGAACACAGATTGGAAAAGAAACCTTATCATTCTAAAGGTTCCCCGAAAATTGTGTCCAGCCTCAACGCCAACTAGATGACTTTAGAATTAAAGGCCTATGTCTGAAGTTCTCATCAAAGCCATCTGGAAGGATCTGGCAGACCCCCATCAGATCAGTCCCACATACCCTGCCCCGCCCAGCTCTGCAGAGCTCCCTGACCAGGGAGGTCACAGGCCCCAGCTCCTGGGGGCCACGCTCTGCACTCAAGGCAAGCTTTTCACCCATGGCCAAGGTCCAGAAGCTGGACAATGTGGAGAGACCATCAAGATAAAGCAGCAGGGAGTGGCACCAGCACATAATATCAAGGCTAGGAACAGGATCCATACCTGGGCTTGGAGAGAGAACAGGGAGCTCACAGACCAGAGGAGCATGCGTCTGCAAATTCAGGCCTTGGAGGGAGAGCAGGGGAGCTACACCAGGGGGCTGGGGGTGGCTTCTGAGCAAGATGGCTGGGCCCAGGCCTCAGGTGCAGAGCATTTTCAACTCAAGGAAAGAGACAAGAAATGGAAATGCATACCAAGACCTATGGCTGAGGTGACCACACCTCCGGGAAAACAGCTTTTCTGAACCCGGAGCTTCAGGAGGGAAGACAGACAGACAAGAGGTGCCCCTCTAGTGAGAAAGCTACGCATCTCACAATAATCAGCTTCCCGGTTAGGTTCCCATCCACCATCTGATGGAGTGTGTCAGCACGAGCTTTCCACAGGCTTCTTGGGTCACGGGGGTCTCGATCTCCCATTCTGAGCCCAGGAAGGTTCAGGTCACTCAGCCCCCATCTCACCGAACCTCCCACTGCTCCCAGGGGGGCCCAGGCGGTATGCTCTAGGTACCGCTCCAGCCCCTGGCAGTCCCGCATCGCGCCAGCCCCCTGCAGTCTGAGGCCTTGCAGGCTGCACTGGGCAGGGATGGGCTCTGCAAGCATCAGGATCCCTTCTGGAAGGGCTCCGGTGGTGCATGTTCATGAAAATGTTAAATGCAAAATGAAAATGAAAATGCAAAATGAAAATGAAAATGCAAAACCAGAGTGGACCAAAGTAAGTGGTTTGGTTTTGTTTTTTAAGGAAACAACAAAGAAGAGTAGAGTATATTTTGAAAGTACAACTCAAGATGTCTGGCCACCCAGAAAGTAGATTCTGTACGTTACCTGACACCTTACAGACCTCACAGGAAACCAAACAAAAGACAATACCCCGAATAACAGGGAGAATGGGATCACAAGATAAAATACAGGGTGCCTCTGTTCAGTTTTTAGTATAAGTATGTCCCATGCCATATTTGGGACATACTTATACTAAAAACGTGTTCATTGTTTAGCTGAAATTCAACTATAACTGGTGTCTTCTAGTCCTATTTGCTGAATCTGGCATCCCTGCTAAGAAACCATTCCATGCTTAGACTCAATGCACAGCACCATCAAAGTCCAGCAAAGGTCAGCTGTAAAAGAATAAAAGTTAGATGCTGGTATATGGAGAAGAGATTTAAAGAATCATTTCTTTCCAGAAGAGGAAGACTGTGAGGGGAAATCACCCAAGTCCAGGCATAATTTATTACAGAAAACACCCTCTTCCAGGAGAGTCAGAGGACATGGTTTCCCATCCCAGGCCTGTCACCTGTGTAAGTCACTGAATCTTTACATTAAAGAGTTAGTTTGAGGACGGGACTAGGAAATCACTGCGTTCTTTCCAACTCTAAAATAATATGATTCTATTCAATTAGGACTATATGGAAAGGGTAAACACAAATGTTTTTATATTCCAAGTCCTAAAACAAAAACAAAAACAAAAACAAAAACAAAAACAAAAAAACTAAACAGCTTGGAAAATACAGGTCCTTTTTTTCTTTTATTAACATAATATACCATCATGTCACATAGTTCCCTTTTTTTTTCTGGTGAGAACAATTAAGGTCTACTCTCAGCAAATTCCAAGCCTATATGCTGGCTAATTGAACATAATAAATAATAATAATAATAATAAATTAATTAAAAATAAAGCATTATTAAGTACAGTCATCACACTGTACACCGGGTACCCAGAATTCATTCATCCTTACACCTTACACTTTGTACCCTTGGCCAGTATGTCCCCATTTCCCTTTCCCTGGCCGCCACCATTCTACTCTGCCTCTGTGACTTTGACTATTTTATTTTTTTTTTTTAAAGATTTTTATTTATTTATTTGTCAGGGACAGAGGGAGAGAGAGCGAGCGAGCACAGGCAGACAGAGAGGCAGGCAGAGGCAGAGGGAGAAGCAGGTTCCCCGCCCAGCAAGGAGCCCGATGTGGGACTCGATCCCAGGACGCTGGGATCATGACCTGAGCCGAAGGCAGCCGCTTAACCAACTGAGCCACCCAGGCGTCCCATGACTTTGACTATTTTAGATTCCACACACAAGTAAGATCACGTAGATTCCTCTTTCTGTGTCTAGCATATTTCACTGAGTGTAACATCCTCCAGGTTCATTCATACTGTCACAAATGACAGAATTTCCTTTTTTATGTCCAAATAACATTCCATTGTATATTTGTATCACATTTTCTTTATCCGTTCATGTAACAACAGACACTTGACTTTCCAGCAGGCAGAGAATGCGTACGGCTGAGTTCTAAGAGATGATGCCAGAAGCAGGATCAGAAAATACAGAGACGAACTCATAAACCCAACTACGTCGTCTGAGCCTCTAAAGCCATATGCATCCCAAACATTCTGATGCTGACAGAAGAGAAGTAGCCCTCCCAGAAGACAGCTTTCTCTAAGACTGTGTCTGACTCCAAATGTGTACCCTAAAAATGATTTGTTACTGTGAAAATACTTTCGTAAAATAAAATCCACTGATCCCCATAAAAAGAATTTGTTTCAGATAGGGTAAAGCTCAATCACAAAAGATACTGTTAAGGCTTCCAGAAGTCCATGCCAATGGCTCACAGACTTCAAGCACATGGCTTCTCAACAATGTTGAAGAGGAGTATCAATCGAGTTCATGTGACCACAACTATCTCTTCTCTACACATCCAAGAATGTCTTCCAGAGAAGAAGAATTCATTATAAATTTAAAAATCATTTGGGGGATGCCTTGAGTGGCTAAGTCAGTTCAGCATCTACCTTCGGCTCAGGTCATGATCTCAGGATCCTGGGTTCAAGCCCCACACCAGGCTCTCTGCTCAGTGGGGAGTCCGCTTCTCCCTCTGCCCCTTCCTCCCACTTGTGTGTACTCTCTCTCTCTAAGTAAATAAAAATCTTTGAAAAAATAAAAATAAATAAAAATCATCTGGGAACCACAAAAGCTTGCCTTTCTCTTCTAATATGTAAATAAAGCAGAAAGGAAAGGTAAAGACTGAGTTAACTCCAAAACAGATAAATGTTTTGGGTTGGATCTGCCCCCCTAAACAGTCTAATTTATCGCAGCAAAGACACATTTTTACATTTACAGCAAAAAAATAGTTAAAACATTCAAAAGTGCACATGCTTATTTTGTTGGGAAAATTATACACATTTGTTTGATTAGCTTTGGTAAATAAAATAACCAAGTCATCACTCAAGACTCAGAAGTGGCTGCAAAATTGATTCAAAGAAATGTCAAAATAAATCACAGCTTAAAAATGCATGGTATGTAACTTCTAAAAATGAAAACCACATCTATCTCTGTCAGAGTTGTGAAGACTATGCATTAAAATTATATCAAAAACGAATGCATTTTTGAAGGGAAAATATTGATTTAATCGACTCTTCCTGACTAGTGATTCAAATCATGATCTGAATCAATTCGATTTTAATCGAGCCCACCCTACCCAAAAGTCATTTATACAGGCCTCTGGAGTGCCTGAGGTTATTTTCAGTGGTCTCCTGGCCTAGTGACGCGATGTTGAGGCTGATATGAGAAGAACTTGTTCCCCATGCCATGCCAACAGGACAAGGAGCAGATAATCCCGGGAAAGCCAACCAAGCACCAGCTACAGACAGTCCCTGATTTACGGCGGGTTCACTGGCACCCCTTTGACTTTGCCCTGGTGCAAAGCGATACGCATTCAACATAAAGCATACTTTACATTTTGGACTTTGATCTTTTCTCAGGCTAGCAATACGTAGTACGATACTGTCGTGACGCTGGGCAGTGGCAGTTAGCACAGCTCCCGGTCAGCCATGCAACCACAAGGGTGAACCACCCACAGCCTTAGAACTTCCCCCCACCTCGCCCCTGAACTGTTTTTCTGTTTTTCACTGTCAGGTCAATATTCCATAAATTACATGAGATGTCAATGAGCAGGTGCAGGTGAAAACAGCCAGCAGGATCCAGAATGCAGGTGTCAAGGCCAAGCCTGGGGACTGAAGTTCACGTGTGACACTCAAGGCTCTTACAGAATTCCAGGATGGAGGTCAGGAACAAAGCTGACCTTGGTCACACTGGACTGTAGCACTCACTGGACCTCAGCCAGAGGAGAGGCTGACAGCCACAGACCAGGACAAGGCAGAAGCTAGGAGGAGACCAGTTTTTAGAACAAGAGGATTAGGGGGACCCCACAGGAACCTGACCAGATAGATGCTCAACACACAAGTTAGGGGTTCATGGAAATGGTAGGTTAGCCAGATAAATTAGCTGCAACTTCTGTCTCAGCTTCCTAAAAGGGAGTATGGATTGGCCTCCTAAAGCTTTAGAACGTGTGGCACAGGTCAGCTTGGTGCATGAGGAGGTGCTCGGTATGTATTATTACTGGCAATGATGATGATCAAGTGTTCCTGCTAGCGTAACTGACTGTCTAGCCTGCCTAGGACTGACGGGTTTCCCAAGACGTGGCGCATTCAGGGCCAAAGTCAGAAAAAGCCAGGCAGACTGGGATGGTGGGACCTTCTCTTCCTGAGAAGGACCCAGATGGATCACAGAGCCTGGAGGTGGGCCAGAAGCTGCAGGGGGGCCCCAAGAGCCTGTAGTTGTGAGGATCAAAGGCCAGTAGAGTCAGGGAGCCAGGCACGCATCTGCTCCAGGGCCAAGCAGGGTTTTCTTGTTTGAGGCCCACGTCTAGCTTGTCTCTTCACAGCACCTGGTGAAGGGAACGCAGTGAATCGATGACTGTTAACAAGCTGCCAGTCTGATCATTTCCTCCTGACGGTTCCAGTTAAAGAAAACAGAAGAGGAGGCAGGAGGGGACATTGAGGACGTGGGGACTGGCCAGGCCTGGGATCGTGGACTTTCAGAGGGTCTCCCTACCCTTCCCCGAGTGTTCGCCTCTGCCCGTCCGTCTGTGGAAAGGCCTGGGCGCCTGGCCTGGAACAGGCTCAGGACACCGTCGTTCTGCGGGCAGCCCTGCACCCCCCATGTCAGGCAGCCACGGGCCAAGACCTTCCCCACAACCCCGTCACCAAGCCCCCTGGGTGACCCAAGGGAAGGGCAGTCACCCGGCTGTAGGTGCCTGCTTCCTCTCTTGCTTCTGTGTGACCCTTCAGACAGGGGGAGCATGGAAGGCCTGGAAAATCCTGGTGACAGGCTAATTCCGGGGAAGCAGCCAGGGACCCCCTTAGCTCCCCGAGGGGCTTGGGGATGGACTGAGGCACACCATTTCTCCAGACTGATGGCATGCAGCACAGAGCAGAGGGGAAAGCACACTGGGTTCCAAACCTCCAATTCAGCCTCAGCTCAGCCTTGTCCTCAGTACTCAACACAAAATTCCAAACTTTGCAATTTGCATTACTGTCCTTCCTCTTTTTTTTTTTTTTTTTTTTGGTGAGAGAGTCTCAGAAAAGTGGAAGACAAGGCTAACAGAGGAGGGCTGTTTGGGACAAGGAAGCTGTCACGTGGTTCAGTGTGTTGGCTGAAGCTCAAACAGTCGATTCTGGAACCCTGAAGGTGTGGCTCTGGACGGGGATGGGGGGACCGGAACGTGCACCGAACTAACATGGCTGATGCAAGAAAGCAGAAACCTCGGGGCCAGCCGTCCAGTGTGGCACTTATGACCAGCATCTCCACGTTTATGAACGGCTTCAACATTCTGAGCCAAAGCTCAGCGTGCCTGGGTCACGGGCGTGGGGCTGGTGACCTCCTTGGGAACAGGGCTCAGGTGGCAGCAGAGGAGCAGCATGCGTGTGGACCGGGATCATGACTCTGCTGCTTGATAACTTAGTGCCTGAAACAAGTCATTTAACCTCGCTTCACCTCAGCCTCTTCTCGCCGAGCCGGCTCAGCCATCACCGGTGGAGTGGTCAAGACAGCGCGTGTGTCACGCTCCGCCCTGCAGGGGGTACAGTGCAGCCCTCCACACGTGGGGGACGCCACTTCAAGCAGACATCTGCTAACGGGCGAGGGTGCCAGGCCCACAAGACAGACAGAAGAGAGCCCGTGCCCCCGCTGATGGCATTTAACCAGACCAGACTGACTTGTCTGGTGAGGAGCCTGACTCAGAGTCTCCACTCCTCGTTCCCCATCTTCCAGGCATCCAGAGAAGCGGTCCAGGAGCAAGAGAGAGACTTCTAGAGAAAGGATGGAGCCAGTGCTTCAAAAAGATACCCCTGGACACCTGGGTGGCCCAGTGGGTTAAACCTCTGCCTTCAGTTCGGGTCATGATCTCAGGGTCCTGGGATCGAGCCCTGCATGGGGCTCTCTGCTCAGCAGGGAGCCTGCTTCCCCCTCTCTCTGTCTGCCTCTCTGCCTAGTTGTGATCTATGTCAAATAAAAAATAGAATCTTTAAAAAAAAAAAAAGATGCTCCTGGGAATAGCCACAGATGAGTTAAAATCTGAGCCAAAAGACAACGAGGGACCCTTACCCACGGGACAGCAACAGGGATGGAGCCGGAGGCACAGAGAGCAAGGCCAGAAACTCAGTCTCTTCCACACCCTGGCCTGGGCACCCCTGTGCTCACTAGGGAATCCCAAAGTCCCACACAAGACGCTGCCACCTCTGCCAGACCTCCCCCCTGGCCACGCCAACACTCCCCTCTGCCTTGCCTATGCTTGTGAGCAGCATGCCCTCCCCACTCCATGCATGACCGTGACTCCTCAGCTCTCTCCTGCTTCTGGAAGCTCTTCTCACTGATGCGCTCAGTTCTCGCCCACAGGTGACATCGGCTCTGCCACCACCACAGGCTACCCTGGCTGTCAGGCCTTCAGTGCACTGGGACCACACTCTATTCCAGGCTAACCTTGCTTTTCAGGCACACGGAGTCACTAGCTCTTTGACCTGGACACCTGCTACCGCCCTCCCGGGCCCATCCTTTCAACCACACACACCAGCTCAGGCCCGTGGGCAGGGGACTGCCCCGCTCGCCCAGGTACCTTCAGAGTGTCTGCCTCACGGCCTCGCTCTTAATCACCGGGCTCTACAGCTCCCCAGTCCCTTGACCTTTCCTTTTCAACCCCCTCCAGGCCTTTCTACTGCAGAAGAATGTGACCTTGAGCAAGTACCTTCCTCCTTCTGCAGCTGTGGTTATGAGCTATAAAGATAGAAGTTATACAAATTATGTTCACAGGTGAGATAAAATAGCCCTATGAATTTAGGAATACCTTCAAATGAATTTGTACATTATTCGTTACAATGTCATCATTTGAAAAACAATAATCCACCTCTGAGGAAGATTTATTACTTAGTGATCCAACAGCAAAGCAGTGACTGGTGTTCTATGTGGGTCCTCGGACCCGGGGTCACATTTTCAGAGCCCTCCGGGGCCCACGGCCTGTGGGCTGGCAGACAGTGAGCTCGACACTCTCCAAGAGCCTTTCAAATTCACTAATTCAACCAATATTTACTGACTGCCTGCTAAGTAAGAAGTGTACATCCTTCAAAGAGAGTCAGAAAACATCAAAAAAAAAAAAAAAGAATGACCCACGATGCTAACTGGGAGGACACCTACAAAAATGAGGCAGCATGGTGGGGGACTGAAGGTAGAAGGAAGGCTTCTCTGGGGTAATGACAGGTGTCTTCAGGACCCGGATGAGGACCAGACACCAGTCACGAGAGGGAGAGCAGGGATCAGGAGAAGAGGAAAAGGCATTTCAGGCTTAAAAAACAGTCTTCACGAAGGCTCTGAGGCAGGTGCCATCGTGGTCTGTTTAGCTGAGGTGAGGACACTGAGTGGCAAATTATAGAGGAAAGAACAATTCCATATGGAAGTGTTAAGTTTAGGAGTGACTGTGACATCCACATGTCAACGTCACAATGGGTGAAGGGGGAGGAGGCTAGAAATCAGATTCCTGTATTACAAACATACATTCAGGAGTCACCAAAAGAGAGAATGTGTTCAAACTCTGTGAACAGTGATGGGGTTTAGAGAAAGCAGAGAAGAGAAGAGGAGCTCCAGACCAACTTATTAGAAATGGGACCATGGAGCTGGGGGCCGACGAGGATTCAGGAAGAGAGGAGGAAAACCATGAGCTGCTCCAGAGAAAGAGAAAGAGAGAGGGACCCACTAGGTGGAGGAAATAAGACAAGGATGGAAACACATGCATTGGCCTTGACAGTAGGGACAATGTTGCTGATCTGGACAGGATGGGCCCAGGAGGGGTCACTGTGACAGAACCACTGGAGTGAGAGGAAGAGAAAAAGGGACGGGAGGAATTGAGGACATCGTGTGTAGGTAACCCCATCCTAAAGTTTGGCTATCCAGAGAACCAGAACAAAGGCACTGAAGAAGAAAGAACATGGTCTATTATGTTCAGCAAGCATTCGCTTCCTCTCTCGGTCTCCATGAGAGGAGTGTAATCCCCAGGCCACTGATGCTGGGCTTGGACATCCAACGTGACTTGGCCCATGAGAGGTGCAGATATGCCCTCAACAAAGGCTTAAGATGTGCTTGCCTGCTTGGGCTTTCTCTCTTGGGCTCCTGTCCTCCTCCACAAGAAGCACATACTTTGGGGAGCCTCTGGACGAGGGAGGATGAATGACCTGTGGCACAGACTAGAACACAACCCACAGCTTGGGAGCCCAGCCTAGATCTGTGGAGCCCTAGCCAGCCCACGGGCCAAGGAGCAAGGACACACATCCTTCTTGTCCGCCCCCACGATGCTGTGGGTATCTGTTGCCCAGGACTATGGAGGACAGAGCTGACTGACGCAAGGCAGAATGTATAGTTAGATGGGGTTATTTTTAACATAGGTGATGCCAGATATATTTATATACTAACAGGAAAATGATCTATCACAGTTAAAGAGGACTTGGGTGCCTGGGGGAGGTGAGCTGGCTTTGGAAGGACAACATGGATGAGTAGAGCAAGAGGGGATGAGATCCCCAAGACGGTGAGGAGCCTTAGATCAGCAGGGGCCTGCATCCTCCTTTGTTACAGGAGGGAGAGAGGTGGATGCAGATGCCAGAAGGTTCTAAAGCCCAGGAGAAGAAAGATGAACTCAGATAGAATGGATTCAGTCTTCTCAAGGAATGATGAGGCAAGGTCATGGGTAGGGAATGTGGTTGGCAGGGAGAAGAGGGTATCTTGTTGCACTGTTTTCTCTTCCTTAAATATCCTTTTGATTTTCTCCACTGATGTAAATTCTATCAAGTCCCACGTTCTCCTCGAAGGCCTCCGCTAACAACTCTAGCCTACCACGACCCTTCTCTTTTCCTACAGTATCTGGAATCTCCATCTCGGCCCAATCCTTTGTTAGCCTTCCATTGTTTGATGCAGGACTTAACTTGCCCATTTCCTCTGCTGGAAGTAAGTTCAATGAGCCATGGAGTGGGGGGGGGGGGGGGGTGTCAGGCCGTCTGCTTCTTCTGAACCCCCCATGATACCGACGGCCACTGATGTTCATGCCAAGGAGGCTTAATTACTTGTTAACTGGCTAACAAAGGAAAAGTATCTGTTACTGTCTGCTTGGACAGCCAGCTTGGACCAAAACATATCAAGCAAGATCAGCTGGTAAGAGTTAGCCACCAGAACTACTGTTTTTGAAGACAGACATGTTTTCTAGGTCAGTTGTTTTTTTTTTTTTCCCCCTCCCCTCACTTCTTATGCCAACTTCCCTGAAGCCTGAGCCATTTTCTTTTCTTGACTGCTTCAAAAATTCTTTCATCAGTCCTGCCTTGGACGTACTGACATCTTCCCTGGGAAAGCAGAGGGTTATTTTCCAGATGTTCTTTAATGCCACTGCTTAGAGGGCTCTCTGTTTTATTTTTAATGAAACAAAAACTGCCAGATCTGACAGGTGATGCTAGGGAGTCTGTATTTCATGCAAGGGGTCCCAGAAATAACAAGCATCCAGCATGCTCCCTCCATCCCAACTACACGCATCTTATTTATAACTGAGGGAGAACAGAAGGAGCTCACTCTCGAGGGCCTTCCCAGCCAGAGCCTGGGGGGCTGAGTGCACCCTGAAGCCTCCGTTCCAGGAACCCGTCAGTTTCAGAAGGTCCCGCACTGCCCTCTTTAACACCCACCAGTTGTACGTGAAGAAAACAAGTTTGATCGAGAGAACTCTTGCTTGATAACGGGGCTGCCACAGACAAGCTCATGAGGCGGGGAAAGGCGCTCACTTTCCATCCCCCCCAAGACCTCCATTCTAACCCCCCAAGTTGTCATCATTTCCAGACACCAGAATCGCAAGCCTGCCCACCCCATGTCCTCTGTCAGAGCAAAATGGCCCTCAAGAAGTGTTCCAGTCCACAGCCGGGCTAGGGGAGGGTCCCCTTTTCTGAGCTTCCAGGAGCTTCTAACTAAGGGCTAAACTGTCACCAGATATTTCGCCCATGAGGCTCTGGGCTCTCTGCGTCTGGGGCTGTACCTTATCCATCCATATTTCCTTCTCTGGCAGTGTTCCAGGCACAAGCGGGTGCCCTAGGAATGGTCTGTTATACACTACCACAGGTAGGAAGAGAACATGAATCGAGCCTCAGATCTGTCTGAACTGTGGAGCCCAAGATAGTCACTTAAGCTTCAAGGGACTTTCTCCTCATCCGTGAAGGTAGATATGAAAGTATCCACTTCACAGGTGCTCTGAGGACAGAATCAAATAATTCATGTTTGAGAAACTGGCAAGTGTTTTTTTACAACAGGAAGTCATTAGAGCTAATTCATACTAAAGTTGTAAAGACTACATTAACTGGCCCTCTGACTTCCCCCTTCTCCTCCTTGGCAGAGGTCCATGTTTTCCTCCTTCAGCAGAGTGTTACTTCAGGCTTGGGTGAAAGCAACTGTCTTTGTTTCAACTGAGGGACCTTACTGACAGAACACAGACTAGAGGTCAGCAAAATGTGGCCCACCACCCAAATCTAACCTACCACCTGTTTCTGTATGACAGATGAGCTAAGAGCAGTCTTTACATATTTTTTTTAAGCAGATGGAAAAAAAAGTCAAAAGAAGAGTATTTTGTGAAACATGAAAGTTACATGAAATTCAAATTAGAGCATCCATGAATCAAGACTGATTGAAATACAGCCACACTCACTTGTTTACATACTGTCTGTGGCTGCCTTCGTGCTACACCAGAAAGCTACTGGAGAGGATGCAACAAAGACCTGTCAAAGCCTGTAAATTTGACCTGTAAAGCCAAATTATTTACTAATTGGCCCTTTAATTAGAAAGTTCACCAAACCCTGATACAGAATATTTTTCTACCTGCCTCAAGGCTACTCCTAGAAAAAGATCTAGAATGAGCTGGGATTTGATGCTGGGCTGGGAATTCCACTTTAAGAGAGATTACAGACGAAATGGATCCTATTCAGGAGGGCAAAAAGGAATATGTTGGGATTCAGACATGGGTGTATCAGAGGAAGAACGGTTAGAGAGTTAATTAAGGGGTTCCTTCAATTGTCCAAGACATGTCACGAAGGAAGAAGATAAGGATCCTCCTCTCTGGCTGGAGGGAGTAAACACGGGGCCGGAGACCCATTCCAGCTCCATATCAAGAAGTGCCTGGGCTGTCTGAGTTGTCTCAAGCCCTGAGTTCCCTAACACTACACATATTCACAGTAGGGAATGCACAATGTCGTAAGTATGAAACTTAGTGACTGGTGACCACCGGAAGAGTACTCCTCTCGCCAAGACCTCCTTAACTACCCCACGAGCATCCAGAGGGCAGGACATCCTGGGATGCCGTGTTTGGGCAACATGCTTCAGCCACAACTCAGGGGACCAGGTCGAAGCCTGAGGGCCTGGTCAGGCTCTGCCAGGACTGGGGACTTGAGATCTTTTCAGCCAACCTAGAAGAGAGGCCAGGCCACCTCTCCAGGCAGTGTCTGAGGGGTTCTGGAACTTCACATCCCGAAGAGGGAGCAAAGACACGAAATGTGATTCCCACACACCGTGCACGTGTCTTTCCTCCTCAGGAAGAAGATAACATGAGTCTATCACATCCTGCTGCTGCAAAGAATAATGAATAGCACTGTTAGCAAATGACAAATGTTACATCTCTTATTATTATCTATCATGTTTACATCATTTTATTTCCATAGCCTCCAGCAGGTGTTGAATGCAAATGGCCTGAGAAACTTCTGCAGGCTTGCCTCTGCTCGGAAAGAAAACCATCCGTGAGCACAGAACAGTAAAGATGCCAGGTTGGTCCATGGGCCTGGGCTCAACTTTCCTGAGCAAGACTTGAGAAACCTCTCTCAAGCACATGGATTGGCCAGAAACCCACAGAACATAGGTAATTCACATCTGTTTTGGTACAATAAGATCCACTCAGCTGCGGGCTATTTGTCTGATCAGGGAGCCACCGGAACTGGACATTTGGTACCAGGTGGCCAGGTGCCCTCAATCACTGTCTGGCCTTGGGTCTCCCTTGATCCATTTTATTCCACATGCCAGACGTCACCATCTCCCAGGTGTCTCAGCTTCTCTGCTCTCAGCATTTAGCATATAGAGAACAGAAATTCATGATTAGTTTCCCCCAAAGAACTATGAGGCTGACTTGGAGACTGGAAGGCATAGGCCATGTCCGGTCCAGCGGTGATGTCCCCACACAGACTGGCTGGAGGAGAATGTGGTTTAGGGGCAAGGAAGGGAGTCTGGGAGGCTGGGCTTTGGCCCCTTTGCTGTCCCGGAGATACCGGGCCCCAGGCAGGCTATTTATCCTTCCTGGCTTTAGTGGCTTATCTTTCCAGGGAGCAGACTGGACCGAGAGCAAGGTCAGAGCCACGGGGTAGGACTAGCAAGATCAAAATGAGGAAGAGGCCAAAAGCTGATGCAAAAGAACCACCAGGCAAATGTCAAGTCTGGAGTGGGATCAATGAGCATATCCTAGCTGAGTCGCTAAGGATACAGACCACGTGCTGAGTTAAAGAGGTATAAATAGAAGAGTCCAGACAACACAGAAGTGACTTAATTTTGGTAGAAATGTTGTCATCTTAATAGCTTAATGCCACCAACACAAATACTGCTAGGTAGAATGCCCACCAGGATCCCAGCCAGCATTCGGTGTCTATGAACGGCAACCTTGCTCAGATGTGCTCACAAACGTGCATCAGCCCCAACAAGAGAACAACAGCAAGAGAAGTTTCTGGCACAGCGTGGGCTGTGCATTAAGCTACTCCTTCCTACCTAGTGCTAATTGGGCACAGGGGAAATCATCCTGAAAAAGGATGTACACCAAAGTCTCTACTTCCAATTACACACAAATGGTTTCTGCTCCAACTTCTTATTTTTTACCCTCCCACTAAAATGTTCTCTGGTCTTGGGGAAAAAAAAAAAAAAAAAAGGCAAACCGCCTACTCATCAGGACAAGTAATGATTACACCAGGTCACTGAAAACATAATGGATTTTAAAACTCTTGACCCTCCATGGATGGACTGCTGGCTACCCAGAAAGAGAGGAAGATTTCTTTCCAAGACCATCTATTTAATATCCCAATCTCTTCCAGGCCATCTCTCAGAGCCATTATTAAATACACTCAACACATCAATTTCTTTCTCTAGAAAAAGTTCCTTAAGTAGCTGAGATTTATGACTTAGAAAAAGTCTCTACCTTTCTCTGCTTAGTTCTCTCATTTGTAATCATACCTGTATCCATTTTCTAGGGCTGCTGTAACAAAATACCTCAAGCTTAGTAGCATAAAACAATGCCAATGATTTACCTACAGTTCCCTAGGTTAGAAGTCCCACGAGTCTCAGTGAAGCTGAAATCAAGGTGTCAGCAAGGGTGCCTTCCTTCTGCAGGCTCTAGGGGAAAACTGGTTTCCTTCCCTCATCCAGCTTCTAGAAGCTTCTTGCATTCCTTGGCCTCTTTTCTGCCTCTCCACCTTCAAAGCCAGCAACAGAGGGTGGAGACCTCACAGTGAATCACTCTGATCCTTTCATCTGCTTCCTTCTTCCACTTTTTTTAAGATTTTATTTTTAAGTAATCTCGACACCCAATGTGGGGCTCAAACTTACAACCCCAAGGGGCACCTGGGTGGCTCAGTGGGTTAAAGCCTCTGCCTTCCCCTCAGGTCATGATCTCAGGGTCCTGGGATCCAGCCCCGCATCGGGCTCTCTGCTCAGCAGGGAGCCTGCTTCCTCCTCTCTCTCTGCCTGCCTCTCTGCCTACTTCTGATCTCTGTCTGCCAAATAAATAAATAAAATCTTTAAAAAAAAAAAAAAACTTACAACCCTGAGATTAAGAGTTGTGTGCTCTACCAACCTAGTCAGCCAAGTGCCCCATCCTTCTTCCACTTTACAGACTCTTCTGAGTACCCTGGACTCACTCAGGATTACTCAGGGTAATCCAGGACCCTGTCCTAATTTTAAGGTGAACTGATTAGCAACTCAAGTCCCCTTTGTCGTGTAACAGACTTGTACAATTTCTGGAGACTGGGAGAGTACATGTTTTCAGGGGGAGCATGGGGGAGAGAGGGTATTATTTTACTTACCACAGTACTCTCAGGGAGGCTGAGAAACAGTTTCCTCTACTAGCTAAGCCTAGGACCCTGGCCAAACCTGTCATTTTGGTTCCTTCTTCTAAACTGAGGGCTTTAGTCTAAGAAGATCTTTACGATCTATTGCTTTGGGGGATAAAACAAGGTCACTGAAAGACTAGCTTCTGTCTCTGCTTTGTCTCATTAAATTCTCACATCAATCCTGGGAAACACACAGGAAAGAGGGCTCTGATGCCCACTTTGTAGGTGTGTAATCTGAGACTAGGAAGTTAAATGATTCGCCCAGATCATGCAACTAGCAAATGACAACTGTGTTTTCAAGTTAGAATCTGCTGATTACACCTGCCCTAGGTGAAAACCTATGTGACCACCATAGAAATGCACACACACAGGGAAGACGGTCACCACCACCACAACCACCATTACAACCATTCAGCCAAAGCGCAACCTAACTGGAGAGGTATGGCGATGGCAGGCACCAGTCTCTACAGGTAAGTCAGGACTCCCACTTTGGATTCCTGTCCTCTGTCTGTCTGTGTCCCATTGAAAGTGTCCTCCCCAAACCAGACTCCTCGTTTCATGCTATGAGACAGCACACCATCAAGCATAATCCTGGTTCTAACCCAAGGAGAAAACCATCAGGAGCCTCTAGCTGGGGCAGGACTGGGGGAGAGTCTGCCATCCACTCTACGGAGTCTGCCATACATTCTACTGCTCCTGTAACATAGGTTCGCTAATCACAGTTACGAAAGCTTCTCCCTGAGCTTCTGTGGAAGGGAAAACATGAAGGGTGAAGACATTTTCTAGGGAACAAGGGAAGAGAAGAGAGCTAAAGGGTGCCCCAGTTTCTGAGGTACAGCGGACTTTGGTTTTTCATCCCCTAGCATGAACCGTCACATCGGCGTTTTCTGAGAGCAGTCTCTCTCTGACCCAGACCCTCCTTCACCTTGCACCCCAAGCGCTGGGAATTAACTCCTTCCACAAGCATTCACGTACGGAACACCTAAAATGTGCTCTTGGCATGGGAGACACGAGACTGGATGAGCCATAAAAGGCCCCTGCTGTCACGGAGCTACCAAATAAGCAAACCCAAGAAGACCCTTTCAAGGGTGTTACAGGCTATGAGAAAATAAAAGAGGGTTTTTGTTCCAGAGAGAAACCAAGGGTGCTAACTGGACTTTGCAGCTTGACTAGCTATTTTCTCCTTTGTAAAAGCCCATTTGGGTCAGGTTTCCTGTTGGTCACACCCCAAGCCTCCTAACATAGTGGCCTTCACCCGCCACCCCAATACTGCACTGTCCCTGTGCTAACCCCGCACTGACCCAGCCAAGACCTCTGTGATCATGGGGAATGGGCAGATGGGAAAGACCCAGAACTGGCAGGTTCCAGCTCAGAACCTCAGGTTCAAGCTCTAGCTCACTACTGACGAGCTGAGTACCTTCCACCTGGCCTGGAGCATTTCCTCACCAGTGAACTGGGGGAGTTTCATGAGTCAATCCCTATGATCCATTCACTTCCGTCATGTTATGTCCTATGCTCCATTTGTAGGAGCTGCTCAGACATACATCTTAAGAGGGAGCTGAGTAATCTCAAGCCGGTATCAATCACCATCCTACATTTCTATTAAAAAGCTGCAAAACAAGCAACTAACACTCGATTCAGATCCATACCAAATCGTCAAGGGAGTTGCAAACTGCACGCTCAGCACACGCATTCTACAAACAAACACTCCAGTGCCTGTGGAAGTTAGCGATTCGAGATGATGCTGATTTTACCTGCAACGCTCATGGCAAACTCCAAGCTCGGAGCTCCGTTTCTATCCTTCGTGGCTTACTAGGGAGGGGAAAGGATTGGAGCAAATCACATTTGGCTGGATTTGAAGCATTTACACCCTCTCCTGTATGTGCAGCCAAGGAGGCATGCATCATCTTGTGACAAATGTATCAGTGAATATGTCAAAATCCTGTGAGTGTGATAATCTTCTTTAAAAAAAATGCATTTACACGGTTTATTTTAAAAAAAAAAGGCGAAAAATAAAAAAGGCGTACAATGAAAAGTTTCCCTTCTACACTGGCTCATCCCTAGTTCACATCACCACCCCTAAAGGCAAACCATTGTTAGATTGTTGTATATCCTTCCAGAATTTCTTATGCATATAGATGCAAATGTAAATACATTCTATTTCTGCCCCACTCCCACTCCATCATCTTTCATATAAAATTAGTCTTGTATACACCTTGTTCACCATCTAATTTTTCATCCGGCAATCTGATAGATGAAGTAATGTATTTAGATATAAATTTAAATAGATTTTTTATGAGGTAAGGTTGAGCGTATCTCTTAACACATTTAGGACACTTTATATTTCCTTTTCCATGATCTATCTCATTATATACTCTGCCTATTTTCTTTTTCTATTAGATTGAAAGGCTTTGTCTAATTGACTCTTTGGAGTTCTTTGTTAAGATGATTAGTCCTTTGTCATTTGTCTTTTCAGTTTACTTTATGTCAATTTTTTTTGCCAGTCAGATGATTTTGTTGGGTATTTTTCTTTCCATTTCTATATTATCATATATATCAGATTTTTTTCTTTTATGGATTCTGAATTGAAATCTTGGTTAAAAAGGCCTCCTCTGTGCTCTCTTCTGGTACTTTCATAGTTTTAACATTTAGATTTTATTTTTGTTTTGAATTTCATCCTGGTGTCTGTATGGTGTGAGGTATGGATCCAGTGTTATTTCTCCCTCACAGGGCAACCAGTTATCCTAACAGCACATATTTAAACTTTTCCTCCAGTGATTTGAGATGCCACCTTTACCAAATACTAAATGATCATATGCAATTGGATTTTTTTTTTTTTTAGATTTTATTTATTCATTTGTCAGAGAGAGAGAGAGACCACAAGTAGGCTGAGAGGCAGGCAGAGGCAGAGGGAGAAGCAGGCTCCCCGCCGAGCAAGGAGCCCGACGCGGGACCCGATCCCAGGAAGCCGGGACCATGACCCAAGCCGAAGGCAGCCACCCAACCAACTGAGCCACCCAGGCGTCCCTGCAATTGGATCTTTTTTTATAGATTATTCACTCTGTTCCTTTTTAACTGTTTGTGCATGTGCCTCTAACATTCTGTTTCAATACATAAGGCACTATAATAAGTTCTAGCATCATAGCACCTGGATGGCTCAGTCAGTTAAGTGTCTACCTCCTAATTTCAGTTCAGGTCATGATCTCAAGGTCATGAGAAAAAGCCATGCATTGGGCTCCACACTCCACAGGGAGTCTGCTTCAGATTCTCTCTCCCCATCTACTCCTCCCCCTGTGTGTGCTCCCTCTCTCTCTAAAATAATAAATAAACCTTAGGAAAAAAGAACTGTGTATTTACAAAATAAGTTGTGGCATCTAGAAGGGTCAGTCCTCCCATATTGCTTTCCTTCTTCAGAAATTTTTTGGAGTATTCTCATTTCTGTGTGTGTGAATTTTAAAAACTTAGCTGATTAAAGAAAAAAAGGGCATCTGGTACTTTTATTTAGATTGCATTATATTTACAAATGAAAGAGAATGACATCTATTGGTTTTCTATCCATGAACATGATACATCCCTCCATTTGCTCAAGGCTCCTTTCATATCTTTCAGTGGTGCTTTTAAATAAATTTACATGTCTAACATATCGGCCAAGTTCATCACTATTTTATGTTTTTTGAGGTTATTGTAACTGAGCTTTTCTCCTATGTATATTCTATCTGATGTCTGTATATATGGAAAGTATTAATTTCTTTTTACTAATTTTTACACAGTTACTTTATGGGATTCTTTTATTGTTTGGGATAGTTTTCCAGTGATTTCTCTTATGTTCTCCAGCCACACAATCATAATACCTGCACATACACTGACCCTCACCTCCTCAGCACATCTCTCTTCTAATTGATTTCTCTTGTCTAGGGCATTGGCAAGCATCACCAGTGCAAAAGGAATCCTTGTACTAATAGCGTAGATCCCTGTTCTTTAGTGGAATTCCTTTGTTGTTTCCCCATGAAGCCTGATGCTGGCTTTTAGTCTGAGGTACGTGTATTTTTAGCCTGTTAAGAAAGTACCCAGCTGTTCTGTTGTCTTGGGTGTTTTTTTTTTTTAATTAAAACATGATCATTGAAATTTCTCAAAGACCTTTTCAGAATCTATGAAGATAACCATGAATATTTTTTCCGCTAATGTTCACCTGTGTACAACTGTATCTGCATTCTAGGAATAAAACCCTCTTGATTATGACATATGTATTCAAATGTATTGCTGAAGTTGTCTTGCTGAAGTTTTTTTCTTGGAATTCTGAATTAATATTCATAATGGGATTAGTCTTTGATTTTCTCTTTGTGCCTTCTTGTCAAACTTATAACTGTTTCTCTTTGTCTATGCTCTGGAACATATGGGAACTGCCTGTTCTTTGGATAAATTTTCCCTGTAAAATCATTTGGACTGGTGATTTCTTCTTTGGGGTAGGTATACCTGTTTGAAAGTTTGGGTTTTGTTTTTTTGTTTTGTTTTATTTTTTGCATTTTATTTTATTTTATTGAAGATTTTATTTGACAGAGAGAGAGAAAGCGAGAGAGGGAACACAAGCAGGGGGAGTGGGAAAGGGAAAAGCAGGCTTCCTGCCAAGCAGGGAGCCCAAGGTGGGGCTTTATCCCAGAACCCTGGGATCATGACCTGAGCCGAAGGCAGACATTAACGACTAAGCCACCCGGCACCCTAACTTTTGCATTTTAATTTCCACTTTGGAAATTCCAAATTCCTTTCTGGGATCAGTTGAGTATATTTTATTTTCCTGGAAGAAAATCTAGTTCACTTAGACTTCCAGATGTATTTGCATAGGGCACCTGGGTGGCTTAGTCAGTTAAGCTGCTGCCTTTAGCTCAAGTCACGATCCCAGGATCCTGGGATCAAGCCCCGTACTGGGCTCTCTGGTCAGCTGCAAGCTTGCTTCTCCTTTTCCCTCTGCTGCTCCCCCTGCTTGTACACTCTGGCTCTCTAACCCTCTGTCAAATAAATAAATAAACAAATAAAAGGACTCTTTCAAAAAAATATATTTGCGTACAGTTGAGTCAGTCTCTTGGAACTCCTTTAATTTCCTATTTACATGATTATTTCCCACATATAATTTCTTATTTTACGTATCTGTACTTGCTTCCACATTCTCTTGATTAGATTAACTAGTAGTTTATCATTTCACTGTTGTTTTTCCCCAAAATCAGCTTTGAAATTTATTTCAACTGTTTCCTTTCTAACTCATTAATTTTACTTTTATCTATGTCTTCCTTCTGCTTTCCCTCTGCCATAATCTGTTTTATTCTGTTGTAATTCCTTGACTCAGATGATTAATTTATGTTATCACTCTTTTGTGTAAATACTTAAGACCATCATTTTTCCTCTGAGTACAGCTTTAGCTATCACACATCTGTTCTGATGGTGTTTTCATTAATCATTGTTTTCTAGAAAATCTGTGATTTCAGTTTTTATATTCCTCTTTAAGCCATGCAGTGGTTTTTTTAATTTGATTTGATTTTACATTCAGTGTGATGGTCTTTTGCTTTTCTGATTTCATATTAATTTCTATCTTAATTGTATCAAAGAATACTGCTTCTATTTTTTTCCCATCTTTTGGGATTTGCTGAAGTTATCTTTGTTCCCTAATAGATGGTCAATATTTGTGAATGTGCCATGGGCCCCTGAAAGATGTGTTCTCTTCATTTAGTCTACAGGGTTTGCTATTTATCCATGGGATCTTCTTTTATTATGTTAACTAGGTCTTCAATATTGATTTTTATTCTTTGTCCAGTCATCTGGAGATTGAAACATGTGAATTAAAGTTATCTGTTACTAATGTGCTTTGGTCTATTTCTCCTCGCATCTCCTGAAATCCGACCTTTCAATATTGCTGCTACATTTTTTTTCATTGTAAAATGTACACTTTAGCATTATGAAGTTCCTTTATTTCATCAAATGCACTCTAAACTGAATTCTACTTCGTTTGATGCAAGCTCATCATTACTACCATTTATTTCCGTATTTCCCTAGCCTTCCTTTACTTATCCATCCTGTGTTTCCAACCTTCCTGAATCACTATACTTTAGGGGTGTCTCTACAGATAATATACAATTGGGCTGTGATTTCTGATCCGATCTGAAAACCTTTTTAAAATAAACTCATGTATATTTAGCAACATGACAAATAGCTTTGTTCCTGGTTCTCATTTTATATCATGTTTTCTGGTTTCTTGGTATTATTTTTAGTCTTCCTATGATCGTTTCCCCTGTTGTGGTTCTTCTGAGAGGGTTCATGGTTTTTTCTAGCAGTTGCATTCATAACTGCAATGCTAATAATATTAACCTATGTCTTTAGACATGATTGATGAATCTTATACTACAAGCAAAGATAAAATTGGTCTATTTTCTCTTCTTTCCCCTCAACTCTTTCTGTAGAGGCAAAGCAAAAGTATCGTTGGAGTAGGGACAGAGAGACACACGTGCCCTGGGTGGCAGTTATGAAAGCCATGGAGATGTTAATATAGTGTCCGCTGCACATGGGCAGGGAGACAATAAACACATGACGTAGCCCCTGGGTACCACTGACTCTGGCTATGCTGCCTCTCTCTTCTACCACCTGATTTTGGGCAATAATATTCTTTCTTAATGTTTACCATTTATTGTTAAATATAATTATGCTTATGTTATTCCTTTTGTCAGCTCTAAATTACATCCTTTGAGTCCCTGTTATTATAGAATGAAGCATTCAGAGAATTTACTCTCCCTCCCCCCAGCCTTCCCAAATGTGATGATTGTGTCATTTCATCATCACAGGGCACAGAACATTCTCCTCTCTTGCTCTAATGCTTACATTTGTTTTGTCTTAGTTTTAGTGTAGATTGTATGGTTGGAAATATTCAGCATTCACCCTCAGTCTTCTCTTTGCTGGCTGAAGTTCATCCTCTGCTAGTTTGCTCAAGAAGGGGGAACAATATTCCCTGAGTTATCTCAGGCTCAAAACTCTTTATACTTAAAAGATGGCTAAGATGGATATAAATTTTGGCTCACACTTTCTTTCTTTGCTTATCTTTCAGATGCTTCACTGTCTTTGGGGCATTGGATGTTGCTGCTAAAGAAACTGAGACCACCTGATATTTTCCCCCCACAAGTAATTGATTTCTTTGCCCAGATTCCCAATGAATTCCTTCTTTTTATTTACTATTTCTTTTTTATGATCTTTTTGTTAATTTTTGAAGGAATTCCAAACCTTAAAAAATTTTTTTTTGCATGAACAATACAAATGTTTACACTTCCTCCACGCCGAGTCTCTAGATGATAACGTTTAAGTCTATTTTCCTCATTTTTGGATGGAGAAGGATTCTTCTTTTGGCAGGATGTCTGTCACCTCTAAATAGTCTGGTATATGCCCCCCAAAGACAGGAACCTTTCTCCCATATGACCACCATACAGCCCTCTGAGCCATAACACCAACACTGGTCCAGCACAAACCCACCCACAAACCCACTCAGATTTCTCCAACAGCTGGAACAATGTCTCTTTTTCCTCCTTGGTCCAGGATTCTATCCACCAACACTCATTCCAGTTAGCTGCCATGTCTCATTAGTCTGCTCCCGTCTGGAACACTTCTCTGCTTCAGGCCTTCTCTGCTTCAAAGTCCTTAAAGATCTCAAACGAGTTACGGACCTTTCATTCTGTAGGGTCCAGGCCCATCTTATATTTCCTCATGACCAGATGGAAGCCATGCATTCTTGGTGGAAATACAAGAAATGATGCTGTATTAGCATATCCCATCCAGGGTACTCCAGGTCAAACCATCCTACAGCCAGTGACGTTGACTTGTAGCAGTGGTGTCTGCCAGGTTTCACCACCGACAATTCACCATCTTTCCATTGTGTTTGACTACAATTTTGTCGGAGGCTATTCCAATACTGTGCCAATAGACTGGTCCTTCTCAGACACCTCCACCACATGACTTAGCATCCACTGACAACACCTGCCTGTTTCAACTAACATTATGATAGTTGCCAAGAGGTGAGTATCTATTTCCACTGTCCCTTCTACATTTACCAGCTACATTTATCAGAATGCATTCCCACTCCATTCTAAGGAAGAGTTTTTCTTCTCTCCTGCGTATTTGTTTGCTAACTTATCTATTTATCTATATATTCATTCATTCATTTATAACAGTATGAACTCATGGACTCCTGCTTTAGTCAATAGATCGTAATCTGACACTCATGCTCTTATTCCTCATTGTGTCCTGTGGAAACTCCAAGCTAGCTTCTGTGTCCTCTTCGTATGTTCTAATCTCTTCCTGACTTTCTGCAAAACAGAACATTGTAGGTTCATTTCAACCTTTCTCTGCCCCACCCTGTAAGCCAGCCACCTCTCTGAGGAGCCCCAGTAATTTTTAGTGGGGGATGTTATTTAGAAAGACATGAGTACTCAGTGTGCACTCAGGGCTACTGCAGTTCCTCTGCTTCTAGACCATTTCTCCACAATGAGTAAGGAAATGTATGTATATATGTATGTATGTATATTCACACATATGGATGCTTCTAGTTCCAGTCCAGCATCCCCGGTTCTTTCCAATCTTCCCTCTTTACATGTTTATAAATCTCTTCTCAAACAGTGAAAAACATGGGTCCTACTAACCTCTCTATATTTATTTACTTGCTCAACAAATTAACCTATTTGCCCCCAAAACAAATCTTCCAGTCATTCTGGCCATCTTCTACGCATGCTACCTCCATGCCCACCCTCTATCCTGCTGGGAAAAGAAGGGGAAGGGAGGGAAGGGAAGGGCAATGAGAATGAGGAAGGAAGGAAGAAAGGGAAGAAAGAAGGAAGGGAGGAAGGGAGGGAAGGGAGGAGGGAGAAAGAAGGAAAGGAGGGAGGGAGAGAGGAAGGAAAGAAAGAAAGAAGGGAGAAAAGAGGGAGGGATGGGGAGAGAATTATTCCCTATCTTCAATGTCAAAACTTTGCAAGGGTATATCTTGGTGTTAACTGTTCTGGGTCATTTTCCCCAACACCTAAACTTTTGTTCCTTAACATTTAGAGTTAAGTCTTCTTTTACATCCTGAAAGCTTTCCTAATTTATAGTTTAAATACTTGTTCTACTCAATCATTTTGTGTTTTCCTTCAGGAACTGAAATTACACATATGCTGAATTTCCATTGCTTGTCTTCTATATCTATTACATTCTTTCTAATCTTCATGAATGCTTTCCTTATTTCAATTCCATAAGTTCACCTTTCTCATTTCTATTGTCTATGTTCCACACCGTATTTTCCAGTGTCTATTTTCCCTTGAGACCCTTCAGACTTGATCTTCATTTCTGAGATAGATTTGCCTTTTTCCTCCTCGAGTACTGACAGCTCACGTTTCCTTACCTTTTGCCATCCTGTCATCCCTTCCAGAATTCTTTTTACTGCTTTGTAGTTTTTCTTCATAGAAACGATTGCTTCATTGAGGTCTTTAAATTCTTTGTGAAATCCTTGACTGCAATTTTCATCTGCTCCCTAAGAACATTTTCCTAGGAGTGTTCATTATTTCGGAGTTCCTTAACTTTTGTGACTACTATTGACATTTTTTCACTATAATATCTTTGCTTCTATTTTACCAATGTTCTCAATTTCTCTTTTCTTACTTTGCAAGGTAGACTTTCTTGGTCTGGTTTTTTGCAGGAAGTTCCCATGGAATAGGAGGAAGGACCAGGGCAGCATTTCATTATTAAAAGAAAATTCTCTTTGTGGGAGGGGTAATGACTGGGAGGAAGCCCAGGGAGACCTCTGGGACGCCAAAAATGCTCTAGATCTTGATCTGGGTGGTGGTTCGACAAGGACACACGTGTAAATTCTGGCAAGCTAAAGAATATTTGTATACTTTTTTTGTCTGCATGTTATACCTCAAGAAAAATAGTAAGGAGGGGCACCTGCGTGGCTCAGTTGTTGAGTGTCTGACTTCAGCTCAGGTCATGATCCCAGGGTCCTGGGACCAAGCATTGGGCTCCCTGCTCAGTGGAAAGCCTGTTTCTCCCACTCCCTCTCCCCTTGCTGTATTCCCTATCTCTCTCTCTCTGTCAAATAAATAAATAAATTTTTTTAAAAACATAAAAAAGAAATTTTAAAAAAAGAATAAGAAAAACAGTAAGGAAAGAAGGAAAGAAGGGAGGGAAGGATGACTTTTTTCCCCTACTGACACAAACTTTACTTCCTGCAACTAGTCCTTTCCAGAGGATGTTTTGTATCAACCCACCTCCTCTGCTTCTCTGAAGCAAAAGAGAATCAGGAGACACCTTCTTTCAATTCTGCTCATGCCAATCCCTGCCCAGTGTTTGCAAATAAGGGATATGGCTGGGGTTCATCAGGATGTCCTTGCACCTCCAGGTCACACACTCCCCTGGCACTCTCGGCCATCTGCTGCCCCAAGGCCTTCATGCCACTCTTCTCTACCTCTCCACACACACATTCCCCACGCTTTCCCGACCCGGTGGTCCCTCCCAAACCTAGCAGTTTGGGTCGCCCTTACACCAACTTCAGATTTCAGAGGTTATATCTATTCTCTAATTTCATTGAAAATGACATTTAGGTTTTTTTTTTTTTAATTGTTCTTCTTGTTGTTCTTGTAGGATATCCCAGAGAAGAAAGCAAAAGAGGTTGTCTCGCACAAACCGTATCATGCTGTAAGTCCTATTTGCTGGTTCTACTGGCTCACCACAACATGTCAAACCAGTCATGCCTTAAGCCTCGGTCTGCCATTAGCAGAACTGCCAGAAGAACCCGCTGCCCCTCTCCTCGCTCCTTCTGAAGATGATCAACTCGGAGAACGGAAGGTGCAAACACAAGGCTAGTTTCCCTGCTGCTAGGAAGGCTTTCCTCCAAGGCAAGAAACACGGCGCTTTCCATGGTGCTGATCATTTTACCTCTCATTCTCTTACTCCTTTAGCATCTGCTCTTCCCCAACCCTGAGCCAGGAAACAGCTGGTTCTTTAGGACTAGACGCGTACCCCACGCCTCAGACTCTCACCACCTCCCCACCCACACCCCCACTCACACCCAAAGACACAGTAGCTTCTTCAAAATACCAATTTGCTGGCTGCCCTATCTCATTTCTCTTGCTGGCTGCAAAAGTAACAGTAGGAATGTGCCACTACTTGGCACCGTCCGCCTGGCTGTGAGCAAACACAGGCTCTCTCAGCCAGGCAGTGTTTCAGGAAATACCAGACCCAGACTCCTGCCTCTGACCCCCCGTGAACCCCAAGGTTTCAGGCTGCAGATGGGCAGCACTCAATCACCAAGGCCTCAGGGCTCCACCATCCCCGCATCAGTCACAAATATCACCCTTACTAATAGAAGTGGCAGATGGGAACATAAATTCTTCAAAAGCAATTCGCTTGCCAAGGACTAAGGAACATATGAATGAAGTGTGAACAGTAAATTTTTCCAAGTTTGGGAGGCTGGACACGTCACCCACTCAACTATACAAACAGACTCTGGAAGACCCAACCTAGTTTTCCATCTGGCTGAAAACATTTCAGGCTGACTTAAAGGCAAACACAAAGGCCAGCTCTCTCTTCCCTCTGCTACCTCCTCGAAGAAGGCCCAGAACTACAGGAGTGAAAGGCAACACTGGTGGGGACACTGGGCATTCAGTTTTTCCAAAAGAGTAAGGATAAGAACTATCCTTTGATAAAATGGTCCTTTGAAATCCCATGTCCTCCTTCAGAAGGCTCTTTGGAAGGGGAAGGGCTTCCCGGGGGAACAAGCACCAGACAAGTGTTAATCATTTGCATGCTCTCTCACAGATGTGATGGGTTTCACAGCTGGAGGGTCCAGCAGGCACCCAGGATCCCTGAGGGCAGCTCCATACTGAGCTTCCCATTTCAAGACGCAAAAGCAGGCAGCTTGGAACAGACAGAACCCAAAGAATTTCGAGTAAGGGCCAAGGGGCCAGGCTCCAGGTGAGTTCTGCCATGAGCCAGCTGAGTATTCCTGAGAAAGTCACTTCCTTTCCCCAGGGTCCACATCCTCAAACCTAAGGAGCAGCTTCCCATTTCAAGACACAAAAGCAGTCAGCTTGGAACAGACAGAATGCAAAGAATTTGGAGTAGGGGCCAAGAGGCCAGGTTCCAGGTGAGTTCTGCCATGAGCCTGCTGAGTATTCCTAAGAAAGTCACTTTCTTTCCCCAGGGTCTGCATCCTCAAACCTAGGGAGCAAGCAGGTCTGATGAACTCAAAGGCTCCCTGCCTCAACAAATAAAGAACTCTGGTCTGTCCCCTGAGCCTGACTGTGATGTCACCCCAAGAACCCAGACCCCCAACACCATAAGGGAAGGCCTGGAGCTTTTGTAAATCAGCTGCCACTCCACCCAGGCCTGGAATGCAGCTGTCACCGTGGTAATACGCCATAATCACTCCAAGACCAACAGCAACGGCAAATGGCAGAGAAAAATAAAACCCAGCAAACTCGCACTGTACAACCAAGCCAGCAGCAGCACAAGGGAAGGAAGTGACTGCCTAAGTAACATTTCTCGCAATTGCCCACCTTTCGCCTCTCCACGAGAAACAGTGAAAAGAAAGAAGCCACCCAGTGAGTCTGAAAATGCATCGTTCCTCATTCTGAGATGAATTCAGGCAGCTAATAGCGCTGATAGCTTTAGAAAACCAAAGACGAGGAATCGGAGGCTTCAAAGGAGCCTGTCAGAATGGGAAACGATGCCCTTTCTCCTTCCTTGAAAGTGTGAACTGCTTTGGCTCAAATTATGTCTAATTAGGACGCACTGAAAATGCAACGCTCTACGCACATAGACCTAGAGATGCACGCACACAGGACCCGGCCCCTCTGTCCTACGGCAGTGCGGACAGATTGTCACGGACATGACGCAGTACATTCATTAAACATCTCTCCAGCTTATTTGCGTGCAGTGTGTCTCAATAATGTGTTATGAGGTGTGTTTGTAATTGGCTACTGCTGATAGTGGTCCTTGAAGGGGAAATGGAGTGTGTCTAAACGCAGACAAAGCTACTTAGCGCGCCAGGACAAGATGAGATGCTCCTTGCGAGGTCCAAATGGGATACTCAGGGCTTCTTCCACCCATAGCTTGGGAGAGAGAAAGAGGAATAATCTGTCTCAATTTTCTCAGCTCCAGAAACAATATTTATAAAATAGAAGGTGATTTCAGAGCTCATTTATTTTCCTGGTTCACAGTCCCCACTCTCTGCTGACATCATTTCTAACCAATTTTATTTCCAACAATTGCAGGAACAGCCTCAATTCTACTTGAAATCGTTAAAAACAAATCCATTCTTTCCTTGTCTTTGAGTCCCATCTTTCAAAAAAAAAAAAAAAGGTTTAATTTCTGTATTGCCTTTCTCTGAAACAATATTCCAGGTCTCTGAACACCTAGACGAGATCCTTCTTTCTCCCCTTCTTACTTCCTAAATGCTTGTATTCCCTATAAATGAGAGAAGCACACAGATTCTCCCATTTCTAGGCACTCCACTCACTGGCTCGTCAAGCCAAAGGTTGTCCCACTCGTCGTGATTCTGGGGGACAGGTCTCTCAAACACGAGGCATCTTGGAGATGGAACAGGCCAGGGATTTTAAAAGTCACAAAAGAACCCTGTTTTTTTCATCCAGAAGGCAATCTTTAACAAGCAAAATCATGGTGTAACAGGAGATGCCAAGCATGTGCTGGCTTCCATGAAAACTGTGGACGAATGCTGGCACGGGACAGTTGGAGATGGCTCCTTGGACTGCCAGGGGAGGGAGCCACGGCCCCTGTGCTAGGTGTTGGCCATCTCTTGCTGTGTCCTTCTCTTGACCTCGCAGTGGACCTCCCACAGGGAAGAAAGCATGCTATGTTCTTGCGGGGGGGCAGGCTAGCTCTGGCAATCACCCCATTTTTTCCTAAGTGCTCAGAAAACCATCTGTTCTCAAATTCCAGGGAATTAATGTCAAGCTGATTGGTCTTTTTCTCTGAGTGGGAAAAACTGAATCGGCGAGCCTTGTAGCAACTTCCACCAGTGCTGGATTCAGGCAGAAAAATCTTCTTAGTATGATTTTCAAAAATATGACTCAACTGGACTCAGGGGGATTAAGGAAAAAGTGGGAGCCTGGACCAGAACACCACATCCTTGACCAACTGAGAGGGGTGTACCCCAGTTGTAAGACAGGTAACCAAACTACCCCTCACTCTTAGGGTATATTCACCAGCAGAGCCTGAGAATTTTAAACAGCAAGGACTCCAGAGCCTCAAAGACCACAAACCAAGGTAAGGTAGAGAACACAATGCTGCCTCTCACTTCAGCTCTGAAACTCCAGGGAACCTTCCGGATTGCAGTTGAGGAAAGGCCACGGCTGAGCAGCCCAACATGCAGACCCAGGAAGCCCACATGAGCAAGCTCCGAGGACACCAGGACAACACCTCCCAGGAAGGCTACCCTGCTAGAGGCCACAAGACTCCAGGGCAAAAGGCCTGCTTGTACTTTTATTCCCACAACGCAAGTTCAGCGCTCGTTACACAGCAGATATTCTCTAAACAGGGGTCAAATTCAATTTGTTCACTGAATCCACACCAGGAAAGCCAAAGGCAAGAGGAAATGGGGTCAGGGAGGACTGCTTGTTCCCCAGACGGATGTGTCTGGGACATCTTTTGTGTGAACCCCATGTGTGGCTTTCATCCAGGACTTCAAACTACAACCCATCAAATAGCAAGTAAACCATAACAAAATACCACAGGCTGCACAAAGCTCAGCCCTGAGCCCGGCCCCCGGAGAATCCCGGCTGTGTCCCTGTGAGCATGAGTGCACCCCGAGCGCCCTTCACCTTTCCACGTGAAGCAAGAGGATACAGGTCAACAGGGACTTGCTTACAGTCTTGCTCCAAATGGAGGTCCCCACCTGGTTACAGTCATTTTTTCTAGGCAAGCTGAGTTTCCATTTGATCCTTTCCCCCTCCCCCTCCCCCTCCCCTTTACCCCTATCCTCCCCCTCCTCCTTCTCCTCCCCCATCTATTTTGCTTCTTTCTTCTAGCTTATTTCTCTTTCAATGTGTTAAACAGTCCACCAGAAGCACCATTAGCAACAGGCCAGTGCCACAGGTGGTAGCTGCCTCCAGCTGGGGGGCTGGGTGCCTCCTCTCCCTAGAGCTCTGTGTATTTGCTTCTTTTTCCTTCTTTGTATCCCCTCCTGTTTCACAGGGGACCTGAGCTCCCATTTCAGTCTCAAATTCCCTGAGAGACCACCCTTTAGAGAAGGCCAATGGTCACACTCTGCCCAACCAGCAGAAGTGTTCCCTGAAATGCTCCTGCTGGGAGGAAGGAGCAGGACAGCAAACACACCACCCTTGCTTTCTTACTCTGAGCACTGTTTGAACAAATCCAGAACCAAAACCAATGCTCTTCTTTTTTTTTCTCCTTTTAAAGATTGTATTTATTTATTTGTTTGAGTGTGAGAGCTAGCACAAGCCAGGGGAGGGGAGAGAGAGAGAGGGAGAAGCAGACTCCCCACTGAGCAGGGAGCCCAACACAGGGCTGGATCCCAGGACCCCAAGATCAGGACCTGAGCTGAAGTCAGATGCTTAACCGACTGAGCCACCTAGGCACCGCCAAACCTATGCTTTTCAACAACACTGTCCTATCTGAGTTAGGCCCCCTGATCAATCACAAAGGAGTGCCATAGGCATTCACTGACACTTGACCTTGAATAAGTCACTCCCTTCTTAGTCATGTAAAGTGTGAAAAGCCTGCCTCACAGAGTGTCAGGTGGAGATCAAATGAGATTGGACAGCACAGGGAACACTATTCTACAAGAGTTATTTAATACATTTTGAAAAGGGTGAGGATCTCTTGAATTCTTCATGAGCTAATCTTTGGAATACGCCCCAGTCTTCAAAGAAAAATGGCCAACATTCATGACCTATTCATGACTTTTCCAGTTCTCCTCACTTGAAGGGACATCTGATAAGAACTTGCCCTTCTGATTTCCCAGCAATCCAGGGTCCATGTGGCACTCTATCCTCTCTAGGGAACAAGATCTAATACTATGCTCATCGGCCCACAACACCATGGAGTTTGTCCCAGATTTTACTTCAAATCTTCTCATTCTTGCCATCCCCAGGTTCTTCACTTTGATGCCCATGTTACACCAAATCCTCCTTTCTCTGGTTATAGAATCTCATCCTCATATCCTTCTGGAACTCTTACTTTGTGATGAATGAAGCCTCGAAGTTCCCAACTGGCCCCATAAGGAAGCCACTTAAGTCCAGATGAGTGAGGCCTATCCAGTAGTGTTACTCTATGCAGCAGCGATAGAATCACAACAACATTTCCCAGTGAAAACCAAAGCAAAACCCCTCTCCCAGAATGTGGCAGGATACGAAAGTTGATGCAAAGACTCTGCCTCCTACAAGAACTTAATTACGTTCAAAGAAACCTAAATCTTAGAACAGAACTTGCAAGGACGTTTCTGAAAATTCACAACTGAAAATTCAGAAATTGAGGAAGCCATTTGGACAACAGAGTCTTGAATGTGTGCCTGCTAACATCCGGAGCTGTTGTCTCTCTCAATTCCAGTCCAACTGCAGGGTGCTCTCGTGAGCCTGGCAGGCCCAGAGGCCAGCACGCAGGGGTGGTAGGGAGTCTGTGAGAGTCACCTGTGAGAGGGGAGCGAGGGTCCTGCAGAGCTGGATGGAGAAAGCTGAGGCAGGACATTATAGACAGCAAAGACAGCATAGGGAACAAGAGCACAGAGGTGCAGAGCAAGGGCAGAGCCCCCAAATCCTATGGACAGCTCAGCCAAGAGTGAGATGGAGCCTGGGGGAGGAAGGCAGCTCTCCCTGCCACGAGCACTCTGGAGAGGGCCTTCCATCTCCCTGGCCCAGAGGTAGGGCTGGAAGCTGAACAGGCCCACCAACTCCTCTCTAGCCTAGAGCAAGAGCGATTCAGCAGGTTCCTTCTGTTGTCTCAGGGAAATGACACCAACCAAATGGAAGCACCCTAAAGTACAGAAGTCAAGATGACAAGACCATCACCACTCCCTGCTGCTCCTATCTAAAGACAGCCAGACAGCTGGTCCTAAGCCTCATCCAATAGACAAAGGGAGAGAGCGACCCACAGAGGGGACCAGAAGCCAGAAGGAAGAAGGAGTGAAACATTTAGAAAGGGGAGGGTGCTGCTGAAACAGAGCTGCTAGAGGGGCCAAAGAACAAAAATAACAGCACTTCCTGACATTCATTCACAACACACACATCCAGATAGACTCCCTGGAACCAAAAATATGATCTTCATACTAAAAAGTTCATCAGATGAGTTGACAAAAGGGATCGTTGCTGTAGAGACCTGAATCAGTGTCCTGGAAGATCAAATGGGAAAAAAAATCACAAGAGCAGAACCACAAAGACCTAAAAATCAGGAGCAAAAAGACTTCAGGAGAACAGATCCACCCCCAAAGACCTAATTTGTGGATAACAGTAAAAGAAAAATGAACAGAAAAAGAATAGACAAGAATTAAATTAATAAAAGTAGAGATTTTCCCTTGAAGGAAGACCCAAGTCTACAAATGGTACCGAGCTCGTAAGAGTCATGGAAAAGGACATGTCCCAAGGTGTGTTCCTAAGTTCCAAGGAGAAGCAGAAAATCTCCCCAGGCCCCAATCAAAAAGAAGAGCTAACTTACAAAGGAAAAATAATCAGGCTTCAAGTATACCTGCCATTTGCAAAACCAGAATCAGAAAGACAGTGGAAAGCCATCCACAGACTGGCAGGTAGCCAAGCCAGATGTTACTCACCTGTTCAAGCTGCAGAATATTCATGGGTATGCAAGGCAATCACAGAAAAGATAAGCCACACACGCCATCTGAGGAAAATGCTCAGGTTAAAAAAAAAAAAATTAATGAATTCAAACAGAAATCTCAAGACAGGCAAGATCAAGAGAACACAGTGGTGAACCTTGTGAGTTGTTATGTTTAAAGAGTAATAAAGTGCTTGGAACGTGTAATATAAGTCACAAATAAGAGTACTTGAAAAAGAGGCATTATGCAAAGAAAACCTGATATTTAGTTCTAGAGGTGTTAAATTATCTCAGCAAAGCCTGGAAATTAGGGTGGTAGAAGATGAAGGGAGTAAAAGCCTTCTGAAGTTCTACCTGTTTTCAGCAGAAGCAAGCCTAAGGAAGTAAAAATTTTCACACGAGGCTCAACTCCTCAGGTTGATAATGAGTGGGTGAGGAAAACGTCTTAGCAGGGAAAACCCCTGATACCTTGTTTTCATAGAAATAGGTATTTCAGTGCCCTGAAAAGGAAGGTAACAGTCAGTGTTGATGGCACAATAAGATGTCCCAATGGAAAAAGGACAGAGGAATTGAAATGGCCAATGACCATTGGCTAAACTAGTGAAAATAATATAAAGGAGAAAGATAAAAATAAATAGTAAATTTTCAATATATCAATTAGTCCATGAATTATGATAGGTAGAATATTCCTATTAAAATACAAACATTACCATATTGGACTGAAAATAAAAATACACATGCAAGGGGGGTGCTTGAGTGGCTCAGTTGGTTAAGCATCTGCCTTCCGCTCAGGTCATGATCTCATGGGATCGAGTGGGATTGAGTCCTGCATTGAGGGTTCCCTGTTCAGCAAGGAGTCTACTTCTCCCTCTGCTTTTACCCCTGCTTGTGTTTCTCTCCCTCTCTTAAATAAATAAATAAAATCTTAAAAAAAAAAAATAGGTTCCTAAGGTAGTCAAGGGGTACCACTGGAGAAGTCATCAGGGCCAGATCATTTGAGCTGAGTTTCATGTGGCCATTAAAGAACAGATAACATCCAAATTATTTAACTA
Organism: Lutra lutra; assembly: GCF_902655055.1. NCBI lineage: Eukaryota > Metazoa > Chordata > Mammalia > Carnivora > Mustelidae > Lutra > Lutra lutra. The sequence continues at coordinate 25,066,642 of NC_062286.1, forward strand.
TCTCCACATATTTAAAAAAATCTTCCTAATTCATTGTATGGAAACAGTATAGTCTTAAATACACATTCTGATAGAGTACCAAAAAATAAATCAATCTAATTCATGAATGCAAATGTTAAAATTCCAAATAAACACCAACAAATAAAATCCAGCAACATAAAAAATAAAATAAACCATGACTGTATAGAGTTTATTCCAGGAATGCAAAGATGGTTTCAATAAGGAAATCAAAATAATTCACTACATCAAAAAAGAGAAAAGTTATATAATTCAATCAAAATATGGAAAAATTAGAAAATCATTTCTAATTTTTAAAAAATGAGGTAAAACAGGAAAAGGAAATTACTAAAATACAATAAAGAGTATTTCAGAAAAGTGGATAGTAAATAGTGAAACATTAGAGCCATTTGCATCAAAATCAAGAAAAAGTCCTGTATGAGCAAAATGTGGCATTTTGAATGTTCTCATTAATCCAAAACAAGGTAATGAAATAACCAAGAGATATTCCAAAAGAGAGATACACTTAATTCATTTTGATAATGATATGATTTTATACCTAGGAAACCCAATGGATTATTCAAGTAACCACTGGATTTAATTTAAAAATTCCAGTAAAAGTAGGAAATTGGCATAGTAAGAGATATATAGGTCAACAGAACAGAATGGATTTCCCAGAACTAAAACTCAATATTTATGGGAAATAAATATATGACAAAAGTAGTGTGTCAATTACTGGAGGAAATAATATTTTCTTTAATTACTGATATTGACACAAATGAATACCCATTTAGAAGAAAACAGAGTTGAATCCCTACCTCAAACTAGACATAAACATTAATTCCAGATAGACTTAAGATTTAAAAATATTTTAAGTCATGTAGAAGAGGAAATTTAGGACGTTCTATATACAACCTAGACATCAGGAAGATCTTTTTAATGAGACAGAATGGTCATTAGCTATTATTAAAAAGACATATTTAACTATATGAAAACAAGCAAAAAAAAGTATATGGCGATATATACCATGAACAAAATCAACAGTATAACAAATGATTAGGAAAAAAAAAAATCTGTAATACATATGACCTACAAAAAGCTGTCTACCACATACAAAGAGCTCTTGTAACTAACAAGAAAAGGCTAAACAGCTCAGGGGAAAATGGGCAGAGGATATGAACAGATCCATCACAGAAGTGCAGATCTTTAGGACAATGAACATCCGAGAGCATATGCAACTTCCCTGGTGGTCAAAGGAATGTAACATTAAAATAGGATCCCATTTCCCACCCTTTTGAATGGCAAAGGGAAAAGAAGAACATTTATGTTAAAGAGGATGCTGGGAAAAGAGAACTCTCACTTTGCTGGTGGAAAAGTGCATGATTACACCACTTCTAAAAGCAATCTTAATATATGCCCATTAACATAAAAATCAGATTCTCTTTGACTCAGAATTCCTGTTCCTCAAAATCCATCACGTAGAAACAAAAGCCCCAACATGGGAGAATGTGTGTGCACAGATATTTACTGCAACACTGTGTTTGGTGACAAAGCTAAGAGACAAAATAGATACCCACCAAAGGGATAAAAGGGAATGAAATAAAGCACATCCATACCACAGAATATTAGGCAGTCATTAAAAACAAGCTGGCTGACCTGAGGATGTCTAGGCTATGTGATTAAATGCTGAGTACAATGCAAAGAGATACACAGTACGATCAATTTCTTCTCTCCTTTGTAATAACGACCATAACAGATCTGTAAAGGCTTATCTCTGTTTCTGTACCGATGACAGGTGCACAGAGAAAGATACTGAAGTTTACATATCCAGGTTACTACATTGTTATGTAAAAGTGGGGAGACTTGGGAGTGGAGGGAACTGGGGAGCAGATAAGCCAAAATAAATCAATCCAATAATTAATTAATTAGCAGCAATGAGAAATACAGCCTAGACAATATCCCATTTAGGTAAATCACCCCTTTTGATGTTCTAAGTTTTGTTTTTTTTTTTCCCTCCATATACATCTTGTATTAAACAAAATAAGGTCCTACTATGGACAGAATTTTGAATCTTACTTTTTTTTTTTTTAACGTGGTACATCATGAACCTATTTGTGTGTCCACTGAATTAGGTTCTTTCCTAATCTACCTTCCCAAGAGGGTGATATGAAGAGAGGCACAGTGGATAAGCCACATATCACAGTTAATGCAAAAATGCCATCAGCCTTGGGCTACCTGGTATATACAAGAAGGAGGGAAGCTTTAGATCCTGATTGTGATCCATCCTTCCAGGAACCAGCCAGGATGTCATCATTCCGCCATGCCTCCAACTAATGTGCACTGACTCAAGTCTCCAGGACTCAGGACCCCAAGCATACCCTTCAGAGGACATGACTGTTGGCCACAGCCCTGCCAAGCCTTCACTCAAAGGAATGTAGACAGGTGAGATAGATTTTTCCAGGGAGCATTTCTTTAAGAGCAGCCACATAAATTAAAGATGAAAACAGGTGGTCAGGAAAAACCAGAATGGACGTTGGTGAATGGAGAACATACACAGTCACTCTCATTCAGGCCAAAAGGGTAAAAGACCAGAAACATCAAGTTCAAATTTCAAGGAATTGCTACTTTAAAAGCAATGATGATACTCTGAGCAGTTAAAACTCTCAAACCCAAAATATTTACTGAACCAAGTCCCCAGTGGGTAGGGTATAATATTCCCAACTGGGGATAGCTGTTTACCTTCAGACATAACGAGCATCTTAGAGCAGAAATAAGCAAATGACTTTATTTTCAATCTCTTCCACACCTGGTTTCCACTGACCTCTGGTCACTCTTGTTGGGAGTCCCAGCACCTCAGAAGACCTCCCTTGCCCCTGCCACCCACACAGTCTCCCTCTCTCTAAATTCCTGTAGGAGTTACCTCTTTTTCTACAGGAAGACAGTCTGTCTACTACTGTCCTAGATGCCATGGGTTGTCCCATCAACTGTATCATAATATATCGCAGGTGTGGTGAGATAATGTATTGGGATATTCATTGTATTTCTTCTCCACTTTCTCCCACCCAAGCCCTACCCTAACCCCCCATCTCAGCGCATAACCAGGGCTTGATGCTCCCTTGCTTCTGGGGAGGTGGTGTGTAAAAGCCAATGTCCTTGAATGAATAAGTAACCCAGGGTGTAACGGAAAAAGGGAATTCCTCCAACTTGGAAAGACAATTGAGGCAGCCAGTCCTAGAGTTGAGAGGGGGCGGGTGCTCAGAGGGTCACAAGATCCAAGAAGAATGGCTCGCTGCTGCCCCTAAAAAGGCAGGACCCTGAGTGCGGGGGCCTCTGGCGTCACACGGAACCCACCAGCCCGGGAGCAGCACAACAATGAAGGCTTAGTCAATGATGTTCCTGCTATGACCACAATGCCTGGAAGATTCAAGGCTCCTATCCCGTTTCAAGGCACAGAGGAAACCTCCTGGCTCTTTGTGCAGCTAAAAGTAGCAGAAGAATCCCCAGTCCAACACGGGGAGGCGGGGGAGGATAGGAGTTTAGTCCTGAATGATCCAATCCGGTGGAATTCACAATAAATAGGGAAATAATGGCACCGACTCTAGACCTCAGTTTGTCCCACACAAGCTTTCTGGAAGAGTTAGTTGACCTCTAACCTAGCGTTTCTCAAACTTTAATTGTACAGAAACCACGTGGGGGCTGTGCCTCGATGCAGGTGTAAAATCAGTAGGGTGGCCTGAGATTTGGATTTCTAACCAACTTTCAGGGGAATCAATGTCCCTGCCCAGAAGTCATACTTGGAGAAACAAAGGTCTGGGGCAGGGATTAGCAAACATTTCCTCTCAAGAGCCCCTTAAAATGTTGGCTTTGTAACCCATCCAGCCTCCCTCACTGCTCAGCTCTGCCACTACAGCACGAAGGCCACCACATAAAGGAGCCAGCATGACTGTGTTCCCATAAAACTTTATTTATGGCCACTGGAATTTGAATCTCATATGGCTTTCATGTGTCACAAAATATTATTTTTCTTCCAAGTTTTTTTCCAACCATTAAAAAATATTTTTTAAAAAAGCCATTCTTAGTTCCCAGGCCATCCATAAACAACAGGAAGACGGGACTGGCTGTGGTCCATGTCTTGGGTGCCCCGAAAGTATAGAAACCCAACAGTCATGCCTGACAAATTCAATCAAACTGGGTTGCTCTGTCACCCTATTTTCTATCCTGAAGTTGGTTTTCCTTTCCTGTCCTCCTGAAACTAGTGTTATGCTTTTTTTTTTAAGATTTTATTTATTTATTTGACAGAGAGAGAGAGCGAGACAGACAACACAAGCAAGGGGCGTGGGAGAGGGAGAAGCAGGGAGCCTGATGCGGGGCTCAATTCCAGTACCCTGGGATCATGACCCCAGCCAAAAGCAAAGGCTTAACCAAATGAGCCACCTAGATGCTCCTATGCTTTTCAAACAGCAAACACTTTGGGGATGAGTAGATCCAAGCAATGTATTTCTTCAAAAATCACTGAAATGACTTTCAAAGACATTCCCCTAAATGCTGCTGCTTCTAATAAGAGGCCTTGTGGAATAACAGGTTCCTGTTTCAGTGAAACAGCTTTTCAGGATGAGACTGACCTTCAACTAGAGTTTATGAGCTAACAGAAGAGGGACATGATCAAGGGAAGAAAGTCAACCTTGCAAAGACAACTAGTAAATTCTTTTTTTTTTTTAAGATTTTATTTATTTATTTGACAGAGAGAGAGATCACATGTAGGCAGAGAGGCAGGCAGAGAGAGAGAGGGAGAAGCAGGCTCCCTGCTGAGCAGAGAGCCCGATGTGGGGCTCGATCCCAGGACCCTGGGATCATGACCTGAGCCGAAGGCAGAGGCTTTAACCCACTGAGCCACCCAGGCACCCCGACAACTAGTAAATTCAAAGACAATCTTCTCAAACCTTTATCCCATGAAGTCGAATAAGGTTTCTCTCTCCCCTTGGCCTCACATTCCACTTTGACTCAAAAGAGAGAAAAGATTCCTGTTCATCTTGCAGTCCCTTTCACTGTGAAAAAGCCATCTTAGAGACACAGTTGTATCTTCCAATAATACACAACACGATATAAAATCCAGGAGGGAGACAGTTCTAGAAGGGCGGCCAGGAGCCAGAAGACAGCCACAATTCTATACTCCACGACTGCCCCAAATCTGCCCTGGACAAGGAGGGCAGCACCCAGCTGGGACACCGCCCGCAGTGGGCTTCACACACACCCCATAGGGGCTTGCGGGATGAATTGATGAGTGTGACCCAGGGACAGGGGCATTTGCTCACTCTGTCACTCCACACTGGCGAGGCACTCAAAAGGGGAAACTCCTTCAAGGAGCTCACTGCCCCCCCTTGTGAACCATCCTGATGGTGCCCCAGCATGGGCTCCAGAATCACCCAGACCTGTCTCAGCTCTGCCACTTACCAGCTCTGCTAATTTTGGCAAGTTATTGGAACTTGAACCTTAAGGTCTTCATCGGTAAAATAAGGCTAATCAGCATCATCCAGAAAACATTTGAACACCCTGTATGGTTCAGACACCGTGTAATCAGAAGGGCGCCAGCCTTCAACACCCAGCGTGACTGTGCCAACGAGCCTGCCCACCTCCTGGGATGGTTTTAAGAATGAATGACTTAACTCAGATAAGCACCTAGCATTTCTCCCAACAGGCAGTCATGCACCCCTCCCTCACAGAAAACTCTCCTTCCTGCAAAGACTCCTGGCACATAATGGTGGTCTTGAACCAAATCCATCTCTACAATTTCACGCAAGACACTCGACAGTCACTTGCACCGCTTACCAAGGTCATGGCCAGAGCTGCCCCTTGGCTCTTGCCAGAGTGGGCCTCTCTCTCCAGGCAACCCAGGAAGCTCCCGAGGGCTCTTTCCAATTTTCCTACCCTTGAAACTCATAGCCACCCAAGATGGGAAGACAGCTGGAGTCTCACACTGCTGGGCACACACCATCAACCTACCTGTAGAAAGATGGCCAACTCAGTGGAGGTGGGGGGGTTGCTGGCAACTGAAACACCCAAGTGTCTGTCCCATCCACCTCGAGCCCAGGACAAAAAGGACCAAGTCTTAAAATGCCACCAAAAAAGCAACTGGGTCATTTCTTTGGCAATGAACTCCAGCACAATCTCACAGGGAAAACTCTACAATTCCTTACCCTTTATAATAATGCTGTGCCTGGTGGGAAAGACCTGGATGCTTTTTCTCTGGAAGGATCTAACACATTTCAGGGCCTGATGTGTGGCACTGACTACACATACCAGCTTTCTCGATCCCGCTCCTTGAGACTGGAAGCAAACAAGAAGATGACCAGATTATAGCTCAATGAACAAATATGCTTAGTATGACTGGGGAAAACTGGAAGTCTTGGCCCCAAAAGAGAAGAAAGACAATTGCACATTATAAAAAGGAATATGCACTTGCAGTAGAAAATATCGTAAACGTGGCTTATTTATGGTATTAATAGCAGATGTTTGTTTTTGGTGCTAATAATCTAATTAGCAGTCAATCCAATGCGTCTTTTATCATCAGCTGATCCGTAATTACTGCTCCGTGCCGAGTATTTTCCCCGGCACACGATAGCTTTCAACTCCTTAGCACAAACAACAGAATAATTGGTGCTATTATGCGGGATGAGGGACTCCTCCTCTCTGAGAGATGATGGGAGCGGCTAGCCATCTATGGCGGCCCGTGCGTTTTCCCATCTGTGGATCGATTCTCACTGCCCCCTCTCCGACCAGTCCTGAAGCAAGCCTCTGTGCTCACAAGAACGCGATACTTGCAGACTTCCTTTTTTCAAGTTCAACCCTGGGACCAGAAACATTCCCAGTCATCCACAAGAGCGAAGTGCTCATAAGGCTGTCAAACGGTGCCGAAAGCGCAATATATCTCTCTTTGAAGATGTTGTAAAGTTTCCTCCTTGAATATTATTATAAAATGACTTGTCCTAGAAGAGCTGGCTTCCGACATAAAACCACTGCATCCAATAGCTTCTGGTCGAAACAAGATGTGTCTCATTCCCAGAAGCGCTATGGATTCAGTATGGGACAGTGACACCAGCCAACGTCCTACTCACAGTTCCCACTGTCCTGAAAGCCTTCCAGCCACACCAACCCTCCTGGACTCCTCCCCATCTTCCTATGATCCAGTGATGAAGGGATTAACACTCAGCACATACTTTGGTTTTTCTTCTTTAAGGAATATAAAACTATATTATTGACCCCTGTGGACCAGTATTTACAATAGAGTAAACAATACAGAGTTGGATGACATTCTGACTACAAAGTTATTGTTCTTCCTGGTTCCTGATGAACCAGTAATTCAAATTACTGAGGAAATGGAACCTACATGTTGGGAATGAGTTGGTGTCAAGAAAAACTTTGGTTGGCTGGACCACACCAACTGTTAAACATCTCCCTCATTATAAAAGGGAATGAGATTTGGGAAACTGGAAAGACATACCAAGACCTTTCTCCAGAGACGGTCCCATCCAGGAAATAGGAACCAAGAACTACCAAAAGAATAAAAACCACTACGCTCTGACCCCAGAGAAGGTGCTAAAATCTGACTCAGAAGCCACACATGCAGTCCAGATTTTTTTTTTTTAATTTTTCACTGAAGCGAAATCCACACAGAAAGGGCACACATTGGATGGATTTTCACAAAGTAAACACACCTGAGTAACCAGTATCCAGATCAAGAAACTGAACAGAACCAGTTCTCCCCAAATGTCCCCTGCCTTTTTTTTTTTAAAGATCTTATTTATTTATTTACTTATTTGAGAGAGAAAAAGAGAGAGAGAGAACATGAGTGAGGTGGAAAGAGGCAGACTGAGGAAAGAGACTCCCCCCGCACCAGCAGGGAGCCCAACTCGGGGCTCAATCATGACCTTGAGATCATGACCTGAGCTGAAGGCAGATGCTTCACTGACTGCGCCACCCAGGCATCCCTCCCCTGCCTCCTTCCTGTCACTGACTCCAACCAAAGGTCCCTGTGAAACTGACTTCTAACATCACAGATGAGTTTTGCCTGTTTCCATACTGAATATAAACAGAATCCCAGTGTCAAGTCTGGCCTGCCCCAACCTGTTTTAGCACATCCTGCAAACTAAGAAAGCAGTTTACATGTACAAATATTTGAAAATACGTAATCCTAAAAGGAGAATACTTCATGAGATGCGAAAGAGTTATGGGATTCAAATTTCAGTGTCCATAAATAAAGTTTTGGGGGACACAGCCACACCCATTTGTTTACATACTGTTGCTCCACAAGAGCACTGTTGAGTAGATACAGCAGAAGCTGTATAACCTAAAAAACCAAAAATACTTACTATCTGGCCCTTTCCAGAAAAAGCCCGCCAACTCCTACTCAGGTGCGTGACATTCACTGAAATACAAATGTGCTTCTCTTGGGCTCACAGCTAGGAGTGACACTCAAGGGTAGAGGTGTGTACATATGCTAGGCTTTCGCAGACGCTACCAAGAAGCTTTCCAAAAATATTCCTCGGTTTTAAGGGAAAAGCTAAAACCTGGAGCAGAAACCGTAATGTCAGTTTTAAAAGAGGCAGGGAGAATTACAGCAAGTTATCTTATCCAGAATTGAGCAAATATGCTTAGAAAATCATGGGGACCTACGAGTGGAGAGGGAAAATATCAGGCACGAGGTTTCCATTTATTTCCTTCTTACTCCATGCATGTGCTTTAAAAATACAGTTCCCTTTAACGTTGCCGCGCTCAGCGGAAATTGACAGGAGTGGAAAAGTCGTGTTTCTGCTTGGGATCTTGGAGCAGACACTGACTTTGTCATTCAGGCCACATAAGAAAAGCACCACCAGGAGCCCTCCGATAGTTCATCAGAATTACAGACAAAATATCCAGGAAGACATTAGCAGCTCCTGATTTTATGCTCTCGGCCCCTGAACCACGCACACAGGGCAGCAACTGTAACTCACACCGGTCCTCTCAAGCAGCCACAAAGCGGCTGAGCCTCGTGCTGGGTCCAGCCAGCAACCCAGTTACAGGGCAGAAGTAAGCAGTCAGTCATCAAGGGTCCTCACAGCCCAAGAGCACGACACAGGCAGAGCGCCCTCTGTCGTCCAGAAAGAGGCTCGGGTGACGCGTCCCGTCTCCTAAAGACCCTTCCCTAGAGTCATCCCCACACGCCTGCCTTGCATCTCCAACAGGACCTATGAGGTTCTTTCAAATGACATTTTTCCTCTTAGAGGGGAATTGCTTCTGATTGTTTAAGGACTACATTCATCATGAAAGGGATTCAGAGCAACGGTGTCTGTCTTAATTGCACAGACCTGTTGACTTGTGACTGACAGCAGAGCCTCATTTCCTGCTGTCAAACCTCCCACCCCTGCCAACCCAGAAGGGACCCGGCTGGCGAGCGTGGGCTCACCCGCACAAGGACAGAGCTACTCAGGCCCAGCATCTTCCCACATCCTGTGGAATGGTTCTGTAGGGCCTATGGGCAAGTTACACTTGGCCTATCTTGGAAGAAAACCCAAAGTCCTCTTGGCCCTCCAGTGGCCCTCCTGAGATGGGCTCCTTGGTGCACCTAAAATCCACTTCTCAGTTCCCTCCTGCATGCAGAAAAGCAATGATGGTGTTTGAGGGGTCGGGAGTCATTTCTTAGCAAGAGCATTAACTTCTCGTCCGCAAGAAAACATACATACAATATACACATACGTAAAATAGGTTTCATTTCCCCCAGAGCAGGGAGCTAACCCGAAGTTGAGCATGGCCATAATAGAGAGAATGAGCACAAGCTTTCGAGTCAAAAGAGTGAGTTCAAGGCCGCTTACTAGTTGGGGGATGCTTGCCAGAGCCTCCTGCCCACTTCAGAAAGGGAGAGTAATAATAACTCCACCCCATGGGGCGGCAGGAAACATCAAATGAGGCATCTGTGAACGCGAACACTGTGTAAACCACAAAACATCACAGGACGTGGTATGGGAAAGAAGCTCCCACTCAGCTAACGTCCTGTTCCTGATTCACCGTTAATTAATCAAGGCTTTGAGCCCGTTCCTCTGCCGATGAAGACCCCAGCCCCACCGTAAGAATGCCAGTCACTCAGCCCCCAGCTGGCAGCCATCAATTGGCCATCTATTAGCAACCAATTATCTAGGCAGCTTAATTGATCTGTGCACCACGTGCCCTGATCTCCCCGAGATCCCGGAAAACAATGAGCCTGATCTACAGGCACCAGCTAATTCTTCCGGGGCCATCAAGGAATACGGCGTCCTCGATGCCTGCATGTCGCAGCTGCGAGCGATGGACGCATAAATATTGATTGGACCAGTCTCTCTGTGGCTCGGAGTGGCGGGGGGGAGGTTAGGGAAGTAATGAATGACTACCTTGTTCTCCGAGGAACAAGAGAAGCTACATAAATCTCCAGTCCCGACCACGGGGAAGAAAATCCTAATTTCTAAACCTTAGTGCGACAAGGGAAAGAGACAGAGAGCCTCCTTCGGCGAGATCCTGTCGAGACGGGGTGGTCCTACCCGGTCTGTAGATGCTTCCCTCTCTCTCCTGGGCCGGAATGAGATGCAAATTGGCTTTGAACAGCCGGGATCATTAGGAAGGAGGCAGCTGGGTGGCTGTTCTCTTCATCTGGGAATTCAAACCCAATGGCAGGAACATGTGAGTGTGCCGCTCTCCCCTGCATTTCCTTGAAAGATCTCTGTAGTGCTTACAGTTAAGAAGACAAGTGACATGAGGAGAATTTAATTATTTTTTTAAGTGCCTAATCTTGTCTCTGGGAGTGGTATGGGGAAGAGACATGCTAGTCGGAAGCGGCAGTGTCCGGGAGGCAGCGGGGTCAGCGGGCTCCCCGGTTCCCTCGGGGAAGGGCTGGTGCCCCTCTCAGGGCATCCAAGCGGAATGGTCCAGGGTGGCCCAGGGCAAGGCAGCCACTTCCCTCCTTCATGAAGAACCGCTATTTCACCCAGAGCAGCAGGGACGCAGGCTGCTCCTGACCTTGGCTAGAGCTTTGCAAGAAAAGTCCCAGGCTCCTGTCCCTCCAGACTTCTTCCTGGGGCTCTGAGCCAAGTGTCCCAGGGCTCTGTGTGCTCTGGACCCCACCAGCTCTTCAGGAGATGCAAATAAAAGGAGGGAGAACATGGTGCAGGGAAGACAGCAGGAGGACGGAGGACCCCCTGCTCACACCACAGAGACCTCTTCCTCTCTCCCCCCTCTCGGCTTCCTCGCGTTCATTAGGTCCTATGATGGCAGCTGCTGCTACCAAACGCAAAGGCTGCGCCCTAGAAGGTCACGTCAGGCCATTTATTCTGAAATACCAAAATACCAGAGCCAGCAGATTTCCAGAGCTTCTGCAGAATTCCCCAGGGCACCCGAGTACACGCGTGTGTTCTCGCATATCCCAAAGGGGTTCTTTCTTAATCAGCTCAACATCTGAGGACTCGGAGACTGATTTATTTTTTTGGTTAATCTAGCGTTTCTGGTAAAATAATTAAAAGATAAGTAATAGACACGGAGTATCTGTGGCATAATTATTTATAGCCATGAGGTCTCACTTTGGAGTTATTCGCAAGTCACCCGAATCGACAGAGACTGCTGGTGGAGCAGCAGCAGACGGGCCCCGGGCCATAGCATGCTACCCCCATTTCACAGCTGGGGAGACTGGGCCTGGGAGAAAGGACCTGAGTTGCCCCTGGCGCCTTCCGACAGGCTGCCACACACAAAAGAAAAGCCAGAAGGTGAAACTGCACATGATTACAGGACGGGAGCTCCCAGGAGAGGATGGGGACTCTGTCTCCCGACTCCAGCGAGCCATGCGTGTCTCTGAGGCTGCTGGGGAGCAGGGAGACCAATCACTCTCTCGGGGCGCTACAGCCCGTGGCAAGAGTCAGCAGCCAGCCGGCTCGGGCAGCGGGCATGGCCACGCTCACTTCCCCAGCAGATGGTGGGTCTAGAGTGTTGGTCTCTGGGGCGGAATGTGCAAAGCCATGGCAGGGTTCACAGACTGCCCCAAAGAGAGGAGCGGGGAGGGGACAGATCCCCACTCTCTAATTCAGATGCTTTTTCAGAAATGCAGCGGGGACTTGGAGATGCTCTGGAAGAGTGACAGAACCGTACACATCAGACCCTCAACAAGGGCACGGCAACACATTCCTTCCCACATGCCTGGAAATGGCTAAGATTGTTTAGGAAATTTGGGATGGAAAGCTGTGGGAAAGGATGCAGGCAAGGGAGGTAGACGAGACGGCTGTGAAGCAGGCCATGTGGAAACCCTGGGCCTCGGGCACCAGCACTGGTAGCCTCATTCTGTCCCTGTTTAGTTTACAAATGACCTCTGATGAGTAGAAATTAACACTTTAAAATGATACGAACACACGAGCAACCTGGAAAAAGGGTCGTCTCTAGACAGGCTGGGGAGGCTTGTGACAGGGACATTAATGTCTCTTCTTGGTTTTGCCCCCTTGTCTTCTCGGATTTGAGCTGGCATCATTCTACGCCAACAGGAACATTTGAGACAGGGATTCCTGGTCTTTGTTTCCAAAGGCATGAGGCCACTCAGGGGAACAGGGTTTAGGGAGACAGAGAGCTCCCCAGACTGACTCAAAGAAGGTCCCTCAGAACAGATCCATCCGTCGCTAGGACAGGGTCTCTTGCCGGGTTCTGGGGGGGCTTGGGGGTGGGGCTGCTGGCTGGGAAAGCTAGCTGGGACACAGGTACAACCTGGGCAGGCCAAAAACAACCCAGGGTGAAGAGATTCTCAGCAGCCTAATGGCCTGGATTTGGGGGACTGGGGGAGAGGGCAGGGTTTTTAAGAAAAGCAGCTTGTTCATATCTACAAAGCAAAGATATGCCATTTTTGGACACCTGACAGTCCAACCTGCTACTTTCTTATTTCCCATCCTCTTATAGCGACCCCTGCTGGACCCCGAAGCAACAATACCCTCCACCTGCTCTAGGAACCTCCACCATGGGGGAAAACAGTCCAGTGCAGGGCCCAGGCACCCACACACAGGAATGAATGAAAGGATGAACATTCATCTGACAGTGGGCTACTTCTGGTCGTGCCAGAGTCAAAATTCCCTGGACAGGGTCCAACATGCATGCACTGAGTATCCGCAGATTAATAGGGTCGCTCTTTCTAAAATTCATAATTTTTTTTTAAATGGGAGAAATGATCTACTAAATGGGGAATAAAATAACAGTGTCACATACTCCAGGCATTTGTGGTATGCAAATATTACGGAGAGACAAGCTCCTTTCTAATAGTGTTTGCTCTATTTCTAGTAGAGCACAAATACATCTACATGGGCCTGAGGCACTTTATTCAAAGCCTTCACATTCCCAGTACCTTCCTCAAAAAGTACCCTCAGGCCTCAAATTCTTTTGCTTTTACTAAGCCCTAAGACCCTAGACTAAATTTAGTTTCTTGGAAGTCAGAGACAAATTTGCTGCCTTTTTTTTTTTTTTTTAATTCTGTGGGTTATTGTATAATTCTCCAAATGGCAAACAAATGATAGGGGAGAGAAGAAATAAAAACATGTTTCACGTATTTTTAGTGGTACAGTATTTATCACTGAAATACAGTTTGATTTAAGCCATCCAACTTGTTCTATGATTTTCAATTAGGAATTAGAGCTCTGCAGAATTTGGGGGGGGAAGTAAAAGAATCAAATCAACATTAAAAAGTCAAACTTCAAGAAATCTTTACTTGAGCTATTAATAGAACCAGCCCTTCTTGGAAATAAAAAAAGAAAGAAAGAAAGAAAGAAATCCAATTAATTTCCTTAAACTAGGAGTGCAGCATGCCTTCTCTACATCAGCTGGATTGTGACAAGGCATGGGTTTTATTTTATTATCAGGCCCACTTTAGAGATCCCATCACTAGGTGAATAAGGATGCTTCCCAAAGCTGGGAGGGAAGGCAAGGAAGGGCCTGAGAATAAGAGACTGTCTCAGACCCCAGGGAAGGCAGCTTGCTACATGGAAGCTACACAGAGGGGCCCCGGGCCCAGAAGCCCCGGCCACAGTCTCTGGTCCCTCCACCAATCCCCTGACCTCTCTAAATTGTTTAAAGGAAGGGGACCCACTGCTCGTGCTTTGGAAAATAAGCTGACACCCTCTCCCACAGTGGGAAGGTGCCCAGGCACCAAGACGAAAAGTTCCTGAAGGCTTCCACACACCCAAGGCAAGAGCTCCCCCAGGACTATTTCTTAGGAAAAGCCAGGGTTACTGCACTAGCTCAAAACTGAGTTTTTTCCCTACAATAGACAAATGTCCCATCGGAATCTCTGCTGTTGAGGAAACAATGTCTATCTTGGCAATGATTCCTAAACCAGGGGTGCTCCAACCATAGGATGCAGCCTCCGAGGGGACCCTCCCCACCATGGTGTGTCCAGTCGGAGGAGCCTCCTCTGCCCCAGCAGGTCTCCTCCAAGGGCAGAGCCAGACTTCCCTCCAAGGTGGTTCCCCTACAAAGTACACCAACACCCTCCACCTTCCCTGGAGCTTTCCAAAGGCAAGCATCTAGGGCTGAGCCATGGAAATGCTGGACAGTAGGCTGGGAAGCACATGCTATAAATACCCCAGCCTCCCCACAACACCCACAAGTGTAGACCTGGGCAGTCCACACAGCATAGTGAGCACCATGGACTGAGCCTTTGAGTGGGCAGTTCCCTAAGGGATCCGGGTTCCATTCTTAGCTCTGATGTGGCCACTTAATAATAACCTTGTAAGCTTGGGCCAATTGTAAAATTTCATCATCCAGTCTTAACTGCATAAAAGTATTATCCGCCCCATGCAGTTGTTGTGGAGAATAAATGAACTAATATGCATGAACTAGAGTTTGTGAACGTGTGAAGCCCTACACAAATTCTAGCTACTGTTATTTCACGTGGGCACGCACGCTCATGCCAGCGTGGTCCTTGAGGAACTCCAGAAGAAGGAACTCACTCGGCCATATTTACATGGGGCCAGCTAAACTGCAAAAAAAAAAAAAAAAAAAAAATCAATCAATATACTTCCTATTCTTCTTCTAGCTCCAAATGTTATCCATTAATAGGCGGCTTCCGACTTACATGGAACACTTGTAAAGACAGTGATTCTGGGACCTTCTCCTAGACCCACAGAATCCTAAGCACGGTAATAACCCCCAAAGCTCTTGTGTTCAACGAGCTCTCCGGGGGATTCTGACACGCACTCGGGTCTGGGAACCAACCACACTCCTCTGGGCAAGATGTGCAAATTTCAGAAATAGATCCGTCACGGCAATAAAATCGTTCTGGCGCCAAGGACTCTTTGTCTCTCCATCTCTTTCTCCAGATACGTGTGCCAGACACAAATACACACAACAAATATATGTGGACATGTGAAGTCAGACAAACAGGTGAAAAACAGGAAGGAGAAATATACTAATAAGGGTGCCTGATAATAAAAGGAATCACGATTTTAGAAGTCTATAGAATTTGTGTTTCTAAAGAACACAGAAAATGGGGAAAAAACAGAAATAAGCAATAAAGACAAAAAGCAAGGGGTCAAAACCAGAAGGCCGCCCTCTTCCATGCCTGCACAGCACTGTGCCCAGAATTCCAATATCAGACTACTCCCTCCACCCCACCCACTACTCATCTGTTTGTAATTCTGCCTCAACCAGGAATTTGTGAAGCTTCCCACCTCCCTGGAAGGGGGCAGGGACCCAGTGTCCTCATCCCAGCAACCTTCAAACCTAGCACAGAGCCAGGCACACAGCTGCATTCGAGAATTATGTGTTCAGCGCACACTAGAAGGAAAGGCGGGTAAGGATGAAAGACAGAGTGCACAAAGAGGGATAGAGATTTCTTGTCCCAGCTCCCTGGTGTAAACTAAGAATAAGTAAGCTTAAGGTAATGAGGTTCAACGCAAAACAGGAGAGAGTTCATGTCCCTGCAGGCTTCATTAACCGCATCACAAGGAGCAGACCCACCCCGGGGGAAAAAGAAGAAAAGCTCTCCGGATCTACAGGCAGGTCTGAGGTGAGAAAATTGATCCAGTGCTCCAAAGGCTGTTTGAAATCACCAGTCTGATCTCAACACTCCCCTGCCTGCTACTCCTCCAAGGGCCCCTAGCACCCACAAGGTCCTACTCAATCCGACCCTTATCCACCTGCCCTCAGTCTCATTCGTGCCATCAGCCACGTGGTCTATGCTCAAATTATGCCAAACTCACACAACCTGCTGTGTCATTCCTCTGAGCCTGTTGGGTACAGTTAACCTCTACCTGGAATGCCCTCCCTACCTCCTGGCAAACCCACTGTTCATCCTTCTCAACTCAGTTCTGTTACATCCTCCTCCTCCAGGAAGGCCCCAGGCTCCCATGACGCCCAGAGACATGAACCCTGCTGGCCCTCTGCAAACTGGAGGGTCCTGTGCCCTTTCTGAGCAAATTTCCTATGCCCAGAGAGCAAGTTCTGCATCTCTGTACCCATAGCCCCTAACACACTTTTTGGCACACAGCACACTACCAATAAACTAGGCATTAGCGAGATCCCAAAACCTACATGCGAGAACACTTAGCTAAAAGGGGATCTGAAAGACACAGCTTAATATAGTGGAAAGATTTTGAATATCTGAGGTCTGAGTTCGAATCAGAGTGACTAAGGCAAGGTACAAAGACTGAACTTGCTTCTTAATCTATGAAATTAGGATACCACCCAACTTACACAATGACTTAGGAAGAAGCACCCACAGTGTACCAGACACAGAGTGGGTCCTCTGTACCGAACTTACTGGGGAGACTCCCCTCTCGCTCCCTCCCCCCTTTCATTAGCTTCCTGCTTCAGACCATAACCTCCTCCAAGGGCTTTTTCCCAGTCCCTGGAGGGCTGCTCTGGACCCCGTTCATAAATGATGCCTGCCTGGCCCGGAACCCCCAGGCCTCCTTCTATGTCCCGTGGCGAGGTCTGTGAAAGAGGAGCAGGAGAAATGGGGGCTCCGAATGACAGGTAAGAGTGAGCCCGAAGGGAGAACCTTCTGCCTGCGCTGGGAGGAACCGGCTGGGCAGGAGTTGGAAAAGCCACTTCGATCCTCATTTCCCCAACTCCCCACCAACACCAAGGCGTCTGCTTTTACAGGCTCCTCAGTGGCGTTCAGGGCACATTCAACTTCCCACGCAGCTGGAGAGCTCGGGGACAATTAGAAAGCCGGGTGGCGACAGGCCGGTGGGCCCCGGCAGCAAGCTTGCAGGAGGCTGCACGCGCTCGCCCGCGATGCACACGCGCGCACGGCGCACCCCGGGCCTCCGGCCTCAGCTGCGAGAAGGAAGGAGGTCAGCGCCTCGGCCAGACTTCTCGCGGGCGCCAGCACCCGCCTGCCCTGCCCCCCGACCCGACCGCCCGCTACTCGCCGCGGCGTCCACGGACCGCCACCCCCGGGCGGCTGGTCTGCAGCGCCCCCTCCGCCCCGGGACCCCCGAGCGCTGCCCAAGTTCGGCGCCCCTCTCTGTCCGCGAGCGCGCGCCCGCGACCCACACCCACTCCCACTCCCACGCTCCGCGGGTCCCGCGGTGCCCAGAGCTTCTTAAAATCCAGAAATACCGCCCTGTGGCCGCATCCGGCGCCCAGTTACCTGCTCGCGGCACCCAGACCCTCTCCCCGGCTTCCCGGGAGCCCGCGAGCCCGGCGCGCGGGCTGCGCGCACTCCTGCAAACCAGTGCCCTGCGCCCACCACGCCGCCCAAGCCCGTACCTTGGGGGTCGGCACTTCAGGTCCCGGCGGCACCTCCAACTTCTTCTTGGTTACCCAGAAGAACAGCAGCACGGTGATCCAGAGCACCCCGAAGATCGGCAGCGCCAGGCGGCGAGTCAGACGCCGCATGGTCCCGTTTGCCTCGCCTTCTCCGCGGCGCTACGCCCCTGGGGCACCCCCTGGCGGTCAGGGTCGGAGGGGCAGGAGTCCGAGAGAGCCGCGGCCCCGGGATCCCGGTGCAGGGCCGGCGGGAAGCTGCTAGGCAGGGGCCCCGCCCGCTTCGGAGAAAAGGGAGCAGGGGCAGGGGTCTCGGGGCGCAGAGCGGCAGGGAAGGACCGAAGGGCAGCCAAGCTGGACACCCGCTCCCGCCGGAGAAGCGCAGTGGCAGCCGAGATGCTCCCCGAGCCGCCGCCGCCGCAGCCTCGCCCGCCGCCGCCGCCGCGAGGGAAACGGACTGGAGCTGCGGTGAGGAAAGAATCCGAGGCTGTGCCCGGCACCCCGGGAGGAACACAAGGGAGGAGGGAGGAGAGGGAGCGAAGGGAGAGCGTGGGCCCGACAGAGCGACTCCGAGGAAGCCCGGGCGGGAGCGAGCGGGGCTCTGCAAGGGGGCGCTACCGCCGCCCGCCGACCGAGGCGCACCGTGCTGCTCTGGGGCCGCCCGAACCGAGCCCCGCACGCAGCTCCCGGGCCGGCCTGGGCTGGGGCGGGGCCGGGCAGGAACTGCGCCCCTTTAGCCCCGCCACCCCAGAGGCCAGCTGGGACCTCGGGGCTGACCCGCGCCTGGCAGAGTGGGGCCTGGGAGGACTTTCCCGCTCGCCGCGGGGGCTGCACGTGGCGCTCACTCCCGGGGCCCGCCCCCAATGCACCTGCTTTCCGGGAGCCGGCGTGGGACCGTGGGACCGTGGGACCGTGGGATGGTGGGACGGTGGGACGCGAGCGCTGGCGGAGCTGCTCCCCCAACCATGGTTCGTTGTCCTGGGCCGCTCAGGCCCAAGGCCGAGTTCGGCCAGCTCCCCAGGGTGTTTCTACGCCTGCCTGCAGGTGCCTGGCAACTTTTTCCGCTTAATGGAACGATGGAACGCTGAGCAGGTCTAAAATTAACTTTAAAGAAATCTGTTTTAAAATTAAGCCTCAATTATCTCCTTAAGGGTTTTCTCTCCCTGTAAGCATCAGGGCTCTGTGCCTGTAAGGAAGCAGGGGTCCAAAGTTGTGCCAACTCATGGTGTACCTGGAAAATGACCCTGGGAAAGCCGCCTTTTCCCAAACGCCCTTGGAAAGTGCGTTCTCCTCCTTTTTGCAGATGCAAACTATTTGGGTCTAGATGCAGAGCAAATTAGGGATTGGATTCCCGTGTAGGCCTCCACTAGGCTGGAATCACGGTACTATCACTGGACGAGGGGTTCCTAGACTGGGTCAGATTTACCAGCCGTGTGAATATTGGCCAAGTCCTTTACCTTTCCCCAGCCTTGGATTCTTCACCCATACAGTGGTGGGGATGGTAATACTTCTGACAATGAGGGAATAGTTGTGAAAGCTGAATTCGAGGTGCCGGTGTTATTCTGATCATCTGATCCCTCAAAGAGGGGTATGAAAAACTCTGTCCTGCCTGGAGGACAGCGGTTGCCAGAAAATGCCAGTGCCATTTTCATGTCCCCAGCCAGAGCTGGAGGGGAGCTGACTGATGGGGAGGCGCGGATGATGTAACTAGCACTGTCTAGCACCCACCCCAGCCCCCACCACCTGCCTCTCCCTGCAGAGTTTGGCAGAGGGGGAGCCCCATACCATGTCTGGAGGTGGGGCAGGTGTGGAGCAGGACTCTGGAAATCATTCTCCAGTAAAATAGAACCCCCAAGAAGTGGAGTCAGATATGGAGGAATCTGCCAAAAGCACCCTGTGCTTGGTACCTGCTCAGCCAGCCACAGGACAGTCCTGCCCCACAGCCCCAATGAGTCCTTGGCCAGGCTGTGGATAAAAACTTTTGGGTTGGGAACAGAGATGGAAATCTAAGAGCACACAAAAGCTGAACACTCTTGGCAGCCTGTCCTAAGGTTCGGCTGAACTCTCAGACCATCACTTAGAACCTGGGGGCGGGGTGGAGCATGGGTCAGGGGGAAGGATGGGGGCAGGGAGGGGGGTTCCAGGACTCAACTTTATTAGAACTCTGCACAGTGAAGTGTTGAGGTTGGCTCCCCAGCCGCCGCTCTGGCTGGGTGAAAATCCAGGTAGATCACTATAATGGGAGGGGTGAGGGGAGCAGAAGGAGAACCCATCCCTGCAGCATCTCGAGCCCTCTGCATCTCTTCCAGGGGCCTCACCTCGGCCTGCAGGCTCAGGCTGGCACAGTGTGCTCCGCAGTCTCTGCAGGGCACCCCCAGGCAAGCCACGGAGATGCTCTTGGCTCCAGGCGGGAGCTGCCGCACCGGCCTGTAGTCCATTGCTCAGCGCTTTGTGACGCTGCTCCTGGGTAACAGATGGTCGACACTTACACAACTGCCAAGCTTTAGAGATGGTGCCTGCTGCGAGGGGCTGAGGTGCATCTGGGGAAACTGAGGCCCTGGGTTTCCCACAGCAGCTCCACACAGGGACTGCAATGTCTGGGAGAGCAGGGAGTGCCTTCCGAGGCACCTGCTTCTTGAATCCTTATTTTGTCCTCTACTCAAGTGGAGATGATTCCCTGGGCCTGTGGAAGCTGTCAAGGGAATCCAGTTTTGCCAAGTGTCATTACCTGATCCAGCCAAAAGCCATATTAGTCTGGGTTGTCAGACCAAGAACTGTCATCAGGATTGAAATCCACTTCAGATGGGACTTGAAACATCTGGAAGCCAGGTGAGTCCCCACACAGGACCCAGCCCCATAGGTCTCTTCCAGGACCCAGCACCGGGTCCCCCGAGCTCTGGCGGATATTTAAAACTTTAATAACCAGCTTAAGTAATGCAGAGCACAGTTGATCGCAGTGGGGGATTATCTATTGTTGGTGATTAATCCAAGTTACTTTTTTTCTCATCACAGCTTATACGGGGAGGAAAAGCTCCTAGCAAAAGATTTAACATAGCAGGAAATAAGATGAATTAAACAACTACACTCATTAGGAATAAGGAATTAGGAAGATTCCCATGCCCTAAAACAGATCCGCCTCCCTGGTCTTGACGTTCCTGAGCCAGTTCCTCATTTCTCTGGGTCTCAGTTTCCCCATCCATAACGTCATGCCCTCTCAAAGGCCCTTCCAGCTCATGCACGGAGGGTCCTAACCTTCCTCACCCCTGGATCAGGACTTCTCTGATACTCCTGTCGTTGGCAAGTTCCGTGTAAGCTGTTCTCTCCTCACAGCTGAAGACATTAGAGAGGAAATTGGGTATTGGAGCAGATGTGAGTCATTCATGTTCGTATAAAAACTATGGAATAAAACCCATTATGGCCCCGGAAAGCTGTGTAAAGCAGCATATGGAGCAAATGTAAGCTGGAAACAGGAAGAAGCTGGGAAGTCCAAGGCACATGCTCTCCAGTGGCTTTGGCTTTGGGCTTTCACACTTTTCCTTCTGGTTTCCTTGAGCCGTCCTCCCGCCATTCTCGCCGAGCTCGCTGCGGAGCCTGCAGCCTTTTGTTCCTTTCAGATCCGGTTTCCTGCATCCTTCCTCTCTGCCCACTGTGTCACTTAAGGGAGAGAGTGTGCGTGCATGCGGGTCTTCCATCTGCATGCTTATTAGACCTGTCACCACCAGCGAGATGCCCTCTGTGCCAACCTAATGAGATTTTTACCCACAGAGGCCCCAGGCAGCTTTCTGTTGAGGTCTTTCCCCCTTTCGGGCCATGGGGAGAGGTAAATGGGACGGGCAGACTATGGCACAGTGGAGAGAGGGGATGTGCGCCTACTGGCCCAGCCCTGGCAGGTGGCCCTGGCAGCAGAAGGAGCACACCAAGAAGTCAGAGATGTCTTGTATTTATTCCACAATCATACAGACATAGGTCTTCGGGCCGACCCCTGCAGTCTGTTCTGTTCAAGTTCTCCAACTGTAAATAATACATCAGCCCCTTTTCCTCTGTGTTCCTCTCCCTTTTCCCTGCCACTGCAAATTCTGTCACAACCACATGCCCCAAGTCTCCTGCAAGGCCTTTTGATAAAGTGAGTGAGAATAGTTTCAGCTGCATGGGAAATGAGCACAAGCCATTGCCAACCTCCCTCCCTCCTCTCTCTGCCACGTTGGTGCATCTTTGTCAGAAGAATAAAGCCACTGGCTTTTCCTCTCATCTTTGATGAGTAGATGGGTGGCTTTATCTAAGACATCTGAGAATCACCTTTCTGGATCTTTCTCTATCCATTAAACAACTCTTCACCATCCCACTACCTTCCGCCCCTCCTCCCTTTTGTTCCCTAGCTGCTGCTTCTTTCATTATTTGAAATGCCCCCAAACTTTCTTTGTTTCTTCCCCAAATACCAAGCGGAGAACTTACCATTGCCACAGTGATAGGTCTTCACCGGTTGTAGAAAGTGATTCGGTCTCCAGTGGTAGAGTCCTGCCTTGACCTGAGCCATGAACCACCCCCACACTGCTACCCTGAAGAAAGTACAAAGGTCTAGTTGCATGAAGGGGTGACCCAATTAGCTTAAAGAAAAGTAGAGGAAAATTCTTCAACCTGAATTACCTAGAAAAATCTCTGAAAGAGGGGAGCACAAGCAGAAGAAATGGAGGGATTCAAAGACAGCTGTCATTTACTCCCCAGGTCCCCAGAATTTCAGATGGCCAGCTCTGACAGCCATCTGCATCATCTCTGACTGTCAAAGACAGTCCTTCGGAGGCTTATGCTTAGAGGCACCTGTGAAAGGTGGGAGGGCTGGAGGCCCAGAAGGAACAGAACTGTGTGGGTTCTTTCCAATCTGGCAGGATCAGCAGCAGCGAGAGGAACCCAGCATGGGTTCCAATGGGACAAACCTCCTTCCCAGGACAACTTCCAGGGGCCAATGGCAGATTCTGTAACCAGGTCATTAGTGGATGTTAGATATCAAGCAGGGTGACCGCATGTCCCAGGTTGCATGAGAAAATCCTGGTTTCCTCCTACTTTCCCGGCATGAGTATTAACAGTGCCCCCTTTGACTGATAAGAAATTGCTATTTTAGACAATACATTAGATGACCACGCTAACGGACAGGAGGGCTTCTGATGATGTTGCCAAACACGAGATTGATTTTCTTAGGTAACTGAACAGGGGGGTCTTTGCTGTTAAAAGTTCTTTTGTGTGGGTGCTGAGCTCAAGGTAATCTAAATGTGCATGTGGGGCACTTCTAGGAGTAAATGATATTCAAGACGTTTCTCCAAAGAGGAGGCAATGTGGACAGACTGAGCGAGCTTTAAATAGGAAACAGTTCTATGGCCCACGTCAGGGTCCGATCCCGTTTACCGCCTGAAGGCATTTTACGCACCTAGCCGCTCACACATCCCAGAAAGCAGCCAGGTGTCCCTTCAGAGGGCAGGGCTTCCTGACATCAGACCCTAATTATCCCTCCAGCCACCTCTTCCTGTCACCCCTCCACAGGCCACGAAAGAAACATGAACAAGTACAATAAGATAGGGTTAGGGACCCAAGAGCATAAGTAAAGTGGGAACACTTTAAAATGGGGCACTTGGGTGGCTCAGTGGGTTAAGCCTCTGCCTTCGGCTCAGGTCATGATCTCAGGGTTCTGGGATCGAGCAGGGATCCTGCTTCCCCCCTCTCTCTCTGCCTGCCTCTCTGCCTACTTGTGATCTCTCTGTCAAATAAATAAATAAAAATCTTAAAAAAATAAAAGAATTAAGTGGGAGCAATGGAACTGACATTCAACCTTCGTGCTGAGGACACAGTTTTGGGGGGAGGGTGCAAGCCACACATGGAAGCAGTTCCAACTGATCATTGACAGTGGAGATGATTGCAAGAGTTTTCCAACTTTTCAACAGGAATAGAAGTCCAGATAACTATGAGACATCTCCTGGATTTTAACTATTGGTAACTAATTCAATTCCCACCCTTGGGGAGGGGGGAAGACAATCAGGTGGGCTAAGTTAAACAGATGTCCAGTCCGGAGCCAGCCCGCTGCTGGCCGGTTTACAACCCATCCTTCAGCCGTCAATGTTTTAATAAGCCCTGATATTTCCCAGGCACCGCCATTCTATTGACTTAGAACAGATACACGCCGTTCAGGCCAAGGGGAAATAATGGATCGCACTGTTAGGGTCAGAAGGGGCCTTCCAGAACATCTAGTTCAATGCTCCTTGCTTTGTAATTAAGAAAAGTGGATCCTGAGAAGCTACATGATCTAGCTACAGCAAGAAAACAAGTTTGTTACTAAAGCTTGGGTTATCATGTATCTAGCCAGATCCACCCCCCCCCAACCCCCCAAATTCCCCAAGCCATGTCCTTCGAGTGAAACAGGGAGCTAAGGCACTTTGCAGGGGGGCACTGCTAAGCCCAGAGATTTCCAGGTAATCAGTAGAGCAATCAACAAATCCATCGGGAGTGCAGATTCTGGACAATTTCCTGCAAGGAATAGAAATACAAGGACTGTGTCCAGCTCTCGAGAAAGTGGAAGCTGTCATTAGGGAGCAGGCTTGAGGGTTCAAAGACCTCGTTCCTCCTCTCTGTTGAGTTTCCAGGGAGTGATAACAGGAGTCTCAGGGACAGGCTCTTAGGCCCACCAGAGAAATAGCTACATTGCAACAGGAAAAATTATTTTTCTAGCCATACTCTGCACCTGTCTTCAGTTTCTTTCTCTAAGTGCTGTACAAATATTAATTAAACATAGACTATTTGAAAAGTGCTTTTAGCATTTGAACTCGACTGGGTTGCATCAGAGGATGGTATTAATATCATCCCCCTATTGGCAAAATGCTATTTTTTAAAAAGAAAAACTCCTTCCCTTTTGCAGTTTTCCTCCACACAGACAATTTATTTTGCCCATCCTCTGGCTATTTCACCTTTTGTGTCATCATTTTCATGAGACAAGTGAAAATAATATTTCTCTTGTGCTCCGAAGAGCCAAATCCCTTTTTCTAGCTTGATCCGAAGAAGGCGGGATTGCCCCGTAATGGAAAAAAGCCTGATGTACAGTTCAAGCACAAATCCCCAGGGAGAAATAATGCATCTCTTTGAAAAAAAAAATAGCTTATACTTATGAGGTAGGAGATTTTCAATTTATAAAGGTTTCCTATTTCCTTCAATTGCCAGGATAACTGCATTCCAGAAAGGTTAGGCTTCGCGTCCGTAAGGCAGACCCACCTCTTGGATCCTGAATGTAAATTCTAAAGCGATGAGGGCTGATAAGATTTCCTCTGAATCCCTGCACCACTGCCCCAGGGATTCTGAGGCCACGAGGATCCAAGGGTTAAAATCCATTACCCCAAGAGATGGCCAAGTTCCTCTCACTGATTTCTTCCCCCATCACGGCTCTCTAGGCCTGACTTCCAAATTGATTTCCTTAATAACTATTAAAGATCTTTTTAATTAAACCAGGCATCCTCTTCCTTGGCAAACTTTTCTTGATGACATCTCTGGTTAATTAAAGGTTTAAGCTGCAAAGACGTATTACATAAGAACAAGGGAAGCTGCCTTGTGCCACAGGAATCAGGGCTCCACTGAAGGGCTGCTCCCACCTTCCTTCATGGCAGAAGGAGCCCCAGAAAGTGTTCACCGTAAAGGTGGTTGGGGGAGGAGGGAGAGTGGTTAATTTTTCTGTCTCCTGACATTCAATTTCTCCTCTCAGGTTTGCGGGGGAACTTTTTATCAGGTGTTTTTCATTAAAAGCCCCATCCATTTTGATTACAATTCACTGATGCTGACAAAACTTTTTCACCTTTCCATCCGAAATTCCTGAAGTAGTTGATACGTAGGGTAATCCGGGAATGACAAAAAAAATTTCACCCAACAATAAAATATAGCCCCCTCTACAACAGAATATAACAGGTCCTCAGAAGAAGAAGGGAAATTGTATATGTATTTGCAACAGTAAATTGCTCTGATCATTTATCTTCTTTATCCTGGTTCATTTTTGTTTTAAATTTCTTTCCCCAAAACCTTCCTTTAAAAATGGTAGAACAGGAGGGCGCCTGGGTGGCTCAGTGGGTTAAAGCCTCTGCTTTCAGCTCAGGTCATGGTCCCAGAGTCCTGGGATCGAGGCCCACATCGGGCTCTCTGCTCAGCGGGGAGCCTGCTTCCTCCTCTCTCTCTCTGACTGCCTCTCTGCCTACTTGTGATCTCTCTCTCTATCAAATAAATAAATAAAATCTTTAAAAAAAAAATGGTAGAACAGGAGAACCTGGGGGCCTCAGTCATTAAGCGTCTGCCTTTGGCTCAGGTCATGATCCCAGGGCCCTAGGATGAAGCCACACATCAGGCTCCCTTCTCAGTGGGAAGTCTGCTTCCCCCTCTCCCACTCGCCCTGCTTGTGCTCCTCTCTCACTGTCACTCTCTCTGTCAAATAAATAAAATCTTTAAAAACTAAAAATAAATAATAAAATTGGTAGAATAAGGTAAGGTGTGCAAGATGTCGTTGGGGGAATGGAACTTTTCTTCATGCAAAGTTCAGTACCTCTTAAGTTGGAAATCAAACCTGTGACCTTGGCTTTTTCGTCGTTATTATCAAAAATATGGGTCTCAAACCTAGATGCACATTATTAGAATTATCTCTGATGGCTGTCAAATCAGATAGCTATGTCTCACCCTAAGCCTGCTGAAATTCCCCAAGTGATGTTTCTAGGCTCCCAAGTTTGGGAACTACTGGCCTTAGTCCCTAGGGTCCAATTGAGTTTGTTACACTTCTAGGCCTGCCTGGAAATGAGAAAGATGGCCTGTTAGATCAATATTTTGGCTCTGCCGATGACTCAGACAGACAAAACAAAGAAAAAGGAAATAGAACCTTGCCAGTATTGCTGGGGAAAAGTGGATCCAATTCTAATGAGACACCAAGGAGGGAATTAAAAAGACTTTTCCACTTATGTACTGTCATTGGTAAGTGCAGCTCCATAATGGTTCTCAAACCAGCAGAGCGAATCAGAATCACCTGGAGAAAGATTTACTAGTCATTTTACTATAGAAGTTCTCAAACACACAGATAGATTATATCCACTCAACGGCCACACCTATAACATACCCACCACCTAGATTCAGAAGTGGTTTACATTTGGCCATATACACGTGGGCCTGCACAGGCATGCACACACAGTTCCTGAGCCCTTAAAAAATACATTACAGACATCATGATACACAACACTAAAACAATAACCCTGAATAACCCCCAAATACTTCAGCACACAGTTGTAAAATTAGTGACATCCTGGGCAGAACCACAACACCATTATCACGCCTAACTGAATTAAAAATAGTTTCCTAAGATAATTGGACACTTAGTCCGTAAGCAAATTTCTAGGGGACTTAAAAAGACAGACCAAAACAAAACAACGAAGTTTCTTGTCCAAATTCCCAAAAATGTTTATCCAGGGAGGTGACAGCTGTGCTCTGAAGAGACACTATTGTAAGGTGACTAATTAAGAACGCTTGTCTTTCTGATAGCTGAGCTACGGTTCACTGTTTATACCGGGAAATTGCTGGGCGATTTGTATGGCACTCAACAGTCCTTATTTCATGTGATCTCTTTGCAAAGCTACTCTAAGGTGGGTGGAAGTGACGAAGCAGGCGGGGACAAGAATCATTACCCGTAGATCACAGTGGCCGCGTGGACTCCTACTCTGGCGTAATGAACAGAGAGCACCGAGCGGAGGGTCTGACCCCGGGAATCCTAGTTCTCAACTCTGCCTGTGGGACGCAGGGCATCGGACAGCCCCCTTCTCTGGAGTCTTCAGCTGTAAACGGAAGAACTAAACCGATGGTCTCTAAGATTCTTTCTGCTTCCACCTTCCTTCAATTCAATGTATCTCTGAGTCCTCTTTCAAAACCCTTGATTCATCTCCTCTCAGTTCCATAGCAAATGTATACATGGGTGTATTGAGTCATCAGGAAACACCCACTAATAGAATGTTGTGGAGAAAGAGGTGGAGTTGACAAAAATTCTCCCACTTGCGATGGCCAAATATAGCCAGGTCCCTTAAGCTCAAGGAGGGTGTGAGCCAATACTGAGAAACATTTCAGTAAGTTAGGTGGGACAGGGTGAGCCTGTGGAAGATTCTCTCTCATCTGCCCAGGCTGGGAAGGCAGCCTCCCAGAGCAGAAGGCAGCAGGCCGGGACGCTGGGCATTTCCTTGTGGGTCTGGCTGGCCTAAGGCCACAAGTGTAAGAGGAAAGGGCACATTTCTGTAGAGTCTGAGCCTCCTTTTCCTCGTTCTAAAGCAAACTCAAAAAAATCTAAGAGCATGTTCCTGGTAGAGTCAACAGCTTCTAAGCAGAAAGGAGCTAGTCAGCTGGAGATCCCCCTTCTATTTTACAAGGGACCCCAGTGTTCTCACCCTTGCCTGTCTAACAAGGGCTCCATGTTTCCTTAACCCCCTGCCAGGCTCCCCAGCATTCCCCAGAGCTGGTCCGCAGCAGACTGCTGTCTGACAGGTGAGGACCGGAACTACTTAAAATTCTTCACTGAGGGAGAGACTTGGATTTTATATGTATTGTGTGAATTTTTTACAAGTAGAACATATTCATGCATTGCTTGTATAATTAAAAATAAATAATTAAAATCTTTGATGGCTGATGGGTTTTTCTTTTCAGACTCTTCAAAGACAAAGCAATCTCCAGGGTACAGCCTTGGCTCCGAGGTTTTTACTGGTAGGATGTGTGGTTGGGGGTGGGGATCAGGAGTGTGTGTGTGTGTGTGTGTGTGTATGGTGGGGGGTGGGGGTGTGATGGGGGGTGTCTGTGGTGGGTGTGGTGTGTGTGTAGTGTGTGTATGTGCCATGGTGGGTATGTTGTATGTGGTGTGGTGAGGGGTAGGTATGTGGTTTTGGGGGGTACAGTGGGTGTGGTATGATGTGTGTGGTGTGTGTGCATGTGGTGGGGCGGTCTGAGGATGTGATGTGTGTGGCAAGGGGATGTGATGTGTGTGGTGTGGTGCGGTGGGTGACGTGTGTGTGGTGTGGGCGGATGTACTTGGGGGTGTAGTGTGGGGGGGATGTGGGGTGTACGGGGATGTGTGGGGGGATGTAGGGCAGTATGGTGTGGATGGTGTGGTGTGTGTGGTGTGGGAGTGTGTGTAGGAGGTGTGGGGTGGTGTGTGTGTGCACCTGTGTGTGTACGGAGTGGTGTGGGCTCCAGCTTACAGGAACGGACAGTGCTAACAGGACAACAGAAGTGCTTGAATGTGTATATGCAGACCACGCTGGTGCGGGAGGAGCAGCAGGAGAACTGAGGCTGGGTAACTATGGCGGACCCTGGACAAGCCGTGCAAGATGGGAGAAAAGACATGGGCTAAAGGACCAAGTCCACCTGATTCTCTGGGTCTCTGTCTCTGTCTCTCAACCTCTCATGACCTCTCACAGACTATCTGCTCTTCTTACCCTCAGCACAGCCAGGCCTGTCCAGCTGGGAGCCAGGCCCTCACAACGTCACTCTCGACACCCCCACCGGAGGCGGTGAGCATGTATCTTCTTCACAATCCTTTTCCCTCATTACAAACTTTATCACCACTAGCAGCCTCTCCTCAGCCTTTAGGGATGGAACTCGCCAGTGGTCAGGGTGACTGGCCTGAGATTGGAAAGCCCACAGTCTCACAGATCAGAGTTAAAATCTAGAGCTTTCTGTCCTAGAGAAGCCACACACTCCAGGAATGAACCCTCTTCACGGAGAGTCAGACAGGGAAGTGACCTTCAAGATCAGCTGGCCGGTGCCCTGATTCTTTCTAGTTGCCTTCGGAGGAGCATTGGGTGGTCTGGTTTAGTGACACCCCCCCATCCTAGAATCAGCGGAGGTGGTCACCGTCTCTCAAAAAGATGGAACTAGAAAGGACAAGTTCTATAACCTCAAGACTGAATAAAAGGCATCCAGACCAATGAAGGCAAAAGAGGCAGACCATTGACCTATGGTGTCAATCTCACTTAGTGGTTTAGCTTACGGATGCTGGAGTCAGAGGCCTGTGTTCAAATCCCAGCTCAGCCAGCAGCTGTGGCTACTGATCTCTCTGTCCCCCAGGGTCCCCAGGTTGGAGTTGGTCAGACAGAACCTCTGGTTCTCATCTGGGACTTGCTGCTTCTTATCTGTGTGATGTGGGCATGTTATGTAGCCTCTCTGAATGTCAGTGTCACCATCTGAAAAACAAAACGGCATTCAGAATATCTCCTGGGGGCTTGTTGTCAGGGTTTAGAGACAGTGGATACAACGTCCCTGGTACAGAAGGTAACCACATCCGTCACTGCTGCTCAGGACCACGTGAGGCCGGCTAGAGGGGCTGGCACCCTGAGGACAAGGACCACGTCTTCTGCACCTTTGCATCCCTCACCACGTAGTGACACAATGAAAATACTCAGCACCATGTTTGTTCAATACATTTTTTTTTGAAGATTTTGTTTATTCATTTGACAGAAAAAGAGAGAGCACAAGCAGGTGGAGGGACAGAGGGAGAGGGAGAAACAAATTCACTGCTGAGCAGGGAGCCCGATGCAAGGCTTGATCCCAGGACCCCGGATTCATGAACTGAGCAGACGTTTAACCGACTGAGCCACCCAGGCACTCCTGTTCAATACATTTTTTTTTTTAAGCGAGCATCTCCTTCTACTCCATCGACAGCCCTACAGGAGGGAATGGGAAGTGGTAGGTTCTGGAAATGGAGCACCCACTCCACCCCTCTGGGGATAAGCCATATTGACAACTCCGGTGGGCATATGACTTGTGTCTGGCTGCTTACATCTGAACCACTTTCTGTTTTAGAGGAATTCCCCCACCTCCATGAGGGACTGAACCGGTCTATCTTGGGAGTTGAAAAGACCAGCCACTGCCCTTTCTAGCCTCCCTTGCAATGAGAGCCCAGATTTACAATCTCAAAACTAGAAACCAGTTTGCCAAAGTTTTCCGTGGGAGCTGATAAGACAAGAGAGCGCTGGGAGACGTGAGAGCAGGAAGGTTGAATTTCAGGGGGCAAAAGAGGCATGGTTGTGGCAGCGGTGGCGGGAGCAGTGGTGGCCGCATACCTGCCGGACGTGGCAGCCGGGCGCACACTGGCACGCAGTTCTGTAAGGGTAACGGTAGCTTTGCTCAGTGGACCAGTTCTGCAGTGCGATGCTCGGTGTACCCCTGGAAGCTTCACCCCAATTCCTCTCGATATTCTGTTTCTGCTCTACCAGTCACGGTAATCTCCTGTAGCTTCCAACCCCAAACTTGACAGATCTAGCAAGGGACGGAATCTCTGCAGTTCAGTTTCCTCATCTTTAGAAGGAGGTTCATGCCTTAGGGACAGGAGGAGGAAATCTATGCCAAGCGTCTGTCACCAGAGGACTCAATAAATATTATTTTCCTATAGCGTAACTCCGGTGGCAGCCACAAAATTGCCTTGTGTTCCTTTTTTGACTTTGGAGTGTTGGTGTACCCTGGGGGTCCACACAGTTCTAGAGAGATCCTATCTTGTCAGTTGGTTCTCTAGCTAGAGTGAGGTCATGAGGCCAAGAATAAATCATACCATGTACACATTTGTATGTCAAATAAACCGTATGCATTTCTATGTCGCATCGCTCAGAGCCATCAACAACGATCTGTATGAGATGCACCCGGGTTGAGGACCAAAAGTGGCCCTCATAAAAAAAAAAAAAAAAAAAAAAAAAAAAAACCCAAAAAAAAATCACACAGTTTTTTTAAAGTTTCCCCAAATCGCCCAGATGAAATGGGATGATCCTGGTACAAATATTCTTTTAAAAGCTTTTAAGACTAATTCCTTGCATTTTCAAGATTCGCTGAACTGGCATTAAAAAAAAAAAAAAAACAGTTGCAGAGTTATTACCTCTTGACACCTCTTTTACTCACAGACTGGTTGGGTTTTGCCCCTTGGTTAAGGCCTCTGCCCTTTACGGCCATCATCAGTGGTGATAAAGAGCCCGTGCTCCGACCAGGGAGCCTTAACAGAAATTCTAGAGAGCTTATCACTGTTGTAGACTCACCTTGTGGATTTGTAGATGACTTTGAAATTTGTTAAGTGCAAGAAAGGAAAACCACTCATACTGGCTTAAGCAAAAAGGAGGAATTCATTGGATATATAGCTGAGTAGCTAACATAAGGACAGTAAGGATATAGGGACAGCCAACTCTCAGAAGAATTTCTCTCTCTGTTTTTCTAGCACCACATGAAGCCTTGCTACGAATCCTCTCAGCGGCTGTTTTCATTATATCCCCCTGGATAGCCACGTGGATGGGTCCCTTATTCTTTTTTTTTTTTTTTAAGATTTTATTTATTTGACAGACAGAGATCACAAGTAGGCAGAGAAGCAGGCAGACAGAGAGAGAGGGAAGCAGGCTCCCCGCTGAGCAGAGAGCCCTATACGGGGCTCGATCCCAGGACCCTGGGACCATGACCCGAGCCGAAAGCAGAGGCTTTAACCCACTGAGCCACCCAGGTGCCCCTGGGTCCCTTGTTCTACCTTCTTCCTTGTCAAAAATAGTAGCCTCACGACCATCAATATCAATCTCTATGGCCTTCGGGCTTTCTTTTCCTTCACAGCACTTACGATGGCCTGAGCATACAGGCTATGTTTATTTATTCTAGATCTCTCCCTTGCCCCACTAGAATGCAGACCCCTATGAGGAAAGGGACGTTGGTTTAGGCAACATTGCATCATCTGTGCCCTAAAGAGAGTATGATGCATAGAAGGTGCTCATCGAATAGTTTTAAATGAATAAAGAATGAATGAGAGAGGGAATCCTCCTTCTCTCCCCAGTCTTGTTCTCTGCTTCTGGGTGCTCATAGAACAAAATGGCTGCCTAGCACTAGTCTCTGTGACCTCCCCTGAGTCCCCTCCCCAATTCAAGCTCCTGATTATTCACTAATTTAGTTTCTTAGTGAAATCCCTGAAGAGAGAAAGAATCCGATTGTCTTGGTTTAAACTACAAGTGAGTTCCTTTGGAGTCCACTCTATATCCCAAGACCCCCTTAGCTGCAGAATGGCACCGAAGCACAAAAGGGCAGCCAGCACTGTGGGAAGAAGGAATTTGCATCTTTAGTAAAAAACCATCATGTGCACAGCCTTTGTTTTATTTAATTTTGTGTTCCCATGTGGAAGTTGGACAATCACTAATCGGTTTTTGTTATTATACACACACACACACACACACACACACACAAGATATTTAAAAAATGCACAAAACACACATGTACGTGTCTTTCTTTGTGAATTCCCAGTTGTTTCCCTGAGAGCCCTTTTTAGTGGATCTTCTTGGGAACACTAATCAGAAGCCTAGACTTGACATGGAACCAGAACCCTAACTCAGCAAGTTGAGTTTCTGTCCTGATAGATGCTTCAGTGACGGTTTCCTCTAGCCTTCAGCTCTTTTGCCGTGGGTCATCCAGCTGGTTATGAGCTGAATTATTTTCCTCCGCACCTCCGCCCTGCCCCGCTGCTGCCAATTCTTTCAGTGTCTTTCCCCAGCTGACTTTAAAATGAGACAAACCCCCTACTATGCTATAAAACTCCATATTTCTCTTTCATCCATCCCTCACCCAGAAGAAAACCATCCCAACCAGCTTCCTCTCCTCTTTAGCTAGAGTTGGGTGCAATCACTGTGATATTAATTAATTAAGAGACTCCTGGTCTGGTTGCCCTGGCAATGCTCACCAAAGCATCAGAACCTTCCAACAAAATAGCACATCCAGTAGTCAATTAACTGTTTTCTTCACACATAGATGCCAAGGGCACGGAACACCTGGTGCAGAGATGGGCACCCAGGGGATGCCCAGTAAACACTTGCTGACTAACTGACAACACCAAGGCCAAGGGAGAGGGTGCTTAATCTGCTGCCTTGAACATCTGAAGCATTTAGAGCTAGTGGCTGAGACACCGTCCAAAGGGAATAGCAACCAGTGTGATTTCACAATAGCATTAGCACGGTGGTAAGACTTTAGAAATAATCCAGAAGATCAGGGAAGGGACTACAAGCTCTTTGGTAGGCCAAGTGGCGATTAGAGGGGAAGAGGGAAAAGCTAAAACAATTCTTTCTGCCTGTCATTCCCACTACCATCTCCCAAGGCAACAAAGAAGACGCTTTCTGTTGGACCTCAGGTTCAGGGGTTCCTCCATAACGACACTTTAGACCAACTCGTGCTGGGTCCGATGTCCAGGCAGGAAAATCTCCTCACTCAAGTGCACTAGAGAATGCCAGCTGTATGCATACACACAAGAACTAGCTTTCAGCTTAGCTGCAAGCATGGATTTTCCAGCTTGTGTCTTCTGAGGCTATGTTTGCGGCCCTACTCTTCAGGATAGTTGAGTCCTCCCAGGTACATCTCAAATTCAAGTGGAAACTCTTTACTCCAGCACGTGCTCAATCACTGATTGCGTCTCACATTTCTTTTGAAAATAAAGAATAGAAAGACCTCTTTAAGCTAGCCCACATAAAGGAGAGTTTATTGAAAAGATACAGAACTTGTGGTCACCTGACCCAGCTGGGCCTCTTAGAAAGAGGATCTAAGTAATTGAAAGGCACAGAACCCTCTCTGGTTCTCTCTGACACAAGCAGTCTTTCATCTCAGCCTCTCTCCAGCTTGTTCTATCCTCTCCTCTCTGCTTTGTCACTCTCGGCTACTGCACTTGTAATCTCAGCTTCAGCCCTGCATTGGGCTGACTCTGACCCCAGCTCTATCTACACATTGGGCCCAAGTTATGACAAAGAACTCTCTTAGTCCCTTCACTATTCCACTTCCAGATTTTGAGAGCGGAATCTAATTGATTCAGCTCTGCTCAGGGAACTGTTCTAGACCAAACAATTATATGAGAATTAAGGGGCAAGTGCAGGTCGCACGCTACAGTCATGACTGCCTTGGACAACCTCCTCCATCTGGGCTGGGAGCCACTGGCCAAGGAGGAAGCCTTGGCAGGGGCGGAAACCCAAGCTATGTCGACTGCAGCTTCTGGGATGGGGAATCTCCTGAGCCCCTTTATTTCCTGAAGTTTCTATGTATTGCTGCCTGTCATTCAATACTTCCCTTTGTTTTTCCATGTTTTCTTTACACCTTTTGAATGTCTTTTCCTGGCCATGACTTTTATACTCCCTACCCTCAACTATAGTTACTCTTTGAAAGAAAAAATTTATTTATTATTTGAGAGAGAGAGATACAGCATGAGCAGGAGGAGTGGCCGAGGGAGAGGGAGATAAGCAGACTCCCCTTTGAGTGGGAAGCCCAACACAGGGTTCAATCCCAGGACCCTGGGATCACGACCTGAGCTCAAATCAAGAGTCAGATGCTTAACCCAACTGAGCCACACAGGCGGCCTTCAACCACAGTTACTCTCGCATGATAGTCCAAGATTCCTTTTTGGAGGGAGGATACCATATACAATATGGTATATGATGGCACAGGATCTCCATCCAGACATTCCACATGGCCACCTCCATGATCACCTGCCCGCACCCCACTTATCTGAGCATACAGCTGCTTCCCTGCTTGTTGGAAAACATTTGTCTCCCAACTCATGTTGACGCAGTACCCTATAGCCATCTGTCTATGCAAGTCTGTTCTGTAAGTCCTTTAGTCAGCAAAATCTACTTCCTTTGAGAATTAGAGGACTTATCCTTAATGAAGATAGTCATAACACATCAATCAGCATGGTTGCCTGAGTCCAACTTAACCCATAAACCAGTTTTCACAAATGTTTCAATTCTGACTTCTTTTCTAGAGACCAATGGCTTAATCCCGATTCCTAGAACTTAAGAAAACCAGGTGCTTTTGGAGTGAGTTCAAAAGAGTAACCCCCACTCAAAGGAAAAGCTGCACATTATTCCCTTATTCACCAACTCTTCACCTGGTGTGTGTTACACCTGACCTTCTAGGCAGAGGAGACCCAGGAGAACAAAAGCAGACAGGTCCCTGGTCTCCTGGAGACATACATTAACCAAGTATCTGTACTATTGACATGATTACAAAGGAAGACGAGGACAATGAGGGAACAGTTAGAGGAGAACACGGAACCAAGGGATTTTATCTAGACTGGGGAGGGGGCTGAACCGGAGGCTTTCCCAAGGATGTGAGGTTTGCATTCAGTGCTGAAAACAAAATTCCCTAGGCCAGGGGGCAAGGGTGAGAAGAGCACTCCAGGAGGGGAAGACTGGCATGTGCGAAGGCATGTAGCCAAAGGCAGTGTGATGCATTTAAGGAAGAAGAGGCTGTCCCGAGTGAAGGGATGATAATGCCCAGTGAGACTAGAGAGGCAAAAGGCAGCTCAACTCCACAGAACTTTCAAGGTCATGTTCAGATCTGTGGGCTTTATCCCAATAGCACAGGGAAGAAGGGCCTCCAGAGGATTTTAAGTGGCAGGTGGGTGAGGAAGTGTTAACAGACAGCTGAGAGTATCAGACTCCTGTATTCCAAGACTCCCTTTGGCTGCAAAGAGAAAAACAATTTGGAAGGAGAAAGAATGATGTGGACAGATCAGAGAAGCAATGTCGTGGATATGAGCAAGACTGGGGCTGGGATGGGGCCAGTGATGCCCAGGTGGGGAAGGGCATGGAATTGAGAGATATTTGAGGGAGAAACCAGCAAGGGCTGTGCAGTGTGCCGAGAGAGCTACTGGACATGCACACCCTGTAGGAATTAACCTGTTTTATTTTGTTTATGTATTTTTATTTTTTTTGAGTTAACCTATTTTAAATGGGACAGAGAGAAACTGGCTGAAGTGGAGGAGGGTTGTGTTAGCTCTAACCCAGAAAGGCACCATGGAGAAAGGACATAGCTCTGAGCTGAGGCTTACTGAACATAATGGTTAGATGTGGACACGCAGGAATGGGGGAGACTGGGGACCCCAGATGTTCCCTGCGAACCTGTTCCACAGTTCAGGCGATGTGCTGTTGTCCTAGTGTACTTTATACATAGCTTTCTAATTGCCCAGTGAGGAGTAGAAGTTGAAAAAATAAATCAGGTTATCTTGAAAGAGCACAGAGGCACTCATCTAACACTGGCCAGTGTGTGTCGGATGTCTCCTCCGTGACAGGCATTGTCATGATAGGCAAGTTGACATCACATTGGCACTACCCTTCAGATGCTATGGCCCAAGCTTACCATCTTCACAGCCCAGAGAGCAGTCCCTGAGGTGGTCCGAAGCCCACCAGCATCTGTGTCACTGGGGAAGCTAGACTCCCAGGATTCTCCCCAGACCAACCAAATCTGACTCTCTGGGCTGGGAACCTTCCTTCAAAGCCACCTCACTGGAGGGGCTGGACACCCCTCAAACCCCTCGAGTGTGAAAGTGGGGTGAGGGAGCAGAAGAGGAAACGAGCATTCTCCAGGTGACTGTACTTTGTGCATGACAAGCATTTCACATATTAATTAATTAAACCCTCCCCATGAATTCAACCCTCCGCCATGTTTCTATTATCATGACCTCCATCTCACAGACAAGGAAACACAGGATAAGGAATTGACCCATTGACACGACTCACATTATAAAATGAAGGTTTCCAAAGGTGAGATCTCTTGTTTCACAAGCGACATTTTTTAAAGCTCAATGTGACAGTCAAAACTTGAGACAGACCACCGCCTTTTAGCTCAGCAACAGAATGGCATGGGTCCATTGGAAGAAAATGCCCCATGAAGATCTATGATCTTCCCAACAGGAGCAAACAGGCAGAGTTGCTAGGGGCATCTCTCACACAGAGAGAGCAGTCAAGGAGAGAGGGAACACAGGGAAAAGAAAGGCTCAGGGAAGAACAAAACTGACTCACGGGTTGGTAAACCGAGTCAGGCAGGCCTGAAAATCACCGGGACGGCCACTTGGGGAGTGACATGCTGCTATCGCTTGACAAAGTCATTTGCTTGCAGATAAAAGGGCCTCTGGAGCACCGAAACTCCCTGCAGAGCCATTTCTACAGGGAGAAACAGCAAGCAAAAACATCAACACCCTCTCCTCCCTCTCTGCTGGCATTTAAGTATAACCACCTGGGTCAGGTACTCCCTGGCCCCTACTGGATTCAGATCATACCCAGCAAAGCAGACACAAACCCAGAGGACCAAACCTGCAATTAAGCCACTGGGAGTCAGGAGGGGAGAATTGGCAGGTAGAACAAACAGGCACGGAGGCTGCTGACAAGGGTGGAGGTTTAATTCTGTCGAGCAGGGAAGACTGGCAAGCATTTCCCAACTGGAGCAGATTATTGCAGTGGATGTGAAATATTTCATAGGATATTTTCAGAGGGAGATGCATGCAGAGGAAACTGTTCCAAATTTTTTTTTAAGTATCTTTGCAGTAACAAGCTAGGTAGGAGCATGTGGGTAATTGATGCATATGCATGAGAGCATAATTAAGAACTATAAGACCTGGAAGATTTTCAAGCTCTATGGCAATTATAAACTATGAAAAAATACCCTTCCTTGGGGTGGAGGGCTATTATTCAAGCATCTCTCCTCATTATGGTAGCTGGAACTTACATAGGCACCACACAGAAATGTAATAAACAAGGGTGAGCCATCATAAACTAATAATGATCCCTGGCTTTGTGTTTTTCCAAGAGTCTTCCTACACATTATCTTATTTGATCCCTACGTGTATTAGTTTCCTCTTGCTGCTGTAACAAATTACTACAAATTGAGAGGCTTAAAATAACACAATTTTTTTTTTCTCTTATAGTCCTGGAAGTCAGAAGTCCAAAATGAGCCTTCCAGAGCTAAATCAGTGTATCAGCAGGGTGGCTCTTTCTGAAGGCTCCAAGGGAGGATCTGTTTCTGGTCCTTTCTAACTTGCAGTCCTTGGCCTGTGGCCCCTTCCTGCATCTTCAGGGCCAACCACATAACACCTTCAATCTCCCTCTGCTTCTATACCACATCCCTGTCCATCCCGCTGCTCTCCTGACTGCCTCTTGCAAAGACTCCTGTGATCACTTCACACCCATATGGATAATCCAGGATAATCTCCCCACCCCAAAATCCTTAATTTGATCATATTTGCAAAACCCCTTTTGCCATTTAAGGTAACAAATTCACAGCTTCCAGAAATGCGGATGTGAAAATCTCTGGGAGTCGTTACTCAGCCAAGCACACTGTACAAACCCTAGAAAGCGGGTCCATAAATCCCATTTTGCAGATGAAGAAACTGACTTGCCTTTGCTGGGTAAGGTCACGCATATATCTCACTGATATTTACAGAGAGTCCTCTGTGTGGCAGACACCCTTGCATACGCAGCGGAGGTAAGTGTACTTTGAGGAGCTTACATGCTAGCGAGGAAAAGAGAGGGTATTTAAAGATTCACATAGAGGGCACCTGGGCGGCTCAGTCGGTTAAGCATCTGCCTTCCACTCAGGTCATGATCCCAGGGTCTTGGGACTGAGCCCCACATCGGGCTCCCTGCTCAGTGGGGAGCCTGCTTCTCCCTCTGCCCTTCCCCTCTGCTCATATTCTCTATAAATAAATAAGAAAGTAAATAAGTAAGTAAATAAATAAATAAAATCTTGAGAAAAAATAAAGATTCACAGAGATACAGATACATTCATGATACAGAAGAAAGGAATAGAGCAGTAGGAAAGAAAAACAACACAGGAATCACCACGTCAGTTTGGGAGGTTTACCCAGGGGAAGACTCTGTGAGAGAGTGGAGTTTGTGCCAAGACTGAAGACGTACATGGGAGGAGACAGTCACATGGGAGGGAACAGCATGTGAGGCTGAGGGAACAGCAAATGAAGGTGCCCTGGAGCGGCGAGGAGCTTGTAACTGCAAGAAGACCAGCGTGGCCGAGCATGCTGGGCAGAGGTTGCTTCTGCCTGGAAGTGTTTCCTGATCCTGGATTGTGAGCCCCCTTTGGTCTTGCATAACGCCTGACACTGAGCTCTCCTCGGAGCTCCACGGTGATCTTAATAAAACTGAATATTTGGCTCCCCTTAACTAGGATGTGAATCACAGAGAACCAGACTGGGTCTGTCCATCTCTTATTAGCACAGTTCTGGACATGGAGTGGTTGAACAAACACTCATGGAATAAAGGTATGGATGAGTAACGTACCAATCGCTTCCTCTATAACAGTCCCCTTGCCCATGGGATCGACGGGCCACACAGTTACTGACATTGTACCTACTGCACAGAAAACTGCTTTATTTTTCCATAACTGATCTGACTTTCTCACAAGATTCCCCTTCTCTTCTCACTTGCCCTCCACCTGCCAGATAGTGAGGGGGAAATCCTGTATTTGGTTTATCTGTCTGGAGTTTTAGTTGTATGTGTCAGCAGCCCCTTTGCAGAACTCACACTCTTTAGCATACTGAATCTTTGATATTTCTGATCTGTTCCCACCAAGAGCGCCTCCAGGGAGACTAAGAGGGCTTTTCTGCACATGGTCCTGTCCCTCTTCCATGCCTTTGCTCAGTAGAACACTGAATGCTTCCCTGTTGGAATGGAAGCTGTTTGAAGACGAGGACTCTACCAGACACTCTGGGCGGTATTGAAAGTGTAGAGTGAAATTTCCTATGACATGAGTACCATTATTAATTATAATTAAAGGAGGGGGACACATCATAGCACAAGAGAGTCAGCACTCTGTGGCTAGCTAGGAAAACAAGCCCATATAGCTAGTGATACACTTTTTCTTGGTCTCATTTTCATTATCGGTGAAATACTGAAAATTTAAAAAATTATATGGATAACATTCCTTGGGTTCAAGTTACAAAACCAAGGTGAAAAAGATATCTGGGGAGGGAAGTCAAGAGATCCAGAAAAGAAAGCAAGATCGTTGTCCCCACTCCTCTGCCCACCCCTCTCCCCTGATTTGTCCTCCCAACATTATTTTTCATTTCATCGAATGTCACGATCCCAGAGAGTTATGTTTTAGGATCTCTCCCTGGGATTCTAGAACGTCCACTGTCCTCTGATCCTGCCTTCTTTTCCAACCTTGCCTTTTCCTGGTTTTATAACCTCAGGCAAACTGTTCTAACATCCCCCTGCTTGATTCCTGATCTGGAGCTATCCCTCCCTGCCTCACCACTGTTGGAGGCTAACCAGGGGAATATGATGTGGCTCCAGCCAGAGAGCCGAGGCTCAGTTCACGTCCGTTCCTTCCAGGTTGGGAGCCCCCCCCACCCCACCCCCAGACAGCCCATGTTACGTTAGATCCTTCCTACAGTCTCTACTCGGGGAATGGAATGCCTTCCCACCTGAGGTCTCTCCAGGAAACCTTCCCAGCTTCTAAAGCCCAGGGCGAGTTCCCCTCCAGGAAGCCGGGTCAGGATGTCTTCCTTGATGAATACTTACTACATCGATCCTAGGTAGAATCCTTTATCTCAGGCCTTCATTCTCATATATTTGTTCCACATGGCTTCTTTTTTTTTTTCAACTAGCTATAAAACCCCTGAGGACCGTGTAGTAGACATCTAAGCACAGAGAAGCCAAAGGGGGGGGGCGCTCATCTCCACTCATTGGCTGAATGTATCCGGCTTCTCCTTGGCCCCAGGACTTGCAAACTCAGACCACAGGCTCACAGAGACGGAGCCTGGCAGCCCGGTCAGACCCACAGGCTCTGGCAGGAGTCGGAGGCTCCTCTCAAAGGGAGAAGGTGGTAAGAAAGCCAATTTACCCATAAGTAAATAACTGTTTTAATTATGGAACATTATTCTCAGCAGACCAGCGGTTGGAAACCAATTTGCATAACAGACGTGGTTATTCATGGAAATGTTTGTGATTTATCTACCAAAGCAGATGAAGACCCTAAAATTAATGTGTGTGCCAGCCCCAGTAAGCCAAACACTCATTTCCTCACCTTCTTCTTGAGCTGCCAATGGGTCAGGTTCAGCGTCTGCAGGTCCCCTTGGCACTGGGCAGCTCTGGACCAAGCACAGGTCTGAGCAAGCGGCACAGGAACGAGGGTGAGGAAATGCACAAACCAGCATTTTCCATTATGCCGGGAGGTGCTCATGGCCAGCGCCCGTCTGGCAGGGGTCTGGCAGGAGTCTGCTGTGTTCTGAACACCCCTGACCAGAGCCCCTCTTGAAGGAGGACAGAACATGTGAAGCTACAGAGAGAAGTGGGTAGGTTCTGAAACACAGCTCTCTGCATACATCAGAAGCATTTTAGTGATTTTTCATGAATATAGGAGCATTCATGAAAAAGCTGAATTTTCACATCTTGGCCCAGAATTTCAGATGTAATTGGTGAATGAAGGTGCCCCCTGCACGCCCAGGGAAGCAGATGCAACCCACACAAAGTCATCTATAAACTTGACGAACGTGACATACCATGAAAGTGCCATGTCTGGGGGTGCCTGGGGGCCTCAGATGGTTAAATGTCTGTCTTGGGCTCAGGTCATGATCCCGGTTCAGGTCCTGGGATTGAGACCCATATCAGGCTCCTTGTTCAGCAGAGAATCTGCTTCTCCCTTCACCTGCTGCTCTCTCTGCTTGTGCTCTCTCACTCGCTCTCTCTCTCTCTCTGACAAATAAATAAATAAATAAAAATCTGGGACGCCTGGGTGGCTCAGTGGGTTAAGCCTCTGCCTTCAGCTCAGGTCATGATCTCAGAGTCCTTGGATCGAACCATGCGTCAATCAGCTCTCTGCTCAGCAGGGAGCCTGCTTTCCTTCCTCTCTCTCTCTGCCTGCCTCTGTGCCTACTTGGATCTCTGTCTGTCAAATAAATAAATAAAATCTTAAATAAATAAATAAATAAATAAATAAATAAATAAATAAATAAAAATAAATCTTCAAAGAAAGAAAGTGCCATGTGCTATGATGAAGAACCCTGGAAGCTGTGTTTCAAACCTCCCCACGAGGTTCTGATTTAAGTAAGAACCCACCAGTCGGCACGCTGGGGGGGGTCCAGGCAACCCACACCATGTAAAGCCCCCACACTCCTGGAGTTCATGGTTTAAAACCAAGGTAGCCAGGGAGAGCCTCAGTT
This sequence comes from Lutra lutra, assembly GCF_902655055.1. Classification (NCBI taxonomy): domain Eukaryota; kingdom Metazoa; phylum Chordata; class Mammalia; order Carnivora; family Mustelidae; genus Lutra; species Lutra lutra. Next base: position 25,109,342 of record NC_062286.1, read on the forward strand.
TTGAAGCAAACGGAGTGCTTTCCAGACCCCTTTCCTTATGGAGCCGTACTAGCGAGAGCTTGTACAATCAGGGAGGAGACCGAGCCATAGAGAACACATGGGCAGTCCCCAAAAGGAACCTCAGAAGTCTGGTGCTCTAAGGATTCACACTTGAAGATACAGACCTGGGGTTTAAGTGACTTGTTTCTCCTAAAGATTAGCTTTGAAATGCCTACTAACAAAATTTGTTTACCTTTTTTTTTTTTTAATTCTTTGTAAGGGAGAAAAAGCTTTGAGTTTCAAAATCCCAAACTTAAAGTCAAAGGTTGGCTCTGCTTAAGTCCCGTGCACACTTGCTATTACTTTTGGCATAAATGGTATTTATCTAAGCTCCCGTGGGCTCCTAGGGCCAGTAGGCTTCAAGGGCACAGTTATTAGTGAAATAAACTCACCCATGCCAGGCTTTCCATGCAGCTCAAGGGCGGGTCACAGTCTCTTTGCTCAGATCCAAGGGGAACCCCCACTCCTAAGAGGGGTGTGTGGCCTACAGGGAGCTGGGCTGCAGGCACGACAGGGAGGGCACCCACGGGTGCCAGAGGGCCCACTCTGCACACTCGGCGACACAAATCAACATAGAATCACCTGGAAAGTTGGGCAGCGTGGATGGCCACGAGCTCCGTGCGCTCACAGGAGGACAGCAGTGTCACACATGCGCAAGCAGATGGGTGACAGTAACTGACAGCGGATGGCGCGTGGCGGGGAAGCAGAGCTCACCGACGTGGCAGAGGGCTGTCCGGGGGGACAGGAGTGCACAGCTGGCAGCACAAATATTTAATCACTGGAAAGGCCTCTGCTGCAGCGGCTCTGGCTCATCTCACTGTTTAGCCATGTAATGATTTGTTTGCCTTTCCAGGTGCCCAGAGGTGGCCCTTCTCGGAGGGCAGGCGTCCCCAGCTGGTCACTCCAAAGGAACAGCCTCTGTTGACAGTGGACAGATTGAATTCCCAGGACACCTTACTTCACATACATGAGCGTGATGGGTGGGGAACCAGGTTCCCAGAGATGGATCACTTCTGGGTGCCCTGACCTGGGGGTTTCCAACTAGCTGAACGTTGAACTGGGAAGGTCCCACAGGTCATCGGAGACCCAGCTAGAAAGTAGCCTGCTTCTCCTCCTCAGCCTCCCACTGCCTCTCATCAAGGGGACTTCCAGCATGCTTTCTCTATCTAAAAAAGCATCGGATTGTTTTTAGTGTAGAATGTAGACCATTGAAAGGCATACCCAAGAAATGACGAGAAATCCTGGGAACTGGCCACGTGGAGACTCTCTTCAGCTGGGTAGAATGAGGAACCAGCCATGGGGCGAAGGGAAGACATCCCAGCTGTGGAATGGGAAGGCCGCAAGTGTCTGAGAACCCTGTCCAAAGGCTGGCCTTCTCCCGTCTCTTAGGACAGTCAAGACTTGGGAATAACTGACCACCTTCAGCACAGCTCTGCGCTCTCCCTCCTGGGGTTGAGCAGACTGCACGAGTCCTACCCCTGATGCAGTGCTTCCGCACCCTCCCCACCCTGTATGCACACATGGCCGGCACCGCACGGCTGAGAGCACTTGCTATTAGCAAACCCACCTGGTTACCAGACCTGATGCTATGTCCCCCAGCCTGGCCTCTACCAGTAATGAAAATGACAGTTAGACTCAAGTTTTCTTTTATCTCTCAACTTACTGAGAATCTGAACAAGGAAGAGGGATGCTATGTATTGGGGTCTCTCAATAGCTTTGGGGGAAAGGGCATAGGGATTGAAGCCAGGAGCCCAAAGTCTGAATCCTGACCCTACTTTCTGTTTGTATATGGGCAAGTCATGGAACCCCACAGAACTCCAAGGGCGGTTTGCGGATCCTTCCACTGCCCAGAGGGGTCAAACTGTTTGAGTAATAGTGCTAAGCTGTTCTTGTCCTTGTGCATTGTGGCAGCATGTACACCAATGGTGCAGAAGCAGTGTGGGTAAACAGCAGGCATCCTGCACCCAGTCTGTCCAGTTGTCACCGAACCCCACACTCTCACCCCAGTCCACACTCCCAGTGAAAAGGGGAGAAAATATGCCAATTTCACGTAAGAATATCTTTGATGAAGCAGTAAAAATGACTAATTTGATTAAATCTCAACCCTTGAACTCATGCCTTTTCATATTTTGCGTGAGGAAAGTACACTTGAAGAGAGATGAACAGCGGAGTACACCTGGGGAGACACTTCCTGGTGAATAACTTTCCCTGGCACACGAGAGTGCACATTTCCAGCAAGTTCCAGGGTTCACATTTCCATAGGTTCTGCCATATGGCACCATAGGGACTTCTCTGCCATATGAGCCACAGATGAGCCCTCTTCATCAAAGTCTGGGCTGGCTCTGTGAGGGGGAAGGAGGTTGGCTCTTGGCTACCCTGTCTCAGCCCTGGGGGAGGGGGGAGCACGTGACTTTATTCCTGCCGATGTTGTATTGTTTAACTCTCTCATTAAGCTTTCTCACCCAATCTCTCCTTACTCCAATCCCCTTATAGTTACAAAGTCTTCATAGAAAAGCTTTCCTGTTCACCATCCTGTGCATTTATCTCTCCTGATTGGGCCCAGATGGCTTCTCTGACAATAAGATGGTTTCCTCCAAAAGACCATCCCCAGGAAAGAAAGTCTTGTGTTCAACAGCCCCCCAGTGTTCAGTAAGATTCCGTGGTAGCAAAAGGCAAGTTTTATAGCTCCTGTCTGGAAAGTCTGATCTTATTGGCATGAGTCTAGGTCGAAAAATGCCTTGTCTTGTTCACTGCACGTGTCATTTGCTTCTTGGACCATGTCTATTACACATCTCACAGGATGGTTGGAACAGAGGGGCACCTGGGAGGCTCAGTGAGTTGAACATCAGACTCTTGGTTTCAGCTCAGGTCATGATCTCAAGATTGTGAGATCGAGCCCTGAGTCGGGCCCCACACTCAGCAGGGCGTCTGCTTAAGATTCTCTCTCTCCACTTCCCCTTATGCTTATACTCTCTCTCTCTCTGTCTCGCAAATAAATAAAATAAATATAAAAAAAATGAATTGGACAGAAATACCTTTCTGGCTAATTGGGGAAAACCAAAGCTGAGACACATCTATGAAGTCATGTGTTAGCCTCTTCTTCCTCCCCTTTCTTCCCTAGCTACCTCAAGACTCCTCTGATGGAGTATGGCCTGGGCAGGACAGCAGGGTTTGGGGACACCTCCTGTATACCCTTTCCCAGAGCTGCCCTGTCCTATCGCACTTTCAACCTAGCCATTGTCTAGGTCTCTGAGACATGAGGTGGGATGGGGCAGCCACCTTGCCCCATCTCTCTTAAGAACAACTCATTCCTCAGCCATGAGAGTGAGGATGGCAGTAGATCTGACTGGAAGGGCACCTATGAGGACTTCCAGGGTTCTAAGAACCAGGGGAGAGGGCCCAGAAAGAGATAAGTCATGAGAACCTCCTACTTCCTGTAGACCTTGGGTCGCCACTTATGTTCTCTAAACTGCTTCCCATTTCTACCTCTGCCAACCTGTCCCCTGCTAAGCTACTAGAACAGTCTCTCCAGAACACGTACCCCACTACAGCCACTTGTCTTGACAGCCAGTGTCCCTCTCCTGAGGAGTCTGCTTTCTCAAACTTGGTCCTGTCCCATGCTATTCCTCTTATCCAGGTCATCCTTCTGTCCCCGGGTTCATCTCTGAGGCTTCATGCTGAGTACATGTCCTCCAGGAATGCTTCCAAGACTCCCAGGTAAGTCCGAGTTCCCCCATGCGTTCTCTATACCCTGCGCTGGGCTGACTTTCTTGCATTTTCCTCCAACCACACTGCAACATCCTTAAGAACAGGAGCTGAATTTTCATCTCTGTGTCCTAGGATCTAGCCTAGCCTATTTTTTTTTAAACAAAAACTAAGTAAATAATAAAATCAAGTACATATGGGGAAAAAATAAAATAAAGGACTAGCTGCTTTATCTGTGCTTTAGTTGTTGAATAAACATTAGCTGTCACTAGAGCCTGGGCTTATTAACAAATAAACCAAGACATAGAGTTTGACTCACTTAATTCCCACAGCTTGTACGCAGCAGAGGCTGGACTCTGACCCCGTTTTCTTTGTACTCTTTGCTTAGGGCAAAGGGAGGGGGTGGTGGGGGTTACTGGGAAATCGTCCAGGCGGTGTGGTCTTTGGCATTGCTCGGTGTTCTTCATGGCAGCTGGTCTGGGTGTGGCGGACTGGTGGGGAGCGGGCACGGAAGGGTCCCTTCTACCCACAACCTTGAATCGTGTCTTCACCACATCAGCCCTTCCTGCTGACGGTGGGGTGGCAAGCACCAGACTTGAGGTTTGAGCAAGGAGCCTACAAGCCAGAAGGGGCTGGTGCCCAACGACACAGCTACTCCATCAGAGACCCAGGGACAGTGGCCGCTAGCCAGGTCATCAGCTGGGAGCGCGGACTCCCAGACTGCATTTCCCAGGCTTACAGTGGAGCCGTATGGGGGGCACTGATGGGCAAACAACGCAGGACGGAGGGCCTCGGGGGCCTCTCATGTGTTTGCTGTATCCTGAGTGTCTGGTGCTCCCCGTGGCTCACATACATTCAGGTATATTTTGTGTCTACTCCGCTCCTCCCCCCATCTGTTTACACACCAGCAGCCCTCTATCTCCATCTAACGTGTCTCTCCAGCCGTCTGCTTCCCCACTTAGTAAGATCTAGTCTCATCCGTTGGCCTCCCTTATTTTCTAGAGCCGAGTCAAATATTCTCAAAACATCCAGCCAACGCACATGATGCCAGGTCTGTTCCTAGAGCACTAAGCCTCGGCTGTGTGCGAAACTGTCACTGTACAGTGTGCAAAGCTCTCTCACACTCCAAATCTTATTTAATCTTTGCCACCACCATCCTATGAGGCAGGAGTTCCCACCAACTCTGGGAAAGTTTAACAATGTTCCTGAGGCCACACAGTCGCACAGCCTGTCGGTGGCAGAGGAGAGGTCAGAACAAGCCAACTGGCTTCTGGTCAAGTGCGTCTCCCATGTCGCCAGCACCTCCTCCCAGGATCCTTTCCACCCCCTGGGAGACCCCACCTTCCACAGCACAACTCACTGAAATCAGACCTCTCCTCCCAGCTCCCACGCCTCCCGGCCTGGCCCTGCCTGACCTGCAGCCGCCATCACTCCTGCATGCCTGGGTGTGGGACACACACATCCACGCTCACGGGGCAAGGATCTGGAGCAATGAGTGGGCCTGAGCAACCATCTCACAGCACCGCTTCCCCGCAACGTCTGCCAACCCAGAGGCTTATCACAGACTCCTAGAGTCAGCAGGAAGCCTGCCTGCACCCCACTCCTTCGAGAAGTTCCTCCACTCATGCAGAGACGGCGGCAGTTTGAGGAGTCCAGTGTCTGCACCCCAAGAACACCACGGTCCTCTCCGCATTAAACCCCAGTCCAAGGGCACTCTAACAATCTCTGATTTCTCCCTTCCCAAGATTGCCAAAGACCAGGAAAAGAAGGTTCTTGGTGAGTTACCCAACTGAGCTGCCCCCAGGCCACCCCCAACCGCACTCTGGGGAGTGAGGCTTAGCACACGGGCCAGCTTTGCCAAGGAGCCTGAAGCAGGCCCACTTCCCCTAGTGTGTGCGGGACCAAGGGTAAAAGGTCGGAGGAGGCAACCTAGGGGCCTGGCCCTCCCGCTGGGTCTGAGCTGCTGCCCGCTGGGTGGCCACAGGGCTGCATCTCACCGTCCCTGTTGATGAACAAATTAGTCTGAGTGCTCTGTGAGGGCAATGTCAAGCATGTTGAGGCTTTCTCTTGGGGGAGACTTGATGTGAAGCCAGTGGGAGGGAAGTCAGAACAAAGACAACCCTCATTTCAATCCCCTCGTTCAGCGAGAATGAAAATGAATTTGGGAACCAGATCTTTTGTATGAAAGCTTTCCAAGAGATGTTTTCTAAGCAGAATGGAAGCTTGGGTATCAAGCATCAGAGACTTGTGGCCTCTGCTTTGCCCTGGTTCAGAAACCATCTAGCTTTTTCCCTAATAGAGAGGGCACAGCAGAGGCCCAGCTCTGGGCTGAGCTGTTGAAGTGTGTGATCCGATGCAATCCACAGGGCACCCTCCGGACTGCAGATGGGAACACTTGGGACCCGTGAAGGGAACTTACACAAAGAAATGGGAGAGCTGGCCTCAAGCAGGCATCTTTTTTTAAAGCCAGGCTGTGCTCTTGCAAATTTGTTCTGTCCAGAGGCAGATTTAGAAGTTATACAATCCAAGTTCCCCCAACTGCACACATAACTTCCTAAAATAGCTGAGCTAGGAAGTTAGGGAACTCATCTTCGGCCCCATGGACAGCTGGTCAGGGAAACAAAAAACAACCAGACTCCCTGAAAGGTGAGGCCTGCGCCTTCCACTATCCCCACCAGGTCTGCATTGGGCTACACCACGTCTGGCCTTTTCTGCTTCTGCAAGCAGGAGAGGCTGAGTGAGCTCAGGGTGGAGAGGAGGACTTACCAACCTGGCCTCACCTCAGCCTGGATCTGGCCCAGGACCAGCTACCTCCCACGGCTCACATAGCTTCCACGGAAAGTAAAAGGCTCCGGAACCTGTCCCAGATGGTTAATGCTTTTGGGAGGAGGAATTCTGAATATGTAAGAGAAAATGATGTCCAAGTCCCCAAAATGTCAAAATAAGAATGTCTTCAGGGAGAGTCTAATGAGCTTTTGGATGGTGGTTTGAACTGGCCCTGGGACCAGGGTATGGCCCAGGGCCGCAGAGTGAACTATCTTGGGCCACATCAGAGGGACACTTTTAGAGGACAATCATTATGTTTCTGTAAGCAACCCTTATATTCTAACATCTTCGGTTAGCATCTCGAATACACACTGACTCTTTTGTTACAGGACTCACCTGAATTACTTCAAAAATTGTTCATTCATTCAGTGAACCCCAAATATGAGCTCGGCATGTTTAGCCACGGACTAAGCTAGGTGCTGGGGCTCATGGATGAGTGGACTGGGCATGGTTGTATCTCTCAAGGAGATGCCTTTACAATAAAGGCTTGAAAACATAGTTTTGCCTTTTTCAGAAACAAAAAAGCTATGCATTACTTGTAGGACAGGATTTGTAAAAGCACAGGGCATCCATTCAAAACTAAGCAGAAGCAAAGAAGCAAGAAAAGGAAAGTGACCTGCATGGGGTTGACGCTGGCCTTTTGAGCTGAGTCAGGCTGTGAGGGCACTAAAGGGACCAGATGCCCAGACTAGTGGCTGAAGCTGTCCCCTGCTGGCCCCGGCCGGGAAGGAGCCGGTGTGTGGGGACAGAGCGCCATCTAGTGCTGGAACAGCCTCAGCGCATGCCACAGAGGCGGGAATAAAGGCACCCACCACTGGTTTGTTATCTTAAGGTCCTCACCTTCAGAAGTGAGTGCCATTCTCGCTATTTTGTCAATGATGCTGTGGAGATTCAGAAAGGTGAACCAGGGAAGGGGTTTGAACTCAGTTCTTCTGTCTTGCCCCCAGGTCACTGTCTGTACCCTACTGACTTCCTGGCTTTGCTGGTGGGAAAGAAGGGCCTGGAGGTCTCAGGCCCAGGCTTGAAGTTCCTGGGTGATGCCTCAGCCCTGCAGGAGAGGACCCAGATGCTGTGACGTGACCGAGCTTAGAGGGCCCTGGTCACCACCTGCCTGGGCCACCTGAGACATGCCGCTCCCTCAAGCAGAGCTAAGCTCTGGGTCCACTGACCCGCTGGCTGCTATCCAAATGTATGATTCCATCCCTCACCTGGGTCTTTCACACACACACACACACACACACACACACACACACACACACACACGCACACACGCACACACGCACACATGCACACGCACACACATACCCATGTAGTACCCTCCATGGGGAACTTTGTTGTTCTCCCCTCGGTTTCTAGTTTCTAACCTCTTTACTAAGCATCATCTCCCAAGAAGACTTGCCCCACCCATCACAGAGCCAGGCCACCTGCCAGTCATCTGCCACCCTGAAAGATTGTCACTCTGGTACCCAGGGCCCAGTACAGGGCCTGGCCCACTGTAGAAGGTGGTCAAGTGCCTTCCCACAGAGGGCTGAGTACCTGGCTGCAGAGGGGCAGCCCTCTGAACCATGGCCATGCCACACCTCCTCACTCCTCACTCTAAGGTCAGCTCTAGATCGTGACTGAGCTGCCCAGCAGAGTTCCTGGAGTAAGTTCTGGCCAGTCTGCCATCTCGTAGAAGACTCTCCCAGAAGTTGCCTGGTCTATGGCCTGGGAAACCACCAGCTAGCAACCTGGACTCTGTCTGCCTGACGGGAGGGGAGTGTTCATAGCCAGATGGCCACTTTCTCAGAGATCCCTGGAGCTGAGTCCCTGACACCGGTGACCAGGGCAGTCCTCCTGAGGCCGCACTTCAAAGACATGGGGTAAAGTGTTCAGAGAGGTGATGTGGAGGAAGAAGAGGAAAGTGGAAATGAGACTATGAAATGCTGGGTGTTTATGAAGAGCCGTCGGTAGGAGGGACAATGTTCTTAGACACAAAAATAAAAATAAATTATAATAGTTGTAAAAAAAATACTTGTACTGCTTCAGGGAAAAAAAAGAGACACTTTATTAATTGGATGCCCCCAGTATGCTGGCATTATTTATCATCATAATGACCCGGTGAGGTAGACATTTGGGGGTCCATTTTACAAAAGAGTAAACTGAGGCCCAACGTCATCCAGCTAGAATGTTCCTTCCTAATGTCTCCTCGCTTTCATTGCTGTTGGATTTTGTATACCTGGGTACAAAAAAAAGGGCACTGGAAAAGAGCTGGTACTCAGGATCTGGGGCTAGTGACCTCAGACGGCCGTCTTTCCAAAGCTCCCAGATTGCTGGACGCAGAGCCTGCTCCAAAACTCAGCCCAGCGCAGCTGGCCCACTTTGACCTACCCATGACCCATAAAACTCATTTCCTCCTTTTCCCCATTATAAATATAAATGCAGATATTTCACTGGGGAAACATCAGATTGAGAATCCCAGAGGCTAAAACCATTTCTCTAACCCAGCATGACAGTGGCAGGGAAACAGTGCTATTTACAGTCAGCTGCTGACTGCCCTGCCCCAGGCTCCAAGTGGAATCTAGAAGGTTCTCTTTGGTGGCTGAGTTTTTGTACAAAACATGAGAGAAGAAAGCGAGAAAAAATAGGGGTAAAGAAAAGGCAGGTATTTTAGTCCTGGTCTTGGAACTGTCCTTTTCTTTTCACAAGTTAGGGTCTTTTTCCCTTTTTTTTTCCTGAGATTTTAAGAGCTTGCACCAGTGCTCAGCCTGGTATGCTCTGCCTGCTTATGGTGGACAGGTGGACACCCCAACTTTCCCGACTCCCTGACCTCACCTGTCTTGGCACCTGAGGATGGATTCCTTGCTAATCCTTTGCCTGGTTTGCACACTTCCTGCTTCTCTCAGTCAGGATCAGACTTCTGGCTTTTGACTTCTGGGAAATGCAGATGCCCACCTCTTAGACCTTCGGCCTGACCTCACTCTGACTCTTGTGCGGCCCATCCTGTCCCAGACATTTACTTGCCTCACATGCCCCAGAGTGACAGAGGATGGGGAAGGGATATTTGGGTGGGAAAAGGGTTCTGCCCCCTGGTCTCTGGCACTCAGCTTTGGGGGGCACTGGAAGGAATGGGGGAGGAGGTCAGCATGGCGTGGGGCATCTGAGTTACCACAGTAACAGACCGGCGAGAGAGGGGAACACATGAGTGACATAGGAAGGCAGTTCAGACCATTGAGAAGCTAGAAGGGAGGTTCTGTCAGACTTAATTAACTTCATTATAAACGCCTTCAGCACCAAGCAAAACTATTACACTGTAACCCAGGGGTCATGAGCAGGATGGAGATAACACCTTCTTTCCTCCAAAAATCTCCCAGATTGCCTTCATGGGACCAAAGCAAGAGCTATTTAATTAAAACAAATATTTACAATGGCAGAATCTAAGGACAGAGATACTGACAAATAAACATAAAAATCCTGGCTATGATACATGATCATTTATACAATCAGTAATATCTCATGTACCTGGAACTTCATGGAAAACCATTTTACATTTCATCATTTGGAATCAACAAAGTTTACGCTAAGTGAAATACTTTTTGATTTCCGTAAGCCATGCTTAGAAAGTGTTTGCTCTTTCTTCAGTGCCCACTTATCGGACTGTCAAGTTTCCTTTTGTTCTGCCAACAGACACCCTTTTATCCCATCATTCAGCTTCCTCCTTGAATCTTTTACGGGCTTGGAAACCAGACAGTCATGTCTATTAGAACAGTTTGGAAATCAAGAATAAATAGAATTTTAACAAATGGCTCTGAGTCTCTAAGCTGTGAGTAAAATATATGGACTTTGGAAGATGGACTTTATTCTGGTTTTCCTCCAGGCTCTGGGGTTGGGAGGGATGCTGTGAAGATGCAGCAGTGTGGTAGTCCAAAAAATCAGAGACACCAACCATCCACTGCTCAGCTTTATACTACAGCACAGACAGGTTGCTCTTCTTTAAAGTAGGCACACGGAGGCTTTGGGGACTGATCTGAAGTGGATCTGATAGTCCACAGGTCAAGTAAACAGACTGGCATCTCTTATATGCAGGAAGCCCTTGGAGAACTCAGGTGTTTCAAATCCAATGGTTCCCGCCCCAATCTCAACCACCTGGAGATCCTGTAGCAGAAGACCGTCCAGTGCCCTCAAATGTCAGAGCCAGCCCAACCCACCTGGACTCTGCCAATCCTCTCATTTTCTGTGTTCTTGAAAGCTCACTAGAGTCTCACCCCACTTCCACACAGCTGAAATTTAGCCTAGGCCTCTATTGATTTCTAGCAGCTGGTGCAGTTTTTAACGGGATATTAGTCTCTCTTCAGATCTTGAAACCTAGACTACTGCCCCAAATGGGATAACATTCGGCTAAGGTCACTGAAGCTGGACGGTCATGAAGGCAGGATTGTTAAAGGTCGAGACACCAACTCTGGAATCAGTTTGCTTAGGTCACATCAGGTAACATCTCTGCTTGTGAAAAGGTTGTGGCCCGAGAATGGCCATTGGTCTTTACAAGTCCAAGGCAATCTCTGCTAACTCCTTTCCCTTTTTGCACACTGCCTATCCAAAGGAGAGGTCTGCAGAGAAGAAATCTTCCCCTCTGAGAAGATGATGACTGGAGACATGGTCCTGAAGAACAGTAAATGGGTTGCGTGTGGACTGGTGTCCGCCGAAGGCCACCTCTGAGCCGTATGCAGAGTCCTCGGTGAAGACAGACAGGGCCCCAGCCTTCTCAAGAGTACAGAGTCATCATCAGCCACTGGACATAATGGGGAAGCAAATTATGGTCAGTTCAGGCAGATCTCTGACATTCGGCTAAGGGTGCTTCATTTTTCGGTCACCAGACCCTGGTCTGACACAGGATTGGGACCTCCTCCCCCTCTGTTCCTGAGAAGCCATGGACACAGGACAGTAATGGATGGTTTAGCCAGAGGGACCACACCATCTGGTAGTAAGTATAAATCAACCTGAAATATAATCAACCTTGACTTCTCAGGGTGTGAGTGAATGATGATACCCAAGATGCAGGCTGATTCTGTATTCAATTCTCAATGCAATTTTCTGCCATGAATTCAATTTGGCGTGCTTGGGACAGCAGTGTGCAGGTGTGTGGACCAACTGGGTAGCAGAAATCCATTAGAGCTAGTCTACATGTTTCCATTTATGGGCCCATTTGTCTGACAGATTTATGTGGGTGTGATGCACAGTCCCTCTGTCTCACATAGAGAGGACCTCTGGAGAAATCACTTCCCAGGCCAGTTACTTCAGAACGATGCTGCTAATGATGTTGGTGATGAAGATGACAAGGTTGGAGTTACCAATGGCATCAGAGAAAAACAGTGTGAAATTCCAACCAGTTGGCTGCCACTCCCTGTAGACGTCCCTGGATAGCCCTAAGGATCTCCTTCTCGAGCAGCCAGAGGTGCTCAGAGCTGAAGAGGATCTTAGAGACAACCTAACCCAGGTCACTCATTTCACATGTGGGGAAACTGAGGCCCAGGCATACTGAAGTTGATTCGACGAGGATCCCACAGCTAGTTACACGCAGTGCTGTGGGTTCACCTCGGGTCTCTGTCCAGTTCTCTTCCCATGATGGCACATTGCACTGCTGGATCCAGCTAGGGCTGTGGGCTGCCCATTTCAATGGCACATTCATGTTTTCCTGCTCTCCCAGCTCTCAGTCTGCGCTGAGGGAATCAGCGGGACTGCCTGGGATCAGGACATGAGCTTGGGGATTTAGATGGAGATGGGCTCAGAAAATTCTAACCACTGACCCTCCAGCTGAATCCTAGCTTCACATTCAGATAGGACTGTGACTGAGGCAAGACACATGCTGAGTATCCCAATATCTTGGAAAGATACTACATAGAATGGACATTTGAGGTCAAGGAAGAAACCTCTACTTTTACTAGACCCTTTTTAAGCAGCCTAAATGGAGGATGTGTTTTTACAAAGGAAAAACATAATTTAATTCCAGATTCCAATGTCTTTGCAGGAAACACTACCTAGACCCACGTTGGACATAGAGTAGGTGCTCAGTAAATCCGTGCAGTTTGATTCTTCAGGGAAGACCGTCGGTGTCAGGCACAGATTTGTCTTGTTGGCATATCATCTCATTCACTCAACAAACATTTGTCAAGCCTCCTATTACACGCAAACCACTGTATGAGGTTTGAGAAGAGGCTACCCAGACAAGATCAGAATCCCTGCCCCTAGGGGGAAGGCTAGACCAGCTCTTGAGAAAGATCTGACCTTGATCTTTTCAGATTCATCTTGATCCAGTTTTGTCATTCTCTCCACTCTAGCCAGGACCACACACACTGTTCCCTCTAGCCTGAGCCTTTCCTACTCTCCACTCAGCCTCCCTGGCTCCTTCTGATCTCCAAGGTGTTAACTTTGATGTTACCTCCTTCAGAAAGGCCTCTGTGAAATGCCCTGTTCAGACCAGTTGCCCTATTTCTGTCTGTGCTGGAGTTCATAGCTGGCCTGGGTCCTCACCCACTCTGTGTCCATGCCCTCTGCAAGAGGCTCTGAGGTGCTTCTCATGACAGAGAAGGCTAATCCCCATGTGTTGGAAGTGGACTTGGCCACGTGACTTGCTTTGGAAAACAGAAGGAATTGCACAACACGATGTGCCTGACCTTGGAGACCTTGCGTGTGTAAGCTCGCTCCCCTGTACTTCTGCTATTTTCCGGAGACAATGAGACCAGCCCGGCCAGAGCTTCCTCAATGAAGGTACTGGCAAAGTCCCCAGTTCACCCACCCATCAAGAGCCAGCCAACCGAGACCCACTGACTCCCAGACGTGTAACTGGGGAACTCAGTGAGTGTTGCTGTCACAGCTGAAGTTGGGTGGATTTGTCCATGGCATTACTGCAGTCACAGTCATTGGGTCCACTGAGCCAGGGTGTAGGTCCCTGCCTATGCACCCAGCACAGACTGAGTGCTCAGTAAAGAGTGGACCAATGAATGGAGAAGTACCGTGAGTGAGGGGCTACCTCCCCAACTCAGCAGAACGAAGGCCCCAGAACCCCACTCCTTCATGAGAGCCTGGACCCGCTGTGGCCCCCTCTGCCTAAGACGGTATGAGTCCGCCCCATGGACAAAGGCTTACCTCTGGCTTCTGGAGGTATATCCCTTTGCCATCTTGGGTTAAGTTCTGGAAGGCACCTGTGAAAATGCAGCAGCAAGGAACACAGCTAACGTGTGATGGAAACATTAGCCACTGGCTCCTCCTACCTGTCCCCTCTGCTGGGAGCCTGGTTTCAACCCCATGTGGCCACACTTTATGAGGGCAAGTGAGCTGCCTCAGACCTTTGGCCCAGGGACAGGTGGGGTGTACATGAATCTGAGGCCATGCAGGTGGGGTTCTTGGGCACAGAGCCAGTGTGTCCCTATAGCTTCTGGCCCGTTGTTTCTGCCCCAGCAGCTGTCCTCCCTCCTGCTTGAACCGGGGACAGGGGGCAATCCACAAGGAGTGCCCGCCCTGCCTCCTTCCCACCAGCTCACCCTCCATGCTCTCCGCACGCAGCATCAGGTGGACGAAGCTGACGAAGTCCATCTGGAGGCGAGGGCCACCATAGCGGACAAGCATCAGCTGGCAGACATCGTCACTGAGCACGATCCCTGCGTCAGACACAGATTCCCCCCATGGGTGCTAGGGACCTTGTGCCCCCGCCCCTCCACCTGAAGCCCCTGCAGCTGTCCCTCCCCTTCTGGGACCCAAATCCTGATAACGTGGGGGTCTTCTTTCATGGGGTTCAGTATGGACTGCTCAATTAGTTAGTCCTTAACGTTATCTCCATCTCGACTCCCCATTCCCACCCCCTTAGGCCACCAGCACGAGGATCTTTTTATAGAGTGGGATGCTGGCCTTCAAGGCAGGAGGCAGTCTGTCCAAGACTGGTCCAGAACATCCCCTTTGGGGCCTGATAGTCCTGGATTCAAGCTCCAGACAAATTTATGAACTTTTCTGACCGGTAACTGCTTCTTTGTTAAGTGGGGATTAGCCCTCGGCGTGGGTGATTAAACCAGAGTGTGGATGCCCCAACCTTCAGCACTGTCAGCTGTGACCAGTGATAACACACGTTTCCGTGATTTGCAGATCCACAGCCTCAGGCCTCTGGACCCGGGGAGCAGCTCTGTGCCTTGGGATTACTTGAGAAGTGATGCCCCCACCCCGACCCAGAGCAGGTGCGCCCCACAGGACCTGCTCGGCCTGGGCTTACCTGCGTCCCTCATGGCCGCCTGCAGCTGAGCCCTGTTCAGGTGTCCCAACTGGTGACTGTCGTGCTTGTGGAAAACCTCCTGCGCAGAACCCACACCAAAGGCTCAGGAATCACACGTTTGCAAGCATCACCCGCAAGCTGCACCCCTCCATGCTGCAGTGGCCAGCATGGCACCCAGCAGCAGGCCTACAGGAGTAGGCAGAGGGTCTGGGCTTCTGGGAAAAGGAGTGGGTTTTTTTGTCACGCGGATCGACAGTCTGAGCATAGCTAAATGTGCTTGACTTAGGCACATTCTCCAAACCTTGAAGGCCTGCTGGCTTTCGGACCCAGGAGACAAGAGGGATGGTGGTGAGTAAAAACTGGGCAAGGAGGAAGAAGCCAGCTGATGCAGGACTTTAATTTTCCTGCTAAGGAGCTCAGACCTTATCCAAAGACCACAGGGAGTCTTCAAAAAGCTTTCGTCAAGGAAGCAACACGATCAGACGTGCCCTTTAGAAATCCAGGAGACAATTGCAATAGGCTGAGTTTAGGAGAGAGGGAAGGCGGGCGCCCTGAAGGGAGAGGAGAGCCGCGGGGTTAATAGGGGGTACACGGAGCTGAAAGGGGAGTGGTGCTTACACGGCTTCGCAGAACTGCCATCTCTGCCTGCACCCCAGCCCCTGTAAGGAGATCTGGGGAAGACTTGTTCTTACCTGACAGAGCATCAGCTGCTTCCACAGGTCTCTGAACTCCTGGATGCTCACAGTGCCGGATGCATTAAGCTGATAGAGGGTTAAGGTCAAAGCCGCCTGGGGAGTTGCTGTCACACCTCTGGGAGCAGCAGCAGGCCCTCCATACAACAGGGTGCCATTTGTGGACAGCCCTGCTCCTTGTCTCATAGCCCTGCCTGGCTTCTGCTGGCTGGTCCGTCCAGCCCAGAGTGCCCCGCCCTTGCTAGGAAGGGACAGAAGGAGCCAGAAACACACCCGCACAGGGAGAAGTCTGAGGACAGGGGGCATGACGGTGATGACCACAGCTAGCACTTAGGGAGACAGGATATTCCAACACAGACTACTTGATGGGATTTAAATTAAAAAACAAAACAAAACAAAACAAACGGTCACTGTTTTCCCCATTATTATTAAAACCAGCTTCTGGAGGGAGTCCATCACAGGGCAGCTCTTATATTTACTCATTTTATAAAACGTTAAAAACTTAATGACTGGGCCTTGTAGATCATGTCCAAATAGCTCTGCATCAGAGAGACCGGGTCAAAATACCACCACACGCAGGTCTTCTTGGAGCCCGAGTTACAGGCTTGACCTACGTTACTTCATTCTCACTTCATTGGGGGGTAGGTATTCACTACACCCCAAATGGATGATAAAATGGGGGATCAGAGAGTACGATCCTGTTGAGGTTCATGCAGCCGGCAATAAGGCTGGGCCCTCCCCCGCCGCCTAGCACACCTGCCTGCCGCCACACGCCCTCCTCTGCAACATTTCTGCAAAGACTCCCTTTGTTACTTGCAACCTTCACTTCCGCCCACCCCCCTCCCCCCGCCCCGACACATACTATCCATTCCACGTGCCTCTCTGTACCATGGATAATGAAACTGCGATTCAATTGTCCACTTAGAAAAGCAGAGGGTTTGCTAGAAACATCACAGGGCTGAGAGCCAGGGAAAGAGAGTCGGTGGCGTACCACGGGGCTTACTCTGGTTTCCTGCTCTGCAAAGAGGAACAGCCACGGCCTGGTCACCAGCTGGAAAACTCGGGAGCCTGAGGCTCCTGTGGCAGCTTCTTGTTACCCGGAGGATTGCTCCTAACCAGCCCCTGCGGCCGCCTCATCCCCACTATCGGCAAATAAGATTCTTGTTATTCACAGGTAATACTCAGGACTCCTTGGATGACAGCACCAAGCACCAGGCCTGGGTTACCCCACTTTCTCCCGCTGATTCTACAGAGCAGCTTTTAATAGTGTCCCTTGCTGCACTCGAGGACCTGAACCCACAACGAGGCTACGTGACCCGTCAGAGATCACACTGCTAGGAAGCGCTTGGGTTGGGATTCAAACCCAGGCAGCTTGGCGCAGTGCGAAATTCTCCGCCAGCAGCGGCGGGCCTCCTGCCACGAACCTGAAAAGATACGTCCAGCAGGGCCAGGATCCCCTGGCAGGCGTCCAGGCTGAAGAGAGGCCGGGCACTCCCCAGACCTGCAGAGGGACAGAAAGAGTGTGCATGGAGGTGGCCCTAGGATGGCACAGCCCTTTTCTGAACAGGAAGAGGCCGAGCTGACTAGGCCACCTGTAGGTTCTAATGACTGTCATTTATAGGGGGTAGCAGGGAGTAAGAACAAGAGGGTAGCGGAGAGAGAGGGCTCTGCTGTGGTTCACCCAAGGAGCACCATAAAGCCCCGCAGAGACGACCCGGTCCCAGCGCAGTTTTGCCTCCATGTAGGCTGGTGACCGTGGCCCCAGGTACCTAGGACTTAGGTACCTCACAGAGTCACGGATCCCCAAATCTGCAAGAGAGCTGAGAGATCAATTTGTTCGAGCCCCACCTAAACTGGGGGATCCTTTCTCCAGATATTTGGTGGACGGTCTCTCAGTCATGGGCGTTCACTTTTTCATACGGATGGAGAGCTCCAGTCAGGAGGAATTTAGGTTACTTCCAAAGGAACCTCCTCCAAAATTTAGTCCCTAGTCCAAGTTCTGCCTCCAGAAAGGCATAAACAGGCCTATGTCTCTTCAACATCTCCCCTCTACTCTAAACGTGGCTTCTAAGCTCTCTTTGCCTTCCTCTAGACCCTATGCTTTACCATCTTCTCTCTACATGAGGTACCAAGACCAGAATGCACGCCTTCGGTTGTGGTTTCATGAAGCAGACAGAGTACAACGGGGCTATGACTTCCCAAATCTTCAAGCTGTATTTCCCAAATTACATTCCAATGATGATGTTCTGCAGAGAAAGGGTTTTGAGTTCAACTGTATTTGAAATATTTTGCATTTATGGACCCTTTTCTCCATTCACCATGCATCGTAGCCTATAATAGGTACTGAGAAGCCAACATTAAAATTTTGTTTTTGTTTAATGCAGAATTTCCTGAGCACAATTGACCACAGAGTCTAACCCCTTCTATTTCATGGAACACTTCCTAAAACTTCATAGTGTCTAATACTCCTTGGAACGCAATTTCAAAAATACAAATCTAAAGGTTTCCATTAAATATAGCCTGAATTTAGATTAGCTTACTTAGCAGCAACTTGAAACTGTGAGCTCGTGTTAAGTTCCAGGTCAACTAAATTAACCAGATATCTTTCACACATGCTGCCATGAAAATGAGATCTCGTCTGTCAGGAACTCATGCGATCAATTTTTAAAAAAAATAATGAAATGTCAGTTTTTAATTATCATCCTGACTCTGTTTCATCTTTTGGGCTTGGGCACAGCTTGTTAAGAGCATTCTGAATTTCAATTCTGCTATCTATCATAGCAGAATTCCTTCCAGCTTTGCTCCATCTGCAATCTGATAAGCCCACCTCCTGCATCCTCTTCTGAGTCATGGATAAAAGCTGAGGAAGTGAAGGGGACCAAGGGTAGAAACCTGGGACTCTCATCTATACTTGCTGACTCTCATCTATGACACAGAATTACCCCCTCTGGTTTTGTATTTATGTAACTCTTGGGAATGGTCATCAGACTTGTGACTACATCTCTATTGCTACTTTCCAATCCACATGTCAGCATTCTCCATCAGATACTTTACCAAGGATTTCGCCCAAAACCACAGTAGTTCTCTGAGCTGTCAATCCAAAAATTCTCTCATAGGACTAAATGAAAGCGATCCGTCCACACGTTCTTTGGGAAACCACTTTGCATACTTGTGTTCAAAACATTTAAAAAATTATAAATGTGCTCAAGCCATCTCTTCTAGATAATTTCCCTAGAATTTTCTTTCTGGGGTGTGTGTGTGGGGGGGGGATTCTTATATAATTTCTAGAATCTCTCCTTCTGGCTCTTTTATGATACCTGAATTTGGCAATGAGGAACCATCTGGAAATTATTTCAAGCTCTGAGTTATACAACACCCTGGACTATAATTTGTTTGGGTCTGAAGTCTTGGCTTCATATAAAGGAGAAGCGATCACATATGTTAGGTGGCAAATACTCTTTAATTGTTTGGTTTACTTTTTTCATTTTGAACTTCATTCTCCTCTCTGGAGAAATCATGTGCTTCCCACTTGAAATATACATACAAAAAGGTTTCCACGAGCTTTAAGCTTTCTTAATAATTTACCTCAGGTTTCATATGAAGGCATCCACACTGGCCATTTGGAGCCCTCTGAGGGGATGCGCTCCCCTCCTTCAAATTTTAGTAGGTTGCTCAACTTAAATATGAGTTTATTAGAAGGCTCCTGGGGGGCGGGGAACTGGTACTTATATTGTATATAAATACAATATTTATAGGCCAGGCTGGGTACAGTCCTTCCACATGGAATCTATATGCCAAGAAAGAAGTACTCAGATATTCTCAAACTAGCAAAACATCAGAAATATTTATTTTCACAGCCATACATTTCTACACACTCAAACTAAGCAAAGCAAAAACAAAACCAAACCCCCAAACAAGAAAGGAAGTAACTATTTTCCAAGCTGTATAAATTTCTCTACCGCTACATGACCCACTCTGGTGTAAGACACAGCGGTCTAGGGGACCCTCGTGCAGCAACTCACATGTCCCACAGGAGAAAGAGCAGACCCTGAGTTCAGAACAGCCATGCCCCCTGAGTCCTACTCACTTGGCCAGGTCATGTGGTTCAGGATCTTCTGCAGCTGCACTGCATTTATTTCTGGATACTGAAGTGGGAGCAGAGTGGCAGGAGAAAATTATCATTACCGGAGGCTCATTAGATGCAGAGGGGCTGCGGGAGAAGGGGGCTGGGAAGTCACTACCGCACCGGCTCAGCACGGTATATACGTCCCTTCCGGGCAGAGTAAGTAAGCCGGGGGGTCAAGTCCAGGAAACCCCAGCAGGACAGGACTCATAGGAAGCATTGTAATAATGGTGTTTTTCCAACTGGGTTTTATCAAGGTGCTTCAGGAGTTCAGCAAACAGTTTGGTTTGAATTTTATTCTTAATAAGATATCTTCAGCCAAGGCTCCAAGTTCTGAAGTTCATCAGAAGCAACTTTTATACCAACATGTAACTTTAAAAGGGCTCCTGGTTGGCTCAGTCAATTAAGGATCTGCCTTCCGCTCAGGTCATGATCCAGAGTCCTGGGATTGAGCCCCGCATCGGGCTCCCTGCTCAGCAGGGAGCCTGCTTCTCCCCCTCAGCTGCTCCCCCTGCTTGTGCTCTCTTGCATTCTCTTTCACTCTCAAATAAATAAATACAATCTTAAAAATTTTTTTAACTTTAAAATATACATATGAAATGTATCATCAATGTGAGCCTATAAAATAGATACACATCCATAATATATTTTAATCTGTTATATATATATATATGGATTCTCAATGAGATTCCATTTGATAAAAGGACTGCAACAGAAATAAATTCTTAAAAAAATAAAAAGGACTGCAACAGAAAATGTTTGGAAACCCCTGGTATAGAGGAAAACATTTATGAACAACACATGTAAGATTCTGTCTATCCTCTCTGGCTGCATTAGGCAAAATGCCAGGGGAGAATATGAGAGAAGATGAGGGGCAGGCATATTGTGAATTAAACCCAGAGTAACACAAGGAGCTCATGCTCTTCTAGTTTTAATGACATCACTACACAGTCCAACACCAGATTTCTAGTGCACTTCGTATCTTGTTCCTCAGCGGATCTAGCATCCTTCAG
Organism: Lutra lutra; assembly: GCF_902655055.1. Taxonomy (NCBI): domain Eukaryota; kingdom Metazoa; phylum Chordata; class Mammalia; order Carnivora; family Mustelidae; genus Lutra; species Lutra lutra. The sequence continues at coordinate 25,129,976 of NC_062286.1, forward strand.
GTTAGGGACAGAGTGGCCTCCAGAGCCCTACCTCACACCGCTGGCCTTGTGATCTGGGTCAGTGCAAGGAAAGGCCTCAAGGGGACCAGGTATGCAGCCCCAGGCCCTCCTCTTCCCTAATGCCCTCTTCCCAGCCCTATCACTTCTCTAGGTGACCCCCAAAGGGGTCTTCCTCCTTGGGCCACCCTCCCCACTAGGCCCCTAGAGTTTGTCATCATGCTCTGCACCACTGCCAACAATGATTCTTAACTCTCAATTCCATTTTCTCAGGAATTAAAGATTAAAGCTATTTCTCCTACAACTAACTAATCAATGTCGCTTTCAAGAACATATTCGTATTTTACAGGAGTCTTCTGGAGACAATCCTCTTTGCTTACTTGTCTAAAGACGTGAGGACTTGAATAGAAAGTGGCGGTTTGGGGAAGAGTAGCCTTACGTCACACTTCGTACCCAAGGTCAGGCGGCTGCAAACACACCCTCCATGGAATTCTAGGCTCCACTCTGTCCCCTGGTTTGCCCTCGGCTCGCCACCACCTCTGGCCAACTTACCTTCTCAAAGAGTTTAGTGAAGAATTCATCCTGCCCTTCATTTTGGTCCACTATTTCCTAGAGGAACAGACACACGGAAAGACCTCGTCGTTCATCTGGATGAATGGACGCTCATGCACACACTCGTGTCTCATGACCTCCCAGGCCCCAGAAATCCTAAGCCAGACCTTGAGCACCGTCTTAAGTTTCCTACTACAGCATTTATACCTCCTTTGGTTCTCCAATTCTCGCTGCCTTTGGGGAAGTAGCAAACAGCAAAATGGATAAAAGAAATACCAGGTAGAAAGAAGCAGAAGCAAGTCAATGTATATAACTCGTGTACCTGGGGCTCTGGGCCCTCCATGACAAGGACCCGACCAGAAGGACAGTTCTCCTGGTGCAAAAATAGCACAACCTAGGGACTCTTAGGGCACAGTAAGTAACACAGTACGAGTGCCATAGAGTAGGGACCTTAGGATCTGCAGACTTCTTCCCCAGACACATGAACTGTGAGGGGAGAAGCCCACCATTCTTTGGAAATGGTCCCAGCATGGGGAATCCCACCTGCCTACGCACCTTAGAGAAAACAGCACTGGCGTCGCAGCCAATTTCACTGCGGGGAAAACAAAGGGCAGAATTAATTCTTGGAGGGCATCTTGGGAGCCTTTTGGCCAATATTCTCCCTCCCCAGGGAATACCTCCTCCAAGTCTGTTAGCTGATCTGCCAAAGTGGGCTCACCCTGCTCTCACACCTCTCCCCCCACTTCCCCTTGGAGTCAACAGTCCAGCCACGTGGCCCCACACACTGCTGGTCCCCCTCCACGTGCCTGGGGCTGCTGCTCATCTCCACGCCCCGCACGCCTTCCACTGTCCCCACCCATACCGAGCGACTCCTACTCCTATATACAACTCGGCACTGCTAGGCAGAGAGGTTCAAGGTCAAGTCAGACTACATAGGGCCAAACCATGAAATAAAAAAGATAGAGAACTGGATTCTAAGCCCTGAAGGGCTGTCATGTCGAAACAGTCATGAGCAGAAGACGTTGGGCTGGAAAGTGTGTCTACTGGGCGCCTGGGTGGCTCAGTGGGTTAAGCCGCTGCCTTCGGCTCAGGTCATGATCTCAGGGTCCTGTCGAGTCCCGCATCGGGCTCTCTGCTCAGCAGGGAGCCTGCTTCCCTTCCTCTCTCTCTGCCTGCCTCTCTGCCTACTTGTGATCTCTGTCTGTCAAATAAATAAATAAAATCTTAAAAAAAAAAAAAAAAGAAAGTGTGTCTACTGATTCACTCGCACACACTTACGGATCCAAGCTGATTCACTGACGACAGCCTTGCCTTGTATGCACAACCCCCATGCATCTCCTAGAAATTAACACCTCCCTGATGCTACCCCCGCTGGCCCCAGGACCATGGGAGATTGCCTCAGATCCCCCTCCTTGATGTTCTGCTAACACCCTGTGCAGATAAATGCTTACATGGGACACAGCGTACCATAAATCACTGCTCGAACATCCCTGTCCTTTCCAGGCCTTGAGCTTCTGGAGGTCAAGGGCCAGGCCTGTTCTAGCTTTTTCTCTCGCATGTCTAGCAGACTGTTCATTTCTTAGGAGAGCGGGGAGGAAGAGGAGAAGGGAGCTCTCCATACAGGGAGCTCTCCGCTCTCCCTACCCTCTCCTGTGTTGGTCACACAGACTCCATCCTCTGCCATTTCTGCCTCCTCCTCCTCCATACCCCCCTGTCCAGAGGGGGCCCCAACCGCCAGGGGAGTCCTGGGTCCTTACTGGAAGATGTGCTTCCTGGAGAAGACTCTCAGGAGAAACTCCGACTCCTGGCCGGCCTCAGACGTGCAGGGCACAATGACATACGTCCCTGGCACCAGCTGTAGTTCCTGACTCACTTCTCTCTCTGTGAGAAATGCTTTGGGCCAGCTGAGGGGGCCATTTCCCCAGAAGAACTCAGGAGGAAGTCTCCTCGGGTCACCATAGTACTGTGGGTAGAGGATGGAAGAGCCCCAGTTAAGATGATACTCAGGGCTTGTGGCCGGCCCTGGGGCTCTTGGCCAGGAGATAGGATGCAGGTGGTCTCTGATTAGCCAAACCCAACCTGCTCCAGTGGAGGGATAAGGGGGTGAGGAGAGAAAAGGAAAAACCACAACGTGTCAGGAATGGGCACCATTGCTCCTTTGTGGGGCTGAGGAAACACATGTCAGTTCATTTAACCTTACATTTAATAAATTCTAAAATATATCGGTTCTGCACCAGGCTCAGAAACGGCCCTATAGAGGCAGAAGGATTTCTCACGGTCCCTGGGTGAAAAGAATGTCAAGTGCTCGTCCCTTCGGCACTGTTGCCTGACGTCCTCACAGCACCTGCAGTGAGGTTCCTACAATCAGGCTGAACCTGTCACGTGACATCACTCCAAACCGGGGCCAGCTGGTCAAGTGTGGCACTCACCTTGCTCAACTGAAAAACAGAGAAAAGAGAGGCCTCATTAGGCAGGGAAAGCAGCTCTTCCACAAGCACAAACTAACGGAGGCTGATATGTAAGAAGGCTTCCCCAGGGGCCCCCCGTCTCTCCCATAAGACTTGCTGTTCTCGTCAGTGACATTTTAATACATCCTCAGGAATTCTGGGAAAGGGTGAGGGAATTGGGGAGAGGAAAAAAACAGTGGTATTGATTATACGGACTGTGTGCCGGGCACCACGAGGCGCCCTCTGGTCTACTCTTTGCATAAATATCAGCATCCCCACTCTACAGATGAAGAAGTGGGTGCTCAAGGGCCCGCATGTGATGTGTTCTAGATCACATATTCCCAAAGGACAGAGTCAAGGTCGGCACCCAGGTCTGTGTGTAGACATACAGATGGTGAAGAGGACAGGAAACAAGGAGGAAGGATGCCCAGTGGTGGGAGACGCCCCATGAGGCTGCATGCCCAGGAGACCCACTCACCCTAAAGAGGTAGAAGCCGATGGCGAGGTGAGGCTTCCGGTTCCGGTGCCGGTGCCTTGGCTTCTGGAGCAGGGACACCAGCACGCTGCAGGGCATCGGGAATCTCCTGTCCTCCTGAGGGCTCCAGACGGACAGCAGAAACTGCGGGTTCTTCCAGAATGTGTCTGGACCAGGACACAGTGAGGTGAGGCAGGCCCTGGCTCCCTGATCATCACATTCCCACAGACCCAGAGCACCTGTCCTAAGATTCCCACCCTGAGATCCATCTGGATAGAGTGGAGCTCTCGGCCTCCCCTCTACCCCCCACCTACCTCTCCCACCCTGTGTTCTACAGACACACAAACCAAGAGCTCTTCTCATCACCATAGCCCCTTTGCACAGCACCGTTCCTGGCACAGACTTTGTGCCCCATAGGCACTGACTGCCTGAGTAAGGGACTGTATTAACTAACTGAGAACAGGTCCATGATTTCAGGGAGATTTGCATTTTAACAGGGACAAAGCCTTAGCTGAAGGGCAACGTCAGCCTTTGGGAGGACCATTGTGGTGAGGGGGGGAAGCCAGAGCCAAGGGCACCTGCCCCCTGAGATCACACCCTACAGGTCTTTCCTTCCAAAGAGATGGCTCAGCACCTCCCGCGTGGAGAAAGGGACACGGTGACCAAATCTCTCCACTTAGAGATTTCAGACACCTTTGTCTCCTGTAACCGGTGAGCTGAGAATCCTTAATTTTGTTTCACCACCAATCCCCAGGCAAGGAGGGCCTGATGCATAGGATAAAATTACTATTTCAAGTCTGCCTTTAAGGGGTGGTTATTTCAGCATAGAAATGGCTTTGTCCTAAAACCAAAGATTGAACCCCCCCCCCTTCTACCGTGCATGTGTGCCTGTCCCTTCCTGGGACCGAGGACACAGCCCAGAGGCAGAGCACGCGGCTCGACCGTCAGAATTCCTCACACTCAGCCGGATGCCCCCGAGATGCCCGCATTCCCACTGGAGTGGCCAAGCTGCCACTCCAGCCCCCAGAACCCCAGGTCCTGTGCACCTGCTTACCTCGGGGCGACTTCATCCGGCCACCGGCCGTGCTCCCCTTCTCCCACTTCCCCTCCCGCAGGGTGCAGGCCCACTTCTGGCCCACCTCCTGACTCAGCAGACCTGGGGTCAGTTTACAGATGACCAGAAGCGTGAAATGTGCCTTAAAGTCCTTCAGAGTCATCCTGTGGAGAGGACGGGGGCACAGCACAATGTCCGTTCATCAGGACTAAAGCAGGGGCGGAACCAAACAGTCCCACCAGCCCCACTGGGTGACCTCTCCCTTCTGTCCAGCTGAGCCCGCCTGGGACACAGGAGAGCGGCGCTGGCTCAATCAGTGTGAGGGTGCATCAGAGGACATGGGCCATCAAGAAAACTCCCCCACCCCCAGCCCGTCGTTGGAAGCAGCCTCCTGCAAAGTGTGCCGGGGGAAACATTCTTGCTGTGCCGATTGCGATGATAAAGCTGAACTGGGGCGTTCCTGGCTGGTCAATTGAGATATAAATGCCCGATAATAATTGTACAAGTCAGTTCTCAACTGTTCATTGATAAAAGCCTTAGCCCCTACTCACTAACTTTGAGACCCAAGGCAAGCTATCTGCACTGGCTGATGCTCCGTTTACCTATCCGTAAAGTGGAAATTAATAGTACTTTAAGGGCTGTTGAGTTCAGCGACCACTTCCAAAGAGAGAGGGGTCACAGCAGTCTAGAAAGAGTACAGAATGGGGGAAGAGGGGCCCATGGGAACAAGGGTGGAAGTTAATAGTAAGGGCAAGAAGAGAAGGGAAAGGGGAGCAGGTGGGGCTCCCATCAGACACCCAGAAATAGTATCCACTCAAGGCGTCTTGGTGGTTTCTCATAAAAGGGGATGAGTGGCTTTGGGGTGGGTGGGAGTCTGGCCATGGTGCTCTGAGGTGGCTTAGAGTTTATAATGCCTTCTTTCCTCATCTCTTTCAGGTCAGGAAAGACAAAACCTTGGGTTTGAGTGTTTTGAGAGATACAAGAGACAGGGTAGAAAGCAGGGAAAAGGAGGTGGCCACCCCCTCACTCAGCACTGAGTGCCCACCGGGCGCCATGCCAGAAGTCACAGATCTCATCATAGGGACTGTGACTGCTTGCGGGAGCTGCAGGTCCCTAACAGGTCTTTGTGATCTCTGCACATGAGGCTGCCGGACACATGTGTGGCACCCAGTAAATATTGGCAGGCTGGGTGTCCAAATGGAAGCCAGAGCATTTGCCCCAAGTCCCCAGGTCAGATACCAGAATTCGCCATCATCACTCTTCCTCAGCAGTAGAATCTTCTCCTTGGGGCTCAGTAGCTCCCACGTACTTGAGCTGAAAAGAGAAAAGGGGTGTTTCTGTGGGGATGAAGGATTGGGGGGATGTGGGGGAGATGCTCAGAAGTGTCATTATTTCTCTCCTCCTCATGCTGCTTTGCAAACAACTGAATCTCACATTCCATCTTCTAAAAACAACACGTAACAGTAATTCATCCCTCACAGGGCACCAAGCTCTGGGCCAGGCCCCTCACAGACTTTATCTCACCTAAGGCTAACAACAAGTTTGCAAGGTAGGGATTTTTATTGCCATTTTAGATATTGGGAAACAGAGGCTAAAACAGATTAAATCACTTTCCCGAAGTCACAAAATTACGAAATGTCCGAGCACATTTGAAACGACCTTGGTACTACTTATTTTCAAAGCCCATCGTTTTGAACTTTTGTGCCTGATCACAAGGGAGTAAGGCTTTCCTATATTATTTCCCCACATAAACAACTAAATATGTGACAAAATATAGAAAACAACTGTCTTCAAACATCAGACAGCAGGCAGCACCAGGTTATGACCCAGAGGAAGGGGGCACAATGAGGTGAATCCCAAAGTCACCAGACTCCTGTGAAATGAAATCCCTGGAGGGTGACACAGAGATTCCCATTCTGGTCTGAGCAGAGCTCCTGGAGGTCACGACACAGAACCAGAAGGTCCAGGCCAATCTGGATCTGTCTGTCTCTGACCCAGTGGGCCCAAGAGCACACTGAACCGTGCCGGGGAAAGAACACGGATTCAACTCCAAAGACCTTAAGGGATTCATTCACTAATCATCAGTTTCTTCATCTGTAAAATGGGGATAAAACTCCCTACCTATAAGAGCACTGTTCAGAGGATCAGAGATAATAAATACTCAAAGTGCTTGAAGGAAATAGGCCAGCTTGCACATGAGACATCTCTACATGCTCAAAGTCAAGGTAATTTTTATTTTTAAATAAATAAGGGCAGGAAAAAAATCCAAAGGGCTTAGCACAGTGCTGGCAAGCTCTCAGTAAACATTAGCTCGGTTATTATAATGAATGAGAAAACCGTCTATATGTCATTAAGCATCTTATAAATGTGAGTGATTGACCTTCACCGTTGGAACGCTCTCCCAATCCAGCTAGAGACCGAAGAACAATATTGAATTGGCGTACAGAGGGCAGCCTCCTTCACAGGCTTGCCCTGCCCCGTCCTCACCCCTGCCAGCCCATCCCGGGTGTTCACCTGTCACTCCAGTCTCCTTTCCATTCCACTTTGCCCCAGGGGTTCCGCAGCCTGACTAGATATTCTGGTCCATGTTTGCAGGTCACCTGCGCAAAATGAGAAGCAATTTCGGTGGCTGGGCTGAGTGCCAAACGCAAATGCTGCAGAGATCTGGGTGAGATCCGTGCCTGCCAGTTGAGACCTTGAAGTAGAAGATGGAAGGCCCTGAGCATGGGGAGAAGAGAAAGTGGTTCTGCCTCTTAGAGCTGCCAAGACCTAGCACAAGTTACTTACCCTCTCTGGGTCTGTTTCCTCATGTGTAAAGTAAAGCTAATAGCCACGTCTGCTGTAATGGGTTGAATGGTGCCCCCCTCCCCCACCAAAGATAGATCTACCCAATATCTGTCAGTGTGATCTTATTTAGTTATTTATTTTTAAATATTTATTTATTTATTTCAGTGAGAGAGAGAGAGAGAGTGTGCACAGGCGGGGGGCAAGGGGAGAGAGACTCAAGCAGACTCCACACGGAGCACAGAGCCCGACACAGGGCTCGATCCCATGACCCTGAGATCACAACCCGAGCCGAAACCGAGTTGGACGTTTAACCGACTGGGCCACCCAGTTGCCCTAGTGTGATCCTATTTATTAAAAGAGTCTTTGCAGACATAATAGAATTAAGGAACTGGAGAGGAAATCACCCTGGAGGGGTGCCTGGGTGGTTCAGTCAGGTTAGCGTCTACCTTCGGCTCAAGTCCTGGGATCAAGCCCCATGGTCCAGCTCCCTGCTCAGTGGGGAACCCACTTCTCCCTCTCCCTCTGCTGCATCCCGTCCCCTGCTTGTGCTCTCTGGCTCACTCTCTCCTCTCAAATAAATAAATAAAATCTTAAAAAAAAAAAGAAAAAGAAAAGAAAAGAAAAATCACCGTGGATTAGGGAAGTCCTAAACCCAGTGACAAGAGAAGGGAAAGGAAGGGTGGGGGAGACACAGAGGAGAAGGCCATGTGGAGACTGAGGGAGAGACGGGAGCTCTCCAGCAGAAGCTAAGGAGTGCTAGGAGCCACCATAAGCCAGAAGAGGTGAGGAAGGACCCCCTACCACAACCCCCATACCACCCACCCCTCCTGCACAGGCTGCCATGACAGCTTGGTTTCAGACTTCTGGCCTCCGGAACCGTGAAAGAACAAATTTCCGTTGCTTGAAGCCCCCCAGTTTGCGGTGATTTGTTACGGCAGGCCCAGGACGCTAACACAGCCCCTCACAGGGTTGTTGTGAGAATTGTTAACATTTGTGAAGCAGCCGGAACATGACTTAGTGCACAGGAAGTGCTACATTTTGGTAAAAACGTTAAATCAAAAAAAAAATTTTAAATGAATATATTAAATAAATATAAAACAAAATATGGACATAAACATATAACTAAATATTAACAAAGTCTAAGTTTTGTTAAAGAAGGATGAGAATACATGAAAAACTCTTGGCGCGTGCGCGCACACACACACACACACACGACTGATGCAGGTCTGGGAGGCGGAGGAAGACAGGTGGGAGCTGAGTTGAAGAGATCTGGATGCGTAAAAGGGAACTGGAGGACTTGGGGACGTCAGGCTGTTCTAGACATCGGGGGCCCTCGATGATGGAATCTGCATGTTTCTCACCTGCATGCCCCATCCACCCAGAGCACCCCTCTCCCTCAGACAAATCTACTGACCTTTCTGGGGCCAGCTCAATGCCACCTCCTCTATGAAGGCTTTCTTGACGTTCCCCAACCCAACCAGGCAAATGTCTCCTCAACAACCTCTGAGCCCCTAAAGCCTTTTATCTATTCTTCCCTCCACTTTCTACTTTGCTTCCTTCCCATTTTTATATACAGTTTGTCTCCATCCCTGTGTGTGAGCTCTGTGTAGACAGGGTCCCTGTCTGATGCCTCTTTCCCTCTAGGCTTAGCACAGCTCAAAAGATGAATAACCATGGGAAGGACCCAGGAGGCTGACGGAAAGGAGTGTGTGACAAAGAAGCGGGAATTGGGGTGGGAAGCCCCAGACGGGAAGGTCGTCAGTGGTAGCCCAGAGCAAAGAGGGCCTCGAGGAAGGGCAGTGAGGCCCAGCAGGGCTGGGTGGCTGACTGGCAGGGCTTCCTCAGGGCAGAGGGGCTGGGATGGTGCCCTGCAGGTGGCCCAGGCTAGACCCACCACGTCACTCCAGAACACGGGTGCACGGGTGCAGGGAGCCCAGCCCCTGCTTCAGCAGGTAAAGAATTGGCCCCTGAGACTGGACACAGCTAATAATGCTCACCAAAGCCTTGGTGAGAAGCCCCAAGAGAGAAGGGGGAGCCCGAAGGGAAACAGAGGGTCTGGTTCCACCCACCTTCCTGATTCCTGTGAGGGTATAGGCATGGCCTCCCACCAACCCATTCTCCAGCACCCTCTCCATCTGTGAAGACAAGAGAGCTCCTGTCAGCCTGTGGCTGTGTACAGGTTATCTGGGGGGCATGGGGACCTGTGTGGCTAGAGCAAGGGCTTACAGGGAGGGCTGAGGGAGACCCACACAGCGGCCTCACAGTTGTCAAAGCTCTTCAGCACCCACTCGTTGGAGCCTCTAAGTCAGGATGCCATTCTGCATGATTCCCATCCCTTTGGACAGAGGACAAGCTCAGATTTGGAGCTGCTAAACCATCATGTGGGGTGGCAGGGTGGTCACTCATGGGGGCGGGGCCAAACCCAGGGCTCCCTGTGCTAGTTCCATGTTCTTGGTTTTTGCTAAATTAGTCAGGAAAGACCAGTTGTGCTAATACAGCCCCTTGCACCTGGTTGACACTTAGTCACGGTTAGCTTGCTTGTCTACACCATCTGCATTTGACTTTGGCCCCTGAGGGCTCTGCTTGGCTGCTCGGGTTTGAACACCAGCACTCTAGGAGCGAGAGCTGGTTGGGGGTCTTGGGGACCACGCTAGGTGAGAACAGAAGCTGGCGGATGAAGGGGATAGCAGCAGGAGAGGACACTGTGCTGGTACACAGCCCAGTCGCACCCCCGAGTGGGTCTGGCAGCCAATGAGGGTTCTGTTGTAGGTGGCTCGGGTTAGGATGTCCCAGAGGTTGCCAGGGGCTTCTGCTGGATTGAAGGTCATTGTCACCCCTCCAGTGAAGTCCACGAGTGCTTCAGACACCTGCCCACGCTGCAAGTCTTCATAGGAGCCAGAGAGCCTGCCCAGGGAAGGAGTACAAATGGGAGTAGAAGGGAAGGAGCATTCATAGTGTAGCCTGGGATGGTCCAAATGAGTCTAGTGAAGCCCCTGCTTGGTTCTTTCCTGGGCATATGCCTGCTACTCCTTCCTTCCATCCCAGAGGCAAAGGAGAAAATATATACTGAGTTCCTATCCTCGTTAAACAACTCCATCCATTAGGGAAAGCTGAAGGGAAGGGAAGGGAAGGGAAGGGAAGGGAAGGGAAGGGAAGGGAAGGGAAGGGAAGGGGGAATTGGGAAGGAAAAGGAAAAGGGAAAGGGAAAGGGAAGGGAAAAGATTTCTGGTGGTTGTCTTACTTGGCATAAGCCTTTTCCAGAAGAGCTCCCCAGAACAAGTTTTTGTAGGTAGAAGAGACAAACACCAGCTGGCCAGCTGCATTCACAGGGAGTCGGTCATCTATCACCACAGGCACCCACTTCCCAAAGTGCCAGAACTGGAAGGAGAAAGTGCCCACCAGTGTGTGAAGATTGCCGTGGAAGATGGTCAGCCCAGGGGGCAAAGACACGACTCTCCCGAGACCCCGCTTTCCTAAGGCTTCCTCCAGGCTGGGGCACCAGCAAGTTACTCACCCAGAACTGGAAGATGCCAGCATACTTCTCAGTGAAATTCTGATTCAGCGGAACAACACGGCTCAAGATGTCCTGGTGCAGAGTCAGAGCTTGCAAAGCAGCCAAGAACCAGCAGTCTCCTAAGCCAGAGAGCACACGGCATCTGCACGGTGTACTTCCTACATTCTACAGGTGTTTGCATCAATCTACTGAAGACATTACATGCAAGAAATGCCTAGTCCCAGCTGCTTTTCTCCCTGGGCTTGTAGCCCAGTTTAACAGAAGGGAAAGATATACTGAGGAGGAAAACAGTTGAGTGAGCAGAAGGTGGGGAAGAGCACTGGAAGGAATCTCAACTTGACACCAAGAACTGAACCACATTCCTGGACCAGCTTCCTGAAGGCCACATCCTCAGGAACTTGGACCCAAACACAACCAAACTTTTCTAAAGTCCTGCTTCTGTAACTGATTTATGCTCTTCTGGAAAGATCTCAACCCTTCCACACTCCATTATCCCCATCTGTGAAACAGGTATCGCTACATTTGTGCCTTCCTTTGTGGCCACAGGTTTTTCCTAGTCCCCCCAAAAAAAAAGTCAGGATGAGGATAGGCTTGCTTGGACTCTAGATGGGGCATCTAGTGACTGGTGTGCCAAAAAGGACTCATTATGGGGACTAGAACAGAGGGAGCACATTCTCCCAAGACAAAACCCAGACCTGTAAACTGGTAATGAGGATTGTCCTAGGGGAAAGTTTTGGCATTCCCATGTACCCTCAGAGGACCAGTTATTATCATTTTCCTGGTGAAGGACACGGACTTCAAGGTGGAGGTCAGGGTGGCCATTTCCCCCATTGGGACCTTTCAGATCCACTCTTTCCCACTCCACTCTGCCTTGGCTGGGTCAGGCTCATGGCTGCCAGGTCTGCGTGTCCAGGGGTTGTACACACTTACCTACCACTCCCTGGCACAGGTCCAGCCTTTTGGTATTGGCAGAATAGAACTGGGGATTGCTGTGTAACTCCTGCAGGGGACAGACAGAATTATCCTTTTGACCAAGAAGCTCCTTGAGCTACAGTGACCGGTTTCCCATACCCCAAGATTGGACTTATGGGACACAGATATGGAATATATATGAAATCGGGGCTGTCCCAGGCAAGCTGGCATATGGATTCAGCCCATCACATTTCTCATTCCTTCTTGCAGCCCATGGAAGCCAGAGTCCGGGAGAACTCTGTGTGGATCCTGAGAAATAGCACTGGTACCCAAAATGCCTTTTCCTGGAGTTTCTGTTAAAATGGAAGTATGTCTTTTAGAGGGTGTTCATATTTTTTCTTAGAGATCTGCCCATTGTCCTTATTCTCTTCCTCCTCCTCCTTCCTACCCTACCGCCCAACAGAATAGCCTTTTTGCCTTTCTGTGCTGAGATGCAGGTGGGTGGCAGTGGGAGTGGGGCAGGTAGTCTCTGCTCCACAGTGAGGACTAAAGCCCTCATGTTCAGCATTGGCACAGCTCACCCAAGGTCAGGTGTGACAGACTCTACATCAGCAGTTCCCGAATTTTCAGGGAAAAGTAGAATCTTGGCTGCTATCTAGTTTGGGAGGCCCACTTGGGAATTTTGCACACAGAAGGGACTTAATCTGGGGCCATACGCTTTGATGGGAAGGCTGAACATTGCCCAGAAGGGTGGTGAATCTGTGGCAAGCCTGACTCCACTTTGTTCCCCAACCATGTTGAGGAAAATTATTGTATAATTCAAGTTTGGTGGGGGCTGGATTGCCTTTGAACACAATAAGTTGCCTTTTAAAGGAATTGTCAAAGCACTTCAGAAAGTGAAGAATATTGTTGTAAAGTGATTAATAGCTTCTTAATTTATATCTTCCATAGGCCTGATTTAAGGGTTAAGAGTGAAGGTATGTGAGAATGTGTCTCCTTGGTCGATGGCATTGGTGGTGGCTCAGGATGCCCCGCCATCTTGGAGGAGACCCAACAGTACTTTGGCTGTGGCTGCCCAGAGTATTTCTGGGTAGGGGCTGAGGGAGATCACATCTCAGATCCCTTTCAGCACCACCCCTGGTTTTCTCCATCTGGAGAATGGAATGTGGGCACTCACCCACTGCCTTCACTTGGGGATCAATGGCAGTGAGTAAGACATGGCATCCGGAACACTCCCCAAGGAAGGTCTGGGCTGACGTGTGTGTGTGTGTGTGTGTGTGTGTGTGTGTGTGTGTGTGTGTGTGTACATGTGTGTGTACTGTGGGGAAGCACCCTCCTCCCTTACCGGAGGCCTCTTCCATTGTAGGCCAGGCGGCAGCTTCCGCAGCAGGGGCCCGCTGCCCACCGAGCGCAGACTGGCTGGAAAGCTGTCATCTTCAAAGAGGTGGCCTTCCATCAGGCACCTTTCCCTCAGGGCCTCATAGTCTTGCTTGGAGAGCTGTGAAGAGCCCCGCAATGAGTTCTTCCGCCCCAACTTCCATCTGCCTCGGAAAGGTAGCCACAGAGACATGGTTGAGCCGGTCTTCTGGATGGTCTCTGTTGCTCCTGGAATGGAGAGCCCATGTTCAGTTTACTCACTGCCTGTTGATGCTGTGCCATTCCCCCAGCGAGGAGGAGGATGGAGAGGTGAGACAGCCTGCAGCATCTTGTCTGATTCTCATCCCAGACAGTGGGGTCCTTGAGCACTTGTTCCAGTGCTGGGGTTCTGATGGGGGTTCTGGGGTCCCACAGCCAAGGCCTGAGGGAAAGGAGGGGTCTCTTCAGCATCAGGGCCGGGTCCTGGGCCCCTGACCATGCCAATGACACAAGGACACTTCTGCTTAGGGGGGCAGAGGAAGGAGGAGAGTAGCAGGAAGCTAAAGTTCGTTCACTGGACTTGAGGTCCCTGTGCCAGACAAGGAAGGAGCAGTGGCTACCCCTTCTGTCCTCCCTCACAGGGCCTTCCTGCTGTCACCCCCAAGCTCACACACATCCTTCCACTTGCTCTAATGTCTTCCTCTGTCTTCCCTGCAAAACCATGTCTCTAGCTTTCCTCCTTCTAAATATTCTTCAAATCAACTCCTTCTTTAAAGATATTTTTGGCAATGTAAAAAAAAATCACATATGTATTATGGTGAATACTGAAAGGTCTGTACCTACCTGTTCTCTTCTTCACCTTATTAATAGGATCCCAGTTTTGATCACGTAATAAAACCTGATTTCTCAGAGCTTCCTGCTGGACAGGTTGGCCATTGAGATGAAGGTGGCAGTCTACCAAGTGAGGCTTTTGGAAAAGTTACAACTTTCCCAATTTTTCCAGTTGGCACTACTTTCAAATTCCCCCTTTCCTGATCCTGGGAAAGCAGATATAACAGCTAGAGAGGGACCACTAGGTAAAAAACCACATGCTAGAAGGAGTCTGGATCTTGATGACTGCCTTGAACAAATGGTCCAGACTTGGTGGCTTGCCTCCAGGCTTATTACATGAAAAGGACAAACCATTTGCTACTTAAGCCATGAGAGTGGCCAGACTCGGCAGTGCTCTCTATGTTAGCCAGTGTTACACATCTGTTACATATAACCATAGCACTCTCAAGTGATACTCAATGGCCTAGAAACTTTTACATACACTTTTGGGAGATCAATGGATCCTTCTTCTGAAGCTCATCAACAACCTTCACACTGAGAGCTCTGCCAGCTGATTGGACCCCACCAACCTCAATATTCTAGCATATCTTTATATCGCCTATGTCTATTTTTGTGCAGTAGTTGATTCATTAAGCCAGTGATTTCATGGCCTCTATGATTTGTATTCCTATCTACTTAGAATCTGAAAATGTCAGAGCTAGAATATTGCTTAGTAATCATCAAATCCAGTATTTCCCCAAAATTATTTTAGCAGTGGAGTTCCTTCTTCAAATGAAATCCTACAGAAACTCAAGGGTAAAGGTTTGAGTTTACAGATTGGACCTCAGTGCAGCTTTGCAAGATTTCTCATTTTATGGTTTGAAAACCACCAATCTTATCTTGCTCCTCTCATTTTTCAAGTGTTAAAACCAAAACCCATTCATCCATTGGCTCACCAAAAATTTTATTGGGAATTTGTCATCTGTCATGCTTGAGCTAAGCATCATTCATGAGAGACAGTCCCTGCCCTCCTGGGTTTTCCAGCCTAGTGGGGGTCAAGTAACCTTCTCAGGGCTACCCAGGGAAAATTCATCAGAACCCTATCCAGAACTCAGGGCCCTGACTCCCACAACAGTGCTCAGCCCTCCATGTCAACACCTCCCATTTGTGCCAGTACAGTGCTTGGGACAGAATGTATATGCACTAAAAGCAGCCTTCAAACAAGCCTACTCCAAGTATGAGTACTCCCTCCCAGCTGTATGAGTGATCTTCATTCATCAAGATACTGCCTATCCTCCAAACTCCAACTTTATTCCCTCCACCAGGAAACCTTCCTTGTGTGTCTAGTCTTCACTGAGTTCCCCTCATCTTGACTGTCTACTATTCCACCATCTACCACCGAGGACACCCTATCACCTTCTAATTGGTTCTTCTCAAATTATCACTAGTGAAGCACCTGTATTCTTTTCAGCTTGCCACAGAAATTAATGAAAATAAATATTAAATTTATTTTATAAATTGATTTTATAAATTTATATATACTTATATATTTTTTAAAAATTTATATTTATATAATATATATTTTATATTTATATATATTTATAAATTTATTTTATAAATTATTAGATTTATTTTAAAATAAATTAATACATTATTTTATGATTTTTTTTTTTTTTCAGCATAACAGTATTCATTATTTTTGCACCACACCCAGTGCTCCATGCAATCCGTGCCCTCTACAATACCCACCACCTGGTGCCCCCAACCTCCCACCCCCCACCCCTTCAAAATTCTCAGATCGTTTTTCAGAGTCCATAGTCTCTCATGGTTCACCTCCCCTTCCAATTTCCCTCAACTCCCTTCTCCTCTCCATCTCCCCTTGTCCTCCATGCTATTTGTTATGCTCCACAAATAAGTGAAACCATATGATAATTGACTCTCTCTGCTTGACTTATTTCACTCAGCAAAATCTCTTCTAGTCCCGTCCATGTTGCTACAAAACTTGGGGATTCATCCTTTCTTTCCTTTTTTTTTTTTTTTTTTTTTTTTTTACAGCTTTATAAACATATATTTTTATCCCCAGGGGTACAGGTCTGCGAATCGCCAGGTTTACACACTTCACAACACTCACCATAGCACATACCCTCCCCAATATCCATAACCCCACCCCCTCTCCCAACCCCCTCCCCCCATCAACCCTCAGTTTGTTTTGTGAGATTAAGAGTCACTTATGGTTTGTCTCCCTCCCAATCCCATCTTGTTTCATTTACTCTTCTCCTACCCCCTCGACCCCCCATGTTGCATCTCCTCTCCCTCATATCAGGGAGATCATATGATAGTTGTCTTTCTCCGATTGACTTATTTCGCTAAGCATGATACCCTCTAGTTCCATCCACGTCGTCGCAAATGGCAAGATTTCATTTCTTTTGATGGCTGCATAGTATTCCATTGTGTATATATACACATCTTCTTTATCCATTCGTCTGTTGATGGACATCTAGGTTCTTTCCATAGTTTGGCTATTGTAGACATTGCTGCTATAAACATTCGGGTGCATGTGCCCCTTCGGATCACTATGTTTGTATCTTTAGGGTAAATACCCAGCAGTGCAATTGCAGGGTCATAGGGTAGTTCTATTTTCAACATTTTGAGGAACCTCCATGCTGTTTTCCAGAGTGGTTGCACCAGCTTGCATTCCCACCAACAGTGTAGGAGGGTTCCCCTTTCTCCGCATCCTCGCCAGCATCTGTCATTTCCTGACTTGTTAATTTTAGCCATTCTGACTGGTGTGAGGTGATATCTCATGGTGGTTTTGATTTGTATTTCCCTGATGCCGAGTGATATGGAGCACTTTTTCATGTGTCTGTTGGCCATCTGGATGTCTTCTTTGCAGAAATGTCTGTTCATGTCCTCTGCCCATTTCTTGATTGGATTCTTTGTTCTTTGGGTGTTGAGTTTGCTAAGTTCTTTATAGATTTTGGACACTAGCCCTTTATCTGATATGTCATTTGCAAATATCTTCTCCCATTCTGTCAGTTGTCTTTTGGTTTTTTTAACTGTTTCCTTTGCTGTGCAAAAGCTTTTGATCTTGATAAAATCCCAAAAGTTCATTTTTGCCCTTGCTTCCCTTGCCTTTGGTGATGTTCCTAGGAAGATGTTGCTGCGGCTGAGGTCGAAGAGGTTGCTGCCTGTGTTCTCCTCGAGGATTTTGATGGATTCCTTTCTCACATTGAGATCCTTCATCCATTTTGAGTCTATTTTCGTGTGTGGTGTAAGGAAATGATCCAATTTCATTTTTCTGCATGTGGCTGTCCAATTTTCCCAACACCATTTATTGAAGAGGCTGTCTTTGTTCCATTGGACATTCTTTCCTGCTTTGTCGAAGATGAGTTGACCATAGAGTTGAGGGTCCATTTCTGGGCTCTCTATTCTGTTCCATTGATCTATGTGTCTGTTTTTGTGCCAGTACCATGCTGTCTTGATGATGACAGCTTTGTAATAGAGCTTGAAGTCCGGAATTGTGATGCCACCAACTTTGGCTTTCTTTTTCAATATTCCTTTGGCTATTCGAGGTCTTTTCTGGTTCCATATAAATTTTAGGATTATTTGTTCCATTTCTTTGAAAAAAATGGATGGTACTTTGATAGGAATTGCATTAAATGTGTAGATTGCTTTAGTTAGCATAGACATTTTCACAATATTTATTCTTCCAATCCAGGAGCATGGAACATTTTTCCATTTCTTTGTGTCTTCCTCAATTTCTTTCATGAGTACTTTATAGTTTTCTGAGTATAGATTCTTAGTCTCTTTGGTTAGGTTTATTCCTAGGTATCTTATAGTTTTGGGTGCAATTGTAAATGGGATGGACTCCTTAATTTCTCTTTCTTCTGTCTTGTTGTTGGTGTAGAGAAATGCAACTGATTTCTGTGCATTGATTTTATATCCTGACACTTTACTGAATTCCTGTACAAGTTCTAGCAGTTTTGGAGTGGAGTCTTTTGGGTTTTCCACATATAGTATCATATCATCTGCAAAGAGTGATAGTTTGACTTCTTCTTTGCCGATTTGGATGCCTTTAATTTCCTTTTGTTGTCTGATTGCTGAGGCTAGGACTTCTAGTACTATGTTGAATAGCAGTGGTGATAACGGACATCCCTGCCGTGTTCCTGACCTTAGCAGAAAAGCTTTCAGTTTTTCTCCATTGAGAATGATATTTGCGGTGGGTTTTTCATAGATGGCTTTGATAATATTGAGGTATGTGCCGTCTATCCCTACACTTTGAAGAGTTTTGATCAGGAAGGGATGCTGTACTTTGTCAAATGCTTTTTCAGCATCTATGGAGAGTATCATATGGTTCTTGTTCTTTCTTTTATTAATGTGTTGTATCACATTGATTGATTTGCGGATGTTGAACCAGCCTTGCAACCCTGGAATAAATCCCACTTGGTCGTGGTGAATAATCCTTTTAACGTACTGTTGAATCCTATTGGCTAGTATTTTGGCGAGAATTTTTGCATCTGTGTTCATCAAGGATATTGGTCTGTAGTTCTCTTTTTTGTTGGGATCCTTGTCTGGTTTTGGGATCAAGGTGATGCTGGCCTCATAAAATGAGTTTGGAAGTTTTCCTTCTATTGCTATTTTTTGGAACAGTTTCAGGAGAATAGGAATTAGTTCTTCTTTAAATGTTTGGTAGAATTCCCCTGGGAAGCCGTCTGGCCCTGGGCTTTTGTTTGTTTGGAGATTTTTGATGACTGTTTCAATCTCCTTACTGGTTATGGGTCTGTTCAGGCTTTCTATTTCTTCCTGGTTCAGTTGTGGTAGTTTATATGTCTCTAGGAATGCATCCATTTCTTCCAGATTGTCAAATTTGTTGGCGTAGAGTTGCTCATAGTATGTTCTTATAATTGTCTGTATTTCTTTGGTGTTCGTTGTGATCTCTCCTCTTTCATTCATGATTTTATTTATTTGGGTCCTCTCTCTTTTCTTTTTGATAAGTCTGGCCAGGGGTTTATCAATCTTATTAATTCTTTCAAAGAACCAGCTCCTAGTTTCGTTGATTTGTTCTATTGTTTTTTTGGTTTCTATTTCATTGATTTCTGCTCTGATCTTTATGATTTCTCTTCTCCTGCTGGGTTTAGGGTTTCTTTCTTGTTCTTTCTCCAGCTCCTTTAGGTGTAGGGTTAGGTTGTGTACCTGAGACCTTTCTTGTTTCTTGAGAAAGGCTTGTACCGCTATATATTTTCCTCTCAGGACTGCCTTTGTTGTGTCCCACAGATTCTGAACTGTTGTGTTTTCATTATCATTTGTTTCCATAAATTTTTTCAATTCTTCTTTGATTTCCTGGTTGACCCATTCATTCTTTAGAAGGATGCTGTTTAGTCTCCATGTATTTGGGTTCTTTCCAAATTTCCTCTTGTGATTGAGTTCTAGCTTTAGAGCATTGTGGTCTGAAAATATGCAGGGAATGATCCCAATCTTTTGATACCGGTTGAGACTTGATTTAGGACCAAGAATGTGATCTATTCTGGAGAATGTTCCATGTGCACTCGAGAAGAATGTGTATTCTGTTGCTTTGGGATGAAATGTTCTGAATATATCTGTGATGTCCATCTGGTCCAGTGTGTCATTTAAGGCCTTGATTTCCTTGTTGATCTTTTGCTTGGATGATCTGTCCATTTCAGTGAGGGGAGTGTTAAAATCCCCTACTATTATTGTATTCTTGTCGATGTGTTTCTTTGATTTTGTTATTAATTGGTTTATATAGTTGGCTGCTCCCACATTAGGGGCATAGATATTTAAAATTGTTAGATCTTCTTGTTGGACAGTTCCTTTGAGTATGATATAGTGTCCTTCCTCATCTCTTATTATAATCTTTGGCTTAAAATCTAATTGATCTGCTATAAGGATTGCCACTCCTGCTTTCTTCTGATGTCCATTAGCATGGTAAATTCTTTTCCACCCCCTCACTTTAAACCTGGAGGTGTCTTCGGGTGTAAGATGAGTTTCTTGTAGGCAACATATAGATGGTTTTTGTTTTTTTATCCATTCTGATACCCTGTGTCTTTTGATTGGGGCATTTAGCCCATTAACATTCAGGGTAAGTATTGAGAGATATGAATTTAGTGCCATTGTATTGCCTGTAAGGTGACTGTTATTGTATATTGTCTCTGTTTCTTTCTGATCTACTACTTTTAGGGTCTCTCTTTGCTTAGAGGACCCCTTTCAATATTTCCTGTAGAGCTGGTTTGGTATTTGCAAATTCTTTCAGTTTTTGTTTGTCCTGGAAGCTTTTAATCTCTCCGTCTATTTTCAATGATAGCCTAGCTGGATATAGTATTCTTGGCTGCATGTTTTTCTCATTTAGTACTCTGAATATATCATGCCAGCTCTTTCTGGCCTGCCAGGTCTCTGTGGATAAGTCTGCTGCCAATCTAATATTTTTACCATTGTACGTTACAGACTTCTTTTCCCGGGCTGCTTTCAGGATCTTTTCTTTGTCACTAAGACTTGTCAATTTTACTATTAGGTGACGGGGTGTAGACCTATTCTTATTGATTTTGAGGGGGGTTCTCTGAACCTCCTGGATTTTGATGCTTGTTCCCTTTGCCATATTGGGGAAATTCTCTCCAATAATTCTCTCCAATATACCTTCTGCTCCCCTCTCTGTTTCCTCTTCTTCTGGAATCCCAATTATTCTAATGTTGTTTCGTCTTATGGTGTCACTTATCTCTCGAATTCTCCCCTCGTGGTCCAGTAGCTGTTTGTCCCTCTTTTGCTCAGCTTCTTTATTCTCTGTCATTTGGTCTTCTATATCGCTAATTCTTTCTTCTGCCTCATTTATCCTAGCAGTGAGAGCCTCCATTTTTGATTGCACCTCATTAATAGCTTTTTTGATTTCAACTTGGTTAGATTTTAGTTCTTTTATTTCTCCAGAAAGGGCTTTTATATCTCCCGAGAGGGTTGCTTTAATATCTTCCATGCCTTTTTCAAGCCCGGCTAGAACCTTGAGAATCATCATTCTGAACTCTATATCTGACATATTACCAATGTCTGTATTGATTAGGTCCCTAGCCTTTGGTATTGCCTCTTGTTCTTTTTTTTGTTGTGAATTTTTCCGCCTTGTCATTTTGTCCAGATAAGAGTTTATGAAGGAGCAAGTAAAATACTAAAAGGGTGGCAACAACCCCAGGAAAATATGCTTTAGCCAAATCAGAAGAGATCCTGAATTGTGAGGGGGGAGAAAGGGGATAAAAAGGGGTTCAGAAAGAAAGAAAAGAAAAAAAAAAACTATTAAAAAAAAGAAAGCCGATAAAGAAAAAATATAAAAAGAGGAAAAAATATATATATATTAGATAAACTATTTAAAAAACGTTAAAAAAAGAAAACGGTATAAGTTAAAAAAATTTTAGCAGAAGAAGAGAAAAAGAAAAAAAAATTGAAAAAGAAAAAAAAATTAAATTAACTGCAAGGCTAAAAAATCATGGGGAGAAAGCCATGAGTTCCGTGCTTTGCTTTCTTCTCCTCTGGAATTCCGCCGTTCTCCTTGGTAGGTGAACTTGGTCCTGGCTGGGTTTCCCGTAGATCTTCTGGGGGAGGGGCCCGTTGTAGTGATTCTCAAGCGTCTTTGCCCCAGGCGGAGTTGCACCGCCCTTACCCGGGGCCGCGCTGAGTCATCCGCTCGGGTTCGCTTTCGGGAGCTTTTGTTCCCTGAGCGCTTTCCGTAGAGTCCGGAGGATGGGAATAAAGATGGCGGCCTCCCGGTCTCCGGCCCGGAGGAGCCGAGAGCCCGGGGCCCCACTCCTCAGTGCGCCCTCAGAGAACAGCGCCCAATGACTCTCGTCACCCTGGCCTCCGGCCGCGCTCCGAGCTGACCGAGCCTGCGACCGGTTCAAGGCAACCCTGAGCTGAGAGTCACTCCTCGGCTCTGTCTCTGCAGCCGGCTTCCCCGTTCTAATACCGGTAAGCTCTGCGACACTGAGACACCCCCGATCCTTCTGCGACCCTGCGGGACCTGAGGCCGCGCTTACCCCGCCTGGGCTTCACCCCAGTTAAGCCTCTGGAGCGATGTCCCGCCGCGGAACAGACTTTTAAAAGTCCTGATTTTGCTCCGTTGCTCTGCCGCTCGCCGGGAGCCGGCCCCTCCCCCCGCGGTCTATCTTCCCGTCGCTTTGGATTCACTTCTCCGCCAGTCCTACCTTGCAGAAAATGGTTGATTTTCTGTTTCTGGAATTGCTGTTCTTCTTCTCTTCAATCTCCCGTTGGATTTGTAGGTGTTTGCAATCTTTAGATAAGCTATTTAGCTGATCCCCCGCTACCCGAAGTAGTCTCAGCCTGCTACTTCTCCGCCATCTTGACTCCTCCCCAATACATTATTTTAAAATGAAATTCAAAAAGGATACATAAAATACGAGCCCTCCTTTAAAATTTTTTTTCAGATTCAACAGAAATAAAATTATTTGATCAATTACTATAAAATAAGGTTCTAAACACTTACCTTTAGTTTTGTATTCAGCCTAACATGCACCGCTAGCAATCAGTTCCTGAAATGGTCTTGTTCTTGGATCCCATTGTGGGCTCTGCTCCGAGTGATTCACACACGGAAACCTCCTCTGCCTAACACCCTTTTCTTCCCCCACAGGATTAACACCGGTGGAATGCTGTTTGTTTCACACCCTTACCTCTCTCTGAGGTTAGGGCAGTCTGATTCCCTGCTGTTCTTACTTGTCACAAGTGTATTCACACTTCCTGGGGGACGACCCTGTATTCTCCTACCTTGGGTTACAGGGATCCAAACGTTATTACTGGGTCCTTGGATTTTCCCCTGAGTTTCTTCCTGATATAGACCATCAGACTATGCTTCCTCTGCCCTAACTCCTTCTTCCAACCACATTTACATCTGTCAACAAACACAAGGCCACACAGAGGCTATCTTACTTTTTTTTCAAGCCTGAACAGCAATCCTTCAAAGCTTGAGGTGTGACCAATAATAGCGGGTCCCTTGGCTTCAGAACCAGACCCAGGCTCAGGTCCTCCCTCCCGAGGGCTGGGTCACACTCAGATTCCTCTCCATGCCTGAAAACATTGCTTCTTATGACAAGTCATGGTGCCTTGTCGGGCTCAGAGGCCTAAATGCCCATCACAAGATGCTTCCACCCTCCAAATTGCAGAATGAGGCCAAACACATACACATCTTATCTTTAAATAAATACTCCTAAGGCACCTTAAGGAGAGTCTAGACCCAGATGTGGGTAGCTGGCAGGTCTTAAATGTCTACTATATGTTACAACCTGTGGCCGAAATGGGCTCTTTCTCAGATTGCCATAGTGCTCTGCAAAGGGCCAGGTATATCTTGGTTGTATTTGGAAACTCATTTTAACTACTGTAAGTAAACAGTGTTGGAGCAGGCCCATAACAGAAGACTATGTAAATGAATAGGGAAAAGCTAATTGAGGCACATGATATTCAAGTGTGCAGCCTAAAGGCACAGAGCCTGTGCCTGAGCATCCTTTCCTTGCCACCCAAGAAGGTGTTGGACTTCTCTGTCACGTTCTTCATGTCAGGATTCATTTGTACTCCGCAAAGAAGTAGTCAGAGCCTCCATTTCACTTTTCTACATTGGCTCCACTTGCCTTCTTTATAGACTTTAGGGCAAGATGGGGAGCTCTATAATGGTGAGGGGTGTCGCTGGTGCTCTTAATCCAGATGAAGCCTTTTGGTGCTAACTGGCTGGTGAACACTGAGGGACATTACCAGGTGAGACACCTGAATACTCCATGCCTTGAGTCCCTGCCCTGATATGCGGTTAATTCACATGTGCATTGAACACCTACTATGCGCCAGACACTGTACTCATGCTAAACACACACACATAAGTATAGAGTTGGGGCTCTGGAAAGGCAACAAAAGAAATAAGAACCACATTCTCATTCACAGGTGCTATGGACCTGTAGCATCCTCCCAAGGGATGATTGATTTCCAGAGAACTCTGGCATCCTGCCACAACCCACCAAGCTGTCAGAAGTAAAATTGGAAAAGAAACCTAGGCTGCTTGCACAGTGGTCTGTCTGAATGATAAAAAGCATTGGATTGGAAACATAATCAATTCCAGGCTCTGGACAGCTGGAACAAAAGAACAAGACTAACTGTTGGCCCTGCCTGATTTATCTTGGGCAGGGATTATACTTCTTTTGTGACATAGGAGCACTAGATTTGGAATTAGAAGACCCAGGAAGTGGCTGGGTTTGTTGCCTCCTACCTCTGTGACTATGGGCAAGATCCTTACCCTCTCTGAGCTGGTCCCCTTACCTGTAAAATGGAGATGACACATACTATGTAAACTCTCAAGACTCAAAAGAGCTAATGATAAAGTTTGAAAAAACTTTAGTCTAAAGAAGGAGTTGGCAAACCATGGCCCATGGGCCAAATCTGGCCCATTGCTGGTTTTTGTAAATAAATTCATTGAAACACAGGTATGCTACCTGTTTATGTACTGTCTATGGCTATTTCTGCAACATACGTTACAACAGCAGAATTGGGTAGTTTCAAAAGACATCATATGGCCAACAAGCCTGAAATATTTATTGGCTGGCCCTTTACAGACAAATTGGCTTAAATCACGGTCTAACTCCCATAAATGTTATGGCACGATGCTAGACACAGTGGTAGGCTCCAAATAGGAATTCAGAGAATAAAATGTGATTAAGTGGGTCCATTGTTAAGAATTTATGTTAATGCAACAGAATTTTATCTCTAATTGATTCATTAATTTTTTATAGACTCAACATTTATGGTTACATTTATGTCTCAAAAAGACTTGAAGTTGTGGCCTGCCATTCCTCTCTGCTAAAGTCTTGTCTCTAATTCATTTTTCAGATGTGATGACATCAGACATTCCTGGGAAGTTTCAGGTGGTTTTGCGGTTACTGATTATGAATAGGAAAACCCACATCTCTATGTACAGTTCATGACCTGTTTATAAAAGAGGAAGTTATTTGGCAATGTAGGGGAGCAAAATTTTCCTCCCTGAAGTGTGTCTTTGTGGCATGTGGATTATTTTAGGCTGTTTATTTTTTTTAACATTTTATTTATTTATTTGACAGAGAGATCACAAGTAGGCAGAGAGGCAAGCGGGGTTGTGGGGGGAGTGGGGGAGGTAGGAGGAAAGTGGGCTCCCCACCGAGCAGAGAGCCTGATTCGGGGCTCAGTCCCAGGACCCTGGGATCATGACCTGAGCTGAAGGCAGTGTCTTTAACCCACTGAGCCACCCAGGTGCCCCTATGCTGTTTATTTTTAAGAAGCAGAAGACTCAAGAAGTTTTTCTTTTTTGCTACCCTCCTAATTGCCTAAGAAAGTTTAGATAGAGGACTTATTTCAGGAAAAGAACTATTACCATAGATAACTATAGTACAATATGAACTAGGTATGGTAGAGAGGATGGGACCTAGAAAAGTCTGTTGGTTAAAATTCTTCTCTATCTTCCATGGTTGCTATGGGCCCAGCAAACATTTGTTTACTCTTTTACTCCTTTTCATCTTTGGGTGGACCATGTTCCTTTCCTCTCAAGACCTAGACCCCTGCCTCCTTTCTGTAGTTCTGGATGGTATATAAACTTCAATTGCCTGACAGTCTGTGGGCCTCCTATTCTTATGGAAGCTCTCTTGCTTACATAATTAAATTTTATTTTCCCCTGTCAATCTGTTTCATGTCAGTTTAATTCTTAGATCAGCCAGAAGAAGCTGGGAGGGTGAAGGAAAAATTTTCCTCCCAACAGCAAAATGAATGGTTTGAAAGGATCATGAAAGTTTTTACTATTTAGATAGGTCTAATTTAGATATAGTTTGTAACAGAAGACGCCAAGCCCTCCTATCTTGGGGCAGACATCTGTCTTTGAGGAAACAAGAATGCGGCCCAACCATGAGCTACAGAAGATAAGAATGGTATATATTTTTTTCTAGATCCACAGAGCCAGGCGATACATCATGAATAAACAGATACCTGACAAATGCTTGCTGACAGGCTGACTAAATGAACAAATAGTTGGTTCTTCATTTGTAAAACATAAAGAATGATAGAGCCTGCCCTCTCCACCCCTCCTGATTGAAGCTGAAATGAGATACAGGCTATGAAATATTTTGGGGGAGCTGACAATCATTTGGCTGCTCTTCTGTGGTTCTGATCACATCCCCGAGAATTGTTTTCGGTTGAGATTTGCTTTCAGGAGCCTCATTAACAGCCTTCCCTTCTAATCCATGCTGGCTGGGAGGTAACTTTCCCGGGGGAATTATGCAGGTTCCAGGGCAAAGCACCCTGGGGAACAAAGTAAAATCAAGGCCATCCTTCAAGGAGAAAAGAGTCTCCAAGGGGAATATACACCTTGGGAGTAGACTGGGTGGGGAGGAGGGGCAGGAAATGCCCTGCCTTAGCTGGTGATGCTAAGGGTTCCTATGGGCTGATTGCATACGTATTTGGAGAGATTAAAATTTTGTGGAGCTCTCTATTCACTCCCAACAGCCCCATCTGTCATCTGACTCCATGGGACACTGAAGAGCCACAAATCTGTGGCTTTGTAGAACTACAGGCACCCTCATAGAGATAACTTTTCTTGGGCTTAGGAATATCCCCTGAGACTGTGTGGAAGATGTCACTCACTGTATATGAACCAAATATCAGGACAAAAGGAATTTGGTGGTCACCCCACTCAGCACTCCTGTGTACAGATAAGACTTCTGAGGAGGTCCAATGGGCTCTCAGCCTGCTCAGCTTCATGAGGGTGAGCCCCTCATCCAGAATCCCAGTGGGGTCACTCTGTTCCCTCAAGCCTGCTTCCGGTCTTGTAGCTCCCACCCAGGAGATCACCAAACCCTAGCCTCAGGTCAGTCCCTTCTCTTATTTCTCCACTGCCTTCCACACTTCAGTGGACTAAGCCTTTCACTATTTCCCTCTTCTGAACATTTCAAAACACATTTGAATAGGAACCAGTTTTAAAACAGATCTAGAGGAGTTACTTTTATTTTTTTTTTAGGGGCATTTGCATCTCAAAGGAGTCACAGACATAGTGCTGCATTGCCTGGTCAGACAGAGGTAGCTTTTCTTCCAACTGGTCCTGCATTTACCTTCTGAGTGGCCAATTTCACAGCACTCCCCTCAGATCCACACAGCCCATGGTCTCAAACCCAACCATCGGGCTCTTTGTGTTTTGGCCCCTTTCTGTGTAAACAACCTACATCACACATCTCTTCTCTATCCCAACTTATCTTTTTATGGGTACACAAATACAAGGTGTTTCTTGCTCTCTCTGCTTCAAATAAAACCATCCT
Organism: Lutra lutra; assembly: GCF_902655055.1. Classification (NCBI taxonomy): domain Eukaryota; kingdom Metazoa; phylum Chordata; class Mammalia; order Carnivora; family Mustelidae; genus Lutra; species Lutra lutra. The sequence continues at coordinate 25,157,196 of NC_062286.1, forward strand.
TCAAAGTTCAGCTCAGGTTTCCCTTCCTCCCCAGAGTCCTCTCTGCCCCTCTAGCACATTTGATCTTCTCCTCACAGCTGAGTCACCTCATGATGTTTTCACCTTAGAAAAGGTATTCTAAGGGTCTCTGATCTTTGGTGACAGGCAGAGATCACTTTAAAGGGAGCTGCCCAGAAAGAACAATCCTGAATCTGACCTAGTGCTCCATTGCCCATTGTTCAAGTGTGTAAACCGGGTAGGAGGATGCTGGGTAAGATCACCCCCTGCCCCCTGGAACACTCAGTCCTGGACTTGAGGAGTGATAGCTTTGCATATTAGGTTATGATTTACACTATTCTAGAAAACCAAGCTGTGTAGTTCGAAACTAAGGCAAAACTTTGGGGACAGTACGTTAATCAAAAACATCTTTTAGGAAGGCAACGTGGCCATGAATATTAAAGCTAAACATATATACAGACTATGACACAATAATCCCTGGGCATCACCCAACAGAAATGCTTAAATATATGCCCCAAAAGACCTATTACAACGGTATTCATAACAGCGTTATTCAAACGAGGCCTGGACTGAGAAACGACCCGCATGCCCATGAACACAGATAAATGGTATTGGGCTACATTCACACAACAGAATACCATACAGCACTGAGACTGAACAAACAGGAACTACTTGCTACAATGGGGATGAAATTTGCAAACACCAGTACAGAGTGAAAAAAATCCAGGCACAGAGACCCTATGACAACATTTATGTAACTTCCAAAAAGAAAAAAAAAAAAAAAAAAAAGCAAAACCAATCTATGTGTTAGAAATCAGTTTACTGGTTACCCTTGGAGTGGACACATTTATCACAAAGCCAATTACACCACTAATATATGAGTCTATTCTACTCCTTTCTATTGATTGTTTTGATGGTCAGGAAGATTTACAGGGAGATTGAAAAGTGGTAGATTCAACTCATGGAAACAAGGTTTATTGAGTGCCTCCCCATGGGCCAGGCATCACCCTTAATGATAGGAGTATAGGATGAATTAGTTTCTGGCCACAAGGAAATCACAGACCAGTGGCCAGGCTCCCACTCTAGAGATGGCCTTCTTCGCTTCATGGCAAGGTGCTCACTCCACGTAATGATGGGTACCCACCAGTCTAAGAATCCTCATTCTAAAAGTCAAAGACACCCTCTCAAGGAGAATCCCCCAATCGAAAAACTTAGGTCTACTTCACCAGCTCAAGGTTAGGATCACTGTTCCAGCCCTAAACTCCTGTAGACTATACCTGGCATTTCTGGAACAATAATGTTTAACCCATATCCACGCTACCCTCCCACCCAAACCACAAAAAGGATTATGAGCTGAGCTGAGAGCTGCCTGCCTTCTTCCAGAATCATCCAGAGCCCCAGTAAGGGACTTCTCATGTCCAGAGACCAGCAAATGGCTCCAAACATGATGAGTTCCAGAGTTTTAGTCTAAATGAGCCCTAGTACCATAATGATGCCATAATGATAACCACTATGTGAGAGATGGAGGGAGGACAAAGACCCTTTTAGTGTCCTGGTTGGGTCCGAAAATTAAAATGACGAAGACAGATTAAAAGGAGAAAAGCACACAAAGTTTATTGAATTTTTCATGGGAGCCTTTATAAGGGGAGGAAGACACAAAGTGGCCAGAGCTGGAGGCTTTCATACCTTTTAGACAAAGAAACAATAATCTGTGAATAATTGACATGACAAAGGAATTTGGGCCAGGCTCAACTAGAACTAAGCATTCCTCATTTTCCGTAACTAAGAAAAGAGTCTCCTTAACTAGGACAAGAACAAGGAAGGTAAGGGTTATTTTCACTAGGTTTGTTTGCAGATTCCTTTAGTGCCTTCTCTGAGCCTATTAAGAGTATGTCTCCAATAAAAGGAGAATTTTTTTCCTGCCTTAGGCAGAAAAGAGGGAACTTTTTCTGCGTGTACCACTTCTCAAGTCCCTTCAGCTCAAAATAATTTTTATGTCAAGGAGGCATATTTTGGGGTGATGTATTCTGGTTTCCTTCAGGAACGATTTGCCTCTTACAGAATATGAGCATCATCACTGGTGTTTTCTTATCTGATTTCACAGAAGCCAAAGCAGCCTCACCGTCTATCAGCACCCAGAGAACACCTTACTTCCCAGAACATCAGGATCCCACAAAAGGCTCCAGACAAGAACCAGCTACCTCCAGACCCCTTCTAAAATCAAGGAGGCTCAGAAAAACCCTGGAATGGCCTGAGTGCTAGGAAATGACAGCACCTAGGGACATCAGTCACTCCACAAAGTAACCACCGATAACAATCAAAGCTGGAGGAAACTCAGAGCTCCCCTAGGCCCAAAGAACCCCTGATTTTAATGATGAGACTGAGGCCAAAGGGCCGGAAATCTGTTCCTTAAAATCACTCAGATTAGGGACTGCAAAGTTGAGAACAAAATTCCGGTCTCCAGACTCCAGGGCTCTTTCCATATACACTCTCTGACCTGCAATGTTCAAACCAGGAGAGGCAATTATCTCTTTCTCATCATCTGAACCCAAACACTCCAGCGGCCCACAGGGGCTCTGGGCTAAACCGATCCCACCCTTGAAGCTAAAGAAATTTACCTGCACTGAAGATCTTGTTTCTTTAAGCAAATGGACAGGCTCTAGTCCCCGTGCAACCAGAAGCCAGCTGCCAGAGACCCACCTTTTATATGAGCCTTTCTAAGCACAGGTGCTTGGCTGGGAGTCTGGGTTCCTGGCTCCTACAGCCTCAGCTCCTCCCCACTGTGTGTTGCCTGGAAGGGAGGGGAGCACCCAGGGCTTTGTGATACTATTGCATAAATCCAATTTATTCTCTTAGAAAACCAGCATTGTTTCAGTAATGCCTTGACAGAGAGAGTTAGTCATCTTCCCATTTCCAGATAAGGGAGGTATCTGGAGATACGGCTTAGGACATTATTTCATTACAGGAAATAACGCAGTGTTTATATTCTTCTGTGGTCTTTGCCACCGTGAAGGATGTTCTCGGCTAAGAAGGAACCCAGCGATTCCTCTGTGTTGTCGAGAGATCTCCCTTTCCTTTCCCAACCCTACTTCCTGAATCCCCCATTTTGGTCCATTTTGTCTTCTTGTCTTTGGCCACGCAGGGCTAGAAATGACCTCTGTTGGTGGTTTCCTTGCATTCCACCCTGGCACTCACGTGCTGGCTCTTTGGTAGGTGTTCTTGGCTCTCCCAGGAACTTCCAGGCTCCCCGCACGGCTTGTGCAGAGCTCTCATTCGCCTGACTCCACGCTCATAATCCTTGGGTCTCCAGGACATGGATCGAGGCCTGGCATCCAGTAGGTTCTTAACACCACCAGTGCAATGAACAAGTCCCTTACTTCCGGAACTTTGTCTTCCTCTTCCTTTCTACTGGCTTCTCTGTAGTGGCCTGTGCTCTGACTCTAACCTCTCACACCTTGATCTTTTTGTGCAATTATCTATCACCCCACTCATTTTATAAGTATGGATAAGGAAAATAATAATGATAGGAAAAGCTGTGATGACTGAATGTATACGTCTCCCCAGAAACTGACATGTTGAAGCCCCAACCCCTTGGCGTAGCTGTATTTGTATTAAATGAGGAAACAAGTGAAGTCTTACTGACCTGTATCCTATGGGATCAGCGTGCTCCTAAGAAGAGGCAGCAGATACTGGTCTGTGTGTGTGTGTGTGCATGTGTGTGTGCGCACATGCACAGAGAAAAGGCCATGTGCAGGTACAGTGAGAGGGCAACTGTCCACATGCCAGGAGGAGAGCTCTCGCCAGAAACTGAGCATGCCAGACCTTGAACTGGGACCAGGAGAAAATAAACTTCTGTTGCTGGAGCCCCCTAGTCTATGTTTTTTTCTTATGGCATTCTGAGCTGAGTAAGACAATAGCCAACATTCCAACGTACACTGCGCCCTGTGACATGCCCGGTACAATGCTGGTACACTTCACACAGCATCTCACTGAATCTCCACAACTCTGTGAGGAGGTACTATTATCCCCATTTCACAAAAATGAAAGTGAGGCACAGAGTGGTAACCCCACCAAGATATCCATAGCTGGTAAGCAGCAGAGTGGAACTCCGTCCCGGATGTATCATATTCCACAAACTTTTCATCATATCCATCAAGAAACCATGTCTCTCTGCCGAATCCAAAGTCAAGTCCAAAGCTTTCCTCCTGAGTTCAAAGCTCTTTGAATCCTTGGCCCACCTGGTGTTTAAATGGCCAACATCCTCACACTCTTTGGTCTGAGGGTGTTGTGAGGAGAGCAGGAGTAGTGGATTTAGAAATCAAAAGACGAGAGAGGATCCTGTTTGGTTAAGAAAACATCAATGTTCTCTTCTGAAAAATCAGCACAATAATTCATCCTTCTTAATAATACATCAAGGGTGCCTAGGTGGCTCAGTCATTAAGCATCTGCCTTTGGCTTGGATCATGATTCCAGGGTCCTGGGATCGAGCCCCTCATTGGGCTCCCTGCTCAGTGGGAAGCCTGCTTCTCCCTGTCCCGCTCCCCCTACTTGTGTTCCCTCTCTCTGTGTGTCTCTGTCAAATAAGTAAATAAAAAATCTTTTAAAAAAATACTAATACATCAGGTCGGAAATACGAAAATGTTTTGTAAAAACTGCAGGTATCTAAGTGTATACAAAGGACTGCTATTATGACTGATCTCTAAGTTACGTGTCACGTGTAACTTTTTCACTATTATCCCCCCACCCCGGCACTGATCTTTTCTCTCTCATATCGGCCATTGTTTCAGGAACTTCTGGCCGGGGCTGCTTCTCAACCTTGGGTCTCCTGCTCCACGCCTGGTACAGAGCTGGGACTGACTCTACGTCAGAGCTATTTTTGTCAGGTCATCACTGGGCTTGTCCCAAACTGTGTGGAAGAGGGCGAGGTCCAATGGCCGTTTCCTCCTTTGACCCTCCTGTGAGTTATTGTTCTGGGTGAAGGAAACAAGGCCAGAGAGGCTCACCAGCCTCTCACACGAGCGCTATGACTTACAGTCATTCAGAAGTCAGATGACCCTTCCTCACCTGGGGGTGAGTCCTTCTATCTTTGCACAGCGTGGGCAGTCCTTGACCCAGGAGTGGGTTGTAAACCAAAAGCGGGTTAACACGTTTGTGATTTAGAACTGGGAGTTCATTTTCCAGTGGAAACAAGGCTTGAGGAGTGCCAAACTCCCCCAGGAGAGCTCTGGTGGCTTCTGCAAGGTCTGGAGCAGCAGGACCTGAGCGCTTGCCAAGTTCTGGGTCCTACCGGAAAATCCAAGGGGGAAAGGAGTGCCTCCTTAACTTTGCAAGGCAGCAGAATATTGGAGAAGGAGCGCTGACACGAGAGTTAAGAAATGTGGGTTCAGGTCCAAGTTCTGCTGCTGACTCTGAAGCTGGGCAAGTCACCTCCTCTCTCTGCAACTGAGTTACATAAAATGAGGAAGTGGTACCCCGCCACCTCTCAGCCTTTTGTTAGAGCATTCTATGACTCTACTTGGGACCTGCCTAGAGCAAACATTCAAAGGAAAACAAGTTTGTCTGTGGTACCTTCTTACCCCACTCCATGGACTCTCCAAGTGCCCTGCACAAACTTAAGTTCTCTCTCCAAAGTGGCTCCTTCCCTTTCCTCCAAGAAAAACTCTCATTCCTCTACCAGGAAACAATCAGATGGAACCGGTTTTCATAAATGTGTGAAGAGCTCACACCTCCTTAACCTTGCTGTAAGGATTTGCATTTTTTTTTTTTTAAATAGGGAGCTCCTTAGCCAGACAAATTCCTGACTGTCAGAATTTCCAGCAGTGAAATAATCAGTGAAAAATTCTGGTTGAGAATGAAGTTAAGGTACCAAGTACAGTAAATGTAACAGCTCACAAATGTTTGTTCATGCTCACACGGGTCATTTCTGTTGTTTAATTCAACTCACATTTAAAAAACAAGTAAAACTATTATGCTTTTACACAACTATAAATGAGGAAAACTACTAAAATACATACAGACAAGCTCTAACCATTTCTTGCATCGATTCCCCTCCGTGCAGATATAAGAGTAAGACAAGAAAATCATGAGGCATCACCGCTCAGGCGAAGTTTTGCTGGCAGCCCTCTAGATGAGAATTCAAAGTCTGGGTAGTTACGACAGCTCCAAAGCTTCACGAAATCAATTGACAGGCTATACTATTCTCTGACGTTTTTCTTGCTCGATTTTTGTTCAGTTGGTTACATGTTTTCAAAACTAGGATCAAATAAGGTAAAGAGAAGGGATTTGATTTGTGAGTAGGAGAAAGGACCCCATCAAGTTCAGAAGAATGGAAGGAAAAATTAATGCTTCCATATATAACTTTTAAGCATTAGAAATTTCTCCAAAAGCCAAGATTATAAAAAGAGACTTTGTGGGTTAATTCCTCTCCAAGACTCCAGTAAATTCTCAGGCCTAAGTTACTAATTTCTCTATATTCAAAATATTTTCAGAATGTCATAGGAAAATATCCTTTAAGAAATTCACTATAGGGGCACCTGGGTGATTCAGTCATTAGGCATCTGCCTTCAGCTCAGGTCATAATCCCAGCGTCCTGGGATCGAGCCCTGCATCAAGTTCCCTGCTTTGTGGGAAGCCTGCTTCTCCCTCTCCCACTTCCCCTGCTTGTATTCACTCTCTCACTGTCTCTCTCTCTGTTAAATAAATAAATAAAGTCTTTAAAAAAAAAGAAAGAAATTAATTCACTACAAAGTTTGGAAATAAAAACAAACAAGTTTGTTTGTTTTCAATAAGAGAGCGTTTTCCTAAATTATCAGAGAACTCAGCAGAATTTCAAGGACACTTATTTCTAGCTCATAACCCAAGTGAACTTGAATTGACAAGATTTGTTGTACTTGCGAAGGGCTTGGGGGTGCCCCAGAAACCAAGCAGATCAGGGATCCGGGGCAGAAAGGTCTGGGAGGGTGAAGAATTATAGAAATACACTAGGTTAAGCACCAGGAAGTCAGGCAGCATCAGAGATGGTCTAAAACAGCCATGATTACCTGGCTACAGAGCACAGATGGATTCCTAGAAAGGCGGCAGAAGCACCTGCTGACTGTCTAATTGGAAAGCAGGTCCGGGGCAGGGAGCACCTTCATGGTATTAGGATGCAAGGAGACTGATCCTAGAAAGGTGAATAAGCAAAGTTGTTGAAACAGACTTCAAGAACCCACAAACAACAACAACAACAGCAACAACAACAACAACAAAACACTTAATTGGGACCTAGCTATTTCACCAGTCTTGGGGCAGAATTGGTCACTAAATCTTGGGTGGAAAGCAGTTCCATGGAAGCAGAAGCAAGAACCCTCTTCTATCAGCCTCCATTCTGGTTATGGCTTCACAGCCCCTCTTCTCTAATCTAGTAGGGGTCCAGGCGAGCAGGTTTCTATAGCTCTTGGAGTCATACTGGGGCAATACTTGGGACACATCCATGACAGGCACTCAGTAGGTAGTATATGTTGGCATTTCTATAGTAAGTTTGTGAAACATGCATTCATCCAGCACTCCTGTCTCTTTCTTTTTCACATGTTTTCTTCTAAGACCATTGGAAAGAATCTGATAAATGAATTCATGAGAAGATGGCTAATAATAGTTGATTTGTCAAGTGCCCATGATTCGATTACAAAATACAGACCTTGATTGGGGCGTTTAGCTGGCACAGTCAGTTAAGCACCTGTCTCTCGGTTTTGGCTCAGGAGGTGATCTCAGGGTTGTAAGATCAAGCCTCATGTCAGGCTCTGAGCTCAGAGTAGAGTCTGCTTAAGACTCTCTCTTTCCCCATTCCTCTGCCCCTCCCTTCCCCATACTCGATTGCTCTCTCCCTCTCTCTCCAATAAATAAATCTTTAAAAAAATAAACACACAGTATAGACCTTGAAGCATAGACCTTCATCTATTAACAAGAAGCTACTGAGGGAGATCCCTTTCACATGATGGGCCTTCCTAGCCCACCCGGAAATCACACAATTATGAAACTAGTGACTACTCCTCCAAAGAAAGACTGTCCAAAGGCAGGAAAATTTATTTATTTATTTATTTATTTATTTATTTATTTATTTATTTATTTATTTATGAGAGAGAGAGCGCACAAGCAGGGGGAGAGGCAGGCCAAGGGAGAGGGAGAAGCAGGTCCCCTACAGAGCAGTGGGCCCTACATGAGGCTCAATCCCAGGATCATGACCTGAGCTGAAGGCAGACACTTAAATGACTGAGCCACCCAGGCGCCCCAAAGACAGAAAATTTTAAAAAGGTCTACAGCATGATTTGTTTTCATTTCTTTTTTTAGCTTTTAGTCTGGTTCCCTAACAAATAAAAATGTTGTCTAGACTTTTTTCTTTCAATGTCTCATTATATATACCTTGTTTTCTGCCTCAACACTTAATGGTGCTCTTGGCATTTATTAAACTCGACCACATCAATACACAACTATGGAATGTATTTCAAACCCTTCTTCTTCCTGACCCTGACTTTGTTCCCGATATCCTTTTCCCCTGAGCGTCTTACGATTTTACCTCTACTTATATATTTGTTTTGGTTGCTTTTTTTTTTTCCTTTTGACTTATGACCTAGTCTATCCTTCTTGGCAGAAAGTTTGTTTGCCATTTTGATGCTTATGACAGAGAAAAGTAACTGCTGAGGCAAATAGCACAGTTTCTGTATTTCCTCCCAAGAGGTGGTGGCAAAGTTTCTGTTAGGGAGAAAGTCCCCATGGTCAATGAACCATGACTAATCCCAGGGGCACAAAAAATGAGTAAGTGCCTAATGCCCAAGAAAGAAGATCCAAGAAAGAAGGGGAAGAGCATCCGGAAGTCAGCAGCATCCCAGCCGGGCTGCCAATATGGCTGCTCCCATTCCCGAGAGTCTGGTCCTCAGTAACCATCCAAAGCGGGGTCTTTAGCACGCAGACTGCAGACTCTGCAATTCCTAACCTTAGCAAGTATGTCTGTTTGCCATCCTCAACCTTGGATCCTCAAAATAAGGGCTTTCTCTACATCCAGAAAACAATGGCTTTTAGGGAGTTGTGTGGGCGAAAGTCTTCAACAGGAACATGGCAGGGATTTGTGTTGAAACAGGTTGTCCTCCTACGGTTCCATGGAAGCGTTGGTGTGTGCCTTTCAAAACATGAACAAAATGAACATCTCTTTCACTGAAAAACATCATTCTGATAGGCTTCTGGAATGAGGCAGCATCCGTGAAAACATCAGTCATCTAGAGGGTCCTCATGTCTGGGCCTCCTCAGGGTGTGTTGCCTTCCACCTTGATCTGCCCACACTGGAACGGTGACATTTGTGTCCTAGAAAGAGCTTACTTACCTTCAGAGCCAGATGAACCTGGAAGCTTGAACCTGACTCCATTTACAGTTTGTGTAACCAAACCCAAGTTCATCTGTTGCACACACGGTGGAAACAATCACTGGGACCTAGAGCAGCAGAAAGGAAAGAGATTGTTCGAGAGGCAGCCAAATGCAGAGACAGAAGGGCAATGCCTCAAATCTGCCCCAGTCAGCCAATCTTAAAGGCAAATGAGAAAGTCCTGGGTAAAAAGTTACAGCTAGACTTATTAGTCCCATAACCCCTTCGGATACCGGTTTCAGGCGGATAGCTTGAGAACTAACTCACCTCTGAGGGTCTCACTCTAATCCTCTACAACATAGTAATAACACATACTGGGAAGATTAGTGGGAGAATTTGACCAATATTGTGTTCAATGAATACACCATATTTCGTTCAGGGACCAGGACTTAATCAGCACGCAAAACATTTTGTTAAAGTAATGATTATGATTAGTCCGTATGATTGGATTCGGTGCTCACAGAAAGGTCTTTGAGGTCCCCCTTAACCTCTGGGACTGAGCGTCTGCCCTCTACAGGACATCCAGGGAATGCCTGGGCTGGAGTGATGAATGGTCACGATTATCCGCATGCAGACAGACAGTAATTGAAATCTGCAAGCGGGTCATACATATCACAGTAGTAGACTGATTGTTTTTGGCTCACCCTAGATCCATACCGTTTTCCCTCCCATGTGATAGCCCTTCAAGGATAGCTTTAAAATGTTTAGTTCCTTAAATGCTTCACGATACAATGTAAGGACTCCCTCCCTCACTGTTAGATGTGCCACATCAGGCCACATCTGGGGTATACTATTTCAGCTCGAGACCCTACACTTTGTAAAAACTCTAGCACATCCCCTGTTCTGCTGCATGTTAGGGACTAAGTTTCAGTTTCTCTCTTGATTCTTTGAACTGTCGTCGTGAAAACGACATGAGTAATCTGTGCGAAAACACCTAGCCTCGTGCCTGCAATGTGTCAGGCTCTTGGCGAACACCGACCGTCATCATTTCCTATGTTTGTCTTCAGGCAGTTAGAACCTTATAATTATTTTTGGCAGCTCCATCTAAGCGTTGACTCACATTGGGTTTTCCATAAATTAGATCTCATGTCTCTTTAACATCTGAATTCTCTCCCATCCTGGGAGAGGATATCCCATCCTTTGGGAAGATACTGAGAAGTGCTTCAGTATTCTGGTAGCTGTCACTAGATAACTCCCCAAGGTCCTCCTGCGGTCTCACTCCTACTAATGCACCACAAGCTACCCAGGCTTCTAAACAAGAACACTCGGATTACATAAAATGGACATGTAAATAGGTATGTAGGATTCTCTATACACACAAATATATGTATATTCTATTTGAGAGGATGCTATACTCTAGATGGTCTGTTTTAGTAGAATATTTTATCTGACAAAAAAGAAAAAAGTGTTGATAAAGGTCACAACTCTCAAGCCAAAGGAGCATAGAAAGAGCACAGGAAGAAGAATCTAGATAGGTATCTAGGAATTGGTAGCAAAACAAAAATACTCTTTCTTTAAGTTTTCAACATTGTCCTGAAAATCCAAAATATGAAATATAATTATAAACTAAAATAGCATTAAAGAAGAGGGAAAACACTAGTTGTATGATCCTCATATAACTAGAAAACCTAAGAATAAACTAAAATTATTTTATTAATGAGTATTAAGTAAAACAACTATACTTAAGACTAATTTTTTTAAAGTAATGGCATTCCTAAATGTAACAATAAGCAGTCAGAAGTTATCATGATAGAAATAGCTCATCCAGAGTAACAGTAAAAATATAAATTAACAGAATAATCTTTAAGGAAACATTTTGACCTGTTTTATGGGAACGGCAAACAGTTTATAGAAATAGAGAAGATATTTGAATAAATGGGAAGTCACCCTATCTTGGATGGAAAGAGTAAATACCAAGAAAGTGTTCATGCTCTTAAAATCAATTCCTGGCTTTCATGAGATTCTGATTAAAACAAAATAAAACTAATGATTCCATTTTGCAGAGGAGTGAAGAGAACAGAGAAGATTTAATTGACAAAATTTCTTTAAAATTACTCTGGATAAAGAAACACATGAGAGATTTATGTCCTTATTGTAAATAAGGAGTTCTTTTCCAAACAATGAGAAAAACATTAAATGTTTTAGAAAAATGAAGGATAAATAAAAATAGACAATTATGGAAGAAATATGCATGGTTAATAAACAAGAAAAATTTCAAGCTTTTTTGTAATAATGCATCTACTAATTTTAAAAAATGAAATATCATTGCCCACTTCCCACATTGGTGAATAATTTAATTAATTACATGCAGTATTACAGGGTAAAAAAACCCTAGGAACTCTGGTATCGTTATGATAGGGATATAAATTGATGGAACTCTTTCAAAAAGCAATTTGGTGATAAGTACCAAAAGCATTAATAATGTTCCCAATAATTCCATTTATATAAAATATATTCAGTAAATAAAACCATGGATGAAGACAAATATACAAAAATACTCATCTTTCATCGATGGTCACTAAAACAAAACAGATAACTTTGAAATAGAGCTTTTATTACTGTTGACAGCAATTCTACAAATCACTTCTATGTCTGCCATTGACTAATTCAATTAACAAAATTTCCATGTAGTTGAATATTAGCATTCATTCCAACTTAATCATTCGGCTAGCTTTCTAGGATATGTAAAATACTCATGGTATGAGGTTGCCTGGGGACAACAGCCTACTTGCTTTATGCAAAAGAGAGAGAGTAAGAGAGAGGGGGAAGAAAATGAGGACAAGAGGAAAGAGAATATCTAAGAAATTTAAAAATCATGTAAGTAAGGGAGGGGGAGAATATTCATACCAGATATTAAAATGTATCATAAAATCATAGTGATTTTAATGGCATGTTGCTAAAAATAGACAAATCAGTTATTGCAACAGAACACAGAATTCTGAAATAGGTTTTAGGTTCTTCAATCATTTGTACTAATTTTTAAAAATTTTAATTTTAATTAAATCTTTAAGAAAACTATCTTTAAGAAAACTTGCCATGGAAAAGAGAATGGAAAATTATTTACCGGAGAACTGCTCAAGCATTTGGAGTCATTCCATAACTTTGTGCAACAATAACAACAACAAAGATAAAGATGAATTAAAAAGTTACATAAAAAACGTCCAACTACAGGACAATTTCGAGGAAAAAAAATTCTCAAGTTTCTGAGCAGACGAATTCCAAGTTTAGTGTAGTAAGAGAAAGAATCATAAAGAATAAAAATCAATAGCTTTTTTCTGTTAAACTTCAGTAAGTAAAAAAAAATCTATAATCAGAAAGCAAAATCCAAACTAAATAAAATTAAAAGACATACAACTTTAAAATGGAGACAAAGCACGAGGTAGCAGCTGAGTAACTGAATTTTAAAGACCTGAGCAGGCTGTAACTGCCACTGTTATCTGCTTTTGTGTTTAAAAAAAAAAAAAAATCCTCTTCCTTATCAGGTTCCCTCTGCCCATGCACCTTTCGGGATGGTCATGGCCTTCTTGTCTTATAATCGGCTGGCTGTAGAAAATTCACATTTCCAGTCTCTGCTCATCAAGAACAACTTCAGCTGTGAGTGAAGTTCAGGGCCGGCCATAGCCACGAGATAGGGTTTTTACCCCCGTCTCAATTAGACTCTACCCAACATGGGGCTTGAACTCACAACCCTGAGATCAAGCATTGCAGGCTCTAAGGACTGAGCCAGCTAGGTACCCCTGAGCAACTGTTTTTTGTTTTTGTTTTTAATTTTATTTTACTTTTTCAATATTCAAAGATTCATTGTTTATGCACCACACCCAGGGCTCCATGCAACCGTGCTCTCCTTAATACCCACCACCAGGCTCAACCATTCCACCTCCCAAAACTGTTTGTTTCTCAGAGTCCACAGTCTCTCACGGTTTGTCTCCCCCTCCAATTTCCCCCAACTCACTTCTCCTCTCCATCTCCCCATGTCCTCCATGTTATTCCTTAGGCTCCACACATAAGCGAAACCATATGATAATTGACTCTCTCTGCTTGACTTATTTCTCTCAGCATAATCTCTTCCAGTCCCGTCCATGTTGCTACAAAAGTTAGGTATTCATCCTTTCTGATGGAGGCATAATACTCCACAGTGTATATGGACCACATCTTCTTTATCCATTCGTCCGTTGAAGGGCATCTTGGCTCTTTCCACAGTTTGGCGACCGTGGCCATTGCTGTTATGAACATTGGGGTACAGATGGCCCATCTTTTCACTACATCAGTATCTTTGGGGTAAATACCCAGTAGTGCAATTGCAGGGCCATAGAGAAGCTTTATTTTTAATTTCTTAAGGAATCTCCACACTGTTTTCCAAAGTGGCTGCACCAACTTGTGTTCCCACCAACAGTGAAAGAGGGTTCCCCTTGCTCCACATCCTCTCCAACCTTTGTTGTTTCCTGTCCTGTTAATTTTGGCCATTGTAACTGGTGTAAGGTGGTATCTCAATGTGGTTTTGATTTGGATTTCCCTGATGGCTAGTTTTTGAGAGATGAAAACCCAGCCTTCCTCCTCCAGGAGCTTCCAGTAGCTCCCCCTGCTGGGCAGACCGACAAAACTTACTACCTGGGAAAGATTTTTGGACTCACTGCTAGCGCACCAGTCTCCTTCCAGCTCTGGAATCTCTTGCTTTTGGAGTTTCACTGTTTTGTCACTTTTCTCACCCAACGGAGGTTGTCTAGCAGAATGGTGCAATCCAATACTGCTGGCAGGAAAGGCTCGATCTATCTGGATGAGGACCAAAAACTTGCTTCTGTTTTGCTTTGATCAAGAAGCCCAAAGCCACTGGTGCTGCTCACATCCAAGGAGCCCTGGGTGAGCTCATTGGCTCCCAACGACATCCCCACTGCACCAGCCACCTACCTGCCCATTCCCCTCCTACCTGCTGCCTCAAGGGTTAAATCATTTTTTTAGAATTCTGGAGATTTTGGTAAGCTGCCTCACAGCTTTTGTGGATTGAGGGGAAAGTAGGAACGTAGGAGGATAGCTAGCTCTGTAGAAGATGTCTGGGTGGGCAAAGCTTTCAACATCTCTGTGCTTGAGTGTCCCTCCCCAGGAAACATCCTATCTTGGCATCAGGATTGTTGTGAGGACCCTGTGTTGCAATAGTAATTCCCCCTCCTGCTCCACTTCCTCCCTCCCCCAGAATCAGAGTCTGAGGCTGAAGGTGATGGTGGGGAGTTTTTCCAATCACAGCTCACATCCTGCAAGTTTCATTTGTCTTGCCTTTGGGAGATGAGGGTCTTAGAGAGAAAACTGAGCCATGGGGGCTCCTCAAGCAGGCATTTTAATAAAACCAGACATACACCATTGCCTCCATGGTGGGGGCTTTCTTCTTTGTGATGGTGGACTTTCTAGGTTAGCTCTGCTCCTGGTACACCATGGGATGAACCTAGGTTCCTGCCCATGAAAGCTGGCATGCAAAACAGACACATGTCCCAGCAACTACATAGATGTGGCAGTAATGGCATGACAGGGGAAAGCGGTTCCTACACAACAGGACAACGGAACCTAGCCTGACCCTGTTTCTTCATCCCCTTTTCCTGTTTATCCACTTCTGGAGCACAATTTGCTAATCTCTTTATTTTTATGCCAGACTTCCCTGTCCTTATGTGTATTGAGCTGTCATTCATTCAGGGGGAAGTGAGCTACTATTTACTGAGCGCTACAGATCTAGCCTATAATTACACCGCTAGCTAGATAGATAGATGTAAATGCATAAACACTGTATTTGGTCCCCAACTTACGCTATTTTATTCTATCTCCGCAAAGCCTCATTCTGAGGTCTGGTGTCACAGATGAGGATGTTATCATAAGATGGTTACATAGTTTAGCCTGTTTCTCTATGATAGGTATTGGCTGACTCAATGCACTTATCCCTCCAATGGAGGCCAACAAAATGAGTCAACCATGGTTTCCCCAGGGGCCAGGCTGAGAGGGTCCTGGGTTCTGGAGTTGCAGACACGAGACCCCCAGTGAACTCTCCTGACTCTGCCAGCCTCCCTGAACCAGGGCTCAAGCCTTTATTCCAAATTGCCTTTGCCTTTTCCACCTCTCTCCCTCTACTTCTGGCCAGACCTTGGTGATGTTGGTGAGGAAGGACAGAGAAAGAGGAAGAGAACAGAAAGTCCCCTGTTTCATAGTGTCACTCCCAAGAGCCTATAGCAAATGCCACAAATTCTATTCTTTTGAGTCAGTGAGCCATCTTTGGTTTAGATACAAAAGAACTGAAAAAACTACCCCCTGACCTATGTGCTAGCTTACTAAATAGCTCCAGAACAGAGGGCGGGACACACACGGTGACTGAAAGTCACAGAGATCTTCGGATGTAGAACAGTTACACCCAGTGCTCTCAGTGGACCAGACACAGCCCTAAGCACACCCATTGTCTCCTTTCATGCCGAACAATCCTGTTATACTCTCTCCATCCAGAGACCAGGAAGCTGGGGTTTGGAGGGTAAAGCCACTTTCCCAAGTTCACACAGCCAGGATGTTGGGGGACCGGGATTCTGTGTTGCAGGGTATCTGACTGGGACCCTCCTTGAGCCAGCACGGAGCCAGAACATGGGAGCCAGGTTCTGGGTTCGGGCAAGGCGCCCGGCGGGAGAGAGGCGCCTGGGGGCCGGACAGGGCTGGAAAGCAATGCTGCTGACACAGCGCTGACTAGGAAAAACGGAGTTCCTGGGGACTGTGTGCTGCCGGTATGCTGTTTGTTAAGTCCCGAAGCCCTGGGCCTCCACGATATGTTGCTCAGGCTTCCATACACATGTGCTAACATTAATTTAAAAAGCAAGGGATTAGAGTGCCATAAATTCCAGGTGGGATGGGAGAGGATCGGGGAGGAACGCATAGGTAGATGTAAATGATTGCTTGTTTTTCTACTCCTTGGGTTGGATGATGGACTCACCATTACATCATTTTAGACTGTGATAAGAAAAAAGAAAGAAAGAATACGATGAAAAAGCCAGACACAGGGGTGCTTGGGTGCCTCAGTTGGCGAAGCGTCGGACTCTTGGTCTCAGCTCAGGTCTTGATCTCAGGGTCCACACTGGGCACAGAGCCTACTTAAAAAGAAAAAAGAAAAAAGAAAGAAAGAAAGAAAAAAAAAAAAGAAGAGCCAAATACAAAGAGTTCATCATGAACCACAGATTATGAAAAAAAATCTAATTTCGTGCATCAAAGGATCAGATTTTTTTTTTTCAAAGGATAGGGGGAATTATAAATGAACAGCCAAGTATCCATTTTCACACTTAAGAAATAAAACATCATAAATATAGATGGAGCCCCGGTGTAACCTCTTTCCAGTTCCATGTCCCCTCCTCGTCCCCAGAGGACACGGCTTTCCTGATTGTCTTACATTCCCTCACTTCTCTTTTAAAAACTTCAGCGCATCCACGAACAGCGCACGTGGTTTTTGCAAGATCTCAGACTTGAGAGAAGCGGTCTCAGGCTGCACATTAGAGCCCCCGGCTGGCTTCATTTCTTCAGCGCTGTCTTGTCCTCCCTTGCTCTCTTTCTTTCATTTTCTCTTTTGCTTCATATTTATTTCATTATATGAAGTTTATTGTGTAAGAAATTTATTTAATGATAGGAAGGCTGCAAAATGTTTCTATTCACCTTCTTGGTGGGGGGAAATTTGGTGGTTTATAACATTGGGCTGCCACACACAGAGAGCCACCTCGAACCTTCTGGTCCTGATCTCTCCGGTGCGTGTGTGGAGTTTCTCTAGATCACGCCTGGGAGGGGAGCCACGGAGCGGAGGACATGCACATTTCCCACTTTGCCAGATAATGCCAAATGGTTTCCCAGAGTGTTTGTGCCAATCTACACATCACACAGGGTGTGAAAGTACCCACGGTGCCACGTCCTTGCTACCACTTGGTATCATCCAACATTTTTTTTTATTTTTGGGCCACATCAGTGAGTGTCAAATGTTATCGAATGGTGGCGTGCGTGGCGCTTCTCTAACTACTAATAAGGTCTTACGTATTGTAAATATCTTTTCCCTCTCTTTTTCTATTCAGTTGGGCACTGATGCTTACGCTTACAAATGCCGAATTTATTAATCTTTTCATTTGCAGTTTACGCTTTCGGTGTTTTGCTGAAAACATTCTTCCTGACCTTGTAGCCGTATCTATGGGATATCTATCGCAATTTTTCTGTATATCAGGTTTTCACATTGGCTGGCTCTTTTACGGTGTCTTTGTTCTATTGGTCTATCTCTGTACCAAAACCACACCATCTTAACCACTGCAACTTGATAATGGTGCCCCTTAGGGCAAGCTCCCTTCACCTAGTTGTTTCTACTGGTGTTACTGTTTTCTCCTTCTCCCACCCCTTCTTTCTTCTCTTCCTCCCCCCAGTTCCTCCTCCTCCTCTTCCTTCCTCTTCAATATCTTAGCTATTCTTGGAGTATTGTTAGAATCACCTTGTTAACTTCCAGGGGAAATCCTATTCAGATTTTAATTTAAATCTTATCAATTATTGAATCTAGCAATTATGTTGTAAAAAATTCTCATCTTTGAGACCCAGAATATCTCCATAATTAAACATGGTATGACTCTCCCATTGACTGAGAACTTCTTTAACATCTTTCCATTAAATTTTATCATTTTCTTGAGCATCTTTTGTTAGATTTATCCCTAGGGTTTTTTGTTTTTTGTAAACCATATCTTTAAAAAATTCTTTTTTATAACTATTGCTAGTATGTAGGAATGCTGAACTATTACTCGGTTCCTTTCCAAAGAACGCTTCAGGACTGAGAGCCAGAGTTAGATGTGTCAAGAGGCACTCCATAAATTCGACATTCAGGGCTGACATTCAGTGATACACAATACCACAGCTGTACTGGTTCCTAAAATATTAACATATTTCCATAAAGGAATCCCCTGATTTCTTCCTTGACACTCTGGCCATCCTGGCCTCTCCCCTCAGACAGACCCAGACTTCCACAAGTTCCTCCCCAAGTTCCAGATACTACTACTGAGGTTGAAGATCTTTACTGATGTCTATAGGATATTCATGTCAACACTTTTGTAGGAGTAATTTTTGTGTCTTCTGGCATTTGTTTTCCATTGGCTTTTCTATTGGAATGTTTTCCTTTTTCTTACAGATGTACAGTCATTAATTATGTATTTTGGAAGCTGTTTTGTTGGCTTTATGTACTGTAATATCTTTTCCCTCTCTTTTGTATCTCTACACCCAGCACAACATGGGATCTTAGGCCCAATGTCCTGGGAAGGCAGGTGTCTGTTCTGATGGCTCCATTTCCAGGCCATGTGAGCTGTTATTTCAAATGTTACCTCTTGTGCTCAGACACCGGTGCTAACATAAACACCAACGGTGAAATATGTATATATATATATATTTTGAAAGAGAGAGAGAATGTTCTTACGCTCATGCGTGGTAGGGAAGGGGGAGAGGAAGAGGGAGAGCGAGGATCTTAAGTAGGTTCCGCACCCAGTGCAGAGCCTGACACGGGGCTCGATCTCATGATCCTGAGATCATGACCTGAGCTGAAACCAAGAATTGGATGCTTAACTGACTGAGCCACCCAGGCGCCCAACACCAAAGATGAATATTAATCCGAGTGGTTACTCTAGCAGGAGCTCGAAGAGCTCAGAAAGAAGCAATCAGTTCCGGGGCTGAAAGAGGAAGTCAAGAGTTCTGAGCTGTAAGTGTGGAGATTCTAGCCAGCACCCATGTTTGATAATCCCTACCCAAATCCCTCTACTTTTCCACATGGAGCTCCCACAGTTCTCTCTACCACCATGGTTCAGACTGAACACATCATCTGTATTTATTTTCATCGTTATTCTTTTGTTGTGGAAGTATAATTAATATCCAGGGTTATAGTATTTTCAGGTGCACAATATAATGATTCCACAATTCGACCTATTACTCAGAACTCACCACGGGAAGTACAGTCACATGAAAAGTTGCTCCAGATCACTAATCATGGAGAAACGCAAATCGAAACCACAATGAGCTACTACCTTACACCTGTTAGAATGGCTAGAATCAAAAGGCAAAAAATAACAAGTGTTGGTGAGGATGTGGAAAAAAGGGAACCCTCACGCACCATTGGTAGGAATGCAGACTGGTTCAGCCACTGTGGAAAACGGTATGGTGGGCCCTTGAAAAATTAAATATAGAAATACCATATAATCCAGGAATTGAACACATCATCTTTAAATGCTAAATCTGCCCTCTTCCTGACTCCGCTGACTGGCGGACCAGTGTCTCCAACTATCTTGTCTCCTGCAGTAGAAAATTCAGAATTATCCCAGACTCTGCCTAACCTTCATTTCCTCTTTCTTATTGCTTACCACGATCTGTCAGTTCTATGCCATAAAAAGTCTTGAATACCGCCTTTCCCCATCCTAATTGCCGCTGTCTTGTAAATATTTCAATAGTTTCCTAACCGTTCTCTTGGCCTTGGCCGCCAGCCCCTTTTGCCTCTCCAGCCCCTCCCCGTCTGCTCCCAGCATCAGGGGTCCAGCCTGGACCATGTGCATACTGTGTCCTCATCTCTGGAAGGTGGTGCACAGGAGCCATCCACCTTTGTGGGGAGGAGTTTATCACTGGCACAGTTTCGAATGCTAACATAAAGCAGATTGACTTTGAATCGGTTTTATTATTGTGTTTAAATTCCCTACAGACAACGCCACCCCTTCTGCCTACACGTGGCCAACTGTTCCCACCTTGTTCTCCTTGGTGCTGCGCTGGAAAGAATATGGTCTGCCTCAGAGCTGTCGTGAAGGGTGACAGGAACACGCTTCCCAAAAGCTTAGCCCAGCCACCTGCATCTACTGAGCGCTTGGTTAATGTCAGCAGTTACCAGTAATTAGTGCTATTGGTTCCTTATTTCCTATATGACTCCTGCTCTGGCAAGCAAAGCCTTTTGCACTGGCCTTGCTCACTCCCTTCCATCCTCCCAAACACTATACTCTAGCTATAGAAATTATTTACTCTTCTTCCATCTTCCAAGCATTTGCAAATGCCCTGTATGCGAACTGGAACATCTTTCCTGCTTCTCTAAGAAGTGATCATTTCAGATCCAGCACATAGTCATGCTTTCTGAGAAGCCTTATACAGACCAAAAGAATGCCTCCTCCTCCCCACTCTCCGCCCTCCCCGGTGCACGCATGGCCCTCTTCTGGTTCCTCCCTAGGGCTCACCCAGAACGGAGCTTCTGGAAGGGCACGTCTGTGCTCATCCTTGTGATTTACTTTGTATCCACAGCCACCTTAATTGTGTCTGCCCCATAATACCCACTCACCATTGTGGGAGTTTGCTTGTTTTGTTTTGCTTTACTGGAAGGAAAGGACCAATGAATGAATGAATGAATGAGAATGGTTTTGACTTCACCCTAGATCAAGCACAAAGTTTGGGTAGTGACAGTTCTGGTCATTTTGTGAGAGTCCTGATATTGGACTCTTCTCTCCATGGCCCGAGGAAAATGTTCCCAGATGCTAGCTAGAGCACCTGTCTTCCTAAGGAACTGGCCTCAATAACTTAAAGGAAAAGCCATTTAAAAGCAAGAGGGCGGAGTGGGTCAGCTCTGTCTTCACAGCTGTCCCTGAGAGGGCGCTGTTCCCAAACCAAACCTCCAGAGGCCGGGAGTGAAATACCGGAGCGCTCCCACGGACTCCGCATCCCTCCCTCCCAGGCTGCGGTCGCCGGTCCCCCGCGCAGCGCCTGCCCACACACATGGCGGCGCCCTGCTCAGCTTCCCGGCGCCGGGACCGACGGGCCGGGCCGGCCTTGCCAGTACTCGGGGACTTCCTCCGCGAGCCCGCTTCCTGCACGGCTGGCATTTAAACCGGCGCCTGGGGCTGCGGGCTGCGGATGCTGAGCTGTCCGCGGGCTGGGCGACGCCGCCGCCTCTCCCGAGCCGGCCGGCCGCGCAGGAGCAGAGCCGCAGCATCCCCTCGCGGCACCCGGGCCGGGGCTGGAGAGGTCGGCGGGGGAAGGTCGGGGACCCGGCATCGCACGCCGGCATCTGGCACTTCAACTGCAGGTTTGACTTGAATTTCCCAGCTCGCAGCCCTTCTGCCCGGCGCGGATTATTTCTCCTCCCCACCCGGCCTCGGTGGCTGCTCGCGGCGGGGCGCTGGGCCGGGCCCCGGTAGCTCGGGCGGGGCGCGTTCCCGCCGCCCCAGGGACCCACCGCGCCGCGCGCCTGGCCATGGTGCGGCCGAGCCCGGCGCTCGGGTGAGGCGGCGGCGCGGCTCGGAGCGGCTGGCGGGCCCTGCGGGGCCCCTTCACCTCCCCGGGAGCCGAGGGCGCCGGCCGCGGGGCTGCGCGCGGGGGGCGAGCGGCGGCCGCGATGTTCAGCTGGCTGGGCTCCGACGACCGCCGGCGGAAGGACCCCGAGGTCTTCCAGACGGTGAGCGAGGGGCTCAAGAAACTCTACAAAACCAAGCTGCTGCCCCTGGAAGAGCATTACCGCTTCCACGAGTTTCACTCGCCTGCCCTGGAGGATGCCGATTTCGACAACAAGCCCATGGTCCTGCTGGTGGGCCAGTACTCCACTGGGAAGACCACCTTCATCAGGTGAGCCGACCCGGGGCCCTGGCAGCCCACCCCGCCGCCCAGCGCGCAGGGCCTCGGTTCAGTCCCCGTGGCCACTCCTGCCTGGGGACACACGGGAAGCTTTCCCTGGGGGGCGCTGAAGACATTCTGGTGTTTGTGTGTCCAAAGCTTACCCCACCATCTCACTGCTGGTCCTTCCCCCCACTTCCTACCTAGTGCCTCTCTGCCCTTGGCTCCAGAGGTCC
This sequence comes from Lutra lutra, assembly GCF_902655055.1. Classification (NCBI taxonomy): domain Eukaryota; kingdom Metazoa; phylum Chordata; class Mammalia; order Carnivora; family Mustelidae; genus Lutra; species Lutra lutra. The sequence goes on from NC_062286.1 coordinate 25,179,408, forward strand.
GTTCGAAGCATGAAAGTTCAGAGCCGTCCGTATTCTCCCCATTTTATGGATGATGAAACTGAGGCCCAGGAGGCCCGGTGAGAAAGCTCCTGGTCACAAGAGCACCTGAAACTGGTTGGGGATGCCTCACACCCTCGATTTTTAGGGGCAAGCCGTTCATGGCCAAGACCACCTACCTCCCTTGCCTTTTCAAAGGCCCAGCCACTCATGTGGAGGCTTTTGCAGCAGAGGAGGTGGGCTAGGGCAGTGCCATGTGTCTTTCTTTTTATCCGTTTCCTTCTCTGATCAGAGCTCCTACTTACAGACTGGCCAGAAGCAGTGTCAGAAGCAGAATGCTTTTTTTCTTCTCCCTTGTTTGATCTTAATATCTCAGTAATAACATTAACTAGTCTTTTAGCGGTGGAAGGGACCTGGGCGGATTGTGTCAGCCAGCCCCTTGACGTGGCAGGTGAGATGACTGAGGTGTAGTGGGGTTAAGTGACTGTCCAAAGCCGTGTAACTGAGGAGGAGGCCCACCTGGGATGCTGAGATGCATGGGAGGAGATGCTTGGCTAAATGCCCATGGCGCTGAGCGTGAGTCATCTATTCCCATGAATAACGGAATCCTAGGGCTAGAGGGATCCTCAAGGGGTCAGCTTGCCCACCCTGCACTCAGAGAGGTCCGTACATCGTCCACCAGAGTGATGACCATCTTTCCCATCTTTTCAGGACGGGCCTCTCTCCAGTCCTCAGTCCCACACGACCCTCAAGGCCAGGCAGTTTTCCTCTGGCCTCATTCAAAGCCATTGCCAAGCCGCTGCAGGTGCTCTGTGGCTCTCTGTTGAGTCAGACTCCTGTAGTGTGGCAGTGGGGGCGGTGGCCCCCCAAAATCAGTGGTGCGCGTCTCCGGCAGAAGGTTTTGTGCACCGTGCTCTTGTTTCCATTCAAATCAAATCTTGTTTCCATTCCGGTCAAATATTGACGAGCTGAGCACCTGTGACATGCAAAGCTCTGTGCTTTATTTGGCAAGGGGAGCAGGAAAGTTAACAGTCTGGTTACTGATTTTCTAGATACTAATTTTCTCTAACACCAAGCTTGTACCCAAGCTGCCTGGGAGCAGGGCTTGCGTCATGCTAACATGTCATGTCTGAACAAAACACCAGATCGGTTTTGCCTTTGTGGGGTGGACAGCCTTGGACTCAGCGGCTATGAGGGGCTGAGTGATTTCTAAAGAAGTTAGGGATCAGCGGTGAGGGGTGGGGAGCTACTGGCTTTGGATACCTTATGTTGTAAGAACGACAAGGGCTCTAATGGATCTAAAAGGTTAATATATCCTTCGAAAAATCTTGAAAATCTGTCAAAAGCTGTGGCCCTATCTTTAGAAAAATACACATCCATATACACAAAAATGCACAAATATACATAGAATCTTAGAGCAAGAAGCCCTGACTGAATCCGTTTCCCTTAGTTCATTAGGCACCCGTCGCTGCCAAAGGCACTTCTGAATTCCCTAGGTTCTGTACAAGGTTTCCTTTGTAATCCCTGTCCTCCAGCTGGCCTGGTTTGTGCCCCAAGTGGAAGCACAGGCCATTCACTGATGGCTCCTGCCCTTGCACAGGCCCTCCCTACCCTCTGGACACACCTGGGTTCTCAGTTCTAGAACATTATGTAGATCTTCTCCTTCAGCAGCACCAGAGCTTACAACTGGGCCTTAGCTCCCTGGGGGCCTTCCCTGGGGTCGGAGCTACTGGAGGCTCCCAGGAGGTGTTTACAGAATGGGAGGGAAGCTGGAGAAAGGCGAGTGTCTCCAGGGGCAGGATCCTGGAGCCGCAGACAGATTTAAGTACCTCTTGCCTGAGACGCTCTCCTGGCTTTGCCTGAGTCATGCTGGCTGTTACTGGGTCTAAGAGAGTGGCAGAGTCGAGTACCCATAGATTACTCCTTACCTGAGGGAGACAGGAAGGCCCAGAAAGGCAGATCCCTCGCTTTTTATCCTCCAAGTACAAGAGCTCTCCCTCCCCACTCCTGTAGTAACTGAATTTAGCTCCCGCATCAAAAGCCCTCCCCTTCCAGGGAGAATGCATCAGCAGGGTGGGAGGGGTTGGAGCATGGGGAAGCCCTCCAAAACCAAATTACATATTTTCCTACTTTTCTTTAAATCCACTAAACAGCTATTTCCCCCCCACTGAAAAATGTAGGCGAGAATAAATTTGAGGAAGAAGAAAAAAGAAATCCCCCATAAGCCCACGACTCGGGGGAAATCATTTTAAATATCATATAGATAGATAGATAGATTTATATATTTTATATGATATATATTTATCTTTCCAGTATTTTTAGCTATTTTATAACACAGTTGAGGTCACACCATAAACTAATTCTGCATGCTAATTTATCTCACTTAGAGAAGGAGCATTTTTTCTGTGACTTTAAAAATCTTTGTAAGCATTATTTTTAAGAACCACATGATACTTCACTATAGGTACATGTAATTATTTGTTAACCAGTCCACTTCTTTTGAATGTTTCGGGTCCTCTCTAATTTTTTTTTGCTATTGGAGAATCACTCTGAAGACCTCTATGCATAATACTTTTTCCACATGCTGGACTGTTTTCTCAGAGATTCCCAGAAGTGAAATCACTGGGCCCAAGGTTGTACCGTTTCGCTGTGTTTTTAAAATGTTTCTACTTTTTAATTTGGGTGTTAAGAATCCTATTTCTGAGTTGCTTTCCAAGAGAGTGGGTTGATACAAGGCCCCTTCCCCAGAGTGAAGAAGGCCCCCCTTGGGGTAGCCCAGAGCGCCTCCTGCCCTCTCCCGCCCCTGCTGCTTGCCTGGAGCGCAGTGATTCTCACAACTCCTGTCCTGTCCTGGGCCTGGACCTGTGAGGGACTTCTCCCTGGGAAACAAAAGACTTGCCTCTTCATTTCCTGGCCCTTGGCCCTTTGCCTCCTGAGCACCCATACACTTTCAGTTATATGTACTTGCCACGGCGTCTCTTTCTTGTCTTAGGAAGAACATGCAGTAAAGAACATTCTTCTAATAACTAATTAATGGGCTACGATCTCTGCCTGAAATAACTTCCCTGGCCCGGCAACCGACAGTAATAAAATAAACAATAAATTGGCCAGTGGTGGCTGCTCCCTCCACACAGGCTGCCTCTTCAGACACAGTAGCTCTGTGTCCCTCTGGCCCTGGCAGCCTTCCTCCAGCCTCTGCTCTGTGCCTCCCTTCACTCTCCCTCTCACTGGCCCGCAGCCTCCAACCTCCCCACCTGCCCACCCCTCCCTCCCTTGCACGCTTGGCCCCCACGGGTCACCGAGGTGCATGGCAGCCGGTCCCAGGGGCTGAGGCAGGCCCGAGCCCCCTGGTGGGCTGGGAGGGACACCCGGCTGGGCCGAGGCAGAGCTGAAGTAGAGAACCAGGGGATGGAGTGTGGGGCCTGGGGCTGCCAGAGCGAAGCTGCTTGGGCCTCCACAGGAAGGTCTGGGCTGGTCGTGAGGACCCGAGGCCCTTCTACAATGGAACTCACACTCTAAAGTATGAGCACAGACTGAGGTGGGGGCGTGGTGGGGAGCCCTCAGCAGGCCCTTTGGACCTCCCCCACTTCTTCAGGAAGCTTTTTGCGTCCTCCCACAAAGGTGAGTCAGCATTTGGCTGGGTTATGCCTTCTTTCCTCAACAACCCCACGCATCCCCCCTGCCCAGGCCTCATCCCTGGCATCACAGCATCTCCACCGTGGAAAAGTGACCCTCTAGAAAGCCAAAGGACTAGGGAAAGGGGCCACTGTTCCAGGTAGACCCACTGACCTCTGCAGGGTCTGCCGTGCCAGTCACAGTCCCTTTCATGCCTCACTCCTGTCTTCCTGCCGAGGTCAGTAGATGCCCTTCTCCGGTCAGGGCTGTGTTCTGCTGGTCCCTGTGTGGGGGACACTGCCCACCTCTTACAAGGCCTGAATGTTACTCAAGGGAGCAGATGGCCCTGGGCTGGAGGAACGGGTCCACCTGCCTCAGGTCTGGCTTCAGATCTGCCTGAACATCAGGTCTGTGGAGGCCATCAGGAAAAGCATTTACTGGCAAGAGGGGACCTCTGGAGAAAGGCCTCCATCCCTTTCCCACTGACAGTGGAGTAAGGCCATGGAAAGAACCCAGGCTGGCTTAGCAGAGTCCAGGCTCTAAGTACCAGCCAAGAGGCCTCGTCAGGAAGTTGCAGCTGATCACACACCTCTCTGACGTGTGATTAGCGGCAACCGCCTTGTAGGGTCTCTCTCCTGATTAGGAAGGGACAGAAGCAATGTAGCACAGGCATGGCGCTTGGGGCTTCATCATTCACTCTTCTCCTAGCTGATTCTCTAAGCAGAGTGCAGGGCCGGGAAGTTCTTATCCAGCCCCACCTCGGTAGGGGGGAGGGAAAGGGGAGGGATGTGAGGGAGGCCAGAATCTTGCCTTTACCACCAAGGGCTGGAAGAGGAGTGGGAAGGGGGGACAGTGGGCAGTGCTGGGTCAGTGGTGGACTGGGTGGGTGGCCTGTCGCAGGGTGGGTGCAGGAAAGGGAGGCTAGTGGGCGGCTTGGCAGCCTGGCTGCGGGTCTCCTCTGTGCTGGGGTCTCTTTGTCCCGTGGCAGAGGCTGCTGGGTGCCAGGGACAGTGGTGGCTGCTCCGTGGAGCACAGAGATGATTTAACCCTCAGCATGGCCTTCGAGGGTTTCCCATCTCCTATCTCACTTTGTGATTATGGGGTGCTTCCCGGTGTCCCTAAAATCCCCTGAGACAAGTATTACCCAACAGGGCAAGTATTATTTTGGTTTTTAAGATTTTATGTACTTGAGAGAGAGAGAGAGCACACGCACACAGGGGAAGGGACAGAGGGAGAGGGAGAGGGAATCTCAGGCAGACGCCCCTCCCCCCAGTGAGCGGGGAGCTCAAGGCGGGCTCAATCCTAAGACCCTGAGCTCATGACCTGAGCTGAAATCAACAGTTGGACTGAGCCTCCCAGATACCCCAGTATCATTGTTTTGACCCTGTTTCAAAGCTAAGAACCCCAGGCTTGGAGAGACCAAAGATACAGGCATACAACACAAATACCTGTAACAGAGCGGAAAGTGACCTGTAACAGAGCAGAAAAAGACCTGTGCCTTTAGGGTCTAAAGAAACGCAGACTGAGAGCCGCAGCCTGAGGTCTGGCCCCGCTGCTGGGGACACGGAGACTTTGGAGGCCAACCGGCTTCCGATTCTTGGCCCCACGGCTTTCCCCTGGGTGCTTAGGTCGCCAGTAATGCAGGCCGCGTGCTGAGATTGCCAGCCAAGCAGGACACCGAAAAATAAGGAAAATGTTAGAAAATAATTTGCTTTAAAAGATGTGAAGAAAAATTGTTGTCATGGAAAAACCAGAAAAGCGTGGGGCTTCCTGACACCTCTATTATGGTGGAGTATTTATTAATTTTGCTTTGGACGGCCTGGGGTGGGGGGCAGGGGGGCGGACCAACATCTTTTCCACTCTTAGGCCCTCTGAATATTGTTCTTTGGCCGCAGAGCTGGGCAGCCTCTGTGTCCGTTTGCTCAGCTGCAGCAGGGAGAGTAATGCCGCCTTCCCCTGGCGCTTCTGGGACTGATGAAGTGAGGGAATTTGGGGGAAGGGCCCAGAGGGACACCTGCCACACAGCGGGTGCTCAGCCCGCCCGTCCCTCTGCATTCTCGTGTGTCCCCGTCTCAGCTGTTCCCACCCAGGCTTGAATTAACTTTTCTTTTTTTACCCTGCTGTGAGAATGTTTTTGCCTGGCAACAGAGGCGGTCTGTGTCACTCCCCGTCGAGATGCAGCCATGAGATCCCTCAATGGCTTTTTCCTTTCTGGACACAGTGGTGGCTTTGATAAGGGGGCCCTCGGTGTTGCAAGCCCTACGCAAATGTCCTTGAGAATTCACCAAGCCCGAGGTTCTCGGCCCGGCCTGGCTGTGTCCCCGGACCTGCTGGGAGCTTTGTTGGAGCCTGTGTTTCTCCAGACCCATGTGTGGTCAGCAAATTGGGGGTCACGTGGGTTTAGCCAAGAGGCCAGGAGGCAGCTCGCTTGGCCGCCTGAGGCTGTGGCTGCGGAACGTCCTGGAAAGTGGCCCCTGTTGTGCTGGGAAGCGTCCCCCTTTGTTCATCTGCTGGTACACCGTGTCTCTCCCGGGGCCAGCATCGGAGGCGCCCATGTCAGGAAGATATTTCGTCACCGTGTTTGGCCCTCTGCAGGCTGGGCATTCCTGAGGCTGTCTCAGGCCTGTTTCTTTCCACCCTTCTGTATTTCAGCTGTCCCCAAGGCCTCTGATGACATCCAGCACCCTGCTCCAGGCTCAGAATTCACACTTGCCACACACTCTGCCAGGAGGGCCCTGCAAAGGCTCCTCACCCAAGCACTCGCAGGACAGGTGCGCCCCCCACCGCCACCCCAGGCAGGAATGGATGGGGTTTCCCGGGCACAGCTGTGATCTCATGGAGCAGCTGCAGTTTCTAGGAAGGGCCTTGGAGAGGCAGCGGCCCCGGGCCTGCTCTGGTCCCCCATAGCAACCGCTTCTGTGCGCCACAGCCCCCTTGTGCAGACTGAGCTGTGAACCCCAGCGGTGGGTGTTTATGGAGATGAGTACATCCCTGGGTCTGTGGGCACTGAAGCCCAACTTTCCCCCAAGGCCTGGCCCCTGGCCAGCCTCCTGCCAAACCATACTCCTCTGTGGCTTTCCTGTCCCACTCCTCCTTCCGGTTCCCTGTGGGGCTCAGCCCTTTCCCATGTCCTGGTCCAGGGACCTGAGGTAGGAAAGGAGACAGTGGATATAATGGTTCAGAGTGTGAACTTTCAGGTCCAAGTGCCATGGTTCAAATCCCAGCTCCGCTTTTCACTGACTGCATGTCCTGGGGCACATTCATTGTCCTCTGTCTCCTCCTTTTTACAATGACTGATCGTCTTGGGACCGGTACTGGTTTCAGTGCTTAAGGTCTGTAACTGGACCCTCGGAACACCCTATGAGGTGGGTCTTCTTATTAGACCCATTGAACGAGAAGGATCGTATTTCATCTGACATACGAAGATGAAATGAGATAATCCCTGGAAAGTCTAGAACAACGCCTGGCCCATGGCAGGTGCTTAAGAAATCAGAACTGGAATCTCCGACATCATGGAAGAAGGCGGTGAGGTTCCCTCCTGAAGGGCATATCCCTTATGGTTAGAGAAACAGGTCGCTGGCCCTGGGCCGTTAAGATTCCCTGCCCCTCCACGGAGGCCCTGAAGGAGCTGTGTTTGAGAAAGCCAGACGTGCTGTCCTTTACTCTTCTCACAACCCAAGTGCCAGCTTTCAGAGTGGTTTTCTGAGGGGAGAAAAATCCTGCCCTCACTCCTGGATTAGTGGGCCATCCTGGAGGAAGATGGGCTTCCCAGGGCCACTGCAAACCCTCCAGTGCAGGAAGGGGGACGTCCTGGGCAGCAGCCCCTCTGCCAGCTCCTTGGGGAGGGAGCCCATAGCAACCCCACTGTGGCTTCCCTGTGCCTCCGAGTAGACGAAGGGCTCAGAACACTTCCTGAAGCACAAGCAGGATGTCGATGAGCTGTAAGAAACCCCCTCGGGTCTCAGCTCCCTGCCTTTCAGGCAGAGCAGGGCTGGAGCTCCAAGGCCCATTCTGGGGAAGCTGAAGGCAGGCAGAGAGCTCAGGCCCTGGAGTTGTGGCCTCCAGTCCCACCTCTGTCCTGACCGGCGGGACCTTGATCCACTCACTGTCAGGACAGAAGACTGCTGAAGGGCCAAGGACTTGGGGTTAGACGGATGGGGATTTGGTTACCCACTGCCCTACTAGCTGTTGAACTTGGAGAAAGCCACATAACCCTACTATGCCTCGGTTTCCTCAGTACCCATGCATAGGGCCACTGTGAAGCCTAAAGAAGATAATGTTCTCCTAGTGAGTAGTGTAATGTCTGACCAGTGGAAATGCTATTGTCAGTGATTTTATCAGTGAAATGGGAAGGTTGGTCTAGAGCAGGCTGTACCTTAGAATTAGCGAAGGATTTCCTAGAAAGGACCAGTGGCCAGTCCTCCCCCCTCTCCCCTAGCCAGTAGAGTAGGGCCTCGGGGGGGCTGGGTACCATTAGCCGGAGCTGCATGGTAGCTCTTGTGCACTGCTGGGGCTGAGGACCACTGGGCCTGGAGGCTTTCACATTCCTTCTCTCCATTCTCCGGCTCACCATGTTTGCTCTAAAAGCAAAATTCTAAAAGGGGCTGTGGAGAGGAGCTGTGGCCTCAGACTCTCCTTGCCAAGTCCTGGAGAAGAGCAGAGAGAGGCACCTGCCACCCCGGGTCACAGCCTAGTTCTGATGCTGGAGGTGGGACCCGCAGTCTTAGATGGGATGGAGACTGACTTTTCACGGTGTGCCCTTCACCCCATATGATGTGGGAGCTGTTTCTATATTTTATATTAAATAGCTGACTAACCAGATGAAGAAATACAGACCTAAGGCAAGCCAGCAGCATCTCTGGATGGTCTCACTCTAACCTTGTGTTCGTTCAGGTACTTGAGCAGGCGACCTGCCGTTGTCAAGTCTGCTGTACTCTGTGCAGAATTCAGTCTCAATCCGTGCTTTATTGCTGAGCCCAAATCCTGCTTCTCCCTGCCCCCCAGTGACTGATTCAGGGAGGGAGAAGAATAAAGACCAAGAAGCACGGATTAGGTATTTCAAGTTCAGCTAATATCGCACTTCTTTCGCAAAGGTCTTTGGATTCCCCATCCCTGGAAATCTGACACTGCCGTGAAATGTCACGGCTGTCCCTCTGCCCCTCTGCCATGACTCGCATGGCTGCCTGCCTGCGCGGCTTTGCTCTGCAAACAGAACCCTGCGTGATGACTGCGCTCCCTTCCGCCAGGTACCTCCTGGAACAGGACTTCCCCGGCATGAGGATTGGGCCTGAGCCAACCACTGACTCCTTCATTGCTGTGATGCATGGACAGGTGGAGGGCATCGTCCCTGGGAATGCCCTGGTGGTGGATCCTAAGAAACCTTTCAGGAAGCTGAACGCCTTTGGCAACGCCTTCTTGAACAGGTGCGTGCTCCAAAAACACTCAGCCTAAGTATTATCTTCTCTTCTTCTTGGAGTCTGAGAAGGAAGAGAGGAGGTCTTGGGAGGCTCACTGCCTCCTTCATATCCAGAGTCTCTTGATTGCCCCTTTTCTTGCTGGGAATGTAACTGAGTCGGTCACCACTGATTAGGGATGCAGGAATCTGGGCCAATTCCTTGTGATTGTGGAGCTGGGAAGGGTACACTGGTTAAATCACAGCCCTGTAACTGCATCTCCCTCCAGTAAAGCAGAGAGGGCTGTACTGTGTCGTTCCCAGCTCTTGTCTATCCAACTGACAGCTCAACAACACAGGTGCGAACTGTGTGGGTCCATTTATACATGAATATTCCGCTGTGTGGGGTGGGATGGGGGATGGACGCCCCTCACCCCCTCGTTGATCAGGGGTCAGCTGTACTACAGAGGGTATTTGCATCCAACTGGAAGGAGGTAGAGGAAGCTTCCTCTCTATTTCTGGACATTGTCCTCACTGGGTGGAAGGAACCCAGGGCTGAAGGTGGCTTGAGTTTGAGCACACAGCCTCTCCTACTAAACTCACTGTGTGACCTCGGACAGGTCACCTCTCCTCCCCTGGGACGAGTGCACGCCTGCAGACACCAGGGTCATTGGGTCAGTTTGAGGGATGAAAGCTGTAGGGAGTGCGTGGCAAGATGACCCCACCTCCCCGTTATTACTCTGCTTCACCAGAACGCGGGCTGCCCCGGATCCCCTTGTGCTAGATGGAGCCACACCACAAGCTTGCATGGGCATTTCACCTAAACAGTGTGAATGACTTTCTCTAATAGAAGGTATTTAGAGTAAAGGCAAAGATGATGGGCTCTGGCATCAGGTGGTCCTGGGTCAAAGTCCTGCCACAGAGCACCATGCATCTTAGATTATCTAATGTCTTCGTGCCTCACTTCTCCCATATGTGAAATAGGGTAAGAGAAATATCCTTCTTCAAGGCGAGAGGACTGATGAGGCCTCTGTGGAAAAGTTGGCATTGGACATGGGTATTCAATGATGAGTGAAATGAGGCTGAGAAGGTGGGGGAAAGGGGAGGTTTCAGGCAGAGAAAACTGGGAGGAAAAAAAAAAAAAAAACAAGCGGAGAGGAAGGAAAGAAAACGGCTTGCTGCAGGAGCGGAGGGAGCAGAACCCCCCGGCGCTGTGAGGCTGGAACTATTCTCTGGGAGCACACGGGCTGAGCAAACAGTGTTTAGACTGGCGTGGGCGTGTCCGCTGGTAGGAGGGGGCGGGGCGGGGCGGAGCTCCATGGTGGCCACACCGGACATCTGGCTCCCATCTCGGGCTGCCCAGAGGTCCGCTGCAAGCACGCTCCAACCACCTTAGCTTCCTCCTTCAGCAAACGCCCTTGCCGCCTATTCTAGAGAAAACAGAAGCCAGGATCCCTGGAGCCCCTGAGTTGGGTTTTCATCTGTGCATGCGCTGAGGTCACCCGCCCCGTCTGCGGAGAGCTGCGTTCTCTCTTTCCCCTCCCGTCCCCACAGGTGTTGCGGGGCGGGCCACTCAGGGATGTTCCCTTGGGGATTCCTTCTCTTTGTGACAGCGGCACCTGCCCCTGCCCCTCCCCTCCACGTGGGAATGTTTCCTCTTGACAGCCTCTCCCCCCAACCCCCAGGCCCCACGTGGCAGATTCTACTAGCTCTTCCCCGTTCTCACTTCCCTTCACAGCCAAGTTTCCGGACATCACCTCCTCACTTCTCCCTGTTCCCCATCACAGACGCCCCGTGAAGGTCACTGGACCTCTTGGTGATGAGCAGCGGGTACTTTCCACCTTTTCCTTACGCCTCCTCTCTTTGCTTTCAGAACCTTTAGAGCCCTGTTCCCTCCCAGCTCCCTGGCCCTCCTCCTGCCTCCCTGGCCAGGCCCTCTCCAGCTTGCTCTGTTCCCTTTTCTCTCTGGCTCCTGTACCTGGTGTCCCCCTCAGTGGCACCCACCCTCAGCCCACTCCCCCTGTCACTCCAGGAGCTCAGCCTGGGGGAAACTTCAACCACAGCCCCTGACCCAGACCCCAGCCCCGTGCACCCACCATCTGGTCACCAAGTGTCCAAAACCCAGGTCATGCCAGCTTCAGCAAAATGAGGAATTTTCTGTAGAATACTTGAATGGGCCATAGAGCCTAAGGGCTAGAAAGAGGCTGGGCCTTAGGAATAATGGGAGCCAAGGGCCTCAATAGGACAGGGGCTTTGTCATGGACTTTCCCATCCCATTACCTAGTCCAGCACCGGACATGGGGCATGGCCCCCCCACACACGTGACAAACCAAACTGGGCTCGCTGACAACCATCCTATCCGACTGAGTCACTCTTTTGTTTAAAATGTTCCTCAGCCTAAATGGGTTTCTATTGCCCTCAGTATAAAATCTGAATCTCTCAAGGCCCTCACGAGGAGGCTTGAGGGGCCCCTCGTCCCCACCCAGCCCCACCCTGGCCACTCCTCTGGGCAGCCTTCCCTGATGCCTTCCTCTGTGCGTCACTGGCCTCCTCCCCTCCCTTGCGTCTCTGCTGCCACCTCGCTGGGCAGCGGAGGCCCAGTGTACCTCCTGAGAGAATAAGATACCTTATTCACCAAAAATGGCATCTAAGAGAAAAGGCTTAAATTTAGAAGGACCTAAGTTAGGTTTACCAGTTTGTATTTTGAGACTTTAGGATGTAACCCTAGAAATGTCTCCTTTAATGAGACTCGACTGCTATCTTGACCACAGGGCATCTGGAAACCCAAATAAATGTTCCTGGGTGGCATGAGCCATTCATCAAGGCCAGCTCCCTGCCTCCTTCTCCAGGAAGCCGTCCCTGAAAGCCATCTCTCCACCTTGGATTTCCCAAGCCCTTAACTGACCTCCCTCAGGGTTCTGGTCCCATTTAACCTCATATCCTGGTTGCCCATGTACACACCTCCTCTCCCCACCAGGCTGGGCTCCTTGGGGGCGGAGACCGAGGTTTGGACGTGGTAGCGTCCCTGACAGCAGGGGTTTACAAGTGGAGGACCTCGGAGGACCTCGGCTGCCCCAGGGTCACCCAGGGAGCTTCCGCAAAGATCCTGGGCCTGGTGCTGGGGCTGAGTCTGGCCCAGAGCCTGGGCGTCTACACTGGAAGGCAGCAAGCTTCTGAACCTCCATCCTGGGGCTGGGACGAGGGAGGGTGTGTAAGAGCCAACGAGCGGACATCGTGGGCTTGCTCTCACCCCATGCAGGTTCGTGTGTGCCCAGCTGCCCAACCCGGTGCTGGAGAGCATCAGCGTCATCGACACTCCGGGCATCCTCTCGGGGGAGAAGCAGAGGATCAGCCGAGGTAAGCGAGGCTCCCGCTAGGATTGGCTCTGGCCCTGTGCTGTGTTCTTTCTGGTATGTTCTCTTGCCTCCAGCCTATGAGATAGACCACCCCACCCCCACCCCAGGTCCCTGCTGTACCTTGATGAGCAAGCACTGCCTCTTGTGCTGGGTGGGACGGTCCTAGGCAGGGGGCCAGAGGAGAGTTTGGGTCCGCTGTCGCTCAGGAGACAGCTGGCTTCAGTCTTCTCACCTGGAAAAGGAGACATCAGCATCTGCCTTACCTCGGCGGGTTTATTTATTCTCCAAGAGGCACAACTGTGGGGCAGACCCTGGTTGGCTTCTTGGCAGTTCTGACGGTCCCCAGGCTGGGGAGCTTGCCGTCTGCAGGGAGGGCGAATGCCTGCCCAGGAACATGGGGATGGGAGCACGCTCCGGGGCATGAGAGTGGGGAGCGGGGTATGCGGCAGCACTTTGAAAGCTGGTCTCTCCAGACGGATAAGAGGCGACTGCTCACCAGAGAGGTCCCTGGGCAGGGCAGCGAGGAGACGGACTGCTGGCGCCAGGGGGCCAGCGAGCTAAGCCTGCCTCCGTCATGTCCTCACTGAGTGAGCTTGAGCAGGGTTCTTGACTTCAATGATGTATCCGTAAAACAAGGGGAAATGATTCTATCTACCTTGTAGGGTTGTTTGAGGATTAAAAGAAATAATAGAGGCACATAGCAAGCTCTGCCTGGCACGTAGCAAGTGCTCAGTAAACATGAGTAAACAGACCGTCATCACTGGTCTTCTCTAGCTCCAGCATCTATGATGCTGTCCAAAACTCAAGTCAACTCCTGGCCCCTGAACCGAGCCTCTCGGGCCACAGCCTGCTGTGTGCCCTGGGTAGCCCCCTGCCCTTTCTGTGTCTCTGGCAAGCAGAACGGATGAAGCTACGTCCGCCCCATTCCTGGAGCCAGGAGCTGGGCTGGAGCCAAGTCTGCACTCAGAAGGCAGCCTCCGGGAAGGAAGGGCTTGGGACTGGCAGGGTTCTCTGGGCAGTGGCCTTAAGTGACGGCTGCCTCCCACATGTCCCTTGGCCTCCTGTGCTCTGCAGCCAGCCCAGATCTGTCCTGTGGCATGTCTGGGCCATCGTGGTGGGGCCCGGAAGCCCCCTCCTCCAAGGGTGTGGCCCGCATGGACAGGCACCCGCTGAACCCCAGGCTCCTGGGCCCCAGGGAGGAGAGCCCCCTGCCTCATGGGCCACAGGCCAGTGGCTGTACCAAGGAGGCCCAAGTGCCCCCCCATGCTGGCCTGGGGACAGGCCTGTGGTGTCAGAAATGGGCCACCGTGAGCACCCCTGCTGGCTGCCCCAGCTCCCCGAGGTGAGCAGCTCTCTGGAGTGGCAGCACCCAGCTTGGCCCTGTGTGGACTCAACATGGCTGTGTGAGTGGGCGCAGCCAGGCCTGGCAGCAGGTAGATAGGGAGACGGTGGGAGAGGCTCTCAGGTCTACAGCCCGCTCTGGGGGCTGAGGACCCTGTTCTGTCCTGCAGGAAAGACAGAGCCTGTGCCCAGGATGTGATTCACAGCAGGAGGGAGGCAGGGTGGGCCAGGCCCTATTAGGAAAGCTCTGCCTCTCCCACCTCCCATTTCATTCAGGAGGGGACACCTGGGACAAGGGGGTAAAGAAGGCAGCCAGTCAGGAGGGGCCCGTGTTAACACACCATGTAATCGGCAACAAATCGATGGAGGGAGTCTGGGGAGCCTGGGCTTGGGCTCCCCACCTCTGGGCTGTCTGGTGGTGCGGGGGCTGAAGAAGAGCTGGTCTGGAGACAGAGAACCCACGGCCCTGGAAAGAGAGGCCTGCCTGCCCTCTCCTTCCAGCCTTCATGAGCACTGTGGTACTTGGTCCTAACCCTGTGGAGGGGAGGCTTGGGTGGCTCTCTGTCTGGCTTCTGTGTGTTTCCCTAAACACTCCCTCCCTCCTTACCGGCCCCTCGCCACCACTGCCCCAGGTTCATCTGGGCTCCCCCTGAGTTTAGACCGAAAGGAGTTTTACTGTTTCACACTTGGCAGCCTGGGTCTCCTTGAGGAAGCCTCAGGAGAGCCACAGCTTCTCAATATTAACCACCTGGGGGTGAGGGGGGAGGCATTCTGCAAGGCCCTGCAGCCTGACAGCTGGGTCCAGAGAGGACTTTGGCCTCTAGGGCCTCTAAGAGCACTGGACTGTGAGTTCGGAGCCCTGGGTTTTAGATGGGTCCCAATAGGTCACATTTTCTCCCTGAGCCTATGTCCCCTTGTGGTAACAAGGGATGATGGTACCCATCTCATGACTGTGAGATTTACAGATGGTAATGGAAATACAGACATCAGATCTGAGCCTGGATCACAGTGAACTCCCTTCTTTCCCCTTTACCTGCCAGCCAGGGTTGCCTGTTGCATAATGGCAGGGTGATCAATGTGAATGGCCTCCCATGCGCTTGTACAGTGCACAGTCTGTGCAGCTGTGTGTGGCAGCCCTGCTTCCAAGGACTTTGCCCTTCTCAGCTCCTTTCCCATTCCATTCTTTTCCTATTCTTGTATCTTCTCTCCTACTTTCATCTTTGGATCTCAGGAGCTGCCCTTGGCAAATGGGGTGCTTGGTTTTCTTGCCTGTCCTTCCTATCCCTTCCTACCCCACACAGACCTCTAGAAGTGATGGCCCCATGAATGGTTACATAAGCCAATTTGTTCTCTGCCTTCCAAAGTTCATACTATAAATGCAGCTGCAGGCAAGAGCAGTCTGTGATGAAAACCAGGGCTGGGAGCTGGGCACCTGCACTGTGTATCTCCAGCCTGGGGCAGTGCTTCCCGCCCCCACTGCCCCCGCACACCAAGGAGACTGAGAATGGGAAGGCATCAGACACCGTCAGGTATCAGGAAAGTTTCCAGTGTGCAGAGCCTCTCCCGTCCTCACTCACCATTGGCCAGAGGACCTGGCAGTTCCAGTTTCTGCCTATACACACATATACCTTCTTATCTACACATGCCCGCACCTTCCTCCACACGCCACCCCCCACCACACACACACAAGGGAATGCACAGAGCCAAACGCTCTCTGTATGGCCTCTTGCCTGGGGCCCTCCGTGCTCTGGGTTTGGCCTTACCACGGATTCGGTGCTTCTTCCCTACCTCCAGCCAGCTCAGACGGGGCAGGGCCCCAGGGGGAGTCTGGCCACTGGGCTCTGCGTGAGATCACCAGGCGGAGAGGTGTGCAGAGCCCGAAATCCAGCCCACTCTCCATCGACTGAGTTTCTCGCCAGGCACAGTGCTGTGACTCACCAGCAAAAAGGGGCAGCGTTATCAAATCTGGGTGCGTGGGCACCCCAGGGTGCCACATGCTGGAGAGTGAGCTGCTCCCGAGGCCTCCCCCGGGCTCAGGCTTCACGAGAAGGAGCCCCCAAGCCTTGGGCTAGAGCTGGAAAATGTGTGGTCCTAGAGAGAGTGTGACCTCTCTAACCAGGCCTGGGGGAGGGGGCTCTAGGGGGAGAGAGGAAGCAGGGGACATCCGGGAACCTGAGTCTAGATCATCCCAGGCCAGCACGTGTCTCTGGATGAAGATGCACTGGGAGGGGCAGCACAGGGGCAGGGAGCCAGTTCCTGGAAGGGACAGGGTGTACCCAACCCCAGGCTCATTACTGGGAAGAAGCAAGGATGCAGCAAAAGTAGGAGGGCTCCGGAAGCCTGAGGGTCCTCACACTTGGGAACCATATTTCCTGGCTCCTTCTTGGCTGGAAATCCCCATAGGCCCCACCCTAGGAAAGTCACTCCTTGGGCATGTGCTCACATCCCTCCAAGGGGGCCCTTCCCTTACAGGAGAGCTCAGTGGGGCCACAGCGGTAAAAACCATGCCCAGGCCATAAAGCTGGGATGGAAACTCAGGTCTCCTGATTCCCAGTGTATCGGCTTTGCAGCAGCACATTATCATCTCCTGCCCAAGAAGAGTGCCAGGAGTGGATTGGGGGCAGACGCTCACCTCCAGTTCCCCTGGGGGGGGCAGTCTTGGAGGGTCTGGGCTGGTCCTTGCAGCCTCATGTCCCTGGCCCATCCTGGGACTCTCATCCAAGTGGGACCCACACTTAGGGACACCTGGGCCCTAACTCTATGCTGCCCACCTATGGCAGTGTGGGCACCACACACCAAGGCAGCGGGAACAGCGGGGTCCTAACACCCGTCACGAGGGCTGGCTGGCAGCCTTGTGGTCCTTGGAGGCCCGTGATGCATCTGACAGGCCACTTTCAACGTTACCTCTAGGAGGCACACAGTATGATTTGCTCCCCCGGTCATCGGAACTCTTCCCACATTTTAAAAATCGATGCACTCTTATCTCTCTTTTGCTAAGATGTCTTTAAATCTCTAGAGAGAGCTTTTGGGGTGAGATGGGACCTTTCACGCGCTCCAGCATCTGGGCTCTAGCCTCACACACGGCTCTGCCTGAGAAGGGAGTGTGGACAGGAGGCAAGGGTCGAGGTTCCAGTCCCACCCACGGGAGCTTGGCTGGCCCCTAAGCTCTCTGTCCCCTCCCTGCCCTGGAAGACATGTGCACCCTGTCTACCTCCTAGCGTGCAGACTCTGAGGAGGCTCAGATGGACGGTAATGGCTGGAATTACAAAGAAACGTGCTGTCAGCTCCCTTGCATTACCCCGCACGCTGCAGAAAACTGGGGGGTGATCAAGGAGTGGCCTGGCTTATTGTGTTCCGCTCATTGATTTCCTCCTGCCTGGCATTGCTTAGAAATGCTTCTTTCCAGTCCTCTGGAGCCTGGGGGTGAGTGGGGAGAGTCTCAGATCCCATAGGCTGCCTGGTCTCTGGGCCTGATGCCTGCAGACCTGATCTCTGGGAGCCCGCAGACTGGCTACCCGTAAGCCCTGGGCTTCCAGGAACCCGCTTCGCCACTCAATCTCTTGGGGCTGGAGTCTCCCTCCACCTGCTAGTTCCTACATCATGAGCCCTTATGCCGCTGCGGGTGCTGAGGGGTTCCTGCTAGGGGGTCTCCGAGCCATTCCAGAGACCACCTGGGGGAAGAGAGGCTGGTAGGTTCTAACCAGCTGGGCGCAAGAGGCTGAGCTTCAGAGGAAGCCCATGACCTCCCTGCTCCATCCTCAGGGCCCTCACAGCCAAATGGGGGGAGAAGGCGCTTGGCATTGCTGACTTTGCACTGCAACAGCACCTGTCAGAGCACACAGAATTCACAAAAGCAGGAAGATGAATAGGAAGTCTCTGTGCTTATAAAATCCCAGAAAAGCTTCCCAGAGTTGTCCGCTGGACCTCAGGCAGGAGCAGACTTCACACAGGCACCCCGAGGTGTTGAAGTCAGAGGCCCCCAGCCTCCTTTCTCCCTGTCCTGCGAGGGCTTCCTTGTGTGTCCCCCAACATCCATCCTGCGGTGCTCTCCGCCCTCCATCTCTAGTCTTCAAAGCAAGAAGGGAAGCTCAGAGATCTTCCAGTCCAATCCCCCTGCTTTGACAGGCAGAGAGACCAGGAACCAGAGACGAAGTCTGTTTGCCCAAGAACACAGAGCAAGTTCATGGCCGAGCAGAAACTAGAAGTGGGCTTCCCAGGCCATTGCTCTCAGGCTACCCCTTCAGAGCACATCCTGAGAACACCGAGGGGCACCTCACCCAGCCAAGGGGAAAGGAATGGGCCGGAGGCTGTCCCCTTCTGGTGACACTGACCTGGTGCTGCTCTTGCCCCCCCCAGTCCATCAGCCTTGCCCCTACTCCCCCTCAAGCCCTTGCTGCTGAGCCCCTTCTTGCATGGCTGGTGCCATCGGGGATTGGAGAGAGTTGGGGTTGGGGAGGAGCTTCTTTTCTCCACAGCCTCTCTGGCCCCTTTGCTTTCCTGAGCCCATGGAGGGGTGGTAAGAGGGCCTGACCTGGGGTGGGGAGATAGGAGCTCTGATCGTGGTTCTGCCCCCTCCCCCCACATGGCCCCATGCACGACTCTTCACCCTGCCTCTCTTATAGGGTGCTGTGGGGAGGAGGGGAATGAGGCTGTGATGTCAACGTCTTGCCAACCAGAGCAAGCTCTGAACTTGGGGTTGGAGAGCAGTGCCATGCCCCCAGGGCTGCCTCCAACAAACAGGGGGGTGTTGGCGGAGACACAGTGCCACAGTCCCTCTCTGGCACTGACCAAGCCCCTACTTTGTTGCTGGGCAGAGACTGGCCCCGAAGCACTTTCCTGAGCCCTGTCCCTGAATGGTGAGGGACCCTCTGCCCGAATAAGATGACTACATGGGGTAATCGTGTTAATAGCAACTACGTGCTGGGCTCTGAGTGTATCTGGCTCTTGGAAGTCCATGCATTAGGCACTGTTACTCTGCCTGCTTATAGGCGAGGGCAATGCTGGCTCAGAGACACAGATTAACATGTTCAAGGTCAGTGAGCCTGTGGAGGTGCGGGGATCGGAACCCAGCTCTGACTCCCAAGACCAAGTTTTGTCTGCGGCGCTGGCTGCCTCTGCCCGAACCCCTCCCTGTGCCCCGAGACCCCCCTCCTGACCATCCCTCTGCCACAGGGTATGACTTCGCGGCTGTCCTCGAGTGGTTCGCCGAGCGGGTGGACCGCATCATCCTGCTCTTTGATGCCCACAAGCTGGACATCTCGGACGAGTTCTCCGAGGTCATCAAGGCCCTCAAGAACCACGAGGACAAGATGCGGGTGGTTCTGAACAAGGCGGACCAGATCGAGACCCAGCAGCTGATGCGGGTCTACGGGGCCCTCATGTGGTCCCTGGGCAAGATCGTGAACACCCCGGAGGTGATCCGAGTCTACATCGGCTCCTTCTGGTCCCACCCGCTCCTCATCCCTGACAACCGGAAGCTCTTCGAGGCCGAGGAGCAGGACCTGTTCAGAGATATTCAGAGTCTGCCCCGAAATGCCGCC
Organism: Lutra lutra; assembly: GCF_902655055.1. Classification (NCBI taxonomy): domain Eukaryota; kingdom Metazoa; phylum Chordata; class Mammalia; order Carnivora; family Mustelidae; genus Lutra; species Lutra lutra. Next base: position 25,198,649 of record NC_062286.1, read on the forward strand.
CTGCGCAAGCTCAACGACCTCATCAAGAGAGCCAGGCTGGCCAAGGTGAGGCTATGGCCAGGGAGACGCACAGGTTGGCAGGGGAGGGTCAGCGCCGAGAGCAGGGGGCCGCTGCCCACAACCCTGAGCTATTGCCTGCCCTCCTGACAACCTTCTAGAGCCCCTGTGTCGAGGGCACCGGCTGTCCCCACTTGGGCAGCCGGGGGCAGGATGGCCTAGTGGTTATGGTCACAGGCCCGGGTGCCAGGCGGCCAGATTGAAGCCCACCTCCACGGTTCTCCAGCTGTGATCCCAGCCCTGGCAAGGTCTCTCTGTGCCTATCTCCACAGCTCTACTGTGAAAAGGTGGGAGGATAAAGTTAAAAAGGGAACGTAGCAGGCCCCTATCGCAGTGTCTGGCATCTCGGAGTGCTCTGGAAGTGTTAGCTGTTGTCTTCTCCCTCGTCACCAACCCCATCAGCAGTATTCCCATGCCTAGTACTGCCTTGACCTTAACCTCCCTGTAATCTCGCCCTTACCTTGTGATCTAGGAAAACAGCTCCAGGCTAGAGGCCACAGGGGAGGGCGAGGCGGTGAGATAGAAGTAGAAGTAGCAGCAGCAGGAGGAGGGATCCATGGAAAGAGATGAGTGGGAGGCACCCCCTGGAGGGAAGTCCTGGATCGGAAGGTTTCTCTCTGCCCCTGTGTCTCAGGTTCACGCGTACATCATCAGCTCCTTGAAGAAGGAGATGCCGTCAGTGTTCGGGAAGGAGAATAAGAAGAAGGAGCTGGTGAACAACCTGGCTGAGATTTATGGCCGCATCGAGCGGGAGCACCAGATCTCACCTGGGGACTTTCCCAACCTTAAGAGGATGCAGGTAACCAGGGTTCGGGGGCTCTAGGACAAGGGACAATGTCATGCAAGCTGGCCAAGCAGCCTGACAATGGAGAAGGCCAGCCTTGGAGGCTCCAGAAGTGAGCTGACCCAGAATCCGAAGGCAAGAAGATGGCCCCAGGTCTGTCCTCCCTGCTGGACTGCCACTGGCCAGCAGGTGTCCTATCTGGGCCTGGGGAGAACACGGAGCCCCAGTGCTCCCAGTGAGACAGGGGCATCCATGATGTTTGGGGCCTGATACCTCCAGTGTACAAATCACCCCCCATCACAGCCACCACAGTTTTGAAGTCCCCATCATTCCATGCAAAATGACATGTCACCTGACATGGATTCTCCAGACCCTCAAGTATTTCCATTTACCCCTGAGCCCCAACTTGGGAGCAATGTGAGACACAAGCCATGGGGAAACAGAAGTCTGCACAGTGTCTTGCCATCCTCGGGGTACACCCTGGGCCTCTGTCTTGGGCCAGAGGCCCAATACAGTCCTTTGAGGAAGACCTTTTCGTCCTCTTTTACAGATGAGCAAACTAAGGTTTACAAAGGTAATTAACATTTGTAATTAATAGCTGGCAGTTTTCTGAGAGTGGTGCTCACTCAAGTGCTAATAGGAGAGCCAGAAGCTGTCCCCACAGTCCAAGCAGGAAACCACCAGACTATACTAACTGGATCCTCTCTGAACCTCTGTCTCTTCTTCTGTAGCCTGAGACTCCAGAAGTACCCACCTTCTTAGATGTTATGAGCTTCCGTGAGATAACATTTGCAAGGTGCTTAGCACAGAGCTTGGCACAGACTATGCGCTCAAAAGGCAGTGTCCAATTTGGTGAGAGGTCACCACTGGGGGAAGCTGGCTAGTGAACACCAGGCACCTCTCTGTATGCACAATTTTTGCAACATCTCATGGTTCTATCATTATTTAAAAATAAAAGATTTCTAAGAAGTAGGGCATTTTTGGGGCGCCTGGGTGGCTCAGTGGGTTAAGCCGCTGCCTTCGGCTCAGGTCATGATCTCAGGGTCCTGGGATCGAGTCCCGCATCGGGCTCTCTGCTCAGCAAGAAGCCTGCTTCCCTCTCTCTCTCTGCCTGCCTCTCTGTCTACTTGTGATCTCTCTCTGTCAAATAAATAAATAAAATCTTTAAAAAAAAAAAAAAAAGAAGTAGGGCATTTTTAAAAAGAGCAATAGGTGTCGTGGTAAGATTGATTGTGCTCTTGTTGCTGATTTGGATCCTGGACTTGGAAACTTGTTTCTCAGCTTAAGACTGGAGGTTCAGAACGTCAGTGGAGTCGCAAATAGGCATTTTTAGTTTCTTATGGGCTAAAAGAGAGAGAGAGAAAAATAGACGTTCAAAGTACGCCTTCGTTCATATCCATTCTTTCCTGTAACCACCTACTAGGGAGCCAGTTACTGATTTCAGAATCACTTTAACGCAATTCAGGTTCACCACTCAGCTGTGGCTTGGGATACTTCCCACTTCTGGCCCATCCTTCTGTTGAGAGAGTCATGATCTGCAAGGCAGCACTGGGGAATGAAAACATTCGAAAGGACCCATATGACCCCACTTCTAATGGGAGAAATCCTTTCGCATTATAAATGATTTCACCTTCTCATCTGTTTGCCAGTCCCATGTTAGGATCTGTTGTTAGGGACGTTGAACCTAAACATAAACAGCCATCCTGGCGGGGCCTATGTGTGGGGTGACAGGGGTACCCACCGCACCCCCTGGAAGACATTAGGATACCTGTTTGGCGGCCCACCAGACACCCCCAGCTGTGGACAGGCTGGGAGAGGTGCCAGGAACCTTGGGAGGTTATGCCCCGAGGGCAGGAGGAAAGCACACCGCCCCCCCCTCAGGCCCCACCCCAGCCCCCACTCCCCTCCCAGGTTAGCCCTGCCTTTGAAGGGAGGTGAGAAATGCACAAGCTAACACTCACTCATGAAATGTAGCTGTGGGAGTTTTCTGAATTTTTCTGCAGTGAACTCGATGTGCTTGTCCCTGAGGCTTCCCCTGTACTCAGTGTCCTGAGATGCCTTGGCCAGACCCAAGGCTGGAGCAGAGAGCTCTCACCTTGTGACTGAAAAGGCCAGGGAGCTGGGTGTTCCAAACCCGCGATCTCTCAAAATCGCAGAGACGTGCAAAGGGGAACCCATTTCTTTTGCCATGTGGAGCTGTTGGGGGAAGGCAGGGAGGGGAGCTCTTACAGAATCTGCATGCACTTACCTGCCCGCACTTACCGTGTCCGAACCCCGGGGGAGAAGCGGATAGTCGACAACTCTCTCCACGTAATTCTGATGAGCATCCTGAGTAAGAATCACTGGTCTGGGGATGAGCTGTGGCTTTTATTATGATTGGTGTTCACTTGCCTCTGCCTCGGTCTTTCCTTCCCTGAATGGGGACAGAAAGTGATGTTCCTCCCTGGGAGGCCCCGCGGAGCGAAATCCCCCAACGAGACACATTCACGGCACTTAGGAACAGCCCCAGATGAAGCAGAAAGATGTACACACCCCGGGCTCAGAGGCCGAAGCATTCAGGAACCGCCCTTCAGTAGCCAGAACTAGCGAAAGAGACATTTAATTATTTTCCAGAGCATTAAAGGGAATCCAGCTAAATGGAGCAAACTGGTATTGGTTCAATTTCCTTTTCTTCCCAGCCCTTGCACCTGTTCTCTCCTGCAAAAATTCCACCCGGAGCCAATGTGCTGTTTTTCTCTCCTCCTCTCTCACATCTTTCAGTTATTTTATTATTTTGTAATCGGCTTTTTTAGCCTCCAGGGCTGGGAACATTCCAGCATTCGCAGAAGGCTGCATCCCCAGCAAGGAGAAAGCTCTCCTTCCCTGGTGTTCTATCTCCACTTAATTTTTTTTTTTTAATTTTTATTTATTTATTTCTTTTTAAAAGATTTTTATTTATTTATTTGACAGACAGAAATCACAAGTAAGCAGAGAAGCAGGCAGAGAGAGAGGAGGAAGCAGGCTCCCTGGTGAGCCCAATGCGGGGCTCGATCCCAGGACCCTGGGATCACGACCTGAGCCGAAGGCAGAGGCTTTAACCCATTGAGCCACCCAGGCGCCCCTCTATCTCCACTTTCTTTTCTCTCTCTCCCCCTAGGACCAGCTGCAGGCCCAGGACTTTAGCAAATTCCAGCCCCTGAAAAGCAAGCTGCTGGAGGTGGTGGATGACATGCTGGCCCACGACATCGCCCAGCTCATGGTGCTGGTGCGGCAGGAGGAGACGCAGCGGCCCATCCAGATGGTGAAGGGCGGAGCATTCGAGGGCACCCTGCACGGCCCCTTCGGGCACGGCTACGGGGAGGGCGCCGGGGAGGGCATCGATGACGCCGAGTGGGTGGTGGCCAGGGACAAGCCCATGTACGACGAGATCTTCTACACCCTGTCGCCAGTGGACGGCAAGATCACAGGGGCCAACGCCAAGAAAGAGATGGTGCGTTCCAAGCTGCCCAACAGCGTGCTGGGCAAGATCTGGAAGCTGGCTGACATTGACAAGGATGGCATGCTGGACGACGAGGAGTTTGCACTGGCCAACCACCTCATCAAGGTCAAGCTGGAGGGCCATGAGCTGCCCAACGAGCTGCCCGCCCACCTGCTGCCCCCATCCAAGAGGAAAGTGGCCGAGTGACGGGCGGAGGAGGTTCAGAGCAGGCAGGGGCTGGAGGAGATGGGAGGGCAGGAGACACACACGTACACACACACACACGGACACACTTGCACACACAGATCTTGAGAACTGCACTGCAGCTGAGAGAGGGGCAGGGACCCCCAGGCTTCCAGGCTGGGCGTGGGACACATCTCCAAGTTCTTGGCATTGGTAGAAGCACAGGAGCGCTCCCAGGGCCCCAGGCTCAATCCCAGGTCTCCATCTGTCTTTCCCTCCCATCTCCCACCACCCAGAAACCCGCTTTCTCCCACAGAGGCAGTTCGCTCACCCACAGGGGGCCCACCTGCCTCCAGGCTTGGAGCAGATGGAAAATGCTTCTCACTTAATAGGCACTGCATTGTTTCGGGTACTGTCTCCCCCTCTTTGGCTTCCCAATGGGAAGCAATGCTCCAAGACTGAGAGATGCGAGGGAAGGGGCTGCTGTGGGGGGTGGGGGGACTGTGGAAGGAAGCATCCTTGGCCAGGTCTGGACTTGAAGAGACAGGGCCCTGAGCTCTGCGCTTCCCCAGGCTCAAATCTGTCTGCCGGCGCAGACCAGTCCTTGAACCCTACCCCTACGTCATGTCAAAGAGTCCCAGACCCAGAGAGAAAAGAGAACAAATTGGCAGGAAAGAAGGCAAAAAAATTGCCTGAAATCCTCAACGCAAAGCCAGTCAAAGTGGCTTTGTTCCACAGATTTTTGTGAGGTTCGTGTGTTTTCCGCCCAGCCCTGATGTTTGGATGCTCAGACTCTCCTGCCATTGGGCCGCCCCCTCCCGTGTGCCAGGAGCTGTGGGAGGCACCTCACATCCATTATCCCCCCTCGGCCCTCACCACCCCCTAGGAGGGAAATATCACCCCCCCACACACACACACTTTGCAGATAAGGAGCTTGAGACTCAGGATTTGAGGTGACCTTCCCAAAGTCACAGAGGTCACACATAGAGAGAGGACTCACACACTTTCTTCTGCTGCGGGGACGCTCGCAGGATCCCAGCATTGCTAGCCGCTGCCCAGCCACAAGGACAAGCCGAGCAAGCTGGGCACACCACAGCCTCCCGGGGCAGGCTGCTGAAGGAGGAGGGCCAGCCAGCACTCAGTGGGCCGTCGGTCTGGCCATCTGTCACATCCCAGAAGCAAACCGTGCCGTCTGGCTACGCAGCCCATGTTCCTAAAATCACAGAAGTCGGACAGCGCCGGCAGGAGGGTGGGCTGGCCTGCGGGAGGCTGCTTGCGCCGGGATGGTCCCAGCTCGGATGCGGCCACCAGCCCTCATCGCGTGGGCCTCGTGCTAATTAATGCTCAGAAGGCTAACGTGAGGGATCTGAGGTCTGGTTCCCGGCCAGAGCCCTGGCGACTCAGCCGCGTCCTTGGCACACCCCCACCATTCTCAGTGCCCCACGCCCTCCTTTGCGGTCTCTCCCTTGGCTTGCTTTGTGGCCACTGAACCAATCACTTTGTATGCTCTACTCCTACTGTGATGGAAAATAGAAACAAGTATAACTTATTTTGTATCTATATTCAGACTATATAGAGAAAATAATATGTATCTATCATGTGCTTACTACTGCAGTGCGTTTGTCATTAGGACTCATGGTAATACAGCACATTTATCCTTTGGTACCTGCTTGGCCACTGAGCATCATTCTGAAGGAAGCCGAGGGAGGTGGGTTCTTACTCGGGGTTCTTGGTGGCATTTTTGGCGGAGGATCGGGCTCCCCGCAGCCAGCGTCCATACCCAGCATCCCCTTGGCCTGATGCCTCGAGGCCCAGGAGTTCTCCAGGCTGACCTCATGGAACCACCACTTCCTACCACTCCCAAGTGGAAAGGGTCCCCAAACCTCTGGGCTCCCTTCTGCACCCACAGGGTTCACTTTCTCATGAAATGAAGGGCAAGGGAAGACCAAGGCAAAGAGGTCTCACATCCCCTGAGCTGAGTGCTAAGCCCAGCAGAGGGACCATTTCTCAGCTCTGTGCCATTCCCTGAGATGAATGAGAGAGCAGGGAGATGAAGTTGCTGTCTCTTTAGAAGAAAGGGGTGTCCTTTGGTCCCCTCTCCCACCACCACTCAGACACGTGCACACCTACCTGCCCCACTTGTCCCTGCCTCTCTTCCCTCCCTCCGAGACTCCAGCCTGGAGCGATCTGCAAGGCACAGGAATGTGTGGTGGCACTTTTCCTGTCTCACGAGAAAGAGGAAGTGGTGCCTGAGGCTCCTCCACCTGGGAGGGAACAACGGAGGGACACTTTCCCTGGGGCTGTCCCTCCGGCTATTGCTGTCTCAGCCTCCTGACCTCTTACAGGCTTCGGGAACCTGGGGGCAGATCGTGCCTCTGCCTGGGAAACATTTAGTGTAGAAAGCAAGGACCCACATGGTGGTTTCACAGGCAAGAATCCCTAGCGACTCCACTGTCCTATGGCTTCTTCCCCCACATGACTCAGCTGGGGCCACAGAAACCATCAGATCAGAAGAGCAACACCCTTCACCCCTGCCCCAGCAAATTGTGCCCCTGGTGCCTTAGAGTTAATTCATGACCAAAGTCTAGCTGTGTACAGGATGCAGAGGACATGGCGAGTCATGGGAGGGCCCAGGCCTCAGCTGGCAGAGTGGTAAGAGATCGCCCTTTGTCACCCCACTTCCATCAGTCCCCTCTGTTCCAAGAGCCTACATTAGGTAGTCGAATCAGCAGAGCTATGAAAAGAGAATAGGCTTGCTTTGATTTCCCTAGGAGAGGTTAACTGATTCTGTCCATTGTCAATCCTTTATTCTTTCATTTGTGCATCCATCCATCCAACCATCCATCCATCCATCCATCCATCCTTCCATCCAACCATCCACCCACCCATCCACCCATCCATCCATCCATCCATCCATCCTTTTTTTCACTCAGAAGACACTGAGATACTCCTGTAGGAAAGGCCCTAAGGTAAAGACAGATTCATTTTCTGACCTATTCAAAAATACTTAGTAAATGCCATCTGTGTAGCAGGGATAATTCGAGATGGATCAAATAAATTCTGGCTCTGAAAGAGCGAGTGGGGGAAGTGAGGCATTTATACAAACGTTGATAATGCAATGAGGGACCCTGCCAGGATAGGGAGCGGGGAGCCGGGGGTGGGGGGAGCACAGGCAAAGCAGGGACTCAGGAGAGCAGATGGCTTCCAGCCAGGGAGAAGGTGGTCAGCACAAGCCTGCGTGAGGCACTCCGGCTGAACCCCAGAAACCATCTGGGCTGCGTCTCCTGTGCCAATCACCTTCTCTCCCTAATTCAAGAAAGAGAAGCAGGGCTTTTATACAAAAGTAAACATGCAACATTCCCAGCCCACAGAGTCATGACAGACTGAGAACCACAGATGTATTTGAGGAAAAGCACGAGGAGAATTTTGCCTCTGGGGACCTTGCCTGGTTTTTCACAGGCCATTTTCAAGTAAAAATGTCATCAGTATCTTTAAAGCTGAACTTGTCAGTGCCTAAAGGAAAATGGTAATGGGGGAATGTTGAGTGGCCCCGCTGGAGTGATGGGGATGGTGTAGGGGCCATGGTGTAGGGGGCCCAGGCTCTCCCATCCACCCCACAGCAGAAGTAATCAGTGCTGTTTGCAGCATTTTGGTTCTCGGGTCCCTTTAGCACAGGGATGATTGCAATTCTGCCCCCTTGACGCGAGGCAAGCTGGGCGACTTGCTTTGGCTACTGAAACATGAGTGTCAAGGACAAGTCCCTTCCTTGCAGAAACAAGTGTGGGCTTGCCACACTCTTGTTTTTCATGCCGCACCAAGAATGCACTTGGGAGCAGGTGTGAAGGTGGAGCCATGGCCAGCCCAAGGCTCTGGGGCACTCTGAAATTCCTTACCAGTCCACATTGAACAGGTGGCAGGAACCAGGGGTCAGTCCCCCTCCTGTTAATGCTAAACCACTGATGGCCATGGGCTACTGATCCCACAGCATAACCTAGACTATCGTGACCAAAATACCTAGAAAGTTCTTCCAATGGTTGAGTCCCCGAGTGGGTGTAAAGGAAAGAAAGTCTGGGAGACTGACTTCCTGCCTTCTTAACGACCAAGGTCACTGATGCTTAAGGCATGTGAGATTTGCACAAAGACTGTCATGGTCTGAGTCTCGTTCTGCAGTGTCTCAGAACACCATGGAAGGCCCTTCCACGTGGCTTCTTAGGCCGGGGAACTTGGCATTAATGGAGTCAAACAAGGATGGGACTTCCCTTTCTCCCGTCATGCTGTAGATGCCAGGAACTGACTGAGCATGTGTCTGCCTAGAGCTGAACAGAAGGGATACAGGTTGGACAGAGACACACTGCAATTCTCAGACTCCCCCCTTGCAACCACGTTCAGGATAGGATTTTAGGGCCTGCCAACCAGACAAATTCATGGGAGAGTTTGCTAAGGTGGACCAAGGTAGACCCCAGCCAACACAACAGTGTCCCGGCTTCGCAGCTTCCTTCCTGTGCTCGAGAAGCTGGAAGACTTGTTCATGAGGTTGGATGGAGCAGCGACCGATAGCACTAAGTAGCACGGTAAATAGGCCACATGCCACCTTGGGTCTGCCCACCTAAGCACAGTGCCTGAGTGCCACTGTGACAAGCAGGGGGGCCCAGGAAGCACTGAAGTGGGTCTTACCACATAAGTGAGGAAGAGCGGGTAGGGCAGGGCTCTCCACAGGGGATGATGCCTGGGGAACTTTCAAAGTAATAATCTTCCAAATAAACTTTCAAAGTAATAATCCCTTTCGAAGAACCCAGAGGCTATGAGCACATGCCCTTAGAACACTTAGAACATTCTAGAAAAAGGAAATGTTAAAAATGGAAGTTCTGCCTCCTCCCTCAGAGGTTCCCAAGGGGCAGGTCCACACCCCCGCCTCAGGACAGCACTGAAGCCTGATGTGGGACCACAGCCTGAGGCTATGTGAGACCACATGGAGCTGAGTGGGGATGTCCGCTGCCTGATTTCTAGCTCAGGACGAGCCATGTGGCCTCTGGGCCTCCGCTGACTTTCCCCCAAGTGGGTGTCATCTCCATCTTTTGCAGATATTGTGAGGATGCTGATAGAGGGGACAATTCACCAAGAACATAAATACTGCACATGTGAGTTCTGTCAGGGGAGCGAGAAGAGGCTTAGTTCTGGGAAGAGGCAAGAATCCCATCTACAGGAGGGAAAGCCCTGGAAAGGCACAGAGGGAAGAGTGTGGAAGATCCAGGAAGAGTGAGTGGCCTGAATATGATGGCCCAGCGGGTATTCTCTGTGGGCACCTATGGCCCCTGCACAGCCCCAAGTCCCTGCCGGGCCCCCTGCCACCATGAGTTGGTGCCGACAGCAGGCTCAGAACCCTCACGAAGCACCCACTGGGGAGGGTCTGGGGAGGAGGGTGGCGACATGACAGCCCGGTTTCCATGTAGACCACCTAAGACTTTCTTAGGTAGTAGCCGGTCCTCGATGTCCTGAAGACACCATCCAAATGGCAAACGTTTACCTTCATCCACAAAGTTTCAGGATCGCACTGTGGTGAAGGCGAAGGCTCCTTTTCTGCCAGCCAGTGTCTTGTCATAGCATCTCTCAATTTCTGTTTGAGTAGCAAAAGCCAGCTCAGTGTAGACAGATGACCCTCACTGCACCCCGACCCCACCTTGGGGTAGGAGTAAGATTTTGTTCACCTTTGAGAGAATCTCTGACAGATGGGCACAATGATGACCCCGGTGAAATCAGGTCTCCTTACTCCGAGGCCACTGTCTCTTTCAACCCCATTCCTCCTCCTCTCCGTCCCACCCCATCCCAGGAAGCCAGAGGACCTCCCTTCCCCTGACTCTGTCTGCCAGCCATGCACGCACACACACAAGAATACAAGCACATGCACACACCATTCCCATTACGCATGTCTCCCCATCCCACGGAGCTGGGTCTTGCTAAGCTGACCTGAGGAACCAAGAGTCTGCTTGTGTGACCATGGGATTAGAGCTGTTGCCGTGACTCTGGTCACAGGTAAGTCACAGAGAGAAATGGAGCAGTGGGGGGGAGCAGTGGGAGGGATCCTGGCAGCCTGGCGGAGAAGAAGGTGAGAGGTTCAGAGTCAGGCAGGTGTCGGGGACAGGCCACCCCACACGCACGGGCTCCTGTGTGGGTGGCCTGGCCCTCTGGATCTTATCTGCTCCCCAAACATCTGCACAGCTTTCTCAGCAGCACAAAGTAATTCCCCTCATTCCAGAAAATCCTACTCCTCAGGAACGTGGAAGGGAATGAAATGCTAGAATTCACTGCAGGGAAGTCAGCGGGAGCCCCCCCCCCCTGACTCCCCCCCACCAGCCTCCGCCCGGAGCAGTGACTGTCCAGGCCCCAAACCAGATGTAACTCGTCCTCTCGCTACCCCGGCGTGGCCTGCAGCCTCAGGAAGTGAAGCTGGAGATAACGGGAGCCCTGAACTCTTCAGCCACATTTCCTGGAACTTCTTGAGATAAAGCGAAAATAAGCAGACTCCCTCTGAGCTGTGGTGCTTGACCAAATGGCCCTTGTCAGCCCGGGGACTGACCCAAGAACCTCGAGCATGGGATCCGGGCCCAGGGGTCTGTGTGCAGGAAGCCCCACTGGGTGCGCCACGCACTTCAGCCAGGCTGGCTGGACAGCCTAACGAGGAGACTGCTCACAGCCGTATTTGCCCAGACTCAATTCAAACGCCATCCCCAAGCAAATGCAATCCCCAAGCAAATGCGACACCTCTACTGCCATCAATGACCTCTCCGTCCACAGATCTCTGGGGCTCTGGGATCTCCACCTGCCTCCTGCCACCGTACAGCTGTCATCACTCGCACTCTTATCTAATTCATATTCGTATTCATAATTCGAATTAGATAATTCGTATATCTAATACGCTCCTTAAGGGCATCGCGCTGGTGCAGCACCGGCCCCGGGCACCTTGCTGTGCCACCGAAATTGTCCTTGTTGGTTACTGCCCCAGTCCGAGCAGTGCAGCCAGCAGCCAACCTCACCCTCAAGCGGACTCTAGAAACTGCCTTGGGCTGCAGAAATCTGCTTCCGCCAGAGCCATACCCTCTTCCTGAGGCAGCTGCAGCCTCCAGCGATGGGTGAGGAAACAGAAGTCCTGCTGCCCTCATCCCAACCTGAAGCAGCTCTGATGGGCAGTCCCATCGTGGGTGAGCTGAGCCCTCGAGCTGAGCCCTCGACCACATGGCAGCCTGACTGCTCCCCCACCAGCTCTGTCTCCCTCCCCGCCCCTTCCCCAGTGCTAAGCCCGAGAGCATGAACATGCTTCCCGCATGCTAACATCCTCACCTCAGAGCTGGCTTCCGGGGCAGCCCACCTCCAACAGAGGGCCTGGCAAGGAGGAGCCGGTCAATAAATCCCATCAGCATCGTGGAAGGGCCAACAGCTCCGTGATTAATCCCATCAGAGGTGATTAATCCCATCAGAGGGCGGCTCCTGGGGACGAGTCAGCTGACCACTGCAAGCAAAAGCCGTGGCCTTACCAGGAAACACGCACCATGTGGCACCGGACCCTACATGGGAGAAGCTGGAGGTGTCGGGCCCATGGGAAAAGGCAAGGATGGGCCCGGAGGTACACCTCAGGCAGCTCTGGCCAGAAGGCTGTTTCACAGTGATGGATAAGAAGGACCAGAGGACCCTTATTCTGGGAAGAATGAGACCATTTTGCTAATCACTCTCAATCTGTCATTTCTGCTATTCTTGCGGAAAGAAAATATCTTGGCTTCTGGGACATGCCACAGCCTAGAGAGAGACAAAGAGCAACAGTTGAGGGAGAGAGAGCATTCCTTCCTTCCTGGGCTGCAGCGCCTGACTGGGCTTCTCAGAAGTAAAGCATTTAGAGGGGCGCCGGGGTGGTGCAGTCGGTTTAGCATCCCACCTGAGGATTCCTGCTCAGGTCATGATCTCGGGGTCCTGAGATCGAGCCCTGTGCCGGGCCCCGTGCTGGGCCTGTAGTCTGCTGGGGAAAAAAGAAGAAAGAGGACGAGGAAGAGGAGGAGGAGGAGGAGAAGAAGAAAGCATTAGAGGGAAGGATGCTTCCTGTGGAAGACGAAGACGCTGTCCGTAAGCAGCAAGCCAAACGACTGCATACTGATACGGAAATGTTTCTACATCCGGTATAAAAGCCCTGGTGATGAGTTGGGTTTTGTTTTTTTTGTTTGTTTGTTTTTTAATTGCAGACCAGACTCCTAGGTCAAGAAAGATCAGTGAATGACCAAGAACTGGAACAACAAAGGGTATGATGGGGATCAGACCCCCCCTAAGCCGCTTTCCACGTCCAGTGGCCATAGATCGGTGGCAGCTGTGGGGACACCAGCGGAAGGACCAGTGGGACTGCCAGGACCACTGGCAATACTGTATGCTATTGTATACACAATTCTATGCTATCCACAATTAAGTTTAATAAACCAGACAGATCTTATTCCTTGTCTCCATGATTTCATCATCTTTGAAAGGAGTAGAGACAAACAAACCTCTTGAGACATTATCAAACAAAGAGAAGCTTGGATATCATGAAACTCAGATGATCCTTACAATAAGGCCGCGGGGGCTGGAGTGGGCAGAATGGGGAGCAGCCCCACGGGATACGGCTTCATGGGTGCACTCCTCAGAGCAGACAGCTGGGTTACAGAAGCGCAGGTCTTGGAGCTGAATAGGCCCTTGGAAACCATCATGTCTCCCCAGCCTCAGACACCCACCCGGGAATTCGGTCTCCTTATGACAGTTCCTGGCTGCCCACGTGTCAGGACATCTTTCTCTGGGATCCAATACCTTCCCGTGGTCACTCTCTCGTTACTGTAATACTTTGCCTTACAAATATGCACACAGAACCACATCAGAAAAGAAAGTAGGGCCAACACATTTGTCAAACCCACAGAGTCTATCACACTGAGAGGGGGCGCTGATGTAAACTGTGGGCTTCGCATGGTGATAATGGGTCCCCTTGTCTCCCTCAGTGTAAAACTAGACCTCCCTGCTGTGTGGTATGCCTGCGTGGGGATGGGGTATATGGGACTGTCTCCACTTTCCTTTTTTTTTTTTTTTAAGATTTTATTTATTTATTTATTTGACAGACAGAGAGGGAGAGCCCACATGCAGGGGGAGTAGCAGGGAGAAGGAGAAGTGGGTTCCGCTGAGCAGAGAGCTGGATGCGGGACTCAATCCCAGGACCCTGAGATCATGACCTGAGCTGAAGGCAGAGGCTTAACCCACTGAGCCACCCAGGCGCCCTTTGCCCTTCTCACTTAAGCAGAATAAAATCCATGGCTAGTGGGTATTGTGAGAGACTAAGTTCTGAGCTGGAGGAATTTGGGTCTAGAAAAGAAAGAAGATGTCAATAAATATGCATTTAATTAATTATGTGAAAAGTCCTCATCTTTATAAGGGCAGCTAATCTGGGGCACACCTTGTGCCCAGATGCCTTTCTTGTCACCCTACTTCAGTTCCTAGAGGGCCTACCTTCCACGGTGGCTGAACTTTGAGATCAACTAGTTCCATCACTTCCCTTTGTCGTTGGTCTCATTTGATCTAGGCATGGAAAAAAATAACCCAAGATGACTTATTGTTGAAAGAAAATGAGATAAGTTTCAAGTAGGGAAAGAATTTTTTTTTCTTTACAACTCAGGAAATGCAACTCTCTAGATAAGTTTAAAAAGAGAGAGACTCTAAATTTCTTCCAATGCAAAAATACAATTTCCTTTGAAAACCAAATGTATCATTCATGTGTCTCCAACCAGTCTTTTTTTTTTTTTTTTTTAAATAAAAAGAGCAGATCTGGGATGTGAGGGGGGGTGATTAATTTCAGGCTGCTCCCTTTCTCTGTGAGCATTAAACAAGCATGAAGGGTAAGATAATCCTTCTCATGCCCTTCCCCTGGCTCTTCCCACTGCCCCCAAGGGTTTCTTCCAAAGTTATTTCAGTTATTGTAGTTTCTGGCCCTAAGCCAACATTTTTGGCCAAGTATGTATTGGGAGCACTGTACTGTCCACAGGGTTTCGGCACCCATGTGTGGTTGCGTGTGTGTGGTTGTGTGTGTGTGTGTGGTTGTGTGTGTGTGGTTGTGTGTGTATGTGGGTGTGTGTGTGTGTGCTGTTAACTCCTCTCATCCTGCTCCTCTAGTGGTACAAAACCTTTGGAGAGTCCTTGGGAACAACTTTGCAAAACGCTGTACCAGAGCCTTCTTATCCTGTTTCTACGAAGCAATTCCAGCTTTGGAAAGACAGCATTGACAAGGGCCTCCCGCTGAGCAATCTGAAGACTGAGGACGTTTACATGGGGTCAAATAGTCCCCTCTCAAGGCCACCAGGCCCAGCAGCCCTGCCTCTGCAGCATATCATCTGGAAGGGTAATTGACCTCCTCTTTGAACCACATCTGTAAACCACAGTTAATTAAACCCACCGTCCCAGGGTTGGCATGAGAATAAAACCAGACCGTGTCTGCAGTGAGCCCGATCGCCCTCCTCCTGTTCCCCTCCCCATGGCTCTAGATCACGTCCTCCAGACGCTGGCTGCCAACATGCTGCCCCAGGAAGCGGCCAGGGGATGAGCCCAGGCTGGTTGTCCCCACTTGCCCCTCTTTTTAGCCCCAGTCACAAGTCCACAGTGACTCTCCCTTCCCCACACTTGAAAGCACGCATGAACTCAGCATCTCATCACAAAAGACTGAGCAGCTTATTAAGGGTCTCAAGTGTCTTTGTTTTGTCTGCCAAGCAGACTATAAGGTATCAGAAGATGGGCTTGGGGTTCCTATTCCTACTGTTCCCTCCCAGACAACCTGGACTAACCGGGGCGATCCACTGGTGTTTGGTGCTGGACAGATTCGCCCAGGCCCTGTGAATGCAGTCCCCGGAGGGCTGCTGTTGGAGAAGAATCCACCCTGATGTGGCTGTGTGGCTCACAGACAGCACTGGGAGCCTAAGGTTTGGTCCCCTAGAGGAGTGATCACCGGCCCTCCCACACCCAAGGCTCATGCCTCTTCTGTCCCCTGGACAAATCTTGGAAGGCAGGCATGTGCCTGATGTCAGCAGTTGCCCTTCCTCACTGGAGTCTCCCCTACGCCCACCAGATACCCCAAGACCTACATAACCTCAACTTCTGTAACGATCACTCACTTTTAAACCAGTTGTGAAATTCACCTCCTTGAGCATTAAAGCCTTCTATTTTACTTTCTAGAAGTTCTTGGTGTTACAGGGGAGGAGGGGGGAGTACTACTATCCTGCATAGTAATAGTCTGTAAATGCTGATTCCAGGAAGTCAGAAGCCCAAGCTGGAAGCCCAAATCCATCATGAGCATCTAGTTCTGAGCCACTAAATAAATATCAGTATTCCTCACCTATAAAATAAAGGTAATAATGCTTCTACCACCAGAACCTCTGTAAGACTTAAAGTTATTAATGATCGCCAACATTTGTTAATCCGTAATGTGTACAGGCTGGGCTGCTTACAAGCATTTCATCTGGACCCCAGAACAGCCCCATAAGGTAATCACTGTTATGACCGATGAGACCATTAAAGGGTAAGTTTCCGAGTTACTTGCCCAAGTTTGACATCCATTACGTGGCAGGGCCAGGAGAAGCAGCAAGAAGTCTTTTCAAGAGTTGTTATTCTTGAGTATACCTTGTCCTCCCATCTGTAATTGGAGATGTCTCAAAGATTAAAAATATATATATATACCTTCTATCTGTTTTATATCCAACTGTATGGTTTTTTAAAACACAAAAAAAATTCCTAATAGAGGAATGAAGGAATGGTGAGGGGGTGGGCTGTTTGTTTTTTAAAGGAGCAAAGGACACAAACTCTTCATCAAAATAAGAATTAGGATATAAAAAATTAGAGATTACTTATATACAGCTCCACTAGAGACAAGAAGAATAGACAAATTCTTCTTCAAAGTCCTTTCTAGACTTAACAACGCTGGTACTAAAAATAGCTTAACCGTTCAAGCTGTTGACCTTGTTCACGTCTGCAATTTCTTGTGATCAACCTGCTCATTAGCTTCTGACCATCATCGCTCACTAGAGGGCCACGCTCTGCCCCTGAATTCCAGTGGAAAAATGAATGAGCCCATGATGAGTGAAGAGGCCTTTATCAGCTAGGAGAATTGCTGTCCACGTGAACAGAGCTCCCAGGATTTGAGTAGCTGGTTCTCCCCTGTCTCCATCAGGGTCTTGACCGCCCTGTGAGAGCCTTGTGATTAAGGACTTGATTACCCAGCAGGGGGGTTGGAGGGAGGTACAAAGCAGGTGAAGAGAGAGCCTTTTCATGCCGCTGTAAGGAGGAGAGCTCTTCTCCCAAGTCAAGGACAGGATATTTCCAAACACTCTAAGAATTCTTGCCAAAGATATATCCAGATCTCCTTCTATGCCGTTGGGTGGAAATATTCCAGCCCTAGGTTGGATGATAAGGCTTCTTCCTCCTTATTTCACATAGCAGCTGAAATTCAAAAGCTGTGTACTTGAACCAAGGTTAGCCACCTCTCATGAAAACCTGAAAAATGAAAACCTCTCTAAATGGAGCCCATTGTCTCTGGTTCTTCTCCACCTTACTCAGTCTGTCTAATGGATTGCCTTTCCTGCCTGACTCTTGTAGGCGTCTGTGCAGATCAGGGAGGGCCCAGCCCAAGACGTGAGCCTTGAGGGCTGTTGCACATGGGCAGAGAGAGAGAGCAGAGGCAGCACTCATGCCCTCGATGGGAGACAGAGAAGCAGCTGCTCCAGAGCTAGAAGGAGAATATGGGAGCCCAGAACCCAGTGGTTATCAAAAATGAGGGCTGGTAAAGTTTGATAGGGAAGGTTCAGGAGTTGTCTAGAAGGTGAGGGAACATAGTGACATGGATTCCAAGTAGAAGTCCAGCAATCCACAGATGAGAGTGGACTAGGAGCTCAAGGGGAAGCAGAATTGCTTAACAAAGAGGAGTCATGGGCCTGTCCATAGGTTAGGAAGGAGTCCGTGGAGGGAAAGATGACCTACCATCTTCAGGGTGACCTACCATCCCGGTTTGCCCAGAACTGAGGAGTTAACTGGGATGTGGGACTTTCAGCACTAAAACCAGTAAGATCCCAGGCAAACCCGAACAAGTCTGCCATCATACAATGTGCAAGTAGACAGTGTGGGGATAGAGATGAGGGCAGGATCCTGGAAGAGGAAGAAAGGCTAACTGGAAAAGGAGAAGGAATTCTCTCTATATGCCAACTTTTATGCCACCAAGAAGTATCTTGGTACCAAAAGAACACCTCGTTTTGCAGATGATAGAAACACATCCTTGGTTGCTCAGTGAGTGTGGTGCAGAGCTGAAGTATTGGTCTCGTTACAGACTCTTGCTTAACTCCCTCTGCTATCTACAGCCTCTGGTCACTGACCTTCCAGCTCTCTGCTCTCCAACTCAAAGTCAAGCTTTCACAGTTAAGCTGACAAATACAGCTCTGGGGAGCCGAGGCCCCAGGCCAGGCCTCTCCCAAATGCTGCATGTGTGGGAAGCACTGAAGCCTGCAACAGGTGTGAGAGTTTGCTAGAAAGTGCCCTTTCTTTCCCTCCCACCTGGCTATATCCCTACGGAGCCCACGTCCTCAAATCCCCCTTGGACACTGCGTCATACCCAGCCTCCCCCTCAGTAGTGGCTTCACGGGAGCAGGGTTTAGGCACCCAATTCCTTCCTAGGCCATCCTCCCTTAGAATTTAAGAACTTCTCCAAAATGGACAAAGCTCTCCCCCTTATATCTGGCAGAAGGTAGAAGCAAAGAGGAGTCTTGAAAAGATGGAGACAGAAGATGAGGGAGTAGCTGCAGCTATGGGTATTAGCATATCAGACTCTGGGTAGGTAATTCAAGATCTTTAAGCCTCTGTTCCCACATCTTTAAAATGGGTATATACTGCCTACCTCCCAGGGTCAGTCTAATTGAATTAGAGGGGTAAACAAAATTCTTAGACGTTCCATAAATAAGCTAACAGCACAGAAGTTAATACTCAAGTTAAACAGACATACTGGAAAGCCAGCAGTAATCATTTCCTGCATGGAGGAAGAAATGAATGGATCAGCATAGAACTGCTAAAGGCCAGTCAGACCTGCGGGGAACCTCAAACCCAGTTAGTATCAACCTGGGCACTGTAGTGGTCTCGTAGGGTGAGTAGTCCCAAGTTCACGAAGGTGGAAATTTAAAGTAAGTCAGAGGTGCGAAAACGGAGAAGGTGGCAGGACCCCAGGTGCTAAGCCCTGGCTGCAGAGGAGGCCTCGTGGGGGGTGGGGGCCGAGGGGAGGGGGCTGGGCCCCGTCTTGGCCGTGAGAAGCCTCCCGGGCATGAGGCCAAGCACAGGGTAAGCCTGTGGCCTGAAGCATTCTAGAATCCCATAACAGAGGCCATCAGAGCCAGAAGTCATTCAGACTTGAGTGGGGACAGGTAAAGCAGACAGGAATAAAGCCACAGTCCACTGGCTAGTGGAGAGCTGGAGAACGTGTGTCCTTTAAAAGGGAGACATTTAAAAATTAGCTAAAAATAAAACTTTTGTGAGCCAAACAAATATGGATGAAGAAATCGGCTGGGAGAGTGGAGCCTGCCAGTTTAAGACAGCCCAGCTACTGGAAAGCACATCTTCTGACCATAAGGAACACACTGTCCTGATGACGGGGGAGACGAGAGGGTCTGAGAGCAAGGCAGGTGGACATTAGGCCCAAGAGGTAATGAGACACCAAGACAGACCAGCTAGATTAGTTTGCTGGGGTTGCCATAATGGACTGCCCACAGACTGAGTGACCGAAACAATAGAAATTTCTATCCTCAGGGTCCTGGAGGCTACAAGCCCAAGATCAAGGGGGCACAGTTTCTTCTGAGACCTTTCTCCTTGGCTTATCTTCTCCATGTATCTCCATATGGTCTTTCCTCTATGTGTCTCTGTATCCTGATTGCTTCTTTTTTATAAGGACACCAGTCACACTGAGTGATCTCATCATAGTGATGAAGTTCTAGAACCTAGCTGAGGTTTGGTGGGCTGAGGTCCGGAGCCGATGACCAAGAAAGAATTCTTAAGACATCTTTGGTGCAATATGGTGGTTTATTAAAGCACGGGGACAGGACCCGTGGGCAGGAAGAACTTCTGCGCCGGGCATGTGAGGAGTGGCTGATTATATACACAGGAGTTGGATAGGTGAGGACAAAGGGGTGTTCAGAAGGGCAATTGGGGTAAAGAAGACTGTCAGGATATTGAAGGCCTGGTTACTAACAAGCCAAGGCCACTTTCCCTCTACTGAGGCACTAACATAAAGACAACTGGGAGTCTCCTGGTGGAATGTTACATTCCTGCTATCAAGTGTCCTTGTTAGTGAGATTTAGGTTTAAAAGAAATTTAACTTTATTTACTTTTCCTTCTACCTCAGCCTCCTTCAGTTTTTATGGAGGGGAGGGTGACATTAGGGCTTAAGGAACTGAGTTATGTGCCTCTGGAAATTGGGCTATTGATAAGGTAACTTCTTTGTTGTAAATCTTAAGGACATTTGTAAACCAAGGGAGACTCCTGTCTTGTAGGATTGTGATTTCTGCAAGTTAACTATTTGTTTCTCACTTATGGCATTCAGGGGTGCCTGAGGAATGTCACACACATTACCGAGGGGAGCAGGTGGAGAGGGGTGCAAGGTGCCAGCTTTTGCTTTGTCCTCAGCCAGCCTCCTGCTCCCTCATCAATAGGACTCATCATAGGGCTCACACTAATGATCTCATCTAACCTTAATAACCTCCTTGAAACCATATCTCCAAATAGTTAGATTCTGAGGTACTAGGGGTTACACTTCAACATATGGATTTTGGAAGGGACCCAATTCAGGCCAGAACACTCGCCCTTGGTAAAAACCAATGATCCTTCAAAATTTTATTGAGATGTGTTTTCTTTGGTGCTATAGAAACCATCAAAAGAGCTTATAGGAACAGAATGAGGGAGCCCAGGCATAGGATGTCACAGCAAAACTAAGATACTCAACCTCCTTTCGCCTCACACCTTAATCCTTTCATTCAGGAACTATTTCAGGGAGTGGAAACAACTCTATTCCAGACACCGTGGCAGGTGTCGTGGACACAGTGGGGAGCAAAACTGACCTGGCCTGAGCCTTCTGGTAATTCAGAGTCTACTGAAAACGTTATTCTTCTCGTTCCAAGCTTTCCTACTTATGTGACTTAGACCAGATTACTTAGCCTCAGTGAACCTCAGTTTTCACATCTGCGAGATGGGGAAAATAACCCCCATAATTAGCGAAAATAACATGACACGTATAAAGGGTCTGTTACATTTTGTGGAACTCATATGTCCTCAGTAAATGCAAACCTTCTGCCCTAAGTCATATTATATCAGATTCCTCACAAAATAATATATACTGAGGAATTAAACTTTTCAAATTTGAAATGGGACATCTTTATTTTGCCTAAATTTGGCACATCCCATTCCAGGGGCAAGATGAAAACAAGACCATAACTTATTAGTGGAGACAATGAACACGTTATCAATAGAAATACACATTCCAAGATAATGCAGGCCCCTCTTCCCAGGGTCCGGCTTATCCCTCCCTTGTCTACCGCAGTGTGTTGAGGAAAGACTGGCGCCATCTTGAACCATTAATCATTTCCAAACAGTTCCTGGAGGGCACAAACCCCAGCACAGCACCTTCCACACAGCTAAAGAATTTCCTGCCAAAACGGATAAGAATTTCCTGTTTTGCTTTTCATTATTACTTTAAATAATCATACTCAGAGTCTGGGATGATCACGAGCAGCAGGGGTGGAGGGGTGCGTCAACATCTTTTCTAGATTAACTCGGGATGATTGCTTTAGAAGCAGCAAGTTGAAATCTGGACAAAACACACAAAGTGACGAGTCAGGAATGAGAAGGGACAGACCCCTGAAACACGGGCCTACCCTGGGCTTGGCACTGGACTTTGCCCATGCCTTTGACCAAGACTCCAGACCAGGAAGGAGTACCGTCCATGTCACATGGCCTGATTCTCACTTTAGAGTTCAGGAGGGACCCCCAAAAGCCCTTGGGTTACCCCTGTCCCCTCTCAAGAAAGCCCCAGATGACCTTCAGGGCATTGGCATGTGCTCCAGTGACACAGGATGGACGGCTGGAGGATCCTCTCTGGGAGGTTCTGGGAATACTGGCCTGACACCCAGCAGGATGGGTCCTGCCCACTGACACACCTGACAACCATCTAGGGCTCCCCACATGCTCGGTTGCCTTCTGCCTTCCCTGGAGAAGAGAAGAGAGACCTCCTGGTTTATCTCTAGCACTGAGTGCAGCTCCCTACCTCCCTCACACCAGACCAGCTCCCCAACCTGACTGCCTTCTTTCTGCAGACACTATCTTCCTTCCAGTCATATAAATTCAAAATCTCCTACATCCCTTTATTTCTCCCTCTACATCATCAACTGTCACCCCCTTATCACTACCAGCCCCAAGGATAGCAGTGGCCTCCTACCTGGTCCTCCTGACCCTGATGCCATCCTCACCCACTCTCCTGGGGCTTCTAGTGCCATCCCTACCTTGCCTCCTAAGCTCACAGACCTCTCAGAACTTTCAGAGCCAAGCAGATAAGGCACACACCCTTCCTCCTGGCACCCCAAGCTCTGAGTGATCTGGTCTCGAATTTCTCTCTGGTTATTCCCGCCTGGTATACCCACCCTTCAGCCAAATCAGGCAGATTCGCATTAAGTTAGCATTCTTCTTGTCCTTTGCCACACCCCTGCTTCTGTTCCTGCCACCTCTTCTAGATACAAAGCTCTCTACACTCTGCCTCCCAGAGTGCAGCCTCCTCCAGGAAGCCTTCCCATTAAGCCCACTGTGGGATAGTGCTCCCACCCCAGCTGTCCCACAGTGCTTTGTTGTGTTGTCACAAAGTAAGCACCCTTCAGGGTGGCAGGACTACTTTCCAGTACTTCCACTCTCCTCTCCTCCTGGCAGGTGGCAGATGACCTTGTGACTTACTCTGGCAGACAAAACGTAAGTGAAAGAGACATTTGTCAATTTTGGCGAGAAGCTTTAAAAGCCAGTGTGTAATCACCACGTTTTCTTCCCCCACAGAACAAGCATCAGGACCCTCCATCAGTCTGAGGCCTTGGTAACCTGCCATGAGCACATGGTGTGAGCAAGAAATAAGTCACTGACATCTGGAGGTTTTTCGTTATCCCAGTGAAACCTAGTTTGTCCCAATGGTTAGAACATAAGATCTGAAAGGCCATTTAGCTCCATCCTCTGCTTCACAGGTAAGGAAACAAAGGGTTGAAGGAAGTAAAATGACCTGCCCAAGGTCACATCACTAGTAGTGGCTCAGATCTGGCACCAAGTCCCCCTCACATCTGGCCCAATATGTCTCTCAGGACACCATCCTGTAGGATCCTTGAGACAAGAACCTAAAACAGTGGTCTGGGCTCCTGGCCCCATTCTCCACCCCACCCCCCTGACTTAGCTTATGTGATCCCAGGTAAGTCATGCCTGCCCACAGGCCTCTGTTTTTCTTCTTCTAGAATGATAATATGGGACAGAAATTGCTCTGAGGCTGTCTTGCTCTGTGCCTCTCTGTGAGCATGACCTGCCCCACAATGGTCGTTATGGTGCTTCCTGATGTGCTGGTGATCCCTGGTGGTCTCAGGCATATCCTGGCTTTCCCGTGGGAAGGACCGTGCTCATCGAGTGGGGCAAAGGCCAGGCAGGTGCGCTGACCCACTCTCCCATCTCCCCATCTCCTGGGTCCTCATACGGTTGCCCACAGAGAGGAAGGTATGCTTGACTCTCACCTCCCAGACCCTGCCTTTAGCTGCCCCTCATTGAATTAACACTTGAAGACCTTAACTGATGCCACAGAAGTGCAGGCTCTTGGTGACAGGTGCAGCCCACAGTGAGAGGCGTGGGCTTGCTTTGCCCTGGGTGTGCTGCTTTTGTTTTATCCTATCACACTCCCAATTCTTGAGTATTCTAAGAGCTTTCAGGCTTTCCACCTGGCCAGGATTAGCTCTTAACTCCTTTTCCTTTGTGTTTTGCTTTCTTTAGGCTGCCTCTGCATGAAAAGAACCAATCTTTTATTTTTATTTTTTTAAGATTTTAAGATTTTATTTTTATTTTTTTAAGATTTAAGATTTTTAAGATTGTATTTACTTATTTGAGAGAGAGAGAGAGAGGATGAGTTGGGGAGGTGGGGATCTGAGTTGGAGGGAGAAGCAGGCTCCCTGCTGAGCTGGGCTTGATCCCAGGATCTTGGGATCATGACCTGAGCTAAAGGGACACATGTAGCCAACTGACCCAGGTGCCCCAAGAACAAATTCTTTAGAAGTAAAGACACATATCAAGGTTATAAAATGTAACAGACTATCTATTCGTCCTGGACATCATGGCTAATGTTAAGGCTGCCCCCCAGCCATTGGCCACCTGCCTGGCCTTCTTAGGGCGTGGTCAACCCCAGAGCAGGAAGGATCTCAGAGTACGGGTGTCTTCTTCTTACTGAGGGCAGCGAGGACAAGCCAGGAGCTGGCGCAGTGCCTGTCAGGGACACCAGTTCACAAGGACACCACTGGGGGTCAGCTCTGTAGAGGACATCAGAACGACGACAGGGGAGCTGCCAGAGGAAGGGGTCCCTGCAGCCACCACAGCCTCTGTGAAGCAACCCGGCTACCTAACCCCAGACACATTACCTGACCAGACTGCAATTGGAAAGGAGCCTAGAAGGTCTAGGTCAACCTGTCCATGAGAAACCTAGTCCCGATCACGTATATATTTCCCGATCACGTATATATTTCTAACGTTCTAATCGCCACATTGGTACAAAGAAATAGGCAGTGAAATTAATTTGAAGAAGCTATTTTATTTAACCCCTTACGCCCAAGCTATTATCATTGCAACAAGTAATTGATTCATTTAGGATTCACGAGAAAGCTTACATCCTTTCTGGGGGCTGTCTTCGAAATCCAGGGTGTGTCTCACGTTTGCAGCACGTCGCAGTTTAGACGAGTGACATCTAGGGTGCTTGTGTGTGACCCTGGCCTCTGGACCAAGAACACAGGTCCTAGTCCAGCATCTTATCACCGCAGATGAGGAGACTCAGGCCCCAAGATGAGAAGCAAATTCCATCAAGATCCTGGCTCGGGAAGGAGCCGTAAAGCCTAGGTGTTGCGCAACATTCTCCCTGCAGTAGCTAAAACATAAGCCAAGCCAGAACAAACCAAAAATGCCACAGGGCAAGCAAACTAGATGTTGGTTTATACAAATGCCAGACAAAAGGCTAAGGGTGCATTAGCCGGGCCACGAGGAGTCACGTGACTTTCAAGTTCGAGTCAGCCCCTCGTTGAGTTTCTCGCCACCCTCTGCATTCTCTGCGTTCTCTGAGTTCTTCATGCTACAGTGAAGGCCACGCAAAGGCAGCCACCCTGCCAAAGAGACCGGCACTCCTTCCAGAAGAAAGGAGCCCACAGCAGCAGCCTTTGTGAGCTTTGCTTGGGACCTGCGGCAACACGTTGAACAAAGCGAGGGTAAAGAGAAACGGGTGTGGGTTCTGGAATCACGTTGATCCGGGTTCCAATCCCCAAGAACCTCTCTGAGTGTCTGCGCCTTCCTCTGTAAAACGGGGAAGGTACCGATGCTACCTTCCCTTGATGGCTGCTGGAAAGACACGAGGGCTCTGCCCCTGCTGGCACCCACCAGTATGTCCTCAGCATAACAGGCCTCAAGAGACGCTGGCTTTCCTTCCCCATCTTCTCGAGGCTGGTTTCTCACAGCCAATCAATGCCATTCTCCTAACTGTTGCAGGAAAACAGGTCCTCTGACCGAGGGGTCCCTCTTGGCCAGGACCCCTGAGCTGGCTTTGGAGTGAGGCCCGCTGGAGCTGGCTCGGCATGTCCATGAGTGCCTCTGCAGGAGCTCCCCAGGCCTGACCATGACCAGCATGGAGCACAGCCCTCCTGAAGCCATCTGTCTCCCTCACAGCCCCAACCCTGCTGCCTGGGGTCAGAAACAAACCCCGTGGGGAGGTCACAGACCCTTGTCTCACCATGCTGTCGGGGCCAGCCTCGGAGGGCGCAAACCCGGGACCGAGGGCTGGGAGCAAAGTTTGGAAGGGGAGCGCCTCAGTGGGAGGGGGTGGGGTACATCTCGTGCCCCGCAGGAATAGGAGAGTGTCACTCTCTCCCTGTGGTATTTTTAATTCTAACATCAATAAGAATAGAATTTCCTGTTGATCTGATGAGAAATTCCTGTTTTCCCAGGAAGCAGGGCACCCCAGCTTGGGGTACATGGACCATGGGGGCCTACCAGCCGCTTCCGACATGGATGATTAAAGGGCCTCAGTTCACATTCATTTATTTTTAAGAAGTAAAGACAACTCATACCAAGAAGAATCACAGGGTGTGATTAATCGTTTCCTACCTACATTGAGGCCTTGGCCGACTTTGGAAGACCTCTTTCTGCTGCTTCCCTGGAGCCTGGATATTTTTAGTTGCCAGATGCCCTTTGGTCCAGACCTCTCAGATGGAGCTGTCGGACCTCACCCAGGGAACATGGCCCAGAAGGACAGGCAGCACCTCCCCAGGGCGTGCAGGTGCCCGGCCCCAACCTTCACCCCAAATCCCTGGTTGCCCCAACTTCTGCTCTGCTTCTAGGATAGCCCCAGAACCTTTGATGCCAGAGCCCTGGCTGTGCTTGCTTCTGCGCAAACAAGGTAAAGAGTTTGCCTCTAGTGGACATTTGAGGTTCTGGGCCCTCCCAGCACCCACTTCCTCTTCCTTCTGTTAACAGCTCCCTTATTGGCGTTTGGAGAACCACCTCTTCTCTCCTGCCCCAACCCCCGCAAGCAGGCCTGACGGGGCTGCCTGTTGGAGCATCTTGCCCTCCCATCACCCAGATCCTCTCCAGGGATCAGGAACCTCGAGTGGAGCCAGGCAAGGCAGAAAAATGACCCCAGCTTCTTTGCCTCAGAAGTCAGTCCCGACCCTCAGCCCTTGGGTAGTCCCTGTCCTTTTGAGGCAGAGTGTTCATCTCTCCAATTCTGTGGGCTCCCCAGCAGCCTTCTGAAGATTTTCATTTTCTAACACTTGCAAATAATGCCTTGTGACTAACACACAAGTGTATGGGGGGGTGACTCAGGAGTGTCAGTTTGTGTGTCTTCTAACAGGGGAATAACAGTCACAGGACGAACGTGTGATCCTTCGCTGCTTGAGAAGCTCCCACGGAAGACAGGTCTTGTAGCCTTTCACGGCCCTGGGGACAGGCCAGCAGGGGTCACAACACATTCTGAGAAGGGAGGAAGCTAAGCTTCAGACACCTCCCCAGCTACTTACTACCCAGCCTGGGAACCACAGGACCATTCCTTAAAACACCGCCCTACCACACTGTCTCTCCCAGGCCTCTTGAGCTGAATCGGGGACTAGCCAACATGTAGCTGTTTCTGCCTACTGATGCCTGTGTCCTGGCTCATCAGTGTCTGAAACTGGGCACCTAACCTCTGAAATACAGTTCACAGTCTGACTTGTCCCTGCATCGAAGCAAAGTACACATAAAGACACGGCATCAGAGTCATCTTCCAAATGTCACCAGGAGGGTACACGTGTGTTCCTACTGACTATTCACAGTGGCCAAATTGTGGAATGGCCCAAATGTCCAGTAACGCTGAATGTCTAAAATTCAGTCTAGCCACACAATGGAATATTACGCAGCCATTAAAAGGAATGAAGGACGAGTGCATGCTACGGTGTAGAGGAAACGCAGAAACACGCTGAGTCAGAGATGCCAGATATGAAAGGTCACATACTGTATGATTCCATTTATCTGCAATATCCCAGAGAGATGAGTCCATAAAGACAGAAGACAGCCGGTTACCAGGGACTGGAAGGAGGAGGAAATGGGGAGAAATGGCTCAATGGATACAGGGTCTCACTTGGGAGTAACAGAAAAGTCTGGAACTTGATCAAGGTGGTGGTTCCACAATATTATGAATATTTGAAGTGCCCCTGAATTGTTTGCTGTCTGATGGAACTCAGAAATTCATCTTATGTGAATTTCACCATGATAAATCATGTTTAAAAAAAAAAAACCCTTTAAGTCAATGAAATAATAAAACTCGTTTGAACAAAATAAAAAAATATATCATCAGGACCCATCCCTTCCTTTTTGTTCCTATTCATCTCCCTTTCCTTTCTTTCTCTTCCTTGTTGACATGTTCACACTCACTGTCATCACAGGGCTCCCTCCACCCTGTTTTCAATGACCACGTTAGCGCTCTCAACAATGCCCAGTGGCACCCAGTGAGTGGAGATGAAGGCTCAGTCTGGTGTGCAAAAATCCTCCAATCTCTGCTTCTAAGTGGCCAAGCATCCCGTCTGCTTAAGCCAGGCCACTCTCCCCACTGTCCCTGGTCCCCGAGGCTCCTGTGCTCTTCCTGCCCTGCCCTGGCAAGAGAGCAGATCCTCAGGGACCTTCCATCCTCCATGAGGGTGGGATGACGACGGCACTACCAAACGCTGCTGCTGTCCCACCAGACGCCTCCGTCCGTCCACAGACTTCTCTGTCCCAGCTCTCTTAGGCGTTGATATGGGGGTGCAGACGAGCCCTTTAAACTGAGACAGTCTTCCCGAGCTCCTTGCTTGTGTGGTTGGCTCTGGGGTTAACTCCTCCCTGGCAACCCTTTCTTCCCCTTTTCCTTCTGCCTTAGATCCGCTGCAGCCTTCTCTCCCCCTGCATTTTGACCATGAATCTCTACTCCCCTTTGTTGAACATTTCCCCCTTGACCTCTCCCCTAGTTGATATGTATGAATTATATGGCATTTTTATGACCTGCTGAAACCAGATATTGGAGTCAAGATCTCAGGACAATTGCCATCTATCGGGGACTTTCTCATGGGGTGGTGCTGAGTGTTCACGGGCCCAGAGGTCTTAAGAAGAGAGAATGAGATCTCCTGAGAACACACATGTCTGACCAGAGGGCAAAGTTCCACGGGCAGGCTGGCTGGCTTTCCCTGTCCACTGCCAAACGGAGGGTGTGGCTTAACTACACTGATGGGAAGGGCTGGTGGGAGAATTGTCAAATGCTTCCACAGGGGGACGGGGATATTTGTTTGAGGTTTTGAGTGAGTGGCTGGTTGGTTGCTTGGTTCTTCCTGACTTATGTGCCTTCATCAAACATAGACATCATGGATTCCAACAACCAAATTGTAGGGACAAGGGCCACCAAAAAGAAGAAGGGGTATTCTGGTAACACTTTACATATAACATTTTACCTAATATTTATAAAACTTACAGCTGGAGAGAGATAGAACTATTTCCACATTAGAGGTGAAGAAATGAAGGTTCAGAAAGCTTAACCAAATTGCCCGAACCACATAGCCTGGACTCGTGGAGTGTAGACCGAGTTCCAAAGTCCCTGCTTTCCCTTCCAACATCAGTGCTACCTCTCCTCTTCTTTCCTACCCCTTCCCTGGGCTTTTCTCTCTGAGAATTAACTTGCCCTCAATTAGCTCTCCCACCTTGGGGGTCCGTTTTCTGGACTCCTAGAGTACATATTAGCTCTGTTATTCACTTGAACATTGATTTCTTAATTAATCTTCTAGTATATTCTGATCAACCCTAATCTTCTAACATACTAATCTCTGTTTCAAGAGTGCATATCTTTTATCCTCAATAAAAGCATAGATTCAAGGATGCCTGGATGGCTCAGTCTTGGTTAAGCCTCTGCCTCCAACTCAGGTCATGATCCCAGGGTCCTGGGGTCAAGTCCAGCATCAGGCTCTCTGCTCAGAGGGGAGCCTGCTTCTCTCTCTGCCCACCTCTCCCCCATGCTTGTGCTCGCTCTGACAAATAAATACAATCTTCAAAAAATAAATAAATATAAGCAGAGATTCCTTGAGAGGAGATGACTGGTCTGCTCTCCTTTCCCCAGCCCTGCCAAGCAAGATGATGAACAAGCAGAAAGTGAGTGCTACACCCTGGGATCTGGGAACTGAAATGGTCTTAAAAGACTGTTCTCATCTAGGACCAGATTCCTACAGAAACTCTCCAACGATCCCAAGAGCAAACAAGAAAGAAATAGATTGTTTCAGCTGACTTGTTACTTCTCATGCTTTCTGTCCTTAAATATCAATCTGCGATTTCTCCGAGGAGGAGAGTGTTAGTTCCATTCCTTCCAGGGTTTTGGCTCTTTAGAGCTCCGGAGTGGACAGTCACGGCTGTTGAAAGTTGGTCAGAGGACACACTGCCCTTGGAGGTAACCCAGGTTCACAATCCCTTATCCTAAACCCTGGAAACCGGGTGCATTTAAGAATTCAGAATGCTTCAGACGTTAGACGGGTAATGCGGCGTATGTACAACGTGTCACATAACAGCCCCAGTGAGCTTCTGAGCCCTGCCTCATTAGCGTTTCTAAATATAGCTCTGCGCCACTTCACGATAGGCTTTGCTTCCAAATGAGTTTTGACACCAACCATGCAATTTTCAGAGCTTTCTGACTTCAGAACTGTAGATAACAGACCATGGATCTGTAATAGATAGGAATGATTGCGTGCTTATCCTCTGCCAGCTCTGCTAAGTGCCTGGTACCTCATATAAACCACCAAGAGCACCATGAGGCAGGCCCTCACTTTACTTCCATTTCACAGATAAGGAAACTGAGGCTTTAAGAGTTTGCCTAAAAATCACACAGAGAATGGGCATTGGAGCAGGACTTCATGGGTACTTTTGGCATCATCCCCCTCCTATGGGTCATCCCCTCTGGGGCGTCTATGATGGTGGGGACCTAGAACAGGCAAGTGACTCTCATGGGGTCTGTAGGCTATAGGCCTGAGCAGGTATCACCTGAGGGCACAAAGAGGTGGGTCATCAGGTCTTGCAAGCAAGAGACAAGAGACTATCAGCTACCTTCTTGAATCAATTCAATGACAGGTTCAGGGACAAACCTTAGCATTGACCATGAATGAGACACACTTGACATGAGCATCTCCTCTCCTGGAGGGTCTGCATGGTGCCATGTGATTGGGTCAGACCATGGGGGTCTAACCCTTAAAGTTGTTGGGGGATTCTGGGCACACCTTGTTTCCTTGAACAACTTCAATTCCCTCTTCCATAAACTAAGGTTTCAGGATTCTTCTTCCCAAGACTGTTTTGAAGATTCCATGAAACAATGCATACAAATGCAGTGCCCGACACAGAGTGGGCCCTCAATATTACCTCCAAATAAAAGCACCTGAGAGAAGAAAATGGGAGAGTACGCTGAGAAAACCACAGAGGGAGGGAACCACAGAGGGAGGAAATCATGGGTCTGATCCTGTTCAGATGACCAGCTTGAATTCTCTTGATGCTAAAATCACCCTGTGGCATGGTTCTTTACTGCTCGGTCACAGCAGACAGATGGTTTGAGGGGCAAGAGCACTACTATTAGGGCTGAAGGGAGGCAAGCGTGTCCAGGACATCATGTGGGGAGAGGCTGCGGCTGCTTCTCGCTGGCTGGAGGGGTGCCATGGGCTGGAGCAGGGCAGCCCCTGGAGCCGGCCCTAAGGCCCTGTGTGTGATCCCAGACTCTGAACAGCCTATGGATGGGTCACGACTCCTCCAGGTCATTCTACACAAACATCCTGGGAGTGCCTTGGCTGCCCATGATGTTCCTCCCATACCCCTGAGAAATAATAGCCCGACCTTACAGATCAAAGTGTGCCCTTCCCCCACAACACACATATGTGTGTTTGGCCATCCGGGCCAAAGAGAAAAAAATTGTAACTATGTGTGGTGGTGGATGTTATAGACCTATAATGGTGAGCACTGTTCTGTGTGTGTGTGTGTGTGTGTGTGTGTATATCATCATGTTGCACACCTGAAACTAATGTAATTTTATATGCCAACTACATCTCAAAATATCTAAAAATAAAGTTCCACTAGGGGCATCTGGGTGGCTCAGTCAGCTAAGCACCTGATTCTTGGTTTCGGCTCAGGTGATGATCTCTGGGTCATGATAGGGAGGCCTGCCTCAGGCTCCATGATCAGCAGGGAGTCTGCTTAAGATTCTCTCTCTCCCTCTACCCCTCTATCTGCCCCCACTCTCACCCTCTGCCTGTCTCTCTCTCTTTAAAATAAATTTTTAAAAATCTTTTAAAAAAATGAAGTTATACTAGCATCATAATAAGAAAGCAAGCAAGGCCTTGAATTTGATCAAGAAAAAGAAAATAATCCCAATGTAGGGGGAAGAAAACAAAACAACCACAAGTGGAATAAATGAGGCACTGACCTCTAGCTTGATCGCAACACCGAAAACTACTGAAGTACCATACGGTGACTAACAACATAATTTACAAAAATTCAGAAAAAAAAAAGTATCCAGGGGCACCTGGGTGGCTCAGTGGGTTAAAGCCTCTGCCTTCAGCTCAGGTCATGGTCCCAGTGTCCTGGGATCGAGCCCCACATCGGGCTCTCTGCTCTGCAGGGAGCCTGCTTCCACCTCTCTCTCTCTCTGCCTGCCTCTCTGCCTACTTGTGATCTCTGTCAAATAAATAAATAAATAAAATCTTTAAAAAAAAAAGATTTTATTTTTATTTATTTGACAGACAGATCACAAGTAGGCAGAGAGGCAGGCAGAGAGAGAGGAGGAAGCAGGCTCCCCGCTGAGCAGAGAGCCCGATGTGGGGCTCGATCCCAGGATCCTGGGATCATGACCTGAGCTGAAGGCAGAGGCTTTAACCCACTGAGCCACCCAGGCGCCCCAAATAAATAAAATCTTAAAAAAATATATACATATCCAACCACAAGCACACATGCACACACACAAGATGGCCATCTGGGGCAGCCTGAGCGGTCACCCTGTGACTGGTCCCTGAGGCCATCAGGGGCAGGCATGATACGCCTGAGGGGCTGCCAACAGGACCGTACGCCTTCCCTGGAGTTTGCCAGGGCCACCACTGGAGCCACCTGAAATCTAGACTAAATTCTACACCATTCTCAAGGCTGTAGAGACTTCTTTTCCTCCATAAACTCCCAGCCAGGCGCAAGCAGCAGCTGAAGGGCTCCGGGAGCAAACAGTTTCACAAAGACACGCTGTGTGACCCTTCACTGCTAAGATTTACCATTCACTATCAGGCCCCCAGGAGAGGACAGCGATTGGCAAACAACGGGTAATTGACCAACATTTGCTGAGCCTCTAGAGGAAAATGACCTGCCCAGGCTGGATGTGGCAATGGAGGCTCTGCTTCCTGGGAGGGGCTGGCCCCCCTTGCTCTGCCCCTCCTGGCGGCAGCCCCCTGCCCCCGGCAGGACCAGCAGTTCCACAAAGCATCACATCAGACGCCTGAGGTGAGGGAGAAAGGGAGCCGGAGCCCCAGGGGTCTGCCCAGACTGGCTGGTCCGACATGACGCTCAGCAGTGGCCCATCAATCGCTTATTTAAAGCTCACAATGTCTGTTCTTGTTGCCCAGACAGACCTGCCATTAGGAGCTTTCCAGACCAAACCTCCCCGGCTCTGTAGAGCAGTAATTAAATCAGCAGACCACGAGGTCTGCTTTCTGTTCTTTTCACACCTGTCTGCCAACAGCTGGGTTACTGGGTAAAAGAAGATATTGGCTGGGCCCAGACTGGTAAGCGCCCTGGGAAAATCTCCAGAGGCCTGAGGCCGGTGGGGAGGGAGGTGGTTGTGGTCAGTCTGGGCAGGCCAGCCTCTAAGACGAACAGCAATGGGCTGACAGTGCCCTGGGGGCTGCCACATGGTCTGGGGGAGCTGGAGCAGGGGCTGGGATGAAAGAGGCTCACACGCAGACCCAGCAACAGATGACTGCTGTCACTTAGGACAAGCTGCCCACTTCCTAAGGATTCCTAGGCACCAGAGGCCATGCTGGCATCTGTGTCCCTCAGATCCCTCTGCAAGTGGCCCAGAGTCGAGCAATTTCCCCAGGCAGAGGAAAGCACAGCAGACCCACAGGGCACATTCTGGAAATACCTCGCAGACTGGGTAGGGCCAGAGGTGGGTGACAGCCCAGATGAGACTCTGCTACCGGGTTCTCCTCCCTCCCTGGACTGTGTCCTGGGTTCAAAGCACCAGGAATAGAAAGGAGAACCCCCTAGACTCCCAGGGGCTCATCGCAATGGAGGTCAGCGTGTCACTTTCCTCTCTGAGGATCCCAGAGGCCTTCTCTAAATAAAGCCTGGAATTCTTGCTCCACTAATGGTCCAAGAATAAGAGGAAAACTACCCTCAGAGCCCCACTGAGCCCTGCTCCATTCCAGGTCACATAAGCGCTTGATAACTGAGCATACCCAGAGCCCTTAAAGGGGCCCCTTCCTCACCAGAGTCCGGCAGTGGGGCCAGGGCCCTGAGGCCGAGAGCAGCCCCTGGAAGAGGAAATGAGGCTGCCTCTGGCCATCTCCAGTGGGGGCCTGCATGCCTCTGCTCTGAGGGCCACAGACAGAAGTATATCTGCGGGCTGGAAGGCCCTAGAAGAAATGATACAGGAGGTCTGTTGATTCCTCCTCAGAAACCCAACTAAAGTCTGTGTATGGATTTCCCTCAGAGCTGAAAAAGTCAGTGAAGTAAAGCCCCAGAAAAGTCTGTTACCACTAAGTGGGGGAGTTAGTACATTTCCTTCCCCAATGCCTCCTCCATAACTCTACCTGCCAGGAGCTTCCTTGCCTTCTCAGTGTGAGGCCAGGCCTGGGTCTGTGTGTGTAGGATAGAGTCAGCCCTGGAGAGGGCCTGGGGCCAAGGAAAGTTTCTACCCTGGGGAGCAGGCTGTGGTCCAAGGCTACACCCCACAGCTGGGATGTGTGTGTGTGTGTGTGTGTGTGTGTGTGTGCACGCGCGCACGCTTTGGGGGGTCAAAGTCTATACCCCACTGCTAGGGTGTGGGGGGGCAGAGTCAGAGTCTACACCCCAATGCCTATGCGTGCATGTAAATTCATAAGAATGTGTGAGAAAATCTGCGTGTGTGGGAGGTGTGTGTGTGTGTGTGTGTGTGTGTGTGTGTGTGTATGAAAGGGGAGTGAGGGAGAGAGAGAGTATGAATGGGACTGACTGGGGGATGGGGGATACACAGACAAGCAGGAAGGCAGCCCCAGCCCTGCAGAAGGGAGTCCTGGGGAGGGTGCGGGGTTGGGGGGGAGCAGCGCGGGACTGCCTCGAGGATGCCACACTCCTGGCCCTTGGGCAGAGGGATCATGGACCAGGCCAGCCCACTCCTCTGCATGGCCCCAGCCCGCCTCTTCCCAGAAAACGGCTGCTATGGGAACAGCTGCCTCCTCCCTGCGTCCTGGGGATCAAATGAGCTCTTCAGTATTATAGCTGGAAGTGCCTTTGAAACTGCAAAGGGCTATACAGATGTGCAAGAGCATCACTCAGCAAACGGCTGAGGCACTGGGCTCCCTAACTGTCCTCGGGGTGCCTGCTGGACACACAGGCCCCTGTGTCCAATCAGACGGACAGCCCAGGGCTCTTGGGTGGCTCACTCTTGATTCCAGCTCAGGTAAGGATCTCAGCATCATGAGTTCAAGCCCTGTCTCAGGCTCCGTGCACAGCGGGGAGTCTGCTTGAGATTCTCTCTGTCTCCCTCTCCCTTTGCCTCTCTCCCTGCTCGCCCACGCATGGACTCATGCCCCCCCCCCCCAACAACAGTAAATAAAATCTTTAAATGCAATAACCTTCCCCCTGCAAAAAATCAAGAGCCATCGGTATGACCACCCTAAATGCACCCACCATCCTCCTCATCTGGTCACCTTGAGACTCACAGATGATAATGAACATGTGAGTGCTTTGAACACTGGACTGGCCACTGCAGGTCTGAAGCACTGTGTGTGCATGGGGGTGGGGCGGGCCATGCTGGAGCCAAGAGAGACCACCAGCTTCCATCCTTTCTCTACCACTCAGTGCCCTTAGGTAAATCACTTAACTGTTCCTCTGTTAAAAGGGAATGGTGGGGCACCTGGGTGGCTCAGTCCCTTAAGCAGCTGCCTTTGGCTCAGGTCATGATCCCAGGGTCCTGGGATCAACTCAGGCCTTAGGCTCCTTCCTCAGCAGGGAGCCTGCTTCTCTGCCTGCCAGTCCCCCTGCTTGTGCTCACTCTTGCCCTTACTCTCTCTCTGACAAATAAACATAATCTTTAAAAAAAAAAAAAAAACAGGAATGGTGACCCATGCTTTGGTCTCCTTACAGAGTTTTTTTCCTTCTGTATGTATGTGTGTGTATGAGAGAGAGGGTCAATGAAAATATATATTTGGAAGCATTCTGAGGTGGGTCCATTGAGGCCAAGAGGCTTCCAAAGTTCTTATCTCTTGTAGGTAGAGAAGTTAAGTTAGATTGAACCTAGGGCCATGATTCCCAAGCTCAACCTCTTTCCATGCCATGCCAAACAGAATTAAGGAATAAAGATAACAGTAATACAGGTTATGAACAGTGATCACCATTGCTCTGGAAAATACCTCAGGCCACCTGGCACTTCTGTGTTCATTAGAGATGCCCCTCTGTGCTGAGGGGTCACGGCTTGGCAGGACAGCAAGGTCTCCATCTCAGACCCCACTCACCACTCATCCCCTCCACCAAGCAGCCTTGGACAGTGCACAACTCATGCAACTTCTCATTGGCAGTCTTAATGGTTACGATCTTAAGTTTTGAGCTCCTTTTCTACAGAGGGATGGCTATGCACTCAACATCTTACTGTCGTCCAGGTTGTCCCCCTACACAGAGTAGCAAAATCAGTGGGTTAGAGGGTAGATTTTGGCTGGGAAAGAGAGGTGCCAGCCTGCCAGACAGACAGACGTGTGCAGCACACTCCACCTTTCCTGAGAGAACAGGGAAGAGAACAAAGAGAAGAAAGACTAGAAGGAGAGGAAGACCAATGTGGTCAGGATTTTAAATCAGGCACGCTCTCAGCCCACAGAGGCAGAGGCATTGTCAAACTTCCCTTGAAATAGGAGACAGAGAGAAAGGAGTCTTAAATGTTCCCAGTGTTTCCAAAGGGCCTCTCCATCACTGTTGTAAGCTTCCCCCCACAACCAGGAGATCTGGCCAGCCCAGAGTCCCACTACCCTGAAGGGGAGAAGAGCTGAGCCTACTCAGGTGAGAAGTGAGGGAAGCCCAGTGACTGCCTTTGCCCCTTCTCTGCATTTACCACACACCCCTTTATTGAGGGTGTGGACTGATGTCAAAGCTGTTTTTTGTGCATCTTGCCATGGTGAAGACATGACCCAGGTCCTGGGGTTCACAGGGCTCCCTCCACTCTCAGCAGCTGCTGGAATAACTGAACACAGAGCAGAAGTCATGTAGTACCCGGTAGGTGGAGGCAACCAGCAAGGCTCTGTGTGTGTTTCCAGGCCAAATGAGTTTCTAGATCAGAGGGTCAGTAGGTAACCTGATAAGAACACAGAGTTTTGAGTCAGCTGACGTAGTTTCAGGTTCCCACTCAGCTACTCACCCACCCAGGTGGTGACTTGAGTGAGTTAGCTAACATCTCTGAGCCTACTTCTTTATCTGGAAAACAGAATTAATGGCCACACCATGGACTCACTGTCAATTAAGGCAGGAAAGACTACAATGGGAGGACAGCACGCAAGTCAAGAACAGGGTATTTGGGATTACCGAGTCCTGCATTTGGGTCCCAGTTCCATTGTTCACTAGTGCTGGGACCCTAGACAGGTGATAACACATTTTTTTAAAAAAAAATATGGACTCTAGGGGCATCTGGGTAGCTCAGTGGGTTAAGGCCTCTGCCTCCAGCTCAGGTCATGATCTCAGGGACCTGGGATCGAGCCCCACATCGGGCTCTCTGCTCAGCAGGGAGCCTGCTTCCTCCTCTCTCTCTGCCTGCCCCTCTGCCTACTTGTGATCTCTGTCTGTCAAATAAATAAATAAAATCTTTTAAAAAATAAATAAATAAAAAATAAAATATGGACTCTATCTCTTAGAGCAGTCTTTAGGTCACAGTCAAGTTGAGTGGAAATGACAGCATTCCTTATCCCACAACCCCACCACCTCCAAACAGCCTCCCCCATCAGAGCAGCACATTTGTTACCATCAGTGACCCTACACTGACACATTGTCACCCAGAACCCAGAGTTTACCTCACGGTTCACTCCTGCTGTTGTCCATTCTCCAGGTTTTGACGAATAGATACTGACACGTATCCGCCATTACAGTACCGTACTGAACGGTTGCGCTGCCCTAAAAATCTTCTGTGTTCCACTTACTCATCCCTCCCTCCCCCGCAGCCCTGGCAGCCACTGGACTTCTATTCTCTCCATTGTTTTTTTCCGCCATGTTGTATGGTTGGAATCGCCCACTACATCGCCTGACCAGATTGCCTTTTTTCACTTAGTGATGTGTATTTCAGGTCCCAATGCGTCTTTTCATGACTTGATAACTCATTTCTTGTTAGCACTGAATAATATTCCGCTGTTTAGATAGACCACAGTTTATTTATCCTTCCACCTACAGGAGGATATCTTGGTTGCTTCCAAGTTTGGGCAATTATGAATAAAGCTGTGATAAACATCCATGTACAAGTTTTTGTGTGGACAGAAATGTTCCACTCATTTGAGTAAATACTGAAGAGCACCACTGCTGGGTCATATGGTTGCCCTCACTCTCCAGAGCCTCATCTTCCTCATCGGTAAAGTGGAGAGAACACAGTCCTTCCAGGTATGGTGAGGGTTTTTGAGCTGATGCGGGAGAAGTGTTTAGCACAGTGCCCAGCATGTAGGCTGCGCTCTGCTCATGGTTGTCCTGCTCAGGTGAGGACAGCAATACTGACGGGAGAGAGGCAAATCTAAGCACAGACTGGAGGAGAGGACACTGTGGTGTCTTAGTCATGGGTCATCTGTCCGCAGTCCAAGAAGACACAGGGTGACAGGGACTGCTGACAGGCCAGCAGAGCACCATTGCCTCCATTGAGGGTGAGTATGGGGGTCTCCCATGGGCCGTGACCCCAAGTGCTGCAGGCCCAAGCAGCCGGAGCTGGGAGGGGACGTGGAGATAAACCCACGTCACTGGCCCCAGTGCAGTGGTCTCTCTCAGGTTCCGCAAGCCAGAACCCAGGGGATTGTGGACCCTCAGACATCTGCTGTGCTCCCGTGAGTCCTCCTCAACTTCCCAAGCCCGCGCTCAGGCAGCCTCCCTCGCCCCTTCCTCCACTTGACTCATCTGAAGCTGAGCCCTGCCCATAACCAGAAGCTCAGAGGTGACAAAAACAAGGGTTTTTTTTTTTTTTTTTTTTCTCTTTTCACCTACTTCCTGTGTATCACTTCATTGTTCCCAGAATGACCAAGTCACCAGGAAGCTTTGCTAGCTCAGGTTTTTTTCTTGTTGTTTTTCTTTTGCTTCTCTGGAGACAGGCCTCCTTGGGGTCTAGACTCTACATGAAGCGTGAACCGATGGTAGTTCTTTGGAACCCACTCCTTTGGGATGTCTTTGGAGACACTGAGGGAGGACATGGGACTGAATGACAAAATGAGCCCCCCCGTGTGGTGTGTGGTTTCAGAAGGCCATGTGTTCTTTTCTGCAGAAGGGACTGGAGCCCCAGCACTGGACCATGCTAGCTAGAAATGATGGTTGTGCTTTGCTGTTTGTCCCTCTTCCTTCTCCAGGCTACCATGGAATTATTAAATGGACTGAGTCAGACTCAGGCCTTCTGGGAAGCTTTGTTTACTCAGCCCCTGCCCCTAGCTCCTGACTTCACCTGCTGTCCAACTGGGTCATTAGGCCGTCCGCACACCCTTCTCTTTGGCCCTCCTCCGCCTCCTCATGGACAAACCTCGGGGAGAAGCGAGAGCCGCTCTGCCCTTGTTCTTTGCGGCAAAGCCCTTTGGAAACCTGGTGTTTCCGCCCGTGATGCTTACAAAGCAGGCACACGGAGGAAGCTGCTGGCTGAGGGCCTGGCTTAGGTACTGCTCTAGCCACATCGGCAGGGCATCCAACGAGGGGGTGTTTGACGTCATGACCTCGCTGATCTCGTCTAGAACCTATTTTAAATACTTTTCCACGTGACCCCAGCACTATTCAGTAAAAGCTTCTGCAATGCTGGAAAAGTTCACTAAATCTTCGCTGTCCAATAATGGCCACCGGTGGCCCCACGTGGTCACTGAGCATGTGACATGTGCAGTAGGCAAGCAACATGATTTCATGATTTCATTTAATTAATTAAAATTTATTATTAAAAACTGTAAAAATTATTACTGGTAAAATTAATTATCTTAATTTAAATTGAAGCAGCTGCAGCGGCCATGGTATTAGACAACACAGATCTAGGAAGCCAGAATCTGCCTTTAAATCTGTGGGTTCTGTCAATTGTTCCTGAAAATTATATCACGAATCCACCCACTTCTGCTCATTTCCGTTTCCCACCTTAGGCTGAACCACCAGCAACTCTTCTTCCTTGGTTTCTCTTCTCCCTCTTTCACTCCTTATAATGACTT
This sequence comes from Lutra lutra, assembly GCF_902655055.1. NCBI lineage: Eukaryota > Metazoa > Chordata > Mammalia > Carnivora > Mustelidae > Lutra > Lutra lutra. The sequence goes on from NC_062286.1 coordinate 25,238,553, forward strand.
TGCCCCAGACCAGAGCAAATTTCTTAAGACATAAAATTGACCAACATATTCCTCTTCTCAAAACCTTTCAACGTCCCCCTCACAGTAAACCTGAACACCCACCTGAGACCTGCAGGTGCCTGTACTCTGAACACCACTCCCTTCAGGCCTCACAGCTCTCGCCTCCCCCTTGTACCCAACACCTCAGGCTTCTAGAAGCTACCAAACCCTTCTTGACCTCAGGGGCTTTACATAAACTTTCCCTTGGTTCTAGAGCTGTGCTGTCCAAAGCAATGGCTTCTAGACACACACACAGATCTTTACGTGTCTTTATTTAAATTAAATAAAATTAAATAAGATTAGAAATTCAATCCCTTGGTCATACTAGACACATTTCAAGGGCTCCATTGTCACTTGTGGTTTGTAGCTACCATGTTGGATTGCACAGACATGGAATATTTCAATCCCCACAGAATTAGCGAGGCGAATTCCTACCAAGATTTGAAGTCTTACCTCAGGTATCACATTCTTACAGAGGCCTTTTCAGGTCTCTCCGTCTAAATTAAGAGCTCCTGCTGTCTTTCTTATAAACCTGTAATTTTCCTTTTTTGTTCTTACAACTGTTTGCAAAGTTATAGTTACACACACAGTTGTCTGATGTATATGTTTTCTATCAAAGTCTCAGAAAATACCTTTTCTGTTTACCAATCACCTACACTTATCTCCTCCCACTCAGCTCCTCCCACTCAGCAGGAGCTGATTCATGCTGGGTGAATGAATGAAATAGTGAACAAATGTTGAATGGAGTAGTTGCAAATCATTTACTTGCTGGACAAAGCACCAGGTAAAGAGCAAGAGCTCATGAACTGGGATGAACTCTATGAACTCTATGAACCTGGGATTGAAATCCTGACTTCCATACTTATTTTGGCCAACTGGTAAACCTTTCCGTGCACCATCTCCCCACAGGTAAGAGGGTATGATGGGGCCCAGCTCAGAGCCCACTGGTGAGCTGTGAATGAGGTAAGTAATCAGAGTTGTGTGTATTTCTTTTCCTTTACTACTTCCCCTGTGTCCTTCCAGCCTTTTCCATGGTCCTCTTCCTCTCACGTGGCCTCTCTGGCCTTGACCTCTAAGTCTCTCATCCCTCAGTCCTACCCTCACTAGGAGGCCTTTATTTCTCTCTAAGCTGCCACCACTCATTGACCAACCACAACATTCCTCCTACAGAGAGAGTCTACCTTGTTTGAACCCTTCCTCACAGCCTTCCCACCTTCTGCTATATGAACCAGCTGGACCCCCCCAACCACCCAGAACTCACACAACCATCCTGGAGATGCTCCCAGAAGAGCAGGAACACACAGCATCTGGCCTAGAGTGATACCAGTCAATCCTATTTGTGGACTACCTCCATCAGCTTCCCTTCCAGGACTCATTTAAAATGCAGATTCCTGGGTCCCGATCCTGACTCTTCTAATCTCCACAAGGGGGACCCTAGAAGCTGCATTTTCAATAGCCATCTCAGGCATCTCTCCTGCTCAAGGCCAAGCCTTGACAATGTATAATATTTAGTCCCATGGAGCGCTGGGAGAATTCTTCTGATAGGTCACTCACCGATCCCTCCTTTAACTTGGATAAAATTGCATTTTACATCAAAAGATGACTTAGCAAATACCTACCTAGGAAGTTATTAAGTGAATTACTAGTACTTGGGACTTGTAAACTCATGTTAAAAATCTACTAAGGTTTTAAAGTGGGCCCCGATTCCCTGCTCTCCCAGGGAAGGAGGAAGCCACATGGGACAAGGCCATCCTCTGGACTGCCGGAGGCCTGGGTCCAAAAATGTCACTGCAAGTCCCCAGTGAGTTTAGAAGGACTTGCTGCAATCAGAGGACTACCCCTGCGGTCTTGAGCCAGTCATGACTTCAAATTTGTTCTTCTTGTTCTTTGAAGGTACCTTCCAGTTGGTTCACCTTTGCTGATACACAGGGCTGCATGGTGAGCCCTGTAGTTTGCAGGGGTGCGGGTTGATATCGACACAAGCGTGGCCTAGACAGACTCAGGAGCTAGACTTCACAATGTGCAGCTTGCTATTCAAATAGGAATAATCTTAGAGCTAAAGCCCATGTGTATTTATATAATCTCTCCAAAATTTACTTTCGATTAATATTTCATTGTTGTAACCAGGTTCATTTTCCATGTGGCAGCAGAAAGGTGGGGCTGGCTGGCTGCAGGCAGAGTCACGTGACCAGCGCTGCGCTGCATGCGGCTCTGGGACTCCTCCTTTTTAGCTGCTTTGCACCCTAGGCTGCCTCTTCAGGGTCAGAACCGCCAGGTCCCAGGCCCCTGCCTCACCCCCCTGCAGAATCTGCCTGCATTGACCCCTTTCCCTGGTACCTACCCCAGAAGGGCACATGCAGCAGTCCTAGGTGGGGGTTTCTCAGAAATAGCAGTTAGAAGCATCCCCAGGCCCCAACTTCTTTCTCTTCCTCCTGGGGGCGAGCCCTTGACTCTTCCCCACCCTGCCTAGGAAATTACAGAGCAAAGCAGCAGCCTCAGATCCCTGGAAACGTTTCAGGAATGGCTCCCACATGTGGACTCTCTGTCCTTCGTCAGACACCACACTGGGCTGTTACACGGGATCTGAAACCCTTGCCACAGCCCCCGCCTGCAAGGTGGCGCTATGTCTCCTTCACGCAGATGAGGGCTGAAGGTCCGAGCCCACGGAGCTGAGCTTCCCCACGGGGAGCCGGAGGTCAGCCCCTGACAGCCCCTCCTGGGCCTTCTTTCCTGCTTTTCCTCTACCTTATCTCATTTGTGTTAACTTGCACAAAAATAGCCAGATCCTGCTGGTTTGCAAATGCAGAACACTTAAATTTTTTGCTAAATATTGAGGATCATTTTTATACAGGGAAATGCATAGCTCTTAATTGCAACAGTTCCCGGGTTCTGATAGATGCGTAACCCACACCCCCACTTACAACGCACACGTGTGGAATGCTTCCTCACCCTCCAGGGATCCCCGAGCTCTTTCCCAGTCAATCCCCACCCCCGACCCAGAGGAACACATTTGATTCTCAGATCCTCCGTTTTGTTCAGGCAGCTGGAAGCAAGGGAGGAGAAAAGAGAGTAGCAGGAGCTGGATGCCGGCCAGGAAGCACAAATACTGTCACTGTCCTAGTTACCGCCCACAGCAACTGTTTGTCCATCCTCCTTCAGCCTATCAAAGCAACATGCCTTTGCTGTGTTCTTCCCTTTCCTTCCAAAGGAAACAACTTCCAAGAGATGTCCTGGGAAGCTCAGGCGTGTCTCCCTGGGGGTTCCGCTCACCAGGACTCAGGGCCTGCCCAGCCGCCCACCCCCCAGGGGCTTAGACCCAGCTGAGTTCCCACAGTCCTCCACAGCACTCGGCCGCTGCGCTGAGCCAGCATCCGCCCCCGCCCCACCCCCCATGCTACAGCTCCAGGGTCCCCAGAAGAGCCCTCCGGGGCAGCTGGATAGAGGGAATGACAAACAACACACCTGGAGACAGCCAAGAGGCCCAGATGAAGAAACTGGGCAAGGGGCCATGCACCCTAGTAGCTGGGACTGCACCCAGGCCTCCCTCTGCAGACCCACGGAGGGTTTCATGACATCCTGGGCCACGTGTTCATACAAACCACCCTTGTTGTGTTCATCTCAGAGTTGTTTATGATAGTAAAACAGCTAGGCCCCGAGCCAAATGTCAACATCGGGGGACTCCTTAAATAAACCACAGTGCCACCCAAACAATAGAAGACCACCTAGCCAGTAAAAATATTATCAAGGGATAATTAACAGACCTGGAAAGGTGGGTGCATATATCGCTAACTTTTAAGGGAATCTCTCAAAACAACATAGCATTTACAGTTCTGTCTGAATGCTCGGGTGATGGGTGCTTATCACATCCTTCTGACTGCCAGGACGTTGTGCAACAGACATGTAATAATACATAAAAGGTGCCAGCTTTACGCTCTTCAATCATGAGGAACAAAGCATACACAGGAAGCATAGAGATGCTACAACAGCAATTTCACCCCAGGGGTGAGGGCACGGCCCCCTTGCACTCCCCACACTCTTGGAGCACGGCCGCCAGCCACTCATTCAGAAGGTCTCACTCCGCCCAAGAGCCTGCACATGTATCTCATCGTTTGGAAGAAACTGGCCCGTTTGCGCCCTAGAAAAAGCCAGCTGTGCTCACTGCTCTGTTCACGTGGTCTCCTGCCTCCTCAGTTGGGGAGCTCTGGCATGGCCCAACATAGGTAAATTCTACCCTCCCGAGCTAGGCGGGTAATGGCTCACCCAAGACACCCATGCCCTAATTCCGGACCCTGTAAATACGTTCCCTTGCAAGGCAAAAGGGAGTCTGCAGATGGAGGGCAGGCTACAGACCCGGAAACAGGGAGACTAGCCTGACTTCTCCAGGTGGGCCCAGGAGAATCACAGGAGCCCTTAAAAGCAGAGAGCGTGCTCCAGCTGGGGTCAGCAGAGATGTGGCAAAGAAGTCTGAAAAATCCACGGCATGAGAGGCACTCGCCTCCCACTGCAGGAGGTGACCACATGTAAAGCATAAAGGGGAGTGCGGTGGCCTCTGGGAGCAAAGACCGGCCCCCAGCTGATAGCCAACAGGGAGACAGGACCTCGGTCCTGCCACCACAAGAAACTAAACAACTGGGGCGCCTGGGTGGCTCAGTGGGTTAAGCCGCTGCCTTCGGCTCAGGTCATGATCTCAGGGTCCTGGGATCGAGCCCCGCATCGGGCTCTCTGCTCAGCGGGGAGTCTGCTTCCCTCTCTCTCTCTCTGCCTGCCTCTCTGCCTACTTGTGATCTCTCTCTGTCAAATAAATAAAAATCTTTAAAAAAAAAAAAAAAAAGAAAGAAACTAAACAACTTGAATGAGCTTGGGGGAAGATTCCTCCCCAGAGCCCCTGAGAAGGAATGCAGCCCTGCCAACACCCTGATTTTGACCTTGTGAAACAAAAAGCAAAGGACCCAGCAGAGCCACGCTGTACTCACACACTTCGCTCAGGCTTACAGAACTGTGGGGCACTCACTCTCAGCAGCTTTCAAATAGGCGAGACGGTGTAACTACCTCCAGTCCCTGGCTGTACCTACAAGATGTTGTCTCAATGCACTAAACTTGTGGGAATTTATGAGGGGCAACAACGGAAAACGAACACACCATCCTTCAGCACCAGTACAAAATGCCACTTCCGTGAAGCCTTCTCTGATTTCTCCATGGACAGGTGAGGTCCCTCTGAATTCTCAAAGCATTCTGCTCCTGAGTTTCTTCAGCCATTACCATGGTCTGTCTGTATCAGGGGAATATTTCTCCCACCAGACTGCATGCTGCTCGGGGCGGTAGCTGAGGATTCTCCATCTTTATTTTCCTCCCAGGGCAGAGTGCATACATCATCCATAGTCAGTGTTAAATCTTTGTTGGAAGGATATCTCCTAACCTATATGGGCAGTTATTGTTTAATAAAATGAACTGCTGTGGCGATGGACCCTAGAAGTGTTTGCAAATACACGAAGGTATAGCCAACTGATGACGGAAACTGACAGCATAAGAAAAGCCAGAATGTGCAGAAGTAGGATATGGTAATTTTCGGATGCTTGGAATCTGAGCGCTCTGGCAGTTGGCTCTGAGATGTAAATTCATACACAAAATAAACAGGATTGAAAGCTGGGATTGAAAATGTTTTGGAATATAACCTCTTAAAACATTCAACTTCTGGCACCATGAAGTTTTAATTAAACGAATGTTCTTCTTCTGCTTGAAATGGTTATAAATGTTGCTGAATGGGTAAAATGATGGAACACCCAACTGAGCTCAAAAGAAAAAGGGAAATCCCCAAGTTCCAGAAAAGAAGAGGGAACTCAGAGTCCGAATGTCCAGAGCACGAGCTCCCAAAAGAGCTCCTGTCCCCATCGGTGCAACTGCTACCAGAAGAGGGAGCCTCGGCTAGCCTTGGTTTCTGAGTGACTGTTTTGAGGACCCCCCCTCCCCCCACCAACATCCTTCGATGCCGTCACAGGAATGTAGAAGCACGTGGATCCTAAGCTTAATCAATTAAAAGTTTCTCCATACCTTAAAATAAAATACTTGCACAGAAGAAAAGCAGCTGCTGAGACAGAAGGTATGTTACTCGCAAAGGAATGGCTGTTGGATTGACATCAGAAAGCTACAGTCCCAGGACGGGGAGAGACCAGCTGCCACCTACTGTTCCACACCCAGAGAAGCCATCCTCTGAGGAGGAGGGGAAAGTAAAAACGTTTTGACAAAAGCCAGAGCTGACCATTCACAAATTCTGACTGGAAAACTGCTAACAGATGTGTTTCTGATTGAAGGAAATTGAACCCAGAAGGAAGGAGGGGGTTATAAAAGCACAGATGAGAAAAACAAAGGTGAACATTTGAGTGTAGTTAAGTATGCGGCTGTGCAGGCATCACACGACCGACGACTCCCGAGAGCCTTACAACAGGTGACACCCCGGCGCCCAGGGTTGAAGGCAGAGCTCAGAGTGCATGCCGTCCAGGGCTCTTCCCCTGTGTGGTGAGAGCATGTAAACGTTAAATAAACGCAGGATTTGCTAAATACAGTGGGCAGGTGGAAAATGTACCAATGACTGTTACGGAGTAGAAGGGAAATGCAGATCTTCCAAACTAGCAGAGAACACAGGGAGGGACGGGCAAAGAAAGCACGATGCCAACGGAAGACCGTGAACAAAAGAGAACGTGGTCAGTAGAGAAACACCAAATGGTGTTGTTTGTAATCAGGAAAGACTGGAAATAGCATGAACAACCCTTAGCAGAGGGATGAAAAAATATATTTTGACAACTACGTTTATGAAAACACAATGTAACCGATAAATGACTGAACCAGATGGAAGGGGCCAAGATGGCTACATATCCAAAGAGTAATAATGTTGAGGGGCGCCTGGGTGGTCAATGAGTTAAACCAGTCGACTCTTGATTTCAGCTCAGGTCATGATCTCAGGGTTGTGAGATCGAGCCCCACGTGGGGCTCCCGTGGGGCTCCGTACTGGGCATGGACTCTGCTTGGGGTTCTCTCTTTCCTTCTTCCCTTGCCCCTCTCCCCACAAATGCACATGCACACATGCACTCTCTCTCTTGAAAGGGGGGGAGTGAGGTAAAGTTGAATAGAAACTCCAGTTGGAGAAAGTTATCCCCATACGATATCATGGACGTAGTTCATGTATGAAAGCGTACAAACTGTAATGTTCAGTTTGGTGAGTTTTCACAAAGTGACTGGCCCTTGTACCCAGCACCCAGATTAACACCTAGCACATTCCCAAGCATCCTAGAAAGTCACCCTCACTCTCCTCCAGGTACTAGCCCCCTCCAAAGATAACTACTACCGTAACCCCCTAGGTTAGTTTTGCCTAGTTTTGAATTTATACACATGGGCTCATGCACATAAGAAGTCTGTACTCATTTTGTGTCTCGCCTCTTTCCTTCCATATTATGGGTGTTAGTTGCGTCACTACTGAAGCATGAAGCTACACCTTAGTCACTCTTGCCTGGGCTCAGGTCTCCTGCATGGACATACCACAATTAATTTATGAACTCCATTAGTGATCTACTCTTGGGGGGGGGGGTTCAGTTTGGAACTTGACAAGCCACGCTGCTGTGATCAATCTTAGACTTCTCTTTTGGTGCATATGTGCATGCGTTTCCCTTGGAAATGGGAAATGACCCCTTGCTGGGTCAGCGGGCATGTGTGCTTTCTGTTTTTGCAGAGATTCCTAGTTCTCCAAAGTGGTTTTACCAATTTACTTCCTTAACATTATATGAGAGATCCAGGAAATCTGTGTCTTATTTACACTTGACTTTTTAGTCTTTCAAACATGAGCTATTCTGGTGGTTAATGGGTGGGAATTTTAAAACACACTCATATCCAAGTACTGTACCTTGCCCATGAATATATGCATATAGAGACTAAAAATATAAAAACAGGAACGGGGAGGATAGACACCAACCTTAGGATACAGATTACCTCAAGGGAGAGAGGAAAGCCTGAGGCTGGGAGATGTATTGAAAGGTTTCAACTCTACTTATAATGTTAATTTTTTTAAGTATGGGAAACAAATATAGGCAAACATTTTTACAACTGGGTGGGAATTATATATTTGTCTTTAATTTTTCTCGACATTACTTATGTTTGATATATACTATAATTAATTTATTTAAGACAAAAGTTCTTAAAGGAAAAAATAGACAAATTCACAGTGTATCTGGTTATAAAATACAACACTTGAAACTTGACTAATAGACCAGACATTCCCCCATTCCCGTTATGGATAGATCTAGATATAGATATAAATATGAGATACAGATGTATATATAGATCTATTTACCTATATTTTGCAGGGAGGGTAATTCCTCGTGCTGAGTGGATACCTCTTGAGTGTCCATTTAGAAATAAGAACTTCTTGTTATGCTCTCGTACTAGGAGGTTTCCATTCTACAAGGAGATTATTGTCACATGCTTGCTACACAGAACTGAAGCCATAACATATAGAGACAACAGGTCGGTAGAAAGAAGAAGCCAGGTTTTAAGTCTGCCACTGCCCCCTCCAGAGCCCTCAGTCACCTCCCTAACCCTAACCCTAACCCTTTATCAAGGTGATCAGATGGACCAAGGTTTCTCAACTTCAGCAATGTTGACATTTGGGTCTAAGTAATTCTTGGCTTCAGGAGGCTTCAGGGAGCTGCCCTGGGCATTGTAAGATGTTAGTGGTACCCTTGGACTCTACCCACCAGATGCCAGGGTTCACCACCCCCTCCCTGGTGGCGGCAACCAAAGAGGTCTCCGTATATTGCCAAATGTCCCCTGAGGGACTAATCCCTCCCACATGAGGACCATGTGAACATATAAGGAACCAACCATGGCAAGGCAGACAGCCCTGGTCACTTTTGTGTGGAACTCATCTGCTGTTTCAGGAAAAGAGGACGATTCAGTGGAACGGTAGAGGACATTGATGATGCTTTGACCAGAGGACATTTTTGTGAGAATGGGGCAAGTGGCCTTGGTTCGTGACAGAGACTCAGGAGAGACTCAAGGAAGTGTTAAGATCAACCAAGCACACACACACCTGATCTCTTTTGACTGACTGACTCTAAACTCCCATAAGCTGGGAATTCCCAGCCACACATTATCTCGCAAGACGGGTGAGGATTCCAACCATACAATACCCGGAGGGCCGGGATGCAAGAATGTAATGTGTTTTTAAATGATGCAAGTAGAAAACAACATATGACCTGTCCCACGGTGGGTTCCCAGGAAGCAAGATTTAGAAGAGATTGACTGCAGTGATTTGGGGGGGTGGGGGAGCTGCTCTCAGGACAAAGAGAATGAGTGCCTTCAGTGGGCAGGGGAAGGTGAAAAGCAAGGCAGGGGACTAGCAGGAGTCTAAATTCAGTCTTGTCCCCCAGACAGCAGCAGGAATCGCACCACCAGGACAGGTGGACAAATCTTGAGGCAAGGGCCCATTCTTGTGCAGCTGCTGACAGTCAGTGCTTGCCTGTGAGCTGCCCTCAGGGGTGTAGAGGGCTTCTCACCTCCCAGGTGAGGCCGCTTCTGTTCTAGCTGAGAGTAGCTCTCCAGGTAACAGGCAGCAGACCCCAGCCATCCGCAGCCAGCACTTAGAGAACCTGGGAACTCACAGCCTCGCAAGAGGATTTCCAACAGCGTCTACTACAAGGACACAGTAGAAATACGTTAGCCACTGAACTTACATTTCGTCCAGAGGCTGGGCACGTCTTGCGACAGCAATGGGCTGACTGTACGGAGCAGACACGCAGTGGCCAAGAGCAGCGCTGGGCGCTTTCACAGCTAACCTCACTGAGCGTCAAAATACTGACAGCGGGTCCTGCTACCCTCCTTTTCTCAGTGAGGGAGGCTGAGGCTCAGAGGGTGGGTCACTGACCCAGGGGAGGAGAGCTCAGATGCTGTCAGGGCGGAGAAAAGTGTTCGTGTGCGGACCACGCTCCTCCCATTCCAGCCCTGGGCCCGCCCCCAACCTGGCCATTAGGAAACACAGTGCGCATGCCCTGAGCAAGGAGACCACGTGGGATATCGGCAGATGGGGGCGGAGCTCCTCGGAAGCCAGTGATCTCATCAGACGAGGGAGGGTCGGGACCCCAGCTCCCAGAGAGGTGGCACTCCCGGACCCCAGGGCAGGGTGAGCACCAGGGAGGAAGCCTGCTGCCAAATTTGATAGGAAAGTACGGGTACAAAGATTTGAACAATTTGCTCAAGATCACCCAGCAACTAAGTGGGAGACCCAAGATGGGACCGTATTTGTGGAGGTCACAGCTAGTGCTCTTGACGGCACCGCCACCTTCTTGCCTTGAGCCTCTGCTTCCTCATCCGTAAAATGGGTACGATTGTAACACACACCTCGTAGGTTTGCTGCAAGAGCTCCACTACATAATAAAAGGTCAAGTGCCTTGCAAATCGCTTTAAGAATGTAAGTTGTCATTATCAGACAAGATTAAATGGCAGAGGTGACAGAAGTGAAAGACTGTCTCCTTCCAGCCTTTTGATAAAGGCCTGGGAAGAGGCCCGAGGTGCTCCTCCCCACTCCCTCTTAGCCCTCCTCTCTAGGCTGGTGGGCTGGGAAAGCCCCTTCTGTGTGAAAAGCTGAGACAGGCTAATCAATCATTTTTGTCATTTGCACCACGATATAATGACATGAAACCCTCTAACTTGCTTTAAGACTGCAGCCTTCTGGGTGCTGGTAATTCCCCCTCAGCGCACACCTCCTTATGGTCAGGAGTTTAACCTGACTCATTCCTGCAACCTCCCTCACACCCGTGTTTCAGAAAGCTCACTCAGGATCCTCCAGCAGTCTGTCCCCTTTAAGGCGTGCTCGAGGCCTAGAAAATACAACCGTGCACTCTTCGAAGTGCTTTCTAATCCATTCCCTCTTTCACGGCACAACAGCACAGCAGAGGAGGTATGATAATCCATGCCCATTGTATGGATGGGAAGACTGAGGTTCCAAGCAGCTAAGCGAGTTGCCTAAGAGAGAAGAGGGAAGAGAAGCGGAGGGTCTCAGCCCCCATGTGTTATATGCAGCTCCTATGTAACCCAGCGTGTGCCCAGGCACGCAACCTGTCACCGCCCCACGGCAGGAACTCAGTCCAGCCTAGGCAGGAGGGAAGCAAGGAATGTCGGTGCCCCACAAGGCCATCATGCGGCAAGGAGGAACCCCGGTCCACCTCATGGGAGGAAGAACACAGAGCAATGCATGGGCCAGTTTGGTATTTGTCAAAAGTTTGAAGGTTAGAACAATTGGCTGCACAGGAGAAGGGACCAGGTCTCCCCCACAGGTAGGATGTGTGGGAGTTGGGGAGGTAGGGGAGGGAGGGAGGTATCTGCTGCTCAGACTCCAGCAACGTGCTCTGCCCTCCCCGGGCTGAGGCAGGAGCCCATCAGAATGATGGGCACGGCCTGGGCCCAGCCTCCTTATGCTCCCTACTCCCAACATTCAGGGCTCAAGGTGAGGAAAGGGGACCTTGGTCTCACTCTCAGGCTGTCACCGAGGCACAGGACAGAGCTCTGCTACCTTCCTTCCTGCAAAAAGGCCTGTGTGTGGTGGGGCTGGGTGGGGGCAGGGGTTTTAGAGGGCGGCTGGAGGAATGTCCAGCTGGATGGGGGAGGCCGGGCCAGGAGGTATGAATACTTCCTGTGGGCCACACCCGAGAAAGCTCAGCCGAGGCCATTTTGAGCCCTGGGCATAAGACTCTCCCACCCTCTCCAGGCTGTCCTCCTGGGTGACATCCAGTGGGGCCTTGACACTGGAGAATATGGGGCTCACTCATGCTCCCTTCCCATCGCTCTCCTGTGGCCTTTGGCTCATTCAGCTACAGCTTCTCAGGCAACTTTCATGGCTTGGGTCTTTGAGTGGTCCCTTCGATGCTCCCTCTCCAATGGCCTGGCCAGGAAGGCCTTCCCCCCAGAATATAATCTCTCTTTCTCTCTCTCCTCCTTAGCCGAGAGGACGTACAGCTTGCTATCTTCAGAGAAATCCTCTCTCTCCAATTTCACAAACGCCATGTCAACCTTTATTTCCTTGGGGTAGGGCATGAGCTGCAGGTGGCCCAGTTCCTAGCCACACCCTCTACAAGCCTTGCATAGACAACTTAGTACCTCTGTCTGGGACGAGGGGATGTTTCCCACTTACTGTTTTGTTCCCGTGGGTGGGGCTTAAGAAAGAAGCCCATTGCAGGATCCTGCCCTGGACTTTGGGTCACAGTGAGGCGTATGCCCCCTTGGCCACAGTGTTCGTCTCGGGCCCTGAGATCTCTGTATCTTCTTCCCAACCAGCATAACTATTATATATATTATATATATACATAACTATTATATATATATATATATACACACACTATACATAACTATTATATATATATATATATATATATATATTATTGTAAAGATTTCCGTCAGATCCCCCAGCAGTCTGACCCAATTGCCTAAGAGAAGGCCCACTGTGATTTACAGAGTCTGGACTTGGAGTCAGGCATCCTTGTCTTAAGCCTGCCCCTCTCACTGAAGGGCTGTGGGACCCTAAACAAGTCAGTAACCCTCTCTGGGCTTCGGTTTCTCGGCTCTGAAACAAAGCGCTTGAGCTGGATGATCTCCATGCTCCAAAATGCTGAGTCTGTCTTGGGGAACGTTAAGGGCCAGGGCTAGGCCAGTTCCTGGGCAAAGCCTGGTATTTGCTTTCCCATGGGTGGGCTGCTTTGTTCTAGGTGACAAGCTTGTCATACGATCTGTCTCCTGCCTTAGGGGAACGTACTCCTGCAGTTTAGGATAGAGACAGAACAAAGGGGCAGGCCCCCAGGCCTGGGAGCCCCACAGCGATGTCCAGCCTCAGCCAAGGAAGCCACAGGTTCCAAATAGCCTTATCCCAGGATCTAAAATAGGCAGTCTATGGTTTCCAGGCTCCCCTCCACTAAAGATAAAAATATCTTGGGCTCAGGGACCTTCCCAGTCATAAATCAATAAGCTAGGACTATTTCTGTCCCCATCCTTTGCCTGGGGTTTCTCCTGCACCCTCCATCCATCCTGTCCTCCCCATCCTGGCCTTCCAGTCACCCCAGCTCTGGAGGAGGATGGCAGTCCTTAGCCGCCTTCAGACAACAGTTGAGCAGGCTGGCCACACCAACGTTGGAACCCAGCCCTGCCTGCAGGTGGAGAGACAGCATTCAGGGGCCTTCCACAGCCTCTGGGAGCCTGCTCAGCCCCAGTGCACTCTGGCAGGCTGATCAGCTCCTGGTCTACACCAGCTTCCTGACTGCTCTCCAAGAGTGAACACCACTGGCCGAGGAAGTCCTCTGTGTTGCTGTGGGTCGGGCTTCTCCTTCATGTGGCTGCAGAGATTAAATGAATACCTCTTAGGGCAACAGGATGGGTCAAATGACACCCTGTAGGTAAAGCACTAAATGTGGCACCTAGCCAGTTACAGACACTCAGAAAAGACGACGCGCCCTCTCCCTCCCGCCACGAGCCATTCCTCAAGAGCTCGGGCTGTCATGGCTGACCCACATCCTCTGAGCGCTCTTCTGAGATTTTGTCATTCTGAAACCCTAAGTCAGCTTTAAGTCCAGCTCCTGGAGAGGGCTTTGGAGACACGCTGTCTACACTGAGATCCTCAGTCAGTTTCCTGGAAATGCAGCGCAGCTGGGCGGGTTGAGGCTTTGGTCTCATGTCCAGTCTTCTACCGCCCTCTGCAGGTCACAGTGGGGTACTGCAGGCAGTCTTGGCCCCATTTCTTGTGCGATACCAGGAAGACCAAGCACCCTCCCCTTGTGGACTCCAGATTGTTTATTTTTTTTAAGCTTTTATTTATTTTAGTTTGACAGAGACAGAAAGAAATCACAAGCATCGTCAAAGGGAGAAGCAGACTCCCCACAGGCAGGGAACCTGATGTGGGGCTCGATCCCAGGACTCTGGGATCATGACCTGAGCCCAAGGTGGATGTTCAACCGACTGAGCCATCCAGACTCCAGACGGTTCACAGACTAAGATGGCAGCAGGAGGCCAGCAATCTGAGAGAACAGCCCATCAGCATAACACAGTGATGGATTTCCATAACCATTCTGCCTTGCCTCTCTTCCTAAGCTCAGAAGAAAATTCACAGTCATTGTTCAGTCCTTGCAGGCTCACTAATGACAGTGGACACATCTCAGTCCTAGGCTAGTGCCCTAATATCCTGGAACATTCTAGAAAGTCAATGAAATGGATGTGCATGGATCTCCATGTAAACATCAGTTCAATTTCTAATGTTCTCTACCCTTCCTATGCTATAAGGCAGTGGGCATATCCAGAATACTCTGAGGAAGGGAGTTGTGTAAGAAAGTGTGTGGGGCACCTGGGTGGCTCAGTTGGGTAAGCGTCTGACTCTTTTTTCTTTTTCTTAAGATTTTATGTATTTATTTGACAGAAGAGACACAGCGAGAGAGGGAACACAAACAGGGGGAGTAGGAGAGGGAGAATCAGGCTCTCCACTGAGCAGGGAGCCCCATGCGGGATGATCCCAAGATCCTGGGATCATGACCCAAGCTGAAGGCACATACCTAACAACTGAGCCACCCAGGCGCCCTTAGCGTCCGACTCTTGATTTTGGCTCAGGGTCGTGAGACAGAGCCCCAAATTGGACTCTGCACTGTGTAAAGCCTGCTGAAGATTTTCTCCCTTTCCCTCTGCCCCTCCCCCTTCAAAGAAAGTGATGTGTGTGTGCATGTGTGCATAGATGAGTGTTTAGTGTGTGAGTTCTCTAGCAATGAAGTCTGGCTATGACATGACCGATACTAGCACTCGCTGAGATTACAATGATTAATAAATATTTCTCACATGCCAAGCAGCTGACTGTTTCATTGCTCAGTGCCATCAAACACCAGGCTCAGGTGCGTGGCCTCCACTATTCTCTTTCCGTAGCCAGAACCATGGCCCCATCTGGCAGAAGGTTGGGTGTTTGAAACAGTGAAGGCACAAGACAATGCCACATCATGCACCCCCCACCACACAGTGATGAAATCACCTGTTGGAGTAACTAGAGGGATGTTTGTTCCTCTCCTGTTCTCTTTACCAACCTCAGGAACTTGGGAGGAATTAAGCCGGATTCATGAAGCCCAGAAAGTACATCCCAGTAAGGAAGCCAAGCCTCTGATAGCTGCAGATCCCTTATATAACTGGAGTTTTCAGGTCATATATTTATAGACTTCTGGAACTGGAGAAGGCCTTAGAGATTATTCCAGTCCAATCCCTCCATTCTGCAGTAAAATAAAGCACAGAAAAGAGAAATGACAGACCACGGTTGCACAGATAGACACACAGCTGGCAGGAGAACCCAGGCTCCTTGACTGCTATCCCTCTGGCTGATCTTGATTTTGGCAGCATGATTTCTAGATGGAAATTACTCTGCTATCCAATGAAGATTTTTCAACCTGATTTTTTTTTAAAAGCTTTTATTTATTTGTTAGGGTGAGCGGGATAGAGAGAGGCAGGCAGAGGAAGAAACAGGCTTCCCCACTGAGCAGGGAGCCTGATGCGGGGCTCGATCCCAGGGCCCTGGGAACGTGACCTGAGCCACCCAGGTGCCCCAACCTGATTTTTTTAACATACAAAGGGGAAGAGAAAGAAACCTAGCACATTGTGGGTGCTCAATAATCGGGCTGGTTGGCTTTGGATGGTATAGAATAATTTATTTTCTTCCACTTAATAAGATCAGATTCAATTAACCTTAAATTTGTTTCATTAGTCCTTCTGTTCAGTGACCCAAAGGCGGTTGGAAGTTTGAATCTCACCCCACTGTCCCACTGCAAATTGGAGTATGCGTCTGAGGTTACAATGTGATGTTCATTGGTTTGACGGGGAGGCTTTCTGAGGAAGGCACGTGGATTTAGAATTGAAGCTTCCGGAGGCTTGCAGACACCCTTCTTGAGGGACAGAGACCGTCAGCCCCTGAGGTTATACAGCCTGTGAGTTAGGATATGGCACAAATACTTCTTAACCCTATTGTAAATACATGATTAAAACAGACGTAAAAAAGATTCCAATACCATATCAGTTACATGGGCCTAACAGTTCTGAATTGGCTTATCATTAAGTTTGTGAAGCAGGTCTTTATTCAGTGTTCTTCCAAACACAGTCCTGATGAGTCAGGCAGGGTCATCCACGACATGGACAGACTCATATTCTGTGGGGTGTGTCCCACACTCCACGGAAGCTCAGGGGTTACGAAGGGCGGCTCTGCTGGGGGCTTTCTCTTCAGACCCTCACAGACCAGGGCTTGCAGTTTTCTGGTACGCCAGTGACACACTAGGAAGGAATGGCAGAGCACTCATTGCCGGGGTCTCCCCATGGCACGGGATGCGCGACCCCCTCTGACACACACGCCACCTCCCACCACTGCCAACCACCCTTCCGAGACCAAACACCCTTCTGCAGTCCCCGCTGCTGGGAACACCCCCAGGGCAGGACCCCTTAATCTCTCAGTCATTCATGTATTTATGCGAAGCGCTCTCTGTGTGGTGGGCACTCTAGGAGGCTCTGAAGGCGCGTGTATGTCCAAATACAGAAGTGGTTCCTTTACAGATGCTACTCACAGTCCTGGAAAGCATGACTGGTCCCTAGAATCAGCTACGTGTGCAAAACCACGGCAGGGGTGTTAAATCACTAGATTGTTATAACAGAGTAAAGGGGCTTGGATCGGAATCTTTGCTTTGGGTATGAGGACCTGGAGGGGCTCATTAAATCAATAAGTTCTGCGTCAGACTGTTTGCAAGGAGCTAACCTGCAACCCATGTAACCTTACGGGAAGCCACGCAACACCTCGCCTCCCAGGGAATGGAGTTTGGGGAACTTGTCAGTGTCGTGGCCATGGTGGGAAGGTTCTGGGCTGTGGGATAGTCACTGTGGAGCCATGGGTATGCCTTGCTGTCTGGAAGCTCCACACACACTGGTGGTCTTTACCCCATAGCTAAAGCTATTGGCAGAGGAGGGTGGCCTGTCTGGGGTCCCGTCGGCCTCCCGCTCCCTCGGTGCTGAGACCTGGGATGGCAGATCTGCTTGCTCTGGAGACTGCTGGGCCCTCCCCATCCCTGGAACGCTTTGGGTCCTTCAGTAGCCATTTCACCTCTAAACCCAAACCCTGAAAGGCCTATCAAATCTCCTGTCACATGCCCAGAGGGAAATCCAGCTTGGGCCAGCAGGAAGAACCAGGTCCTGCTAAGTCAACAGAGGCTGCTGTCCCAAAGGCAGCTGGAGAGTCCCATGTGGGCAGCGCCCATCAGAGCTCAACCCAGAGGCAACAGCGGAGGAAACTGTCCTTGCATGGTCTCCTTTTGCCAGGCATTGTCCACTATAAGTATCTCCTAGGGGTTTCCCAAAATGATTCCAATAACTGCAGAACCCCAGCTACACTCTGCTATGCACACGAGGTAGTAACCCATGATGCTGTAATGCGCTCATCTGGTTTCCTGAAAGATCGCCCAGTCTTCACGCGTACCCATGCATGCCTGCATCCACGAGGTACACAGCAGTCACAGAACAAACGTGCTGCCTCTGATTAAGGCATTAACACCCATTTCTGTCCCTGACTCCGCAGTCATCACACAGCGGCCTTCACAAAGAAAGGTCTCAAATGTGCTAGGGATGGACACGAGAGATTAGGCTCTTGGGGACTTTTATCCATCACACTCATCTTCTTGGCAAACAAAGAAATCTGTGTGTGATACTGGGCACTGAGGAGCCCTCTTCCCTCAAAGAAGGCCCAGCTGCAAACTGCAGCTTGAAGGGGATTTCTTGCTGTTTTCCAGCAAGTTCTAGGAGCCGCCTCAATGGCAGAAGGAAGGCAGCCGGGACCCAACGCTGCCCAGTGGAGAGAGAGAGCCTGCCATCCCACTGTCCTCTCTGTAGTGCTCAGGCCTCTGCCCCAGCCTCCCCCAGACTGAGTGGACACTCGAGGGGCCTCATACCAGGGTGGTGAACTTGTCCACACAGGCATTGCGGATCTTCTCCGGGGTGGCAGGGCTGTCGAGCCGGAAAAGCTTCTCCATCTTACAATCTGGGTTCCTAGCTCGAGCTGCACTGATGGCGTCTTTGATGGCAAAGAAGATAGAGGCTGCCAGAAAGAGGGGTGGCTCCCCGACGGCCTGGACAGACAGAGCACGAGACAGGGAATCAGGCAACGCGACCCCAGCCTCCACAGCTGGAGGGCTAGTGACACCTGGAACCCCAGCTGGCCCCAGCAGGTTGCTCCCCGTAAGGCAGGGAGGATGGTCAGAATCCTTCAGGAGCCGAGAACAAGCAACCCTAGGTAATGACTCAACCTCATTGGCATATTTCTTTTAACTAGCACTATGTGATTTTCTCTGATGCCATCATGCAAATAAAATGTACCATTAAAAGTTATATTAAATAATTATATTTTAGGGGCATCTGGGTGGCTCAGTCAGTTAAGTGTCTGCCTTTGGCCCAGGTCATGATCCCAGGGTCCTGGGATCAAGTCCCACATTGGGCTCCTTGCTCAGTGGGGAGTCTGCTTCTCCCCCTGCCTCTGCCTGCCGCCACTCTGCCTGTTTGTGCACTCGCTCTCTCTCTCTCGCTCGCTCTCTCTCTCTCGGATAAATTAACTAGGTTGTTTTGTTTTGTCCCCCAAAGCATAGATCAGAAACTTCCTGCATCAAAATCCCTGGGATACTGGTTAAAAATGCACATTCCAGGGCCTTACTCCAGACCTACTGAATCAAAATTTCTAGGAATGGGTCCCACAGAAATGCATTTTTGTCATGTATCTGCAGTGAGCCCGATGCATGTCAAACCGTGAAAGTCGATGGCAAGGATCACAGAGCGTCCAGACCCAACCACAGTAAAGTAAACCATGAGATGAGCAAATGTGTGTGTTTCACTGGTTACAAATGATCATCTGTCTTCCTTCTTTGATCTAGGACTGTATCAGTCAGCTTACTTGATTTTCGACCATTTTTCCATCCTTACTGGGGACGGCAAGGAAATAGAGGATGGCTAGAATCCTTCAGGCATGCAGATCAAGTTTAAGGTCAGGTGCCAGCCACTGAAGGGGACAAAAGGTTGGCACAGAGGTGTTGCCCAATCTGCAATGAATATGCTATTCTTGTGGAATAATGGGGGGAAGGGGCATACGTGGGATCATCTTTAGGACCAAGCATCAAAATGCACACGTGAGACATGGGTGGAGATCAGGCTTCGACCTTGTAGACTTCGACCGGATTAAGGAATCCCTCTGAGTGCAGCCAAAGGAGCTAGCTTTGACCACGCACGAGTAGTGTCATCCCAACTCTGTTTCCTCAAGCAGGGACAGCCCACCCTTCTGCCATTGTCACCAAAGCTAGCGTCAAGCCTTCTGGTCCTTCCAGACCAACCACCAGCAGACCTGTGGTGGAGCCCTTCCTTCCCCCCACAGCCTCCCACCGTGCAGACCAGAAGGCAGCAGAGACCCAGGGCAACGGTACCTTGGACGCATAGATGGCCTTCTTGTTGGGACAGTCACGGAGCAGGGACACCCTGAACTCAGTGGGGATGCTGCCAAATGCAGGGATCTTGTAGGTGCTGGGGCCACGGGTGTGCAGGCTCCCCTCTGGGGAGTAGTGCAGCTCCTCCAGGGTGAAAAGGCCGAGGCCCTGCACAAAGGCCCCTTCCACCTGCAAGGCAGACAGAAAGCACGGTCACTCTGCTTCCCCACCCCGGCCAAGGACAGATACTGCTTGCCCCATCAGGCACCAAGCCTCACCTGGAGTGGGCCCGGAAAGGAGTAGAAAACAGCCCTCCACAGCCTACCTGGCCCCTGCCCAGCCTGGGATCTCCTCTCTGGGCCTTCGCCAGGCACTGAGGTAGGCAGGGAGAAGGCATCAACACTAGAGATTCGTTTTAGAACTTGTCAGTGATTCCAGAAGACTCATACCATAGTAGGCATAATTTTTCATTAAAATCTGCCACAGAGGGCAGAGGGGGTGGAACTGTTCCCCCCCCCCCCCCCCCCGCGCTGCCACTGGGGAAATGGCAACTCAGAGCTGAGAAGCAGTCTCCCAGGCTGACGGTTGCTGCGTGTCCGTCGGGGGCCAACGTGACTCCCATGTGCCAAGTGGGACCACATGCTTGCAGGCAGCCCCGAAAGACAGGAGGAATTTCTGGGATGGTGGATTTAGGCTTTGTGAACTCCCAGCCCTGCCTGGCTCTAGGAGAAGCAGTGACCGCGCTGGGGCTTACGGATCTCTTGAAGGGCACCTGCCACACGCTGTGGGCCCCACACGTCTGTTCTCCCAGCCTCCCTGCTCACCACGGAACTCGGGGGACACACCCGCGGCCGAGCCCATCACTCCCCCCCCCCGGGTCACCCGTGTGCCTTACCTGTCCAATATCAATGGCAGGGTTCAGACTGGAACCGACATCCATGACAATGTCAGTGCGGAGGTTCTGTAGTGGGGGGAGGGGGGAGAACAAAGCGCAGTGTGAGAAGAAAGGAAGGTGTGGGATGACAGATGGGGCTTGGGGACCCTTGAGTCACTGCATCAGCCAAATGGCACTTTCAGAAGCATAGGACCCTGGGCGCGCTCAGGCAGGGTGTTCGTGGCCCTGCCGGTCCGCACTGGCATTGTCAATGCTCAGGTTTGAGTTGGGACAGGCTGGGCAGGGGATGGCGGTGGCTACGCTCGGCTGTGATCAGGAGTCACGTGCGCACACCTCCACGTGAGTGGGAAGGCCGGTTCCCAGGTCCCTGGGCTCCGAACCCGAGTCTGGGTCGATCGTGTCAGGAAGGGGACAACAAAATACGTTCCATGGGCTGATTCCAGCCTGAGCCCCGTTTTGGGGGGACTGGTGAGCCAATAATGGTGTCTGCCTTTTTAAGGGACTGACAAAAAAAAAAAGGAATATGGCGTGACACGTGACAATTATGTGAAATTCACAGTCAAGTGTGCACAAACCGCCTCGTAGGGGAACATGGCCATGCCCGTTTGTTTGAGTTCGTCTGTGGCTGCTCTCCTGCTTCTGTGATGGGGGGCAGAGGAGGTGAAGCAGAGTCTTTGGGGGCCCAAAAAAGCCTCAAATACTTGCTCACTGGTCCTTTCTAGGAGGTCTGCCAGGCTGTGATGTCAGACATTATTTTCCAAGCCAGAAAGTGCATTCTTAGTGTTTGCAAGTCACTCGTTTCTCCTCCCTTCCCCCTAACTTAGTACAAAGGTTTGGAAACCCCTTACTTTGTGATCCCCTGTTAAGCAGTCGATTTCCACTTCGGAGCAAGCCACCCCATAGGAGAAGTAGTGGAAGGGGTCCCCTGAGTTCGTCTCAAAGCTGTAGCCAAGGTTGGGTGTCCTGGGAGAGAGAGGAAAAATCATTGCACACGTGATAAGATGAGCATTGCCCCTCACCACACACACACACACACACACAGCTTGACCCACAAAATCCTAAGACTCCAAAGGTTATTATTATTTTTTCCTTCCAGCTGTTCTTCATAAAAGCCCATGTGCTTTTAATATTTTGAACCTGTTAATGAAATCCGGGTGTTTCAGAGCTTTCCGCCTCCTGTCTGCTCAGTTGTGCCCAAAGCTCTTATGAGAATCATTCTGCACAGCTGAGCGGCATATAGAATCTACATGGTAGAAACGGGACACGCTTGCCCAAGCTCACGAAAGACATGAAGGCTGCACTCCCAAAGGATCTGCTGAGCTGGCATTCCAGGTCTAGGAACCAGAGAGCCGGCCTGTGCTGCCTCCTGGGCCGCTCACCTTTCTCCAGGTGAGAGCTGAGGTCAGCAGCTCCCGCAGCCTGGGTGCACCTGGAACCACCTGCCTGCATGATTCCTTGGCTATGGGCCTCTTCTTGGTTCCAACAAAGGACTTGAGGAAAGTGTTACTGATAAAAGCAGATGCTCTCATATTTTTTTTTCTTCTTTAATCCTGAGTATCTTACACAATTCCAATTTCACATGAGTCATACGTGTGTGTGTGTGTCTTCTCACACCTGGAGTTTATAGTCTCCCGCACCCGTGTTTTTTTTATTCATGACACAGAAAATCATGAGCTGATGGGATCGGAGTGTGCATGCACGTAAAACCATCGCCGAGTTGAGGGGAAAGGATTCTCCCAGGAGAAACTGCCACCTTCTCTGACCTCGGATTTCACCATTGTCACTTGGGGGTTCCTTTATATTACCCAGTTTTATCAACCCTGAAAACGAAGCAAGAACTTCTGAGAAAATCCGCACATGCGTGTGTTTGCGCAAGTCAAGTATCACGAAACCCGGGGGCACTGGCAAAATGTTTGTTTGCTTAAAATACATATTGAACTTCTTCTCCAAACCCATTGATGTGCGAAAGAAAAGGTCCTAGTTAAACTTCCCAGAGAAAGCTGGAACATTACGGCCGGTAGGAAATATCATCGCATCTTTTTACAGCCTTGGAATCGCATCTTTTTACAGCCTTGGAATCAGATCAGCGAGGTCTCTAGCTCTTCATGTTGTTACTGAATTTCAAAGTAGCAGAAGGTATGTGCTCTTTTCCGAATCTCACTTTCAGCACCACTGACGTCTGCATTTTGAAACCAGACCATGTGCTCTAACTCCTCCTGTGGTTCTTTCCAAGGAAAGCCTCCAGGCAGAAATCCGATGCGTGGTACAGAGGAAGGGACGCGGGTAACTTGGCCCCATGTTCTAGGAGAACCCCAAGGGAGGGGTGGCTGGGGATGGTCCCACTAGGTTGTTAATGAGGAAACAGGCCCAGTGAGATTCCCGATCTCTCCAAGCGCAAGAAGACGCTTCCAGACCAAAACCAGAGCGCAGGTCTGCGGATATGACGGCTCATGCTTCTGCTCCTTGGCACACAGATTGGCGATGCCGGGCACTTTAGAGCATCTTCAGAGTGAAACGAGCCGCAGTCCATTGAAGAGATTAGAGTTTCAGGGGAACTGCTCTCTCCCGACCAAAGGCTGGGAGCGTCCGGTGCTGGGGGGCACTTCAGAGGTTAGGATGAGAACACATGGTGAGGCGGGTGAGACCAGCTCCGTACTTACTTATAAAACCCGGTTGCAGACAAGCTCACTGCGTCAACATAGGCAGCTAAGACCTGAGGAGAGGAGAGAGACAACGGGAAGGGCTTAGCATGGTTTCCAGGATCCCTTCCCCAGCACTGAGGTTTCACGGGTTCACCCTCCTCAGACCAGGTCTGTGTACCAGCGGCTCTTCCCCCCCGCCCCCCACAAAGCTTTGCCTTACATGCTCCTGCGTGAGGAGAAGGCACAGGACGCCTGCAGGCTACGGCAGCCTCTCAGGTGGTCTTTGCCCTTCCAGGACCCTCCCCAGGCTGCCTGGGAGCCCAGCCCAACCATAGTGAGCATCTCAACCTACTGCCCACGTCACTCCCCAGCCCTAGAGCTTAGTCCCCCCATCATCTCCAAAGAACATGCTTGACATTCAGGACCCCAGGGTTCTCTCTTCCTTCAGGTCTCACACACATCCACGCCAGCCAAACTCGAGGGGCAGCTCTCTCCCAGCCCCTCCGTGTCCCCACAGCTCTACACCTTTGTTCGCACGGTTCCTCCACTGTATCTGCCCAAATCCTTTCCCTCCCTCAATGCCCAGCTCAAGCTTGCCTCTCTGTGTCTCCATGCTGAAATCCAATCTACCCAAATCAACCTAGTTTCATGTGGTATTAACGTGTGTGGTATCTGTGAGTGTGGGAAGGGAAGTGGACGGGGTCCAAGAGAAATAGCTTGTTTTCTTTGGGTCTCTAGAGGGAAGCATATGCTATCTGACTGGGTCATGTGTGGGCTCACTCTGTATGTTACTGTTGTGCCCACTTTTCCCACCCCAATGCTGAGAGATGATGAAGCGGGGCTGCCACTGAGGTGTCTGCTTGTTGGAAGAGATGAAGTCTCCCTCCAAAGAGAGACCTCCCTGCGGCTTCCCTCTGAGGGTCCCCGACACACAGGCCTCCAAACCAGAATCCAGAGAACTGGGCTCCTTCTTATTATGAGTGCTTGCCTGTGACTTCTAAAAACCACAGGAATGATATAAACTCTTGGGAAATGTCTTTTTCCCCACTCCTTCACAGATGGAGCCTTGGTGGACTCCAGAGTTGGAAGGGGACGTGCTGCTAGGGGCAGCCCTCCCACAGCAGGAGGTTTGAAGAAAACCAGGCTCGTGAAGACTGAGGATGAGTGGGGTGTGGAACCAGGCCCAGAGTCAGACCCATTCAGCAGTCACCCCACCTTCCAAGGCTCAGGGCAGCCCATCTCCCAGTCCTCACAGGGTTGTCAAGATCCTGGATCAAAATTTTTCCTCAGGTGACTTCCCTCAACCATGAAAACCACAGAGAAAGGGGCCCAGCAAGGTGGAGCATTTACTTGTCCTGTGAAACCATATCCACCACTTCAGCTTCTCTGCCTGTAACTAGAGCGTGACCCTATTCCTGCTACAGGAAGGACAGAGAGCCTGCCTTCAATGTCCCTCATTTTCAAAAGCAACTTGGACCAGCTCAGACTTACCCAGTCTTCCCAGGTGCCAGTAGGATTCTTTTTCTTGAAGGGTTCCAGCCTTTTCAGGATGGTCTGACAAGCTTCCTAAGAACACATCCACCACATACCAGACACATTAGTCTTCTGCATTTCCTGGCCCAGGCAAAAGCCCAAGGGCCTCAGCAGGGCCAACTCCAAGTAATGCTGTGCCCATGGTGCCATTCTGACAGCCTTGCCACCCTCTCAGGAATGACTGAGGCCCAGGATAGAAGCCATAGGACCCCATCGAAGAGACCAGCATTGGCCTTTGTGGGAGAACACCTAGTTCTTAGGCTACAGATGAAATATTTGAGGGATCCCAAAGGAGATGACTTCTTCCATCAAACGCTTCTCTTAATTACATCTTCCACATGGAAAGAGAAGCCAGTGGGTCTCTGGCCAACCCCAAAATCCAATTCCAACCTTGTCCATAGTCTTTTGATCAGTTCTAACACTGGGGAGTATATCTTTCCTGAATGCTCCTTGTGACCCTCCAAATCTCCTCCCCATCCTACACTCAACCTTCTTGGCTCTGATGGAAGTGATTTTGGCTGTTAGGCCTCTCTTTCAGCTTGGTGTCAGGAGGAACAGCATTCTCCTGGATAAGACAGCCAGTGCCAAAGAGCCAACAAGGACCATTCCAACTCCAACCCCAGGCGGTTCTCTGGGCCCAGAACCCTGGGCTGGCCCTCAGCTCTGGGGGCTGCCCAGGCTCCTCACATAGACAGCCTGTCCGTTGATGTCAGCGCTGACGGAGGCAGCCGTGGGAGAGGTGTTTGGTACAGTGTTAGTGCTCGTCTCGCTGATATAAATCTTAGAGGTGGGTATTTTCAGAGCCCTGCTCGCCACCTGGGAAAAGAGACAACATCACTTTCTCAAGGAGGGGTTAGCATGGGGCTTGGTTGCCTTTGCCCCAAGACAGACTCAGGTTCACTCTTGCAGGCAACAAAATAATTTTATAAACTATAATCCTATTGAGACTGGGATGTTCTCATACCTGTCTCAGTTTGAAGCAGAACTTTATGGAGTGACTTCGTTGTATGAAATAAGTCAAGCAGAGGGAGTCAATTATATGGTTTCACTTACTTGTGGAACATAAGGAATAACACAGAAGACATTGAGAGATGGAGAGGAGAAGTGAGTTGGGGGAAATCAGAGGGGGAGACAAACCAGGAGAGACTGTGGACTCTGAGAAAGAAACTGAGGGTTTTGGAGGGGAGGGGGTTGGGGGGGTTAGGTGAGCCTGGTGGTGGGTATTAAGGAGGGCACGTATTGCATGGAGCACTGGGTGTGGTGGATAAACAACAAATTTTGGAACTTGAGAAAAAATAAATAAAAATTTGTAAACCCAATGGTGACTCACAGTGCTTTTTAAAGCTAAACTTGGCTTTTTTTTTTTTTTTTTTTTTAAATTCAGTTTGGCCAGTTGGTGAGCCAAGCAAGTGTGCCAACTCTAATCCAGTTCCAATATCTGAGCTCCACTGCAGGGGGGAAACTTGTTACCTTCATACCCACAACACACCCACTTATACACAGTTGGGCAAGGGCATCCAAAAGATGTGACCCCCAGCTGACCCTTGAGCCTGACCTGGTGGACCGGAGGCTCCTCATCCCTCCCTTGTCCTTGGAATGTGGGTTCCACTTGCCTTTCCTACTCCCAAACTCTGCTCCAAGGTCACGACCTCCAAGGATGGTGACCTGACGTTGAGAACACCTGCACATGACCTTGACCAAACCCAATTAAGGCCCCTCTCTCTATAAACTTTTAAGATTCAGTGGAGATCATTCATCTTGCCACCTCCCAAGGCAACCCTCTTACGTAAGCTCCCTTTGCTTATGAAAACTGTGACCTGCCAACCTATGCCTCATTTTTCTGTCTCTGAGTAGAAGGACCAGTGTCTGATCACTCCTGGGAAGCTCCCCTAGGATCTTGCAACCAACATAATCATAAAGCCCTAGAATGCTGGCAATGGAAGTGACCTTGGGGGTTACCTGCCCAAGCCCTTTGCACAGATGAGGAAACAAAGGCCAGGAGGGGAGAAGACTTGCCCAAGACCACATGTAAACAGACGGCAGAGCCTGGCCAGAGCTGGGGCCTCTTCTGCCTGTGCGGTGCGCCGCTGCTCAGCATCTCACCACACCCTCCCCCACCACCCGGGCACTGCGGGGCCAGAGAGGGCTCCCGGTGTCCAGGCCGCTCACCTGGACCATCTTAGTGTGCAGGCCTTGGCCCATCTCCATGCCCCCATGGGTCAGCAGCACGGAGCCATCTGTGTACACATGAATCAGGGCTCCTGCCTAAGGGAAGGATACCAAACACAAAATTCAGTAAATTCAACCCCGACTTGAGGCTTGGGACCGATGGGGCCGGATCCCAGGAGGAAGAAAACCAGAGGCAGCATTTCGGTTAGAAACCTTAGACAAAACCTGCAGCGGCTGTCAATCTCGTGATTTAATGATGTAGCCCTTCAACACTTTGCCAATATTTTCCAATTCCTCTATGTGTCTCCTGTCTTCAGAAAAAAGATGGTCAGATAAATGTCTTTGTGTTCACTCTACAGAGGAAGCCAAGGATCAGAAAGGCAGAGTAGCTCTCTGTAGTCCTACAACCTGGAGGAGGAAGAACTAGGACTTGACCCTGGATCTCTGAGTCCCATGCTGCCTTCACTGACCTGTGACATTCTGAACAAACAGAAATATGCAAGTTCAACTTCATTTAAACAGCAGAGAGCCCCTCCACTCATCTCTGTTACCAGTGACAATGACCCTTCCTTTGCAATACAGCAGACAGAGGGGGAAATGGGGCCCCAGCCCAGTGCAGAGGGACAAAATTATATAAAGCAATTACCTGGTTCAGAAAAGGAAGAGTGAAGCTTATTCCAAACTTGGTAGGAATGATGCATAATCCTCTCTTCTTCCAACAATTCTCCCTGGAGAAAAAGGAAGATTCTCATAGAACTTTCTCTACCATGTTTGTGTCAGCTCAGACATGGTGTCAGACAACATTTTTGCAAAATTGGAACAAGGCATCCTTGGAACAGCCCACATAGTGTTCACCATAACTGAGTGGTTCACCATAACTGAGTGGTTTACTCGGTTGGGTAAACCAAATAAGAAAGGTCAGATCTGGGTTCTGGGTCCCTCTGTGCAGCTGAAGCAGAGCCCACCCCTGAGAGCCTGGACTTAGAAGTATTGTCACTTCCCCCCAGAGTGGAGTTCAGATGGGGTCAGTGTGCCACGGTGATCTTGGACTGACTGTCCCAGGGATGAACTGAGTCACACCTTGGTGATGATCCCAGTAACACCTTCCCTGTGCATTCTATTTGGTTTTCTGGGTAACTCAGTGAGGAAACAGAGTCAGTGTAATTATCCTCATTTCACAGATGTTGAAACCGAGGCCCAAGTGATGGAGTGACGGCAAGGTCCTATTTACAGATTCATGTCAGAGGCAGGTGTGTAACTGTGGTTTTTGGGGTTCTGGGCTGGCGTTCCCCTAAGGTGGGTGAACGTAGAGACGGACCATACTGATGGGCTAGGATGCTGAGAGCCGGCTGTAAGCCCATCTGCCCCCAGGCTCAACATCATTTCAGGATCTTAAAGAGATGGCCACGAAAGGGGCCCCAAACTCAGCCCTCCCGCACCTTATCTGTTATTAGCCTGGTATTCTGAGTTCAGCCAAGAGGCTGCAGAAAATGATACCCGAGAGATCCCCAGAACATCGGACTCCTCCCCTCCCCCATGCTTACTCATTGAACTTGTCAATCTCGCTCCTCCGGGCATGATACTGAGAGCTGGCTAGGCATTCATCCCAGCACCTAGACAAGGTGAACCCCTCAAGCTTCTGGTTGAAGTGTGTCAAGTCCCCTTCCTTATACAGGTTTTTCCTCCGCACCTTTGCAAAGAGAGAGACACTTAGGGCTCGCTGGTGGCAATGGATGAAAGGGTTGCAACCTCAAGGTAAGCTTCCGACCCCCTCCACATCACGTGCCTCTCCTCTGCTCCCCACCGGGAGATGCCCAAGACACAAAGCCACTGTCCCCTCAAAGTAGGGGTGACCCGCACCACCAAACTCCCGTCCGACTTACTTCCTCTGCCGGCAGCCCACAGGTCAGAGCGACTTCACTCATCCAGTACTCAGCAATGAGCATCCCCTGAGGCCCCCCAAAGCCCCGGAAGGCTGTGTTGGAGGCCAGGTTGGTTTTGCAGAGCCTCCCAGTGCCCAGGATGTTGGGGATTTTATAACAGTTGTCCATGTGGAATAAGGCTCTTTCCATTATCTGCAGCGGAAGACACCAAAATGGGCGAGAAGAGTGCACCGATGTCATTGGCACTTCAAAAAAGGGACTTCAAGGGCTGCACCCCCTCTGTCTTTCCCAGCGCCCCCTGGATCCTCAGGCCCAAGTTATTTCTTGCATATGAAGGGGTATGCAACACAGGACTCCTTCCTGGGCTCCCGGTGTCTGTGTCTCTCCACCCTCTCACCTAACCCTCAAACAAAAGTACAAGGTCCTTTTAGGTCAACCACTTGCTTAAAAAAGCCACTTATTCTCTTTGGAGTAAAGTCTGTATAAGCTTCAGTGTGGAATTCAAGACTCTTCAAGCATATTTTTAATCCTCTCTGTTGACTATACGTTCCCCTTACCTGATATGCCTCTCCTCACCTCACCCAACTACTAACATCCCCACTCAGCTCCTCCCTGGGGAAGCCCTTCCCAGACTCTCCAGTTAGGACCAATCTCTTGCCTCTTCAAAAAGAAAAAAAAAATAGGTGATCTTATGATGAACTGATTTTACGTAGTTTGTGTTCCCATTAGAGTTGTATGGTAAACAGCTTAAAGAGTCAAATACTTCTGTAAGTTTGTGTTGTGCAGAATAGCAGTCCTCCCTGTCCTCCCTTCTACCCCATGTAGAGTTCTCCCAGCTCATTTGATCAGCTCTTACACACTAACTTCCACATCTCTAATAATGCCTTACACTGAAACTTTTTTTTTAAGATTTCACTTATTTTTGAGAGAAAGAGAATGTGAGAGAGAGAGAGAGCATGAGAGGGGAGACGGTCAGAGGGAGAAGCAGATTCCCTGCTGAGCAGGGAGCCCGATGTGGGACTCGATCCCAGGACTCCAGGATCATGACCTGAGCCAAAGGCAATTGCTTAACCAACTGAGCCACCCAGGCGCCCCTACACTGAAACTTCTTGATGTGTTCAGTTATAGACTCTTATATTGCTTTCTTGTTATAGAAAAGGGGGGTATCATTCTCACCTAACCCCCATTCCTGAAATCACATCACCTTCCTGTCCCCCATCCTCCCCATATAGCCATATTTTGACCTGACCAATAGGCAGTTTGATATCATCCTGTATACATTACTGACGCTGAATCACCTGGTTACACTGTGATTACTTCTCTCTTTCTCGATAGCAACCGCCCCTGGAGCTAATGATTATCTTCACTTTTTCATTTTCTTAGTTTTCTTTTTTTTAAGATTTTATTTATTTGGGTGCCTGGGTGGCTCAGTGAGTTAAGCCACTGCCTTCGGCTCGGGTCATGATCTCAGGGTCCTGGGATCGAGTCCCACATCGGGCTCTCTGCTCAGTGGGGAGCCTGCTTCCCTCTCTCTCTCTCTGCCTGCCTCTGTCTACTGTGATCTCTCTCTGTCAAATAAATAAATAAAATCTTTAAAAAAAAAGATTTTATTTATTTGACAGAGACAGAGATCACATGTAGGCAGAGAGGCAAGCAGAGAGAGAGGAAGGAAAACAGGCTCCCCGCTGAGCAGAGAGCTCGATGTGGGGCTCGATCCCAAGACCCTGGAATCATGAC
This sequence comes from Lutra lutra, assembly GCF_902655055.1. Classification (NCBI taxonomy): domain Eukaryota; kingdom Metazoa; phylum Chordata; class Mammalia; order Carnivora; family Mustelidae; genus Lutra; species Lutra lutra. The sequence continues at coordinate 25,268,938 of NC_062286.1, forward strand.
CTGAGCTGAAGGCAGAGGCTTTAACCCACTGAGCCACCCAGGCACCCCTCATTTTCTTAGTTTTCTGTGCAATTATTACTAAGTCAACTTAAAGTTTTCCCCAGTGCTAGAAATCTGCTCTCAATATGTTGGAACACTTTAAACTTTCTAGCAGCCTTATCTTTTAGAAGAAATTATTCCTGGAGACTTCTGGCTAACTGCAATTTCAATGGGCAGCCCATTTGAGTCCCTGTTCCACTGTTACCTTGGGATCTTCCCTCACATTCATCCCAAATTCTCTTTGCCTCTCTCCATATTAAATCTCCCCTTCCTGGAAACCACATCTTCCCCTTTCCTAGTCTTACGCCTTCATTTTGTTGGAGTACATTCTTGAATATCTTCTCAAAAAAATAAGAAGAGGGGCGCCTGGGCAGCTCAGTGGGTTAAAGCCTCTGTCTTCGGCTCAGGTCATGATCTCAGGGTCCTGGGATAGAGTCCCACATTGGGCTCTCTGCTCAGCGGAATGCCTGCTTCCTCCTCTCTCTCTCTCTGCCTGCCTCTCTGCCTACTTGTGATCTGTCTGCCAAATAAATAAATAAAAATTTAAATAAATAAAAAAAATAAGAGGAGTATATAGAGAGGAACATTTTTGAGACTTGCCTGCCTGAAATGTCTTTCTTATACTCTCATCCTTAATTAATGATTTGGCCATATATAGGATTCTAGGTTGGAAACAGGTTTTCCAGTTTCTCTCAGCATTCTGAAGGCATTTTACTGGCAAATGTAATCAGTGTCTTTCAATTCTTGGAAACAGTTCTGTTTTTCTCCTTCCTAAAAATTGTAAAATTTTCTATACCTCTAGGTTTCTCCAAGTTTGCAGTGATGTAAAACTTAGCGTAGGTCTATTTTCCTTCATTGTGCTGCTTACTGGAAGGGCTCTTTCAATCTCAAACTGTATGGCCATCAGTTTGGGGGGATTTCCCAAGTCACTTCTTAATAGTTTCCATTCTTTCTCTCTGAAACTTTGATTATTTGGGTCTCCTGGAAGAGACCCTGAATTTTGTTGTATCTTCTCTCAGATTTTTCTGTATTTTTTTCTTTACTTAGGGAGATTTGCTCAAGTTTCTTCCAACCCTTCTGCTTTCAGAGTTTTAATTCACCAGAGTTCATTTTTATTCTCTGACTGTTCCATTTTTATGGCATCCTAGTCTTTCTTGAAGGTATAATAACTCATCTCTCTGAGGAGACCAATGGCAGCTTTTATTTGTTTGTTTCGTTTGGGGTTTGGTTTACTTCTCCACGTATAGTCTCTCTTTCCCACAGGTTGCTTTTTGTGTCTTTGGTTATTTCAGTCTTAGTCATCCTAGATGCTTTTAGAATGTCTCAATTAATTCCATTTTTGCTTTCCCTTAGCACTCTATCAACTTGTACTTCTATTTCATTTTGTCTTTTATTATCTGTCTCCCTCACCACACTGGGAACTTCCTGAGGGCAGAAACAAAGCTGTATATTCTTCTTTATGTTGCCACTCTAGGCACTCAATAAATGTTTGCTGAATTGAATTTAAAAGCTTCTAAGATCTTTGGGGACAGGCACCATATCTTTTTCAACCTGATTTTTCCTACAACACCAAAAGGCATATGTTGCAAATGGTGAGAATGCTAAATGTGTTTCTTTTTTCGAGACGTTTTCACACTAGATCTGAAGTGTGAAGTTTTCTAATTGAGTCAGTTAGCCCCTAGCCAAGAGGAGAAACACAGGCGGTGGGGATTCATGGGAACTTCTGTTTTCCCTGAAATGTGACTTATTTTTACAAGAAGAATCTCTGTGTATATTACTAATATGGTTATAAAATAAAGATTCTAAAAATTATAAAGAGTAGTATCACAAAAATAACTGTTAACTTCCAGAATTAACAAAATACATGTCTACATTAGACTTATAGGAGGGGCATCTATGTGGCCCAGTTGGTTAAGCCTCTGCCTTCTGCTCTGGTCATGCTCCCAGGGTCCTGGGATCAAGCCCCGCATCAGGCTCCCAGCTCAGCAGGGAGCCTGCTTCTCTCTCTCTCTCCCCTGCTCATGATTTCTCTCTCACACTCACAAATAAATAAGTAAAATCTTTAAAAAACAAAACAAACAGAAAAGACTCATAACAGAATGTTCAGAGTGGCATTATCCATACAGGCTAAACACAGGAAACGACTCAAATGTTCATTAAGTGGTGAATGGAAAACAAACCATGGTCTATCCATATGATGAAATACTGTCAACAGAAAAGAATGAAGGACTAATGCATACTACAAAAGGGGTGAACCTAAAAACAATCTGAAAATAAAAAGCCAGACACAAAATAGGACGTAGTGCACAAGTCTATTTACATGCATCAACTACAAGAGGAAAATCTATAAAGACAGAGAGTAGACGGTGAGTGTCTTGGCCTGGTGGGTAGGGAGGGTAAGAACAGTCTACGGCCATACCACCCTGAACGCGCCCGATCTCGTCTGATCTCGGAAGCTAAGCAGGGTCGGGCCTGGTTAGTACTTGGATGGGAGGGAGGGTAAGAACAGGAGCAGCTATGAGAGAGGACTTTGGAGCCATGGAAATGTTTGAAAACTAGATCATGATAATGGTTGTATGACTCTTTAAATTGACTAAAAACCATTGAACTATATACTTTAAATGGGTGAATTTTATGGTGTGTAAACTATACTTCAATGGAACAGTTACTAAACAAAAAAAGAAGAAATTCAATTCATTCCTTAAAATTCAAACATCACAAAAATGTGTTATATAGGAAATGACAGTGAGTGCCCCCCTTGTCCCACCCAATCACTGTTTAGTGTATATTCTTTTGGGATTTTTTTTTTTTTAAGATTTTATTTATTTGTCAGAGAGAGAGGAGAGCAAGCGAGCACAGGCAGACAGAATGGCAGGCAGAATGGCAGGCAGAGGCAGAGGGAGAAGCAGGCTCCCCGCCAAACAAGGAGCCCGATGCGGGACTCGATCCCAGGACGCTGGGATCATGACCTGAGCCAAAGGCAGCTGCCCAACCAACTGAGCCACCCAGGCGTCCCCTTTTGGGATTTTCCATGCATATCTTTATATCTATTATATATACATATATATGTATATGTGTATATATATGTGTGTGTGTGTATGTGTATATATATATATATTACAAAGGCATACATTAATTTTACATGCATATACATGCAATGTCACTAGACCGTGCATCTAGTTTTGTAACTAACTTTGCTCGCTTGGCAAAGTATCTGGAAAAAGCAGGAAGGGTTTCCAATCAGGAAAGTAATATGATTATCTTTGTGCTTTGGAGATGAGCGAAGGGCGGGGAACCCAAGGGTGAGGACCCGTGGGGAGGCTACCACCACAGTAACAGGCAGGAACTGAGGAGGCCCATGCCAGGGTGGCTGTGGGGTCTGCCCTTGACCCCCACCCTACCCCCACCCCCAGGATGCAGGGGTACCTTGCACTTACACTCTGGGAGAGATCCATGGTGTTCCCTGCATTGCTGTAGTGCTCCACCTTCAAAGCCACCACCTTCCCATTCTTCATGAAGCCGACCTGATGAGGAGAGGGAATTCTCACAAGTGCTCTTCCTCTGCTAACCCGAGTCATCCCCTCCCACCTAGGCTACCTGAAGGAAAGTGGACAGAACAAGACATCACACCATGAAAATGAGGTCACCAGAGCTTAACAGGTGAAGCAGAGAGGAACTAACTTCTTTCCAGTGACGTTCCATGTTCCTCAACCCTGCAAACACCTTCTCCCCATACCCCTCCGTCCTCCTACCTACTCCTGGCTTCCAGTTGTGTGAGAGGGAGTGAGGAGGCAGAGAAGGGAGGACCGGGCAGAAAAACTGAGGAAGATACTGGAGACGTCCCTTACAGCAGACACCATGTTACATCCCCCACAAGCAGGAGTGTGCTTTCACATCCTTGACCTTATGTAGCCATCCATAAGTGAGGAACTGGGATTCAGAAGACCAAGTTACTTACCAAAGAAAGTAACCAAGTTATTTTCTTTGGGCCCACAAGAATTTGGGAATAAGGGAAAGAGGATCCCTTTGGGGGAATTCAATCGTGAAACAAAAATCAGAAGAGGTCAAAGGGGAGATGCGCAAAGCCAGCTCATGGAGAGAACGGCTCCCAGACTGAGATCTGGCAGGGTATACTCGTGTTTAGGGGGACAGGATCCATGGTTATTCACAGGGACCCAGAAAAGGGGTGGTCTCACAGAGGAAGTGGCAGTGACCAGTCATACACAGTCTGATGGGGCAAGTGCCCACCCTAACAACTGGGGCCTGTCCAGGCACTGGGCAGTTTCCTTTCTCATTGTAAATTACTAAGCTCTAAACAGCCATTCTGGTCTTCACCCCAGGCAGTGAACGCATGAACATTAGGACATTCTGCAGGAAAGATTTACCCTGGGGCTGCTGAAAAGTCACGCCACTCAGCCTGAGTGGACAAAGATCAGATATAGACCAGAGCAAACTCGCAAAAGGCATAAACACCACGCTGGGACATCACTTGGGAGGTGGCCAGCCAGCATCACCACTCTATGTTGCTGTTGGCCAATTTGAATTTTTCTCATGGCTATTTCTTCTTTGAACTTCTACAGGTAGTCATGAAAAATGTTCAGAGTACGTCCCGGGATTCCTGGATCTTCATCTCCAGCTTTCCCAATGAGACAGCACTGTCTCTCCCATCCCGGCATAGCCCCCAACATCTGGAACCTTGTATTTGGCCAAGAAGGGATGTCTGCCACCAGTTATCAGCATGTCCTCATCGCGATCCAGCATGCAGCGTACAGGGCGGCCAGTCCTGAGGGAGGCATCAGAGGCTTAGAACCCTGGGGTCCTCTGCAATGGCCCGTTCCTGTCAGTCCCAGGGATAAAAACAACACAGGACACTCCTCTTTCCACCAGGACACAGAGACCTGTGCTGGGCTGCCTCACTGTCTAGCTATCTATGCTGGACATGGCGGGGAATAGAGGATGTAGCGTGGCCCTCAAAGCCAGGCAGGGAAGACAAGACATGAATCCATGTGTGGAACACAGAGAAACAGGTGTATTACCTTAACCCCAATGCCCAAGAGTTCTAAAAACAGAAGCCTGGGAAGATTCAAAGCAAGGGGAATCTACTTCTAAAAGGGGGAAATCTAGAAAGCCTTCCTGGCAGAAGCAGCCTTATTCTCCTTCTCAGGAGCTGGCAGGGAGGACTCACTTGTATGCAGCCAGGGCCACTGCTGTGGACACCACAGTGCTCCGTGTCTCTTTCCCTCCAAAGCCTCCTCCGATTCTCTTCACTCGGACCAAAATCCGGTTTGCTGGAACCCCCAGCATATTTGCAACAAAGCTCTGTGGACACACACACACAAAAAAAAAAAAAAAAAAAAAAAAAAAAAAAAAAAAAAAAAAAATTACTTGCACTTGAATGTATCATCTGGACTTACTTCAAGCCTGAACTAGAGCCTGCCCAGCATCCATGAGCCTAATTTCTGCTGTGACTGTGGAGACATTCCTTGATTCTGGAAGCCCCCTGTCCCCCACCTACCCAGGCAGCCCTTAAGCTGGCAGTGCTGGGGTCCAGCACTCCAGACCCTCAAATCCCCTTCTGGACCAGCCCAGATCTCCTTTTCCCATGTCCCACACAGCCACGCTTGGTCTGCCTGACACTCCCCAGTGTCCTCCCTGGGCCCCGGAGCTGACCCACAGGATGCCTACCTGGGTCTTCATGGTGTTCTGTGTAGATACAAAAAGCTCCATCTCCCCCTGCTCGCCTTTCGGGACAGCGATGGTGCAGTGAGTCTCCAGGTAGAAGTGCTCTTGGCCACCAATGTACACCTCACCTGGGGGAGCAACAAGACCCTCACAGTGACCCAGACTTCACTTAAGGAGAGTGCACCCGCCCTGGGCCCTGGGCAGGAACCAACTGCTCACAGATAACCTCCAGATTCCCAGCATGGGTGGAAAGCGGCTCAAAGCCTTAGCTATCTGGGAGCCGAATCCCCCACCCCAAAAAGTAACCAGAATGATACCTAATGCATCGGGTAGGTTAAACTAGTATTGTAAAATTTTGGAAAAGGTAAAGAAGGAATTAACAGATGTGAATGCAAAGCTGAAAGTGAGAACATCTTCTGAAACTGAAGGTACCTGGCCAGTTGGAGAGCCAGCTCACCAGTGACTTAGTGCATGAGGGACAGTGTAGGTGGCAACTCCAAAAGGGGTCTGGTCAGCAGCCCTGCACCGCGTGGGAGCTGTGGGGGGTGGGTGAGGAGGAGAGAGCGGGAGCGCCCTGCCTGTAGATGGGTGAGGACTGACTGTGGGCCCACAGTGGGGGGCCAGGATCTGTGGCTGCTACCTTCCCTGCAGTCTTCCAAATTCGACACACCCCCAGCTCCCTAGAATCACTTAGGTCTAATCTAGTCTCAAGACAGAAGGGCAGAGATGAAGATGACAGGCGTCTTTCCCTGCCAACTGTCTATTATTTGGTTACAAATGTCAGGAGGACTCTTCTGGTAAAAATTCACTCCCCTGCTCCAGGACCCAAGGTCCAGCTCTTGAATTTAATTCATACACCAGGGCCAGCCCATGCCCGGGACCCCATGGTAGGTACCAGCTGTACCTGAAACAACATTGTCTGCTTCCGAAAATCCCTTCGTGAGGTCTCCTTTCCCCATCTTCAGCTCAGACCCATAAAAGGAGTTGTTTTTTATAGCATCCTGAGGACCAGAAAGAAGCTTCAGTGACTGGACTTTCAGAGAAGGAAGGTCCAGGAAGAGAAGCTGCTCGAACTCCCTCTCTCTTCTCACAAAGACATCTCTACAAACATCTTACACAGACTTAAAGTAAGCTTGCCTGTGACCTGGGGGCTTGCATTCCTCTGTTTTCTCAGAGACTGGGGGACAAACTTGGATCTTGTGGAAAAGCAGGGTCCCTCAGGGAACTAATGGGAGCTGGTACTGAGAAGGAGGAACCTCGTTTGGCCCCTGGTGGGCTGAGTCTGATACCATGATGGGGAAGGTGTTAGAAGATCACACAATCCCAGGACTGGAAGTCATTTAAAAATCCTCCCCAGGGTACCTGGGTGGCTCAGTTGATTAAGCAACTGCCTTTGGCTCAGGTCATGATCCTGGAGTCCCAGGATCAAGTCCCACATCAGGTTCCCTGCTCAGTGGGGAGTCTGCTTCTCCCTCTGAACTCTCACCTCTCATGCTCTCTCTCTCTCTCTCTCTCTCATTATCTTTCTCTCTCTCTCTCAAATAAACAAATTTTTAAATAAATAAATAAACAAATAATTAAAAATTAAAAAATAAAAATCCTCCCCAAAGGATCCCAATGAAATTTCCTCCAGGGACAGGGAGTTCCCCTTTTTCCATGCCACCCTTTCTCAGTTACCTCAATTGTGATAATGGCTGGAAGTTCTTCATAGGTGATTTTCACCCCTAGAGCGGCTCTCTGTGCATGTTCTGGGGTGTCAGTGACCACAGCACCAATGATATGCCCAACACAAGTTACCTGGGAACAGAGCCAGACCATTGAAGGATATCACATCTGCCTCACAAAACAAATTATTTTGGATTGCTCAAAAGGCAAAGCAAGTCTTTGCCCCCACAGTTTCCTTAAGGTACATTTTAGGAATGCCCTGGGGCCTTTTAATGTCTTTGTCCTATTATGTGGGATTATGTGCTTCTTCATAACTGCTTAGAATCAGTGGAACTGGAATAGGACTTGGAGATCACTAGTGTCAGGTTGGCACACTCACTTCATCTCAAAGACCAATTCTGATGATTTACTACTGGCAGTTTGCTGAGAAGTTGCCTGGGATAGAATGTGGCAATTGATTAGTCATGTCTGCCAAGAGCAGCACAATGAGTGGTATGGGAGCACAAAGTCTCTCTGTTGACTCAGATCCATTCCAACACCCTCGTTCTTCAGGTGAAGAGATGCAGACACAGAAGGCAAGGCACATTCATTGCTACACCACGATTAAATCTCAGCACTGACTTCCAGTTTCATTTTCTTCTGCCACCTCACTCCCTTTTATCTGTTTTCAGATTTACATCCAGAAGTTTCTCAAAGGCAGCAATCATGTCTTATACTTCATCTAGATGCCCAGAACCAGTAGTTCCCAAATGCTGGTTCTTAGACTGGATGACCCATAAACCAGTTCTTTGTTAGATTTATAGAATAAGAATTGTCATTTTCTCATTACTTAATGATTTTATTTCTTCACAGGTAATCTTCTTCCAACATCCCCCAAAACATAAATCAAAAATAAAATAAAATAAAATATAAAATAAAATAAAATTATCCAAGACATCACTTTGGAATATGAGGTTTCTGACACTAGAAACCCATACTATCTCTAATCGTTATCTCTCGAGGACCCAGTTAAGTTGTTGACTTAATTGATTAGTGCTCTGGTGGTTATACCTGGCTGATTCTCACTATCCATTATGCTAGCACGGGTCTTAGAGGTTCTTGAAGATTGTCAAAGTAATTTGTTCTTCAGTCAAATGGAGTCCTCGTGTCTCATGGTGGTAGCTATGGTTGTTCTTCTTCACTTGTACATTAATACAAGTGAAGTGTATTACTTGTGTATTACAAAGTGAATTTGACCTTCAGCAACAGCTCAATCATCTCCAATTTGCATTTGATCTGTATTGGAATTGTAAAGTGACTGAGAACTATCCTAAAAGTATATTTTTGGGGCACCTGGGTGGCTCAGAGGGGTAAGCCTTTGCCTTCAGCTCAGGTCATGATCTCAGGGTCCTGGGATGGAGCCCCACATTGGGATCTCTGTTCAGCAGGGAGCCTGCTTTCCCCTTTCTCTCTGCCTGCCTCTCTGCCTACTTGTGATCTCTCTCTCTCTCTCAAATAAATAAATAAAATCTTTTTTTAAAAGAGTATATGGATTTTTGCAGCCACCCTCTTGAATGTTTGGAAAGTGTGTGTGTGTAACTCCATATATCAGTAGATGAATTTTCATAGAAGTGAATTATCAATACACATAGCAACGGTATTATGATTTCTACTCTGATTAGCTTGTTTGCCATATTTTTATTTTCTTTAATAAAGGAGCTCAACATTAACCCTTAAGAACATAACTGGTAGTTCAAAAACAATCACCAGTCTTGTTTAACTGCCCCTTTGGCAGGGAGTCATCCTACTGTGTGCAATTAGCAAACCTCAGTTAAAAAAACAAGTAAACACTAAGTGAAAGTTTAAAGTGCCCCCAAACAGACTCTGTCCCTTTACTGGTTGTTCTGCACTATGGTCAGTCGCGTGATGGCCACAGTAGGTGAAAATATGGAGTCTTTTCAAGTTTAGGGATCTGGAGGCATGAGCATAAATTAAAGCTCAAGCATTCATTCCATTAACTTCATGTCTAAAAAAAATCCAAGACCTACCTCATCCTTTGCAAAGACCATTTCATCATTAAAAAGTCCAGTTTTATTACTCCCAGGAACATCATCGGCAGAGATAAAGCAGACGAACCCTGGCACCTTCTGAGCTTCTGAAATATCTATGGACCTGCAAGAATGAGCACAGTGAGGGCCGCAGGCAGGAAACCAGAGCAGAAGACCCACCACCCCCCTCTGTCCTCACACTGACATTCCTCCCTTCTCCACCTCCTTGTCTATTCTAGTCTATCCTAGCCTATATTCTATATCCTATCTTATCTATCCTATTCCACTCTGCAAAAACTGATTGAATGTCTAACCTGTGAAGGCCACCATGCTGAGTGCTGTGGGGGACAGAAGATGAGCAGGACAGCCCGTCCCCATGGACCTTCTACTAGAGAACCAAATCGTAGTGAGTAGCATTGACTTTTTTTTTAATTTTTAAATTAATATATAATGTATTATTTGCTTCAGGGCTACAGGTCTGTGAATCATCAGTCTTACACAATTCACAGCACTCACCATAGCACATACCCTCCCCAGTATCCTTACCCAGCCACCCTATTCATCCCCCCACCACCAGCAGTGCTTAGTTTGTTTCCTGAGATTAAAAGTTTCTCATGGTTTCTCTCCCTCCCTGGTCCCATCTTGTTTCATTTTTCCTCCCTTCCCCCAACAAACCCCCACCCTGCCTCTCAAATTCCTCGTATCAGTGAGATCATATGATAATTGTCTTCTTTTGATTGACTTATTTCACTCAGCATAATACCCTCTAGTTCCATCCATATTGTTGGAAATGACAAGATTTCGTGGGTTTTTTTTTAAAGATTTTATTTATTTATTTGACAGAGAGAGATCACAAACAGGCAGAGAGGCAGGTAGAGAGAGAGGAGGAAGCAGGCTCCCTGCTGAGCAGAGAGCCCGATGCGGGGCTCGATCCCAGGACCCTGAGATCATGACCTGAGCCGAAGGCAGCGGCTTAACCCACTGAGCCACCCAGGCGCCCCTTTCGTGGGGTTTTTTGATGGCTGCATAATATTTCATTGTATATATATACCACATCTTCTTTATCTATTCATCTGTGGATGGACATCTAGGTTCTTTCCATAGTTTGGCTATTGTGGACACTGAGCAGCACTGGCTCTTAAAAGCTCGGGTTCAAACCCACATCACAGCTAATTTCCACACAGACTCAGCACATTGGGGCCCTTGCTGTACCACAAATTGAATGGCCCTGAATATCGTCACATGGCCAGCTTTCTCTCCCCACCTTCATGGAGCTATCCCAGAATGGCAGGACACCCTGACCCCCAAGAGGTTTCCCAGGGAGAATGTCTGGAGACTATCACTTATAACAGTCTCAACCATGTACAGCTCACTCTGGCCCAGGCCCCCATGGGGAAGTTGCCCTGAGGCACCTCAGAGAAAAGTATGGAAACTATTCTGAGTACAAACCAACTTCCAAACAGGCAATCCACATCAGAACCCCCCAAAAATCATTGTCATTATTCCCAGGTTACATTTGGGGAAACTCAGTGTGAGGGAATTGAGTGGCTTGTCCAAAGTCACCCAGCCAGAGAGCAGCACTGCTGGGGTGAGGGGAGAGATTAAGATTAAGAGATCAAGCCAGGTCCACTTCCACTGTACCTCCCTGCCTTCCCCACGCAGGCAGCCCAGAAAGCCTGGACCTCTGCAGTTACTACAGAATCCCCTATCCTCCTACTACAATCATTCACATGTTGCTCGGATGGGGCCAAGTTCTCTGAATGTAGCTACAATGTGGGTCACGGTCAATGTGGTCAGTATGCACTCAAGACATGGGCAGAAAATATGAACAGACACTTCTCCAAAGAAGACATACAAATGGGTAGCAGACACATGAAAAATGTTCATCATCTCTAGCCATCAGGGAGGTTCAAATCAAAACCACATTGAGATACGACCTTACACCAGTTAGAATGGCCAAAATTAATAAGACAGTAAACAACGTGTGTTGGAGAATGTGGAGAAAGGGGAACCCTCTTACACTGTTGGTGGGAATGCAAGTTGGTGCAGCCACTTTGGAAAACAGTGTGGAGATTCCTTAAGAAATTAAAAATAGAGCTTCCCTATGACCCTGCAATTGTACTACTGGGTATTTACCCCAAAGATGCAGATGTAGTGAAAAGAAGGGCCATCTGTACCCTGATGTTAATAGCAGCAATGGCCATGGTCACCAAACTGTGGAAAGAGTCAAGATGCCCTTCAGTGGACAAATGGATAAGGAAGATGTGGTCCATATACACTATGGAGTATTATGCCTCCATCAGAAAGGATGAATACCCAACTTTTGTATCAACATGGACGGGTCTGGAAGAGATTATGCTGAGTGAAATAAGTCAAGCAGAGAGAGTCGATTATCATATGCTTTCGCTTATGTGTGGAGCCTAAGGAATAACATGGAGGACATGGGGAGATGGAGAGGAGAAGTGAGTTGGGGGAAATTGGAGGGGGAGACAAACCGTGAGAAGCTGTGGACTCTGAGAAACAAACTGAGGGTTTGGAGGGGAGGGGGGTGGGGCGTTGGATGAGCCTGGTGGTGGGTATTAAGGAGGGCACTGTGTGTGGTGCATAAACATTCTGGAACACTGAAAAGAAATAAAAACAAAAAAAGACAAGGACAAAGGCAAACAAATTTACTCTAGAGCAAACAACCGTACCATCCTAAACAATTTTTTTTTTTTTTTTTTTTTTTTTTTTTTGCCAGAGAGCTGGAGGGGTTTATGTATCTATTAGCTTTTATCTGTGTCTGTGTTACCTTTTCCCTGAGCCTGTCTCCAGGTGACTGGGAGCAGCAGAGGAAAACCCAATGAGGAGGAGACTGGGTCGCTAGTTCCTGCAGTGGCAGCACCCAAGGAGGCTTTCCCTGCTCAGCAGGCTCTGCGTCTAATGCCCATCCACAAATCACAGTCAGCCTCTGGCCTGAACATCCAGAGGTCGCACACCCCAGTGGCCGAAGCTGCCTGGTTTCAAACTCTAGTTTTGCGGCCGACTCTGGCTTTGCCAGCTCTGGGATCTGAGACAAGTAACTGACCGTGTCTGTGCCTGTCTCCTCATCTGGAACATGCGGATAACAGGACCTGCCGGGAGGGTTGCTGAGAGGAGTCAATGCGCCAATCTATGCAAAACGCTTTAAACCAAGCTGCACTGATATTAAGTGCCGTATGAGCATTGGGAATTATTATTATGATTATAGAGGTGGCCATTCTTGTCATCCAGGCTCTCCAAGTTCAACAAACAGGTATGAGTAACTATTCTCTGCTAGGTCCTTTGCAGACTCTATCTATCACTGAGCCTCAGGAAAACATCCTGTGATGAATGGGGAAACTGAGAGCTTAAGCATGCCTGCCAAGTTCACTATAGCAAAGCAGTGGGGTGGGGACACAATCTCTAAGGCCATGCGCTTCCGCTAATACGGACTCAGGTGCTCCTGGAATTCTGCAATGAAATTTAGCCCAACAACAAAGTGCAGGTCTAACCTGTTGCTGTTAAAAGCTCCTCGATGCTTTTCAAACCACATGTAATCTCCCAGGTCAGTGTCCAAAGCTTCCCTCCTTGGGCCCCTACCTACACGTCCAATGTCATCCCCTCACTCTCCCTGGCACCACTGAGCCCCTGACACCTCCAGCTCCTCCCCCAGCTGGTTTTAAGAGGAATCCCCACGTTCCTCTCCAGACGGGAAGGCTCTGGGGGAGCCTCCCAGGAGCCCCCCCCCACCATGGGATATATTTCTTATACTCACGTGATCTTGGCATGGGCCTTGGTGCTGGTGACCAGGCGGAGGGACAACTCATTCTCATAGCGGGGGATGTCATCACAGTATACAGCCTCCCCAGAAGCCTGTATGGCCGCGGACAGGTGGGGCAGGGGCCGGCCCACCATGTCCTCCTCAGACTGACCCTCTGGCACCTCCTGGAACAACACGGTCACCAGTCAAGCTGAGCTGCGGAGGACACTGTTTCCCTACAGGCCGAGGGAAGTGCGGAGAGCTTCAGGTCAAAGCAGATCTGAGGAGTGAGGATGGAGGAGGCAGGAGGGACACGGGAACAGAAAGGCAGATAAGAAGTCACTGAGAAGGGAGCTCATAGTATCACTCTAGGCAGGAACAAAAAATAAAGAGGAAACTCTATGTCCATTCATTGTGGGATGGGGGAGTAAAACAATTCTGCTATACACATGCAATGGAAAAGTATGCAACTGTTAAGACAGACTTTTGAAGAATTTTAATGAGAAGGAAAGAATGCTCATGTGAAGTGTTGAAATAGGACATAAAACATTGTGTGTGTGTGTATGATCATTTGAATTCTGTAGGAAAAATATATACATGTTATAAATGTAGTATATACATAACTATATATGCATGAGAGAAAATGGAGAGAAGTAAACAAAAATACAATGATTTTCTCATGGAGCTAGGATCTTGGATGACTTTTGTTTTCTTCTTTATATCTTTCTGTTCTTTCCAAAATGTTCTAAAATATATTTATAATAAAATTCTGGGTTTTGTGTTTTTCAAAGTAATAATAAAAATAATGGCTGATATTTTATTCAGTGTTTAATATATGCCAGGAGCTATCTAAGTTATGTTCTTGCACTAAACCATTTAATCCTCAGAGCCATCCTATGAAACAGATGCCAACATTATGCACACGTGTAGGTAGGCATAGTTAACTTGCCCAAAACATACAGAGAGGAAATGACCTGTCCCAGGTTACAGTTATGACATGGCAGAGTCTGGATTTAAATCTTGGCAGTCAGACCCCAGAGTTCACGCTTTGGACCACCATACTCTAGTGCAGGGGTCCACAAATCGTGGCCTGTGGGTCAGATCTGGCTCAGTGGCTGCATTTATAAATAAAGTTTTATCGGTACACACACACACACACACACACACACACACACACACACACACACACACATATTCATTTATGTAATGTCTCTGGCTGCAAAAAAGTTGGGAGACTGTATGGCCAACAAAATCCAAATGTTTATAGGAAAAGCTGATCTTTTACCTACTGCTTCTCAAAAAGTTGCTGTTGATAGAAAGTTGTTGTTTCGTTTTGTTTACATGGTCAGGAGAAATCCTGGCTTTGCACATCAGCCCCATGGAAGAACCAGAAAAGACAAAGTGGGAAAAAAAATTGTTTGTTTTTCCAGAGAGGTGAAGATAAGAGTAATGCCAAGAGAGAAATTTAAGTAGGGAAGGGGGGAAAATAGCTTCACTGACATTAACACGATTCCCATTTTCTTCACTTTATATTTATGCAAAGCTTATGAGAAGTTTTGAGCACCTATATCCAATCCGAGTCAGACATTCACCAATGGTTAGCGTCATCCGAAATGCCCTGCAAGGGCCCGTGATATTAGCCATACATCATGTGTACTCACTTGGAAGAGCTGGACGTTGGCTGGAGGGTCTTTCTGAAAGAGTAAGGTGGCACTGGCATCGGTGGGGTCCAGCTTCGCACAGTTCTGTGGAGGCAAGATAACCATGGTGATCATGACAATTTCTATCATTGATCCCACCCTTGGTTGTCCCCAGGGGTAAAAGTAACAGCTGTTCTAGGGGCGCCTGGGTGGCTCAATGGGTTAAAGCCTCTGCTTTCAGCTCAGGTCATGATCCCAGGGTCCTGGGATGGAGCCCCGTGTCAGGCTTTCTGCTCAGCGGGAAGCCTGCTTCCCCCTTCTCTCTGCCTGCCTCTCTGCCTACTTGTAATCTCTGTCTGTCAAATAAATAAATAAACTCTTTTTTAAAAAAAAGTTTCAGCTGTTCCCATCATCTCCTCATTTAGCATTCCTTCTAGATCTGGCTGGATCGATGTCAACATCAGCGTGAGGGCTCGAGAGCTCAGTACTTAATAACAGCCTCAACTCCTCTCCCACCCCTGCAGCCTGCACAGTGGATGGTTTGTTCTTCCTGCGACACACCAAATGGCTTCCCTCCCTCCTGCATTTATGCACTCTGCTCTTTCTTCTCCAGCCCTGCTGGAAAAGGCTTCTTCCTCCTCATCTCTGTGGGAAATATTTAATGATATGGGAAATGTGCACGATATCATCTCAACAGAATCAAGGAGGGGGGTGTAAAACTCTATATGCAGCCTGCCTGAACCTGTTCAGAAAAACGATATGTTCCAAATCAAAAGCTAGGAAGATGGAGGGTCTATAGAGAGGTGGATGGAAGGAGAGATAGAGAGAGAGAGAGGAAAGAGAATGACAGACAGATGGGCAGATAAATGTAGGGAAAAAAAATCAGAGAAATAAGCAAAAATAGTAGCACTGGTTTTCTATAGGATCTGAGAGAAGAGTGATTTTAATTTTAAAAAAAGTTAATTTTTAAAACTTTTAAAATTTAATTTCTTTAATTCAAAAAATGTTTAATTTTTTCTTTTCAATTTTAATTTTTAACACATTTCTGTTTTTAAAGTTTTCCACATTAGGTTTATTGCTTTTATTAATCAGAAGAAAAGAAGTATTCTGAATGTTTTTCAGAGGAGGATTTCAGTCAGCTGTCCCCACATCTGTAGAGCCTTCTCTCCTTCATGCTCCCCACACCATCTTCTCAGTTGTCACTCTAGGCTGGCCTTTATTAACCAGGTTCTCTCCCACATGAGGCTATCCCTTGGTGCCTAGTGCAATGCTATACAAAAAAGGTACAAAATAAACACTTGGTGAACCCATGTGGGGAGGTGGGCTCCTGCTCAGCCACACCCTGTCCAGAGCACACACCCTTGCAGTGACGCCTGGCCCTGGCTGTGGCAGCCTCACCTCACAATCCCATTCCACAGTCTACCTTCTCCACTCACGCCACATTCCCATTCTAACTACAAAACCACAGTTGTGACAGCTAGCCCCTGGAAGGATCATCTGGTCTACCCGCCCCCTTTTGCAGCTTTCCCATGGGAAAGTTCGAGAGACCTATTCAGGTTCTCAGGTGAGGTAATGACCCAGCCAGAACCAGAACCCATGTCACTGATGCCCAGCCCAGTGCTCTGCCTCTCAGCCACCCTGTGGACTCCCATCTCCATGTGGCTCCCTAGGCTATGCGTCCTTGGTCCTTTCTCCTCTGCCCTTGGACATTAGAAGGGAGAAGCAAATTTACCACCTGGTCCACAGGACTCCCTCACTCAGACTGGCTTCTTAAATCCTCAAACAAGAGTCCTGCAGGGAGTCTCTTTCTTGTCCCCACCCCCACACTCACATTTTCCAAGTTTCCTTTGCCCAGTTTCTGAAGCACAGTCAGGTAGAACTTGAAGAAGAAGCTGAGGGTGAGGGTCCGCCGGAACTCCACCATGCCACCTGGGGCATCAGGGGACAGGTGCAGCTCCTCCGCCAGGCCCGCACACACGTCCTGCAGCAGCTCCTCGTTCCAGAAACTGCCAGAGAGCAGATGGTGGGAAAGTGCTCCTGTCCAGCCCTCAGAATCATTCGTGCGGGGTGGTAGGTGCAGGGTGACGGTCATAGAAACCTTGGTTCCAAACTTGGCTCAGATATGTATTGTTTTGTAACTTTAGGCAAGTTACTTGCCTGAGCCTCAGTGTCCTCATCTTTAAAAAGAGATACAATAAGAAAAAGGACACAAAAATCATAAAATCTATTGAGTCCTTATCATATGCACTAGGCAGTATCCTAAGTGCCTTATATGAAACATCACTTTTCATTTCGATTTAAAAGTGTAGCAGAGAAAATGTCTATACTCATTTTACCAGTGAGAAAACTGAGGCAATAGGAAGGTTAAGTAACTTGACTTCTACAACCCAGCTGGTAAGTGTCGGAGCCAGGAACTGGAACCAAGGAGCCAAACGCCATCGGTGAGCTTTATTTATCCACATCATATGGACTACAGAGGACCGTCCCAGTGAGGTGCTTGGGTCAGCTGCTCCCCTACCCTAGCTGCAGTCATAGCAGTAGCCAATCTAGTTCTGCAGCAGTAGTAACGGCCATAGAAGCCATAGCAATAGGAGTGGAACTAATACTAGCAGAGGCAGACACAGTCGTAGGAGTAGTGGAAGCAACAGTAATAGTACTAGCAAAAGCAGAAGTAATAGTAGAACGAGCAGCAGTAGCAACAGTAGTAGCAGTACCAGCAGCAACACAGCAACAGCAGCAGCAATCCTACAATTAGTTGTAACAGTAGTAATAGTCACGGTAGCAACCACAGTGGTAGCAATAGCATTAATGGTAGCAGCCGTGGTCATACAATCAGTAGTAATACCAGGAGTAGCAGCAGTACTAGTAACACTGGCAATACAAAAGACCGCAGTACTGGTACCAGCAGTACTAGTAGTGGTTAGCCATAGTGGGAATGCTAATCAGAATAGTGATGGTAGTAGGAAGAGCAGGAGTCATAGCAGGAATGCTAGTAAGAGTAGGAGCAGTAACTGGAGGAGGAGCACTCGCTGTAGTAATTGTAGTAACAGTAGCACTACTGTTACTGGAGTAATAGCACTAGTAACTGTCGCTGTGGCTGTAGTCAGATGGTAACAGTGGTCATAACAGTAGCAATGGCAGAACAGCAATGTTAAGACCAGCGCAGCGACAGTGATGCCATAAGGAACCATGCCACTAGGAGCCATGGTAACCATGGCAACAACAGGCGCAGCACCGTGGTTGCAGCAACAGTGGGACTATTGGCCGTGGGAGCAGCGGTGGTTTTCTTTGGCTGGTAGCTCTTACTTTGCCGTCTGCTTCCGCGTGGTCTTGAGGGCTGAGATGGTCCTGTCGGCCATTCCGCCATAGCACAGGGCCAGCTCCTTCACCTGCGCGGTTCCCGGCTGGAACAGGACCCTCATGCCGCAGGTCACCTTGGCTATGTCATCTTCTCTCCGAGACGCCTGCTTGAATGCTGAGAAATACTCACCCTAAAAGAGAACAGAAGGGCTCTTGCTGCCCACTTTGTTTGGTGGGGCCCACAGAGGGCGAAGCTGAAGAACGGGGACACGGGGCCTGCGGAAAGGACAACGCCATGGCAAGCCCGCAACGGGCTGGTGCGAGGATTCAGATATCCAGGCAGAACTGACTCTCACATTCCCGGGAGAGGTTCCAGTAAGATTCCCAGAAGCTGGGGATGTTTGGCATTTCTCCCTGGCAGTCAGGAAGATTCAAAGTCAAGGACAAAGGAGAACGGGGTGCTCTCAGCCAACAGCTGGGAAGAGGAAAGATGTTTTCAGAGAGGGTCCTCAGAGACCTCCAGCATCCACACCTTCCCATCCTGGTGCCCAGCATCCAAGCCCACCCAGGCTCTAAGGGGTGGCCTGACTGCCTCTCAAGCTGGTCCAGTGAGATGCCAGAGGGTGTCTGAAGCAGCCCTTTAGCAGGCCACCTGCGCACCTGTTCTCTCTAACTTGTGCCTCCCACTGTCTATTGTCTACAGTTATAAACCTTGCTTCTCGAAAGAATGATTCACACTAGAAAACAGGAGCCACCTTGGTGCTTTGAACATCTGTTTCCCTCTAGGCTCAAGCCAGGCTCTCTCTTTCCAGATAGGAGGGGAGAATGAGTAACTTTCCAGGTAAGAACCATCTGATATCCAGCTCTTTGGGGGCCAAGTTCTGCTCAAGGTCTGAACTCACCACAAATTCCAATTAGCATGAGAGGTAGATGTTTAAGGGAAGGCTTATTAGAGAAAACACAATGAGGCCCATTGTGGAGGTCCAAAGTGGCCACAGGCTTCTGTTCCAAGAAACCACAGGGACTCCTGCTGATCATAAAGCTAATCCAGATTCCTGATGTCGAACATGGCCCTGGGGCAGTGAGTCCAGAGCCTGAGCTTGGCTATGGAACAGAGTTTCTAGCTGGTCACTTCCAGGACCGTACCAGTCCGTGGGGACATTTCCGCTGGAGTACCACGAAATGCCGGTGGCAGATTGGCAGCTGTTCTCTCTTGAGAAATCCTTCCTAATTCTGGGTATGAAGATCTCCTTTCTTTTATGAAATGTTTTTGTTGTCAGTGTTCCTCTATGGCAAAATAAAAACTGGACAATGCTATGCCTGTTTCCTCCTTTTTCCCTAACTCATAATTAAGCAAAAGAAAAATGTCCTGGTCTGTGAAATACAAAATTTCTGGGAATTACTACTCAAAATGGTCTGTAGGGACAAGCTAGGAAGTCATGAAGAAACCACCTCAGAGATGAAATGGCTCTAATTTCATTAGCATTCTCATTAAAGGGGCCAAAGTTAGCAAGAGCAAACATGCTTTGGAACACTCGCTCGAGCACTAGCTGGGGTGAGACCCATGATGCTCTCCATGACGGCTGGGTTCCCGCTTTCGCACAGATCACTTTTCTGTGAGGCCCATTACGGAATGTGTGGCTGCCGAGGGAGGAGAGAGCCACAC
Source organism: Lutra lutra (assembly GCF_902655055.1). Taxonomy (NCBI): domain Eukaryota; kingdom Metazoa; phylum Chordata; class Mammalia; order Carnivora; family Mustelidae; genus Lutra; species Lutra lutra. The sequence goes on from NC_062286.1 coordinate 25,288,717, forward strand.
CGGGTGAAGATGCACGGCCCCCACGAACAACACAGCAAGGCAGCCAGAAATGCCCAGACCTGCCTGAATAGGGCAGGGAAACTTCCCATGAAGCAGAAATCCACCAAGCCAAACCAGAGCAAAGTCAGTGAACACCTCATCAGCGAGTGAGGCCCTGACTCACAGGGAGCGTCTCCGCTCAGCATGCAAACCTGTCTCCTCTGACCGCCACAGCTGGATGTGGTTTTGCGAAACCGTGTGGCTAGCTATTGGCTGCAGATCCCTACTGGCTCCCAGACATCTGCCTGGAACCTTATGAATTCTTGATTTCAATCTTCATAGTAACCTGCACACTGGGTAACACTGTGTCCATTTTACAGAGGAAGAAATTGAGGCTCAGAAAGCGGACTCGATTTGCTCAAGATCCCCTGGCCTAGCTGTTGGTTTCACAGACCAGGGCATGCCCTCTGCCCCCTACCTTGAAACACCTCATTGTGCAGAGAGAAATAGGGTTGGTCAGAGGCAATGTTCAGAGACCATGTCAAAGCTGAGCGATGCTAAGGTTGGTCCCCAAGGCCAACTCTGGTCTCCTTGTCTGGAGTCTAGCTGGGGTAAGGGTAATTCGGGATGCTCCTGAGCAGCTCACCTGCCTGCTGTAGGGGATCTCGATGGAAAGCAGGATCTCCTCCGGAGCGAGCAGGGTCTTCCTGTAGCCAGGGAAGAAGGTGTGGTCCATCCGAACCGTTCTCTTGGTGCCTGAATGGAGGCCAAAGGCAAAGCAGAGAAAGCAGCATGAGAAAGCAGAGAACGATCCACCAGTGACTCCCCATCCTGGTCTCTGGCGCCCATGGTAGGGGGGATGGGGGTCACTGCCACAGCTGGGTCAAGGTCTTCCATCTGAAATCCTAAATCAAGGATGTGCTGGTGTGTGTCTAATAAGGGATGGTGTATAGTCAGGGGGCAGGCCCAGACTTGGGAGGATTTGCTAATTTCTACAGCATCCACACTCCTGCTGCTAATTTCAAGCTACCAGAGTGACATCAGTGAACGTGAAGTTGGAAAGAGGGTAGCAAAGAGTTGACCCAGGCCTGCCATCCTCCAAAAGTCCTGCTTACAAGGTTGGCCGGGGGCTGTCCTCTGCAAACTTGGATTTCAGCAGACTTCCCACCATTCCCTGGTGAGAATGACTCAGCCTGTCTAAACTGTTCGTACAAATAGTATGGTTTATGCCAAACGGCTGCTTTCCTTGTGGGTGTCTGGGCTTTGGTTCGTGCCAGGCAGAGCTCCATGACCACCCCCAACAGAAGCCCTGGCGCTCGGTCTCCACAGGGCTGCCCTGGCGGAGAGTACTGCACAGGCATTATCTGGGTGCAACTTGTTGCTGAGGGAATGAAGGGCGTCCCGTGTGATTCTCCCAGGAGAAGGCTCTGGAAGTCTGTGCCTGGTTTCCTCCAGATGGTACCCCATGGCCTTCTGTACTTTGCTGACTTTGCTTTGTATCCTCCCACTTGTAAGTCATAGCCATGAGTACGACAATATGCTGAGTCCTGTGAGTCCTCCTCGACCTCCTGTGAGTCCTCCCTGAGCTCCTGTGAGTCACCAAAGCTGGTGGTGGTCTTGGGGACCCTCAGACAAGGGGTATATGGCAGCATACCACTATATCGCATTTCCAACCCACAGATAGAACAGATGGGAAGAACCATAAGAGCATGGGCAATAGTGAAATAGATTCAAATAATTAGGAAGTGATGAATTTTGAGTATTTACTACCTTTCTTTTAATGTAATTTATTCTCTTGTAAGTTTATATAATTCAATTTTTAACAGTGGCCATGTTTAACAAACACTCACAGACTCCCTAAAACCACAGCTGTGGGCTGTGGCAAGCCCGTGCTTCCCAGCTCCAGGACGCCATTAGATAAGTAAGGATCTGCGTGACAGATCCTGTTGTGAATTCTTTATAAAGAAATGGTCCAGCTCTCCTGGACCCCAGCTGGGTCCATCTCCATTGCAGTTTCCAGGGATCCAAACCCTAGGACAGCAGGATCACTGAACTTTGGGCTGGCTCTGTCTCTCCAGAAAGTGACCTATCTTGTGAGACTTCTCCCCACCTGGCCCTCTGTTCCAACTTTGACATGACGTTGCTCTCACCTGTGGACACGATGGTCAGCTTGGCTCCACTGGCCATGAGCACAGGGTTGAGGTCAGAGATGGGGCTGGCGGTGATGATGTTCCCTCCAATGGACTAGAACAAGCAGAGAGTGTGTGAGAGCCCAGCCCGCCCAGGAAACCTTGCTCTCACAGCTGCCTCCCAACCACAGCACACTGGGTGACACCTGCTGAAGGCACAAGACCAGCCTCACCTGGGCTTCTAGAACAACGTGCAAAACTTGGGATCCTAACAGTTGGGATTGGGTCTCAACTCTAAAATTTAGCAGACAGTCATGTGGGTCAGTGCCTTTAAATTTGTTCGATTTCACCCAAATTTTTCTGAAAGAACTGAGGTTGTCTATTACACGGTGAAAGCAAATATCTCTGAGTTTCTGCCTCCTCATTCACAATCAGAGGCAGCAGGGGATTGGGGTAGGGGGAGGGACTGGGAGTGGGCTGGTAGCTTCAGGTTGTGTTCTGACTGAAAACATCAACAACAAAATGGAATGGAAGGGGTGGCTTTCCGCCCAGCACCATCAGCCGTCGTGAGAACCAACGGCCCCGGGTGTGTGAACACGGTTAACAAACAGGGAACTTGGGACTGGTCTGAAGTCTGGCTGTGAACAGTCAATGGCTGGGCCTCTACCTTCTTCTCAGGGGGGTCTACCTCTCGTTCTCCCCCAATTCTGAGAGGCAGTCCCCATCCCGCTTTGGCTTCTCCCTAACTTATCTCTAATCCATTTGCTGATAGCCTCGCCAAGTCCAGGAAGAGACACGCCAGCCTCAGGCGTCAAGACTGAGTCACCAGCACATGCTTCCCAGAGCAACCCACAGGCCGCCTTCCTCAGCAGAACCTTCGGGCACCCTCCCAGCCCCACTGAGTCAGAATCTCTGGGAGTGGGGCCTAGGAATCTGCATTTTAACAAGCACCCCAGCCAGTTCTAAGCACTGACAGTTGAGGCCTGCTAGTTCTTCAGCAGAAGCCACACTGGACCCCTCCGCCCTCTGCCTTGTGACAAAAGGCCTCGTGCCCTGAGCCTTGACGGCCCCTGAATAGGGACTCACCGCCACGGACTTGACCTGTATCCCAGCAAACCAGCGGAGCTGCTCCAGGACACCGCTGAACACCTCTGTTTTGTATTCAGGAAGTTTGTCAACTGCTTCACGCAGTGTCTTTTCCACAGAGCTCAGGGGGCACGAGGCTCCAAAGGAGATACCTGGAAACACAAGCTCAGAATAACAGCGAATCCCCTCACAGCTCAGAAAACACCTTCACACACACAGCCCCTAGGGCACTTTACTGGTCCCTGAGGAGGGCTGGGCCAGATCACACATCCTTATATGGATGAGGAATTAAGGCCCAGAGAGGTCAAGTGACTTGGCCAATGCCACACAGCTAATAAAAGAGCTAGGACTCATCACAGGTCCCTTGGTCTTATAACTGCTCTCTCAACCAGTGGTTCTCAACGCAATAAAGTCAGGTCTCTGAGGGTGAAGTCCTGGCTTTTTTTTTTTTTTTTTAAAGCCCCCAAGACCTCCCCGCACTGACTCCCTGCCCCATGAGTGATTCTAACATGTAGGCAGGATTGAGAATGAATATTGAAAAATCACACAGGTCCCCCTCGCCCCCTGCACCCTACCATGGATGCTCGACGAATGAAGGCAATGAGGGGGCCCCCTCTCCCCATGCGGGGAGGCTTTCCTGGCACCCAGCATCCCATGGGACCCATCCCCAGCAGCCCAGCCCCTCCCTTCAGGGACTCCAGGCACACCTCTCCTTACCCTCGGGTCCGTGCTCCACTGAATTCAGCTCAGGGATCCAGGCTGGGCAGACGATCATAGGAAACAGTTTGTTCTTGAACTTCATCTCAATGCCTTGAGAGAAACAAGATACCTGAAGTTAGAGGCTCCTGCCAGAGCAGGCCTTGGCACTTTCCTGCCACTCACACAGGATCTATGACATGTTCGCAACAGCATCACTCTCCCTCGGTGGGGTTGGGGACGGTTCTCAGGATTAGCAGACACAGGGGACAAGATGGGGGCTCCATGTGGTTTCCACACTATCAGCCTGAACACCGTGTCTTTCTCCCCTCCCAAGGAAAAGCTCTATCAGAATTCAAATGAGATGAACTCTTTTTTTGTTAGACCTTTGATTTTTTTTTTATTACTCAAAAAAGCTTCATTTTTTCTCACTTAGCCTGCTGACTCTGTGCTTGTGCCTTCAACACCTTCTCAACGATTTCTACTCTTCAACAAGGAAGGCACACTTGATCCTGTCACAAACACAGCACACGCGGAGCCACCACAGATCCCGCGGAGGTGACCTTTGGTTTTAAATGAGATGAACCTGGGTGCCTGGGTGGCTCAGTGGGTTAAGCTTCTGCCTTCGGCTCAGGTCATGATCTCAGGGTCCTGAGATTGAGCCCCGCAACAGGCTCTCTGCTCAGCGGGGAGCCTGCTTCCCCCTTTCTCTCTGCCTGCCTCTCTGCCTACTTGTGATCTCAGTCTGTCAAATAAATAAATAAAATCTTAAAAAATAAATAAATAAATGAGATGAACCTGAATTATGTGTGTGTGTCTGTGTCTATGTGTATGTGCGTGGGTGTGTGTGCACATGTGTGTGTGTGGCAGGGGAGGAGGAGATAATATTGAGAAGCACAGCATACGAACACACGTCAGGAGCCCACTGAAACACCTCACATATCTTAACTCACTATATCCTCACAATCGCCTTGTAAGATATTGTGATTTTCTGTTTGTAGATGAAGCGGCTGAGGCACAGGAAAGTTAGGCTTTTGCCCAAATTATGCAGCTAAGAATAGGCATGTTTCGGTCCGTGGGGAATTCTTACAAGTTGGTGTATCATAGTAACAATAGCATGAACATCTAGCACTCAGACAAAAAGGAAAACGGTCTCAGAGAGAAAACATCAAGTCTGCCTCCCCGTCCCCAGCATCCGCCTGCACCCTTCCAGGTGCGTGGCTCTGTGGGGCCACACATCTGTGTCCAGTTTCTGGTCTCGGCGAGTCAAGGGAAAGGGCTCCGTGAACAGATTCATCCCTGGTCCTCGGGCCCCGTCCGCTTGGCACCTCTCCCAGCCCGTCCCACAGAGCTCCAGATGGGAAGGTTCAAAAAGAAGAGTCTATGCATCCTCCCACCCCCTCGTGTGCTGTGGAAAGTCTCCAAAGTGTGGTCCAGGCTTTGAATGCAGGCTCCAGGGACAAAGAACGCAGGTGGAGGGCAGAGGTGGCCCGTCTTCTCAAGGCTCGCTCTCTGCTCAGCTTGCCCCAAATCCCTCTCGAGTGTATATATAAGGGAAAAGGGGTGAGCCAGATGAAGTCAGCTTCAGAAGTTATTTCTAACTTGAAGCTTATAAAGTGTGTGTGGATTCGTTCTCTTCCATTAGAGTCTAATTGTGTCCAGGATGTTATGTTATGAACAGGATGTTATGTTACGTTATGTTATGGACATGTCATGTGTCAAAGGAGCTCGAAGATTTTTCCAAACAGTCATTCTCTATTTTAACTCATGCCACCCTGGACCCCAGGGCCATGGCCACACAGGCTATCAGGGTCACATTACAGGACGCACAGCTCCTAAGCCACCCGGACACCCTGGTGTGTCACGTTTCTGCAGCTGGAATCTTGGTCACACACCTGTGCTCATGAGGGCGGGGCCTACTCTGTCCCCTGCCAGCTTGAAACCAATCAGACCCTCCTCTCTGTGTCTACAGATCCAGCAGGAATCCAGGGCCCAGGGGTTCCTTCCAGAACCAGAGCCAAGAGCCCCCCACAGGACTGCCTGGGGCTGCTTAAAACCATGTCAAGCCGCGCCCCCCCCCCCCCCCACCAAACACCAGAGGTCCTCTAAGGAAGACCTCAGCTACACCACGATCCTTTCTTCAGAGCCTTGCTGGGCTTGGGACCCAGCAAAGAGGAAATGGGCCAGGCCAGCTCCAGAAATTCCTGGATTTCTGTCCCTTCGAGCACCGGGGAGTAGAGCAACACAACCTGAGTCTCCTGGGCTTATTTGCATATGGTGAGCCTCATGTCCCAGGTGCTGGCACCAACAGGGCCAGTGGCCACATCACCCCCAGAAAAGGGGAGGGGCAAGAGAATGACACCGCTGGAACCCCTAACATCTCTCAGGCACTAGCCTAGACACGTTGACCCCCTTCACTCCCTCCTCTCTGAGACGGGGAGGTACTCTGGGGAAGGAACAGTGACAAGTGATCTTGGTACCTGAGCTCCTCCCATAGCACCTGGCACAGAGCCAGCGTGCCATGTGCCTATGGAGAGTCAGCAAGGGTCTCCTCAGGACCCCTTGAGGAGATACTAACCGCCCCCATAGGTGAAATGGGAAATGAGGGCAGCGCAGGGGAAGCCAGTATTCTGAGGACACACGGCCAGCGAGGGGCCACCCCCAGGCACACTGTCCGCCCCGCTCTCACCGATCTCCGTGTTCCCCACCACCAGCTTGGCCTCAGGGTACTGGGCTTTGAGGTCCAGCAGCTCCGTCAGGGTGGAGGCCTGGATCCAGGTCACACGCTCGCCTTCAAAACGCAGCTGCTTCTGAGGAACATCCTTCAGCCTCTGGAAAATGTGACTCCTTACCGCGCTGTCTCCTGCCCACTGTGGCTCCCTGATACGCTGAAGTCTGCGATGGGATCACCTCTCCCACCAGTTTGTTGAATACGGAATTCGGGGTGAAGAGACAGGTCGGGGAGACTGGAGGGGAACGTCCTCGTGTTGAGGCAGGGTGTGTGTTGCAGCTCTTAGACACATTATCTCGCTTAGTCCTTAGGGGACCAGGAGGTGATGGGACCTTCACCTGCCACAAGGGGACCTGAACTGTCCTGACCAAAAGCCCAGGTTTCAAGCAGTGCCCCACCCCCCACCAACGCCACTGTGTCCCAGAGGGGCAGTGGACAAGCTGCGGGGAGGGGCAGAGGTGGCCAAGGAAGGGTGTCAGGAGAGAATGCAACAGAAGCTGGTTCTAGCGTGTGAGGAGTGACGTGGCGCTGGGAGAGAAAACCCCCCAGATCAGACTGACAGTGCTCTCAAGGTTGCACCATCCAGGGAAAGATATGCTGGTGGCCTGCTGCCATGCCGTTCCTTTGGGCCTGCTGGACTCACTAGGCTGTCCTCGTGCTCAGCACCCCACAGAATCTGCACTTGAGGCCCTGAAGTGAGGCTTGATTCTTCCCCTGCCATAAATGTTGCAGCAAAGAAGCAGGATCCCAGAGAGAGGGTGGATGTGAGAGGGTCCTCAAACAGAGCAGCAAGCCCGGGAGTGTGCCCTTGGAGCACAGCTTGGTTTCTTTGTTAAATAAAGGGACTGCTCACAGAGAGGAGAATGGGTTGCTTGGGGGCTTCTACGTTAGATGTAGCCAGGAGGTCAGCAGATGCTTCTGGAACACTCCACATGGAGTAAAGTGCCAGGGAGATCCACTCTCAGGGCTCAGAGTGACACGTGTGAAGGAAGTGTGGGTCCCTTTGGAATATGTGACAGAGGGACTTGACCTCTGGGTGTCAGAAAAAGGACAAGGTCACAAAAGTGCCAGTTGGTATGAAATAGAGCAGGCCTCCAGAGGCTCATGGCACAGAAACTGAGTCAGGCCTCTCCCCAGGGCATCACCTACCAGCAACTCCGGGGGGAAGATGGGCTCCTGGGTGGGATCCAGGGGCATGAACTCCTCCGGGTTGAATAAAGATGGTGAGAGAGTGACCTGCTGGAAAAGGGAAGAGTTGGGTGATACCATATCTCCTCCTTTAAAATGTCCTGTAGGATCTACCCAGGCCCTTGTGCAAGCAAACCTCCACTACCCCATCCGGCTTAGTGGAGGGCCGGGAAGCTCCTGGAAGGCAGGATAAAGAGGTCTTGCCAGAGGGCATTGCACATTCACCACCCTCGGGGTCTGGGCATAACCATTTCCTCTTCCCGCCACACTGTCAGGAGTGCGAAAAGAATCTATTGCCTCCTTTAATCTGAGACTGGCCCCCAGGCTTCCGTGGAGAGGAGGACCCACTCACTTTGGAGTCTGTCTTCTGGTTCACGCAACAGTCCCGGCTGTCGCGACTTCCTCCGCAACACCCGCCATCCTAGAGAGATGACAAACACACAAAAAATATTTGCAAAGAGTTTTCCCAGAAGCTTTAAAAAACCTGGGTCACTAATATCCAATGAAATCTAGCTCTGCTCCTACCCCAGCACCAGGGGGAACAGCAGATGTCCGCTCCCCATCCCACTCACGTGTGCATGGACGTAAGACCTCTGTTTTAACCACTTCCCCTTTCTTGGTTGATGGAAACTAAGAAACTCACGCAGGAGAAGCAGGAGGAAATGTTAATTTTAAGAAAATTTCTCTCCGGGGCACCCGGCTCAGTCAATTAACCATCAGACTCGATTTCGGCTCAGGTCATGATCTCAGGGTTGTGAGATGGAGCCCCGAATCAGGCTCTGTGCTGGGTGTGGAACCTGTTTAAGATTCTCTCTCTCTCTCTCTTTCTCTGCCCCTCCCAGCCCTGTTCGTGTGCTCGCTCTCTCTCTCTCTCTCTTTCTAAAAAAAGAAAATTTCTCTATAAAAGCTAAGTCCTACTTTATCAAAACATATCTTTATGCCCATTTTCACACCTCAGGGCTTCCTCCTTAGGAAACCTCTCTGAGAGGAATCCCCATGGGTGCTCTCGGCACTCGAGAGCCTCTGCTTGGGCATCGGTCAAGTTCTAGGAGGCCTGGCTGGACTCCTTCCAGGCCCCCGTCTCTGTCGGGCTCCTTCCAAGCAGGCCCAAGACCAGCGCTGGCTTCAGAGAGGTGTCCAGCCAGTGTGACCGATGACCCCACCACTGCATATCAGGTCCTTCTTGCCAGAAAGCTAAACACTCCTCCTTCCTCACTGAGACCCTGTGCTAAAGGGAGGGTACAGGTCCGATGACCCACCACCCCTGGGCAAGGACTGACTCGTCACCGCTCTGGGTGCCAATGGCAGAGCAGGGAGTAGGGTTCGCTGCCTCCCAGAACTGAGGCGCTGAGGAGGGGAAGGGTGTGTTCTCCTGACTGATGTGTGCCAAGAAGGCGGGAGTCTCCGCTCAGGGTCTGGGAGACACTCCAGACTCCCGGAGTTATGCTGAGAGGCAAAGGTGGGAGCAACTCCCAGGGATGGCTCCAAGCCCATGTCCACAGCGGCCAGCTCCTGCAGAAGGCAGTCCTTCGGCCCGTGAGTCACAGGAGACACATTGCCCAAGGGATGAATCACACCGTGACGAGTGTGCCCAGAAAAGCCCTTAAAGGGCCCGGAGGCTGACAGGATGGCCTCAGGGCATCTGAAAACACCGTCAGCCCCGTCCTCAGAAGAGGAGCCTCGGCTGCCTCAGCCCCCTGCCCACGCTGCCCTGTGGGCTGACCGCAGCCCCCTCCTGCACCCACAACCCTGCCGCCGGGTCTCCAAGCACTCTACTTTGGACCTTCCCACCATGGCCTTGGCCTTCTCCTCTGTGTTTAGACAAAAAAGAAGAGAGAAATAAAGTTCCCCTAGTGTCTCTTCTCATCTTTCTTCTTGGAGACGGTGACACGGGGGACTCACTGGACCCCACCTGAAGGGAGGGAAGCCGCGTCCAGCCAGCCGTCAGCCTCACTCACCCAGTCCTTGTGGGGAAGGACGTACTTCACGGAAGTACATTTTCCAGATAAAGTGTTGGCACAGTCTTCCTTAGATCTTTTTACTTGATACTTCATGGATGTGGCCATGACACAAATTACTGTGATGTACAATAACGTGCCACTGCCCTCCATGCCCACTGAGGTTGGATAAAGCTGGGTTTGGTTTTTTTTACCCCCTGGAGAGATTTCTCCTTTTCTCAGCAGGCTGGACTGCTAGGCTCATGCTCATTTTTACAGTTCCTCCATGCCCTTCTTTGCTCCTAACCGGACATCATCATTTCTTGCTCTGAACAGCGTGCCTCCTTCTAGCAAACACGCCCCACTTTCCTAATGTGCATGGCGGGCTTAAGAATGAGCTAAGCAGGTTCATTAGAGCTGTATGTAAACTCAGAATGCAGAGGCTCCAAATAAGGCCTTGGGCGGGGGGCGTGTCTCCAGGGAGTAAGGTGCATGAGCTCTGAGCACACTCTCTGTCCCAGTCACTTTGGGAGCTCTGCTCTGCTCCTCGAGGCCCCGCAGCTTGATCCAGGGAGGCAACGCCAGCACAATGGAATCGGGAACCCTTTCAATGATGATCAAACTCCAGCCCGGCAAAGGACCATACCATGGATTACATTCACAAGCCCTTCTCTTTTCAGAAAGTAGGAGGGCTGGTGAAATTGTATCTTTCGAGAAGCCTCTTCAGAAATAAATACATGGACAAGATTAACAATTCTCTGTTCTAGGGAAGCCTGAGCAATTGACGAAAGTCAAATAGCGAGGAATGGAAGAAACATACCAGCATCGTAATTTAGAGTTGCCGTGTATCTAATACTTAAGATGTGCCAGTGTTTTAAGGGCTTTAGGAGGGAGAAGTACTTCCCACAAACACCATAAGAATTATTATAGGTATTATTACAATTCTGTGATATCATTGTAATTATGTATGTTTTATTACAGTTACAGCTGTATTAATAGAACATTGTAATATTGTATTATTATAATCCCATTTTAGAAACAAGGGAAAATACCCGAGGTCATGCATCGTTTCAGTGAAAGGATGAGATTTGAACCCGGGTCTGCCACACTCCAGGTCTGTGCTTTTGGTCATTTTCCCTTAAATCCACACCTCCTCATTCTTAGTCATCAAAAGCATTCAGCAGAATGGGCTGCCTTCCCTCCCTGTAGACCCCATCCCTGTGGCCACCCTCTGGGGTCATGTGGATACAACGCTCCTTTTCGGAATGGAGCAACCCTCAAGGTCCGTGAAAGGCACAGGTGTCTGTGACTCTCCCTTTCAACCCAAAATCAAACTGAGAAGAGATGGTTTGATTAGAGTCAGAGTTAACTTGCCCCAGTTGGAGAATCAGGTGAAATCTGGGGAGATAAGCCAAGAACGGAGAGGCCAGCACTCTGTCCTCCCTGCGGGATGGTTGGTGCCTGTCGGTGTGAGTGTGATCAGGACCTGCGCGGCCAGGCTGTGGCTTCTCCCCCAGAGGTATACAAACACGGCAGGGAGGTGCCCGCTGACTGGAGATCTAATTAGCAGTTTCACAAGCCCCACAGAGTGCCACCTGCAGACGGCGGCTCCTCAGAGAAGAACGGAGAAGCTCAGGGCCTGGGGCTGTGGTTATTTAACACCAGGCTCAGCATCTGGGCCACCGGAGCGCATCAGACCCGAATGCCCAGAGGCAGTTAGCTCTGGGACTGCATGCCTCTTCCAGGAGCCAGCCTTCCCTGGAAGAAGGGTTCTCGGCACTCCTGCTATTGCCCAGAACCCTCTGAACAAGAGGCAGAGTTCAATGCCCGCACCAGGTACCAACAGTGGGACTACCGACCAGGTGGCCCTCCTATCTTTCTCCTCTTTCTTCCAGAGGCCCTTGGCGTCCCTCCCTCTGTTATTCCTGAGTGTTGTTGCTTTAGGAGCAGGGCTGCAGCCACCCCGGGGCTCCCACTTACCTTGGCAAAGGTCCGGAAGCCCTGAAGGATGGGTCTGTAGCCCGTGCAGCGGCACAGGTTTCCTGGGAGCAGAGGAAAAAAGCTGCGTTGAGAGCACAGGCCCCAGGGCAGGGGAGGGGCTTGTGGCTTTGCTCCTGGCTCAGTGAGATGCTCAATTTGCTTATTCTGTTTTCTCTGCCTGGAACACCCTGTCCTCCTTTTATTCCTGACTTCAAAACTTCTAACGCTTCTTCCAGGAAGCCTTCCTAGACTGCCCAGACTGAATCAGGTGCTTCTTCTGGGACCCCCCTTGATGCCTGGTTATAGCCTTGTCAGTGAGCTCATCAAACTACATTATAAACTCTCTTCTCACTTAGAGTGCAAACTCCTTGAGAGTAGAGACTGTCTTTCACCCCCTGGGCCATCCCTGTGCCCCCTGTGCCTTGCATGGTGCCTAACACGATAGGACCCAATACAACGAATTGAATAAATGATGAATTGAAATGGTGAATGGATGGGGGGCCTGTTCAATCCAGTGAACAGACACCTTGTCCAGGCTCCCGGGTCCAGGAGGCAAGGTGGGAAATCTACTCCAGCCCAAGGCTCAGGATCATGGCCACCTTCTTCCTCATTATGCGGCCTTTGCAGAATCCTGCAAATCCTCCGTACAAGCGGAGGAGAATGGGAGCCACGTGACTAGCCTCTGTGGAATTTCCCAAATGATCTCCTCCCGCGCCCACCTCCCTGGGCTACCCCATCCCAGTGCAGGAGGACACCTCAGGAAGATAAACACTAAGGCAGGAGACCCCCAGAGGTCTCCAAACCATGCGAGTGTTCTTCAGACCGAGAGAGGGCTCAACTCCAGCCGACCCGAGCCACCAAGTTGGGGTAGTCTGAGTCTTTCCTCCGGAGGGCAGTGCCTCGCTCTCTTAGCCCATTCCTGACTTGGACTCTGGCCCTGCCCTAACCCCCACCATGCCCCGTTTGCTATGCCCCCTCCTAGGTGGCACCCGGAGGCCCCTACCTTGGAAGGCATTCTCGATCTCCTCAATGGTGGGCTCAGGCTGGTTCCGAAGCAGCGTGTACATGCTCATGACAATGCCGGGCGTGCAGAACCCGCACTGGGAGCCGTGGCTTTTGGAGATTCTCTCCTAAAATGGACAGATGACATAGACCCACATGCTGGCAGAAGCTCTCTCAGGGTCTCTGGATGACCCACGGGAAGCCTGAGCATGCCAGCAGGGAGGGTGGGAGAGCAGTCCCTGCACGAAGTCAGTCCTAGGCCCAGTGGTGGCCTTGGCCAGCCACCAAGCCTCTCCAGGGCCACGGGTACCTTGCCTGTATGATGAGGGCCACCCGTACTTATCTCTGGAGCTGTGGTAAGGATTTAATGAGATAAGTCACGTTAAACTCCTAACATTATTATACCTGGTACATAGTAGGTGGTCAACCAACATTGGTCATTCGTAGGAAAGTCTCGTCGAAGAACAGTGACCATTAAAACCAGAAGGGCTTCTCACCCTCCATTCTCTGCACTGAACAGTGGAGGAAGGAGGCCCAGAGATTGAAGAGATTGAACCAAGAACACACACAGTGAAAGGAAGAACGGTCTCACGTTCTTTTCATACTCTAGCCTGCAATCCAGCAAACCGGCATTTATTAAGAACTAAATGAACGTTTTTTTTCCCCCCAAACTAAAATATCATTACATTCTTAAATGAAGGCAATGCCAGGAATCCATGGGAACATAAGAATCTGGAAATGTGCTACATAGAATTTGTTATATGCATTGAATGTCACAGAATTCTCATTTAAACTCTGCCAGATTTTTCGTGCCAGGAGATTCACCATGTCCACATTACTATTATTATTATTGTTATATTACTATTATTTTGTCTCCTGGGAGTCTCTCTTGGTACTTAAGTAAAATTGCTGAAGTACTGTGTTTCCAGTGCCTAGGATATACAAATGTTCCTCCACTTTATAAATATTTACTGAGAACTTATTCTGTGCCAGGCTTGGTAAGGGCCCTGGAAACAGAGCAATGAAGAAGAGAGACAAGATCACCAGTCTTATGAAGTTAGTAGGGGAAATACTGACAAAAGAAAGAGGAAAATTCCAGGTAGAGATCAATGTTTTGTAGAGATTTAGTAGAGGCTGATGGGACCCGGAGTGACCAGTGGCCCTTTGGGAGTGCTCCAAAATAGCCTCTCTGAAGAGGTGCCTTTTAAGTTGAATTTAATAACATGACTTGAACAAGGAAAGAGGATATATGATCTAATTATGTTAGTTAAGAATCACCTGAGGGGGGGCCTGGGTGGCTCAGTGGGTTGAGAGTCCGACTCCTGATTTTGACCCAGGCCACAATCTCAGGGTCATGAGATCGAGCCCCATGTCAGGTTCTGTGCTGAGCATGAAGCCTACTTAATATTCTCGCTCTCCCTCTCCCTCCTCCCCTGTCCTGCTCTCTCTCCCTCTCCCTCTCTGCCTCTGATTCTCTCTCTCTCTCTGCCTGATTCTCTCTCTCCCTCTCTCTCTCTCAGCCTCTGATTCTCTCTCTCCCTCTGCCCCTACCCTGCTCTCTCTCTCTTAAAAAAAAATTTAAGTTACTCCAGCTGTGGGTAGGGAATGAATAGGTTACACGGGACAAGAGTAGAAATGGGGACCAGGACACAATGGTCCATGTAAGAGCGGAGGGTAGCTCAGACCAAGCAGTAACAGGATAAAGGAAATGAAGGCTTCGCCGTAGGGTTGGAAGTAAAGTAGACTTCGCGTCTGGATGGATTGGGTGTGGTGCAGGAGAGAAAGAACCAAAGGTGACTCCCGGATATTTATCTCAAGCAACTGGGCAGATGCTTTCGCCATTGACTCAGATGGAGGAAGACTGGGGAAAAAGGTCAAAAATAGGGTTTGTGAAGTCTGAGATGAGCCATCCATATAGTGATGTCAAGGAGGCGGTTGGAATTATGAATCTCACCTCTGAGGAGAGGTCAAAGCTGAAGACGTAAATGGAAGTGCTGTTGGCCCATAGATGGTACTGAACTCGCATGGGGGTTGTGCAGAAGACGAGGGGAAGGGGCCCGGCCGGAGCTCTGGGGATGCTGCAGCAATTAGGGACTTGGCAGGCCTAGAGCCAGCCCCGAGCACCAGCCTGGAGGGAGGAAGGTGAGCAAAGCGTGGTGTCCTAGAAACCCCAAGGGAAAAAACCAATGGACAAGGAAAGGTGGAATCTGGCTCTACAGCTAACTCAGGGTCCAATAAGCACATGGGGATTAAGAATCTGTACCACTGGAAAGGGCGGGGTTTGGTGGATTAATCAGATACTGTCCCTGTGTTTAAACTCTTTTGTCTTTCATCTACTTGTTTCCAATTACAAGCCCGAATTCACCCTCTCACCTCTCCTGCAGGTTGGACAAGTTTAGTGATTTCCCCTTTTGCTGCCTAAGAAATGAAGCATTATGGGCGCTGTGATCTCACGTGACTTGTACCAGCTGCCCTGCCCCTCCCCCGAGAACAAGTAGCTCGCTCAGCCCCAGGCCCTAGCCCAGCCCCCACATCAGGTGCTCAAAAAGGCATGATCTGAGCAGTGGGTCTCCTCAAGTGGTCAACGGGCCTGCCTCTGGCACCTTCTGTGACCGTAATGTCTGGAAGATCCCCTGCCTCAGTTTCCCCATACGAGAAGCACTGGAAATGATGGCCTTTCCTTCACACAGTACTCTCTGGTCCTGTGTGTTGCCATGTTGCCTAAAAATATCCTGATTCTTTCCACAAAACCTCAGATTACTGTCCGCTCTTGGTTCCTAATTTCAATCCACTGCCAGGCAGCCTGATACCATCAGAAAAAAAAAAAAAAAATCTCAGTCTGACACTCAGACGCCTCTATTCTCTCATTAAGCCCTTACTAACCTCCCTGTTAGTGGGGTAGAGGCCTAGCAGCTCACATCCATATCCCCTGCAGGGGGCCGTCAGAGAAGTCATGGGATTACCATTCCAGCAAGCAGGGAGTATGTGGGCTTTTAATCAAGGGCACAGGGCATCTGAAACCTTGAACCCGAGACAGCGGGGATTTCCTAAGCACACGCGGGGGCGGGGGTGGGGGTGGGGGGTGGGTGAGGTGCTCTCTTGCCCCCCTCCCTCCAGGTCTGGCATAGACAGCCTGCCCTGGCCACCTGGTCATGCTGACCTTGCGGTTCCCTCAGGGTCAAGCCACGTCACACCCATGGTGGCCACAGGAGGGAGCTGCAGGCCTGGGGCCCATTTTTCTGCCTCGCAACCGCACCCCCCCCCCCACCCACCCAGCCTCTTCCTCCCCAGGAGAAGGAGGTGAGGGACGCGGCCAGGCCACAGTGCCTCCTGCCCCGGCAGTGACACTCAGCCTCACAGCCCAGAACAAGAGTCCGCAGCCCTGGCTTGAGCCTTCCTGGCCTCCGGTTACCTGCACGGGATGCAGCCTCGACTTCGTGCTTCCGATCCCTTCCACCGTCGTCACAGCAACATGATGCAAAGAGCAGATGGGGGCCAGGCAGGCATTGGCAGAAAAGTGACTGGAGCCCCAGATTAAGGTCATTCCGTTGTCCACTCGAGGCACCGGAGACTTAGAGGGGCTTTGTCATGACCCCTCCCTCTACGTTACATTCTGGGCTCTTCCCTGGGTGTCCTCGCCTCTCTACCCTGGCCTCTGGGCTAGCAACAAAGGAGGCTCCCCCCACCCCGGTGAGGCACGAGCCCCTGCAGGGTCCTGCGGGGCATTGGGCCTCCAAGCTGGAACACGAGGGTCATCCTCAGTCACCTCAGTCACCCCCACCCTGGAGGCTGAGTCAAGAGGAAATTTCTGGCAGGTTCCAGGCCCAGTGCTTGCTCCTCTGCCTGCAAGGCCCTTCCTTAGCCTCTTCAATTTCAGAACCTCCAGTCACGTTTGCCCGCCCTGCTCTCACCCTCTTGTCTCCCATCCTCTGTGGGGGGAAAAGGAGGGGGCGATCCCCAGGAAACATGAGACACCATCCCCTTAAACAGAGGTTCTTGATGTCTATTTTTTCTATTCGCCATTCATCCATGTATACAAGCAGCACCAGTTTCTGAGTCCAGTCACATGCCAGGCACTCTGCTGAGGGCCGAGGAATCAAAGGTGAGTGAGATGTTCTTCAATAGCCCACGGTCAACCCAGGAAAATATGTGAAGCCTGGGTGAAGGTGCTGTTTAGACAGCTTATGGTAAGTGTTTCAGGAGGGCTGAGCACAGAACACTCTGGGACCAGCACAGACATGGGGTACCTAACCTAGACTTAGGAGGTCAAGGAAGGCTTCCCGGAGGAGGTGTTATTTTGCCCAGTCCTAAAGAGCTAGCCAGGTTAGCCAGATGGAGAACTCCTAGAAGAAAGGACATTCAAGACCTGGACAACAGCTTATGCAAAGACCAGGAAATGAGTAGGCCAAGAGTGTCAGTAGTCCACAGTTGTCCCTGCAAGGATGGAGTCCTGGGCCTGTAGAGAGAGATATCTGGAGAGGAAAGATGGGGCACACCGTGAGGGGCCCTGAGCACTAAGCAGAGATTGGACTTTACTCCAAAGGCAGTGGAGTCTGACCGAAGGATTTCATGGGATTGGAAATGAGTCTGGATCTAGAAAGTTCACCTATGCGTGTACACACATACACACACACACATGCACACACTCTCACAACATGACCCCTGCCTCATAGTCCTTGTGTCACGACCAGCCAGTGGGCAAAGGATACACAATCTTGTTCTGAAAACGATCATACTTGGAAAGCATCACGGTGCAGGCCCCACAGCCGCCTTCTCCACAGCCCAGCTTGGTCCCGCTTAGCCTCACTGGGTGGTTGAGGGTTAAGGAACATCTTTGCTGGGCTGCTGGGAAGTGCGTGTGCACAGCTTTAAGTATAGAGCCATCCACTGGCACACACAGGCTCGAACCCCTCAACCCAGGGAGGCCGCAGACCCACATGGCCCCTTCATCCCAGAAATCTGCACTGTGACCCAGAAGGTGAAGAATGGGACCATCTCTACCGCACAGATGAGGAAAGGCATCAGGCTCCCATCAGACAGTACCCAAGTATTCTCCAGGACTGGAGTCCTACTGCTCTCCAATCCTGGAGATGTTTCTTGGCGTCAGGGGCTTCCTGGTCTGGTCTTAGGGGATCCCAACCCTGTGGTCTCACTGCGCAGGGGGATCAGTCACCTCAAAGGCTGAGCACATGGGGCGACCCTCATATCACTGCAGCTGGGTATACAATGAAGCCACTCAGGCCAGACAGAGACATTGATCTGTTCTGGGACCCACTGAGTCCTGCTTGTCACCTTGACCCTTTTGGGTTGCTGAAGTCCAGGAACCAAAGTTAGAGTTGGACCAAGGGCTTTTGAATATCCACCCATAGGATATGTGACCAGAAATGAAAATAAGGATGATCTTTGAGGTTGGGGGCCAGGAGTAGCAAAATCTCTTACATGTACTTGCAGAAGTAGTCTGATAACTTTGAGTCTGCTAGTGTGCCTAAGTACTAGGCTATTCTAGAGAGCAGCACTGACCATGGCCCCTTTCCCTGAGACACATGGGCTCTGTGGCTGCTTTTCCTGCAGGCTGTAGGCCTCTGAGCCGTCCAGCTCTCTACCGAAGGTGGAGGTCATTATCGCTGGTCGTTTCCCTCATTTGCAAGATAAAATGAAAATTCATCACGAATTCTAGGCCATTCATGGTCTGATCATTCAGTCATTTCAGTAATATTTATTTCTTACTTTTAATATGCTGGACATTAGTCTCTTTAAACATATAGCATCTTATACTTGAAAAAGACTTATACCCATGGACCCAATTGATTTTCACAATAATTTCATGAGCAGGTGAGGCAGAAGCTACTGTTTCCTCACAGATTAAAACAAAACAAAGAAAACTGGGGCCCAGGAGGTAAGGTGGGCCCAGAAAGGCAACACAGTCACTCGGGTCACCTTGTGTGAGGGCCCAGACACAATCACCTGACTCCAGATTTGGGGACTCTTCCCTTCACCATGTGGCTCTCTCTTCTAAAACACAACTGGGAAGAGCTCTCTATACCCTAAGTTATTCCTCTGACTCCTCAGAATCTATGCAATGAGCAATAATTCAGACAACTTAATAGTCCAAAGTCTAGCAGAATCTTCCAGCTGGGGGATTTTTTTTCAGAAGGCAGAATAGCAGTCAAGCCTAGGTTTTTTCCTCTTTCCCAGAACTCTCAGAAATGAACTCTCAGGGCGGTCAGCCAAAAGCCACCCGACCTTCACTTCTGTAAAAACTTTCGGTTTCAGATTTCATTTGAGATTTGACCTTCAAACTAGCAACTGCCATAATCAGGAATATCTGAGGCTCTGGGGCCTTCAAAACTTCATCAGAAAACTAGCATTGGTGTCCACAATGTCTGAGAATGTGCTTGTCTCCTCAGACCCCCTCCCCCAGGTACAGGGGCTGGCAGTGGAGTTCTGTGCAGTCTCCCGATCCTACTGAGTGATTCCACCAGGTTCATGGGCCATGAAACTCCAGACTCACCCTCTCTCAATGGAAAATCCAAGACAAAGTACGCTGGAGCTGGACATCATCTGATAAGAAGTAAGTGAACCAGAGGGAAGGCTGTGGACTTCAGGTTTGCTTCTGTGGGTACGGCAACTACTCTCTGCTGTCCTCAAATAGGGCACCTGAATGAGCCACTGGACATTCCTGACTCTGGGATTGAGGGGGATTAGTTAGCAGAAGTTGGGATGAGCGACATCCCAACAACCAACCCTGAAGAGTTTCCAGCATGACTAGAATGTTGAGAGCATGCCTCTAGGTTTCAGTCAGGCTCTGCCAGGATTGGTCCAGAATAGACGAGCAAGAAGCAGGTCCCTTCTCATGTGTCAAACTCACTTCCTCCTTGGTCAGAGGCATTGCTGTGGGGATCAATGAGCTCACCTATGAAAATCACCTTGAACTCTACCTATGTACAGTAAGTGCTCAGGAGTCCCCTGTCCCTTGCCTCCCAGGGTGCCATCTCCACACTGGATGGCACTCCACACACTTCCCCACTCTGGAATCCTTTCTCAACAAATACACCTTCCTCTGACATCCCTTCCACCTTCACAGAACTGGAAAGATTCTCTGGAAAGCCTCAGTGAAGATCTCCTGAGGGAGGCCAACTCCTCCTGAGGGGAACGGCCACACAGTTCACCAGGGCCAATGAGGGCCTTTCACAGATACTCATTTTACAGGCCCGGGATTAAACCCTAGCATCACTAGAGTCTTACCTGGAAGAAATCCTAAGAAACATCAAAAATAATCCTCTCATTCGACAGTCGATAATTTTATACCTGGAGAGCTCAAAATATGTCCCAGGGTCACACAACTGCTGAGTGACAGAGCTACAACTAAGATGCAGGGGTCCAGGGGCGCCTGGGTGGCTCAGTGGGTTAAAGCCTCTGCCTTCGGCTCAGGTCATGATCCCAGGGTCCTGGGATCGAGCCCCGCATCGGGCTCTCTGTTCAGCGGGAAGCCTGCTTCTCCCTCTCTCTCTCTGCTTGCCTCTCTGCCTACTTGTGATTTCCGTCTGTCAAATAAATAAATAAAATCTTAAAAAAAAAAAAAAAAAGATGCAGGGGTCCAGAGCCCTGGCTCCAGAGCTTTGTCCTCCACACTTCACTGGCTTCCCACAGTCACTAGAAAATAACATAAGGCCTAGAGAATGAACCCCCACTGTCCTGCGCCACACCCTCACCCCGAAGTCAGGATACACTTTCTTCTCAGGTAGGCCAAAAGGGTTGTTTCTGGATCTGCATTTTTCTCCACCACCTATAAGAACAAAAACAAAAGAAAAATGTATCCTAGATATACTTAGCCACTGCCTCACCCAAGAGTTTGTCGAGTTAATAGGGATGTGCCCAATATATCATGGTGCCTGGATGGCTCAGTCAGTTAAGCATCTGTCTTTGGCTCAGATAATGATCTCAGGATCCTGGGATCAAGTCCCTCATTGGGCTTTCTGCTCAATGGGAAGCCTGCTTCTCCTTCTCCCTCTGCCTGCTGCTCTGCCTACTTGTGCTCTCTCCCTCTCTGTCAAATAAATGGCAGCCGCAGATCCCCATCTGTGCCCCAGGCATGTACCATCTCAGAGAGTAGAGGGCCAGTCTGTTGGCCTGTGCTGCCAGTCATTGGCTCTGATAGCCCAATGCCAACAACATAACACATGTCAGACATGGAGAAGAAATCTCAACCCAAAAGTCCACAAATTGTTTATTCAATAAGATAGAAAAGTTGCCTATAAAGTGAGGTGCCAGTTTCTGATGCAAAGAGTCAAAGGAAATCCACAAAAACCTGCATTACTACTCCTACCCATCCTATGTTATGAAGGTAATAGGATTTGGGTGACTGGGATGGTTAAGGAGAGAGAATATGTGACAAGAGTTTCTTTAGAGAGAGCGACACTATGAATCTTACATTTTCCTAAGGTTGAGGAGAGGAGGTATCTGCCTCACGCCTCAAACTTCATGAGGGGGCTTCCATAGCTCTACACAGGAACCTAATATACAGCCTTTGTGAGATGGAGGATATGGTTGTCTGGCATATCTGAAAGCTAGAGATAGGCTTACCAGAGAAGCTGAAGAAGAAATGGCAGTGTTGGGATCAGTGTGCACTCCCAGAGTCTGGGAGGGCAGAGAATGTGAAGTGTTGGCTGTGGACCTGGTATAAGTCATGCAAGAGAGAGTGAGCTGGTGTGGAGGTGTTTAAATCATCCCCCAAGCACTGACTATGGAAGGCTTTGGACCTCCAATAGGGTCTATACAGAGTGGACCTCCCACAACTGGAGGCTGAGGAAGGGCCATGGGCCAGAGAAAAGCACATGCCCCATGTCATGAGACTTACAATGGAATGTTCCCAGTGGTGGGAAGCCATCTTCCACCAGCACTGACTTAATGAGAACTTTCTTCCAACCCCACCTCTCTATCCTGAACTGAGGCTGTGTATAGAAACTTAGAAATGACCATAGGATTTTTTACTGATTAAGAGCAATCCAAGAAGTCATAAAACTGCCAGAATTTGCCCCCTGAAAAAAAGTTTAAAGGAAAGTGGAAAATCAAATTAGTTTCCTTTCATTAAAACACCCCACAAGTCCAGTTTGTTCAAAGTCCTAGTTACAAAGTTCACACAGGAAGCTATTTCTTTTCTCTTGGAGAACTCATAAATGCACAAATAAAGATCCCTATCACTTTGCTTGGAAATGACAGGAAGAGCCTCTTAGCTTACTGCCTTCCCCCTGAGCTGTGCCTTCCTCATCTTCTGGCTCAGCTTCCATCACTGCTCTGTGCCTCCTGCTCTGTGCCTCCCATGACTTCCCACATATGCCAGGTAAGTTCAAGTTCCCTGGGCTATCTTCCAAGGCCCTTTTCCATATGTCTGCAATCTTCATTTTCAGCCTTTTCCCCTCCTACTTCCATATGAACCTGGTCTTCACATCCCATAGAAAATACAATGTATACCTCTGACTCCGTGCCTTCAACTATTCCATTCTTCTTCCACCTGCATTTTGACTCACAAGACCCCAAACCCTTCCCCAGCAAAGGCTTTTATATCATCTCAGCCATGAGTGGTCCAACTTTCCTTGCATTCCTACAGAGAATGGCTGTGCCACTCTCACAGCATGGCTGCAGGGTTGGCCCAGCAAACACCATGGAACCCTCTCTGAACAGGACGCCAATGGGTATTCCAAAGGACAAACATTTTGTGGGGATATGAGCTTAGGAAATGCTGGGTTCAGCATATTGTTCTGATAAGATTTAAGCATCAAAACCAATAATAGCTCTAATGGATTATAACCCATTAAATAAGATTACAATTTATGAGTCCAAAGTGATACCTAATAAATAAACAAATTGGAGAGATGGGTAAGTTCGTCCTGATGGAGGAATGCCAATTAATGAATCCAGTTAGCCATCTTGCAATCAGCACAGTAAATGAGCCAGTCTAGAATTATCCATGGGTGCTAAAACTAGTAGGTGAGAGTTTGATGAACAAGATATTCACATAGACTCAAAGGATCTTCTTACAGATTATTTGCTAACTATAAAGGATAATAAATTTATCTTCCAGTAGAGAACACTGATGGATGCCACCTTAACCAAGTGGTCAAAGTTCACATTCCAAATAATGGAGGAACCTGACCTCACATGTCTCCCGATGTAATGTACTGAGAAACACTTACCACTTCTCGGGCATTCCTGCTCAAAATTCAGACTCTGAATCTAATTATAAAAAAGCATAACACAAACTCAAAATGAAAGAAATTCTAAGAAATAATGGCCTATTCTCTTCATAAACATCAATGTCCCAAAAGACAAGGAAAGGTAAAGTGCCATTCCAGCTTAAAGGAAACTTAAGAGACATGGCAACTGAATACATAGTATGACCCTGGGTCCCAGGCTTGGGAGAAAAGTTATCAATGACATTATTGGGGAAATTAGAAAATGTTGCAGAAGGGCTAAAGATTAGGTAATAGTATTATATCAACACTTCTTTTCCTGATTTTTATAGAGACTAGTTCTATAAGAATGTTTTACTCTTGGTTTAAGGTTTAGAAGGGCATGATGTTGGATATTTACCCTCATATGGTTCAGAAAGAAAATTTTATACGTTGTGTATTTATTTCTATTAATTTTATACATAAATAAATATGTAACATTATGTAGGTACTTATATACATCTATATATCTATGTATATACCTATATACATATCCATATATGTCTAATGCACGTGCTTATCCCATAAACAACTATTCGTTGTGTGTGTGTGTGTGTGTTTGTGTGTGTACAGGGAGAGAGAGAATGAAGGAGATAATGATAAAGCAGATGTGATAAAATGTGAACAGTTGGTAAAGGTGTGTAGCCTATTGAGTGTTTCTTTGTATGCTTCGTACAACTTTTTTGTACACTTAAAATAATTTCAAAAAGCAAAAAAATTTTTTTAAATAGTTCTCTTCAGTAGAGGATTTCCAATGGCATTTAATACTCGTGCATTCATTCTGTCCTCATTAATTGGATGCCGGCTGGATGCCAACACTGTGCTAAGTGGTTGAAAAATATCTGAAAAGAGAGGGCACATGGGTGGCTCAGTCGGTTAAGACTCGTGGTTTCAGCTCAGGTCATGATCTCACAGGTCGTGGGATGGAGCCCCGTGTCCAGCTCCACACTCAGAGGCAAATCTGCTGGACAGTCTCTCCCTCTGCCCCTCCCCCCACTCTTACATGTGCACATTCTCTCTCTCTCTCCCCGCTCTCCCTGTAAAATAAATAAATCTTTAAAAGAAGAATATCTGAAAAGAGCATTTTGTGGGCCTAGTTTTCTGTAAAATACATTTTGTAACATATTACTTTGCCTAATTATAATCCCTCTCTTTAACTGGTCCGTAAGATCCCGAGAGGCAGGTGCCTGGCCTCTTCTCAGAGACCATACTCACCCAGTGCCAATGTACCCCACAGGCGCAGGCCTGGGAGGAGCTCGTAATGTGAGTGAGTGAGTCAAAGCCACCATGAGGCTCTCTGTAGCTGCCACCTGCTTCTGTGGGAATCACCCCCACCTTTAGCTGTGCCCCTCATGCCTAGTCGGCCAGACTCCTCCATGCACCACAGTCTCCACCAAACAGAAAGATACTGCTGAGATACTCTAGAATCCTGCCCACAAAATGACTGTCACTACAATAACACCAAAATCCTGGGCAGCTCTTTCTTTTCCTCCAACTCTGACTCTAGAACAGAAGACATGGAAACGATCATCATCAAGGCCCATCACCACCACAGAAGCCCCCTGAGGTATTTGATCGTTGGCCTCAGGACCTCTCCAGAACCCCAGTCAGCAGAGACAGAGTCCTGGACAGCCTAAAACAGGAAGAATAAGAGAATAAGGCTTACAATGAAGAGTGAGTCACCCATTCCAACAGCTTCTTTGGTAACTTCTCACGTACTCACGTACGTACGCATGTACTCACAGCCACCTTGATCTGACTGGGGATTCCTGCTTGGTCTTGGGTGCAAAGAACAGCTTTTACCTCATCATCACTTCTTAGATTGCCTCTCCACCTTTCTAGCACTTTCTCAAGAGGCTACAGGCTTATGGCATCAGAGCAACTGACACTAGGAAAACTTCCAGAGATAGTGGGTTTGATATGACAATAGCATCTAAAAATGTTAAATTGCTTTCCTGAAGTGGATCTGAGATACAGGGGGAAACAACCTCGCCAGGCCAGATTTCCCTCGAAACGCGCCTTTTCGTGTCCAGTGCGTCACAGCACACCATCCCTAAGGAAGAGCACGACCTGGTCCTGTCACATATGAATTGATGGTATGGTAAATAAGACAATCTTAGAGTAAGATGTGGCCCTGGAAGTCATTGAATCCAGCTGCTCACTCAATGTAAAAACCGTTTAGAAAAATTCCACCGAAGATGCTTCGTGTAAGGAATACTTCTAGAAAGTCAATTCAACCATTTCTTGGATCTCTCCGAGGCAATCGCTGAATGCAGCAAAGTTGTTGGAAATGCTGGGTGTAAAATTTCACAACCACCAACAGGGAAGCTGTGCCCTACCTCTTGGCTTACTGCCAGATGCCAATCCTCAAAAGAAATTGACATGGAGAGACACATGGAACCTGGAAAAACATGGCTGACCCCACCCTCAGCACCTCCCGGTGGAATGCCTCACATTGAACCCAATGGTCTTCAGAGCACTGATGTTGCCGTAGCTCACGGAATTCCCTTGCTAGTCACCCAGACACATCCTGACCATTTAAGCACCAGATGCCCCATGAAGCTCATTTTAGCTCTTGAGAATTACCTCAGATGTCGCCCAATTTCTCAACTCAAAAACACCAGTAAAGCAAAACAAAGAGAATTATCCTTCTTTGAGGGCCCCTTGGCACAGTCATCCCTCACACTCTCCGCATGGCTATTTGCAAGGTAGGACTACGGCTGTCCTTTCACTGTCCCTTTCATTCCTGACCTGGGAGCTGGAGCAGACTGGAGCATCTCAGCAGGGCTCAAGGGAGGGGAACAGGGACAATGCGATGTGCTCCATGTGCTCGCATGCTCCCTCCCACCTCCTGTAGTGAAATTGCAAGGATTTGCACCCTTGCAGGGCCTGGAGGACTGGTCCCCATGTCTGAAGTCCCCTTCTGCTCAACGCCCCACCCCCCACGCTCCCGTGTCCCTGCGTACCAACAAAGTTCATCCAAGTGGGCAATTTTTATCAAAATAAGAGACTTAAAATATTTATATGCAGTATTAAGTGGAGGGAGGGGGAGAAACATGCCCCTTATGAAAAAGAAAAAAAAAAAACTTCGTGGCTTGCCACAAGATGTTAGTGATGTCCTCATACAAGCTAGTTGTCACATTAGCCTTGAAATGCCAGAATCAAATGCTATGTCTATCTTACACCCCGGTATTAGCAAGAAAATAAGTTCCTGTTCCTTCTCTCAGCAAAGAAAACAACAAAAGCCAGAGGACAAATTGGATTAAACACAGAGATAGAGGCGTGGTGGGTGACCTCCAGTCTCGTGACCCTGTGCCCCTGCCTTCGCTTTGGGTCAGGGTCTCTGCTGCTGCACATCGAGTGGGAATTCAAGCCTCTCTTCTCGCTTGCCTCCCCGGATATGCCTTTGCCCCTGGAGCATCCTGCCTATGTTCCAGGTCTGAGAAGGTTTTCTTCCCCCAGTGTTACACAAAATGCAGCAACAACTTTGGAGGGAGGGAGAGAGAAGGAGACGGGGAATGAGTGAGAGAGGAGAGAAAGAGAAAGAACAGAGCCAGCGTCTTCCAAAGAACAAACATCAGGCCCTGGGAGGGGAGCAGAGAAGTCGGACCTGAGGCCAGCTCCTTCTTACCTTCTTGCCATTCACAAAGAAAACCAACTCATCTGCTGTCATTGTTACAGGTGGGGTCCCTGAACTCCAGCTACTTCACTCCCAGAAGGCACTGACACACCGCCTGGCTCAGCAGCTTGAAAAACTACACCTCCCCGCAAAAAATGAAACTTGGCCAGCCAATAGGAGAAAAGCTGCCTAGAGCTCCAGGGCACAGGGAGGGCTTGGCAAAAGCCACCGGTTTATGTAATGAGGAAAACGCAAACAATCTTAGGCAGGAAACCACACCTCCAACGGCTGTGTCAAAGAGCACGGAGGAAGGCACAGGCAGATGTCAGCCCTGGGGAGGGCCCGTGGCCAGGTGACCCGTGGTCTTAAGCACCACCCTCCTGGAACCTGTTCCATCACACGAAGGAGGAAGGGCCAAAGTCAGAGCCCTGGGATAAAAAGGATTCACACCTTCCCCTCCACACTTGGCATTTTCCCATTCGGGTATACAGCAACCCAGGCTCAGCACTTACATGGACGATGCATCTCACACGGCCCGGAGGAGCTGCCACGAGGTCATGAGCCATGGAGCCCAGTGATCCAGAACCAAAACCTGGCATCTGACCTTGGCCATGTTGTCTCCAGAACTGTTGTTTTCATCCTGTAAATGGGCCTACGAATGGCACTGAGAGCAGAAGGCAGAGAGGCGAATGATATGTTTCTGGAGTGTGTTGTAAGTGTGCCAAGAATCAAAATCTTTACTACTGTCGTGAGTGTATTCTCAGAAACACAACAAAAACTATCCTGTTGACACACCGTTTCTGAGGGTCTTCTTCTGTTTGTTTCTCCCAGGAAAAGGCCCCTGATAAGTGATCAGAGTAACTCATTAAGAATATTTCAAAATATCGAATAAATTAAAACACCCACACCTTCCAGGCCCGGTTCAAGTTGACACAGAGCTGCAAACCTTCCCCCTCCAGTACCCATTACCTGCTGGTGTGCACGCACAGGCACACAGCCTACCTGGGCAGTGCCAGTGAGCTCTCCATGGTCAGCCCCCAGCTGGGCCTTCCCCATACACACACAGGCACACCTGCACCAGCATTCCCTCTGGTCTTTAGTCCTGGAAGAGCCAGCCTCTCTGCAGTGGGTCACTCCCCCTGTGCCCCACGCAGGCTACATGGGGAAAGAAAGGAGTCTTAGGCACATGACCTCAGGGGGATGGCCCACTAGGACATTATCAGCACAATGCCTTCTCCTTCCACACACTTTATCTAAGTAGGAGATGAGATCTCACCTGTAGGGAGACAAACCATCCTCATTTGGCCCCAACTCTTCTGGTCAAAGCGCTGAAACTATGGCCAGTCTCTCAGTGCATGGCAAACTGGGATGGTTGATCACCATAAACCAATGGTTCTTAACTGGGGGATTGGGAGACATAGAGGAGACATACCCATGTCCATATGATTCAAGGTCATGACTGAGAGATGCTACAGGTTTCTAGTAGCTAAGAGGACAGGGACGCTACTAAACAGCCCCCCAATGTATAGGACGGCCCCCCGCAACAAAGAATTATCTGGTCTGAAGATGTCAATAGAGCCAAGATTGAGAAACCCCGCTCTAAAAAGAAGAAGAGAGAAGGAGGTGGGGAGAAGCAGAGCAGCTGATTTCGGGCAGTGTTTCATCATAGCTCCGTCCTCCCTGACCACGCTAACTCACTCCTCAGTGGTAGGGAGGCTTTTCCTCCACCCACTGATCTGCCCAGTTTTGCAAGCCCCCTGCTTTCTCCTGGCTCAACTCTGGCCATATTCCCAGGAAACTCTCAAGATCCAGAGGGAGGACTGAGAAAGAAGTTCGGGTTGGGGGTTAAGTAGTTTGGCTTAAATAATAGCTCTAGCACTTCTGTGAGACTTTTGGCAAAAATCGCTCTCTTGGCTTCAATCTGATCTATGAAAATGGGGTGACTGCCTCCTTTGTAAGAATCCTGCCAGGTAAGGATGAGAGAACCATAGTTTAGGCAGCCGACCTTCAGCCCTTCTCGGTCATCTGGAGTTCAAATTCCTCTCTATTATTGTGGAGCATTAAGAAAAACAGAAGTGAGATAAATATTGAACAAGGGCTTCTGTTATTCAGATTTTATTTCTGCGGTAACTGTGGTAACTCGGTTATTTCTGTAATACAGAAATTTGGCAAAACGCTGACTTTGTATGATTATTGATTGTGAAAATATCGGTGACCATTTTCTAAAATGTTAGAGGATCCATCTCAAAGAAGCATTTTTCCCCAAGCTGAAGACCTCCTGCTTATGCTTTCCATATTGAGACAAGAATTCTCAAATTTGGGCTGAATTCATGGATTTTGTGCTTTGGGGGTTGAGCAACTGTAACTTATAATACATTAACTTAACCCATTTTTTCCTAAGGAATGCCTTAGTTTATAATAGGCACTGTATTGGCGTGAGGTCTCAAGTCTGTAGGAGAGCAGGATAACCCCTGAGACCTCCCAGACAGTCCTGGAACAATTTCAGGAAATCAAGAGTTAAGAATGAAAAGGGCAGAATCCTAATTTCTGGAACAGCAAGCTCCCTTGGGGCCAAGTGCTCCCAGCAGGAAGTGATGAAGAAGCAGAAGGCTAGCTGAGGACAGAGCACAGCTGACATCCTGAAACCTCCTCCCCCTGCCCCCCCATCCTGGGTGGATTTGTGTAACATTCTTCCTGGAAGCTCCCAACCCTCTTAAAGTTAAAACCTTGTTAGGAGGAAAAACAACCTGAACTTGACAATGGCAAGACCTCTGGTATCCCAATCAGCCACCCCTCTCTAAGGCAGCAGCCCTTTCTGCCCATGCGTCCTGTCCCTGTGCTTTAATAAACCACCATTTTGTATCAAAGACATCTCAAGAATTGTTTCTTGGTTGTCGGCTCTGGACCTCACCCCACTGAACCTCACCTATACTCTAAAACTACACCAGAAGAACAATTCAGGAGAACTTCTGGAGTGTTCCCTGGAGGCCTGGTCAGGGCCAGGCGATAGCTGTCCAGCCTTCCGTGCTCTGTGGGGCTCACTTCCTTGCTTTATGTCTGAATTTGCAGTTTCGCCTGTACCCTATGGCATTTTTTGTTCATTTTCTTCACTTAAGATAACTTTCACTTGAAAAGAAAAAAAAATCAATTTTCTTTCAAACTATTTCATTACTCACTTTTTGTTGGGGTTTTTTTTTCTACTAACTTTGTTTTGTTTGTTTTGTTTTCTAAGCCCGGTTTCTCTGCTACAAAGGTCCAGGCCGGATAAAAGATTTTGCTGTGTTCTCAGAGTATCCCTGTGTGGCGGCACCTGTCTTCCCTTGTTCTCTCAGACGTCTAGATTATTAACTAGCCCTAATCATAGTTCTTGGCACCTGAAGAGCATGACATGATTTCATTTGACCCTTATAATAGCCCTGAGAGATGGGCAGGGAAGTTATTATTATCTTCCCTTTCTAGACAAAGAAAATGAGGGCCAAAGAGATCAACTTGCCAACAGTCTCACAGCACACCAGCCTCCTACCCACTCTGCAGCAGAGAAATCGGTTCTTGATGGTTCTTCACTAACTGTGGAGAATAGACCCGGGACTGTCAGCATGGCATTCATGGTCCTTCTCAGTCCAGCTCAAATCCAGCCTCTGGATGGCGAAGTGTCTTTCTTCCATGGCTAGAGGGTGAGCCCTGGAATCAGGAGTAGAACTGTGCTTGCTGCTCTGTTGCTGGTACCTAGCCTAGTGCCAGGTCTGCAAGAAGGATCAACAAACGCTTATGGGACCGAGTCCACAATGAAAGGAAAGAGTTGAATTTTCAGAAATGTCTCAGCCCCTGATTTTTTACGTGATTCATTAATTTTTTTTTCTTAGCATAGCTGACACAGCCTATTACATTGGTTTCAGGGGAACAACACAGTGATTCAACAGTTCTAAATATTATGCTAGGCTTATCCCATGTGTGGCTACTACCTGCCGCCATGCAACCCTATTACAATATCACTGACTCTATTCCCTGTACTGTACCTTTCGTCCCCATGACTTATTCATTTCATAACTAGAACCCTGTATCTCCCACTCCCCTTCACCCGTTTTGCCCATCTCCCTACCGCCCTCCACTCCAGCAACCATCAGTTCTCTGTATTTTTAGGTCTGATATCTGATTTTCGTTTGTTTGTTCATTCATTTGTTTTGTTTTTTAGATTCCACATATAAGTGAAATCATATAACACGGTATTTGTCTTTCTCAATCTGACTTATTTTACTTAGTATAATACCCCCTGACTCTTATCAAATACAGAAATTTCCCCCATTATTCCGGATATTATTGGCAACATTTAATTCCCTCACCAGCTCCTTTCCAACTAAACTTCTATCATTGATATCAGTAACCAGCTAGTATTCCTCAGCAACAAGTAAGCCTTTATTACTATGGCAGAAATCAACCCTTGATATTCTAGATGCATCTGGGAAGTAGATCCTTCTAGAATCAAGAAGCTGGTATTATTGAAAAAGAGACACAGAGTCAAAACTTTTAAAAGCATCTGAATTTCAGCCTGGGTCAGTTACTACGGGTACACAAGAGTTCAAGGAATAAAAAAATCCCAGAAGCAATTTAAACTCATTTTATCTGTCTGCATCTACTATGTTTTTTGAGAATGTCTTTTTGTACTCAGTAAACTCTGTAACCCCGGAGACATTTGCGGTGATGATAATGTGTGCCTATCTGGACACAAAGTCAGGTCTCTCTTTCTAATCCAAGGTGCTCCAGCACATTTAGGAAGGAGAGTCCTTACCTCTGACTCATGCAAAAGATCAACTCACATTTGCCCTGTAGACAGCATGGCCCAATGAGTAGCCACTGAAGAAAATTATTTTCACAACTTATTTACACCCCCATGCCTCTCACCTGACTTTTTTCATTTTATCATCTGAAATAGTATACAATGCACTCACTTAAGGTATTTATGGTTACACCCATTCTCTCTCCAGTAGAATGTAAGTATGTCAGACATATCTACTCTTTCACCAAATATCCATGCCTTTCTTCTCTAATGAAGAGTTTCTGCTGGGAGGTCACTGCCCTGCCAGAACCATTTCCTACCTTCTTATAGGTGAGGAAAGGCCTCTGACTGAGTTCTGATGAATAGAATGTGGGTGAATGTGATGTTCACAATATCAAGGCTCCCGTTCTCTCTCTCCACTGTCTGATCACTAATGTCAATGCCCAGGATGACCTGGGAAGCCACACACTGAAGATGGCAGAACTTCCAGTCAGCCCAAGTGTTTAAAGAAACACAAAGATCTGAGTGCTCTCTTCCCCTACCCTGGGAGGTCTTGGGGAAGGAAGATATTTTCCCCTATCCTTCAGAGTACTTCTAGATGGTATAAGAATTAAATTGACAAGAGACAGGTAAACAGGAGAAAAAGAAAAACAAAATTTAATTACATGTACACAGAGGCCCAATAACAAAATTGAGACCCAAAGAAATGACCAAGTCAGGCAGTTTTTATATTTTTTTAGACAAAGAAACATAAATCTGTGAGGAATGGACAGGACAAAGAAAACTTGTGTTTAAGAGCTTCAGTTGGTAAGGAATTCTAAACAGAATTTGGACTGGGGGAGTTAATTGGTAAAAGTAGCAAGGTTCATCTACACAACGTTCTTTGCCTAGAATTCTCTATCTCTGGTGACAAACATGTCTCTTTACCTCTGGGTACATACAGGGAGGGTACTTTTCACAGGGATGATTTATTTCCTTTCTGAAGTCAAAGGTGAGGGTTGGGGATGCAGTCAGGTTATTCTTCCTATATTGGTTGTTTCTTAAATAACTTTAATTCAAAATAAAATCAAAACATAAAATGAGGGGTACCTGGGTGGCTCAATGGGTTAAACCTCTGCCTTTGGCTCGGGTCATGATCTCAGGGTCCTGGGATCGAGCCCTGTGTCAGGCTCTCTGCTCAGCAGGGAGCCTACTTCTCCCTCTGTCTCTCTGCCTGCCTCTCTGCCTACTTGTGATCTCTCTCTTTCTGTCAAATAAATAAATAAAATCTTAAAAAAAAAAAAAACACCAAAGTGGTACATTTTGGGGCAGCCTGCCCTAGACTCCCACATTGTCTATATGACTTTATAGAAACAAGAAATAAATTTGTATTGTGCTTACCCGTTGAGATTTCTGGATTTGTCTATTACAGCACCTAGTATTACATTCACTAATACAATAAGTTCTCCAAGGGCAGAGATGTTCACCTGTCTTCAGTGCAGAACACTACATAGACATGATAAACATAGTATTTACTCAAAAAATACTTGTTGAATGATGAACAAAGAATAAATGAATGAATGACAGCAAGGCCAGAACCTGGTTTTAATTAAAGGCAAGACAGCATGGCTTGAATATCTGACTTGGTCCCCTTGCAAAGCTACATGTGCAAATGACGTCACCATGGAACATGGGCTCCTTGGCCTTACGTGTCCTCATCCCCACACTTGGTTTTAAGGATGGGCTCTAGAGAAACTTCTATGCTGGGCAATGGTCACATATCCATTCATTTATCAGTTTTAGTGGGACTCTGCCATATCCTAGGCAGCGTACCGGGCACTGATTAATACAGGGTCAGAGAGGCTTAAAGGGCGTAAAGGGCCCCTCATTGTACTTTATGTATTACCCAGGATCTCTGAGCCAACATTGCAGACCCACAACTTACCTTCCTCCTAAATATCACCACTTCCCATGGCAGAGATGCAGAATTCGGACTTACCTATTGATTCCTTCAAAGTAGTTATCACTTGAAAACTCAAGAGTTTCCTTCAGCCCTCCCAGAGCTGCCCCCACCCGTTTTATTACAGTAGTCTTTGGAAAGTCAAATTAGGGTACAGGCATCTATGGGGGAGATCACCCACTATTCCCATTCTAAATTTGTCTTGGAACCAGTATGTTCCATGGGAACATAGTGTTGTTAATGCTGTTATTTGCTTTCTCTTTTAAAAAGGAAGGAACTCAGGGGCCTGGGTCTCTCAGTGGGTTAAAGCCCCTGCCTTCGGCTGGGGTCATGATCCCAGGGTCCTGGGATCGAGCCCCACATCGGGCTCTCTGCTCAGCAGGGAGCCTGCTTCCCCCCCGCCACCATCTCTCTGCCTGCCTCTCTGCCTACTTGTGATCTGTCAAATAAATAAATAAAATCTTTAAAAAAAAAAAAGGAAGGAACTCTTTCACTTATGAAGGGGAAAAAAAAAAGAGAGAGAGAGAGAGAGAGAGCTGATTAAACCGCTATTAATATCCTGGAGCATACAACCCAAAAAGAGAACATAGTCCCCAAAGTAATCAGGGACAGAAGGCAAGCTAGCCACCTCAGAATTGTTATCTTGAAGTTCAGGTCCCTGATGCTTACAGAGAGGTTGTGGGAACTGGACTGACCTTCTGCATAGAGGCATCCCTCCCTGTGGTCTGGTCCCTGCCTGGACAAGGCTGCTGTCTACTGATGGCACCTTCCTCTCCTGTGTCACACTTCTAGAAGCAGCCCACCCTTCTCTCCAGAGCCACAAAGGCCAGCTGATCATTGCATTAGAGGATTAACATTTGTGATGTTGGCCATCCACGGGTAACCCCCACGTTTTGGGACCTAACATTTGCCATTTTTCTGAAACCATGGGTCTCAATCTCATGAGCTAGAAGTCTGAATCAGCACACTGACCACTTCCTCCTGAGGGATTTCAGGGGCTGCTTCTACTGGTAGTTTTCTCCTCATGCATTTGCGACAATTGGGGAAATTAAGACCTCACATCTCCTTACTGATTTAGCAACTTAAAGCTCATTTAGGAGAATACAGGGCTCTTGCTATAAATCGCGCCATGGGAGGCCCCCAGTCCTGAGGCTGGTCTACTGGCCAAAGCTAAATCACTTCCACAGTGAGAGACATTTTAAAGAGGACAAGGATTTATGAAGATGCAAATATGTGCCAGGTCCTAGGCCAGTCGTTCTGTATGGATCTCATTTACTTTCTACAATACCCCTCTGACAGATATAATTTCTTGTTTTCTATGTGAGGAAGCTGTCTGGGCTCAGAGGGGTTCCGTAACCCCCACGCAAGGGGAAACCAGGATGTGAACCAAGTTTCTCGGAGTCTAGAATCTCTGATGGCAATAGAGAGCAGAGGCTGGGCTTTCCTTGTGACACCTCCCCAAGAACGGCTCTTCCCAGAACTCGGAGGCAAGGGAGAAACTGCATCCTTGACAAAGTCCTCCCTTCACGCTGAGGAAGAACCAGGAGGGAGAGAGTCAGCATGGTGTCAGCAGAGGAAGAAGCAGCAGGAGTGTGGCCTCCCTACGGCTGCAGCAGTACCAGCCCTTCAGGCCTGTCTTCCGAACAAACAAGCAGAGACGTTCTACAGCTGTTTTCACTCTTGCAGGCCATATGAGGTGCTCTGAGGACTGAGACCAGCCAGCATGCAGAAATCAGGTAGCTGACTATAACCGTACAGGGAAATCCTGCGATCCCAAATAGAATATAGAATGTCACAAAGTTATAGGGATAGAGAAGAATAAGACTGGAAAGTGAATCCAATCTCAACGGTCACCCATCTGACACTGACTCCTTGGGGACCGAGAAAAGGGCCTAGGTTCCAGCCTCACTCTGCCAGGAGGAGCAGATGAAATGGAACTTGTTACTCTTCTGCCACCGGTCCCTGCAGGACCCCAGGTCTGGGGCATGCAGAGAAGGGGAAGGCAGGAGTGCTCATACAGGGCATACCCAGCAGGTGGACTTGGCCCCTTTTCTCTCTGGAGAGCCAGAGGTATTGATAAACTTAAGAACCTGTGGGCCTGGGGCGCCTGGGTAGCTTAGTCTGTCAAGTGGCTGCCTTTGGCTCAGGTCATGGTCCCAGGATCCTGGGATTGAGGCCCTCATCAGGCTCCCTGCTCAGCGGGAGGCCTGCTTCTCCCTCTGCTACTCTCTCCCCAACCCCGCTCACAAATAAATAAATAAAATCTTAAAAAAAAAAAAAAAACAAAAAAAACCTGTGGGCCTGAGGTATCCCATACGGGAGCTGAAACCTTTCCCTCTGTGTTCCAGGAAGCTACCAAGTCTATAAGTCATAGACTTAGGCCTAAGCAGATGAGAAGGAAGACAGAAGACCCAAAAGGAGGGAGTCTAGGAAAGGATTCCAAGGATGGGGAGCAGACAATGGCAGGCACAGTTGCCTTGTGGGTGCTCCCTGGCCCCTTAGCAGGTGTCTCTCCTATCCCTGTGATTCTTGGCTGCCTCCTCTCTCCAGCTGAGTACCCAGACCAGCAGAGTTCATAGCCCTTAGTGACCCAGAACGTGCAACTGTGTGGTTTCGATCCCTATCAGTGTTCTCCCTATACTAAACGTCCCCTATTCTTCACGTCTATGTTATCGTCACCATTATTCTGAGAATCTCACACGGAAGCAGGAACTGGGGTGACAAGAATCTTGTGAATGGATCATACAGCCCCAGGAGCCCCATCTATGGTGCCAGTGAAGTAGCAGCTCCAGGAAATGCATGAAACACCCTGCCTGGAGCTAAATAAAGAGTGCTTCCCTGGTGGGTCTGTGAGCAGAGCTGGGGGATTTGCCTCTCCCCCGCCCCCCCCCCCCACAAAATATATATATATGCACACACACACACACACACACACACACATATATATACACATACAAACACAAATATATATACATAAATATATAAAATACATAAATATTAAGTCTGTGTATTTATAAATATAAATTATATACACACACATAAATATACACATACATATACACACAAATATATATATACACATGAATATATAAAATACACAAATATTAAGTTTGTGTATTTATAAATATAAATTATATATACACAAATGTATAAAATCTTTTCCTAGGCAAAATTTCGCAAGCCTCCCCATGACTTTGTTAGGAACAGAGGCCCCACTCCACTGGTCTAGAGGATTTCAGCAGCCAAGCACTGAGTCGAGATAATGCCACAGAAGGTGTTCCAGCGTGGGAGACAAGAGGCTCAGGCAAGAGCCTCAGGATCTGCTCTTCTCCCTGACATTTCTCAGAAGACCCCTTCCCATCTGTATAAGTCCACAGACCCTTCCAGCTCTGACAGTGCTTGGGATATGCTAGGACTTTTTGCGGGGAGAGGGGAGACCTTCTTTCCAAAGACAAAGCCTGCCCAAGTATGCGATGGCTCTTTTTACTCATGTCCTTTGAGCCTTGCCCAGCTCTGAACAAGTTGTCCCTTGCTCACAGGACACTGCCATTTCTTGCTCAGCATCAGGGCAGCCAAGGAAAAGAAAATATTATCAGGGGATAGAAGTGTTCTAGTTCATGTTATTTCATTTTCATAGGTAACTGTTTGGGCCAGTACTTCCTACTGGGGACAATCCTTGCATCATCCTTTCTTTAGCAAGCCTCTGAAATGTTCAGAATGTTTTTGCTGTATTGTGAAATACCTTGTCAGCCTGAGACTTCCTTAAAAGAGCCTCTGGCGGATGGAAGTTTCTTGCTGGCAAGGTCTGGTGCTCCTACAAACTCCTCCTGGTAACTCTGGCTGCAGGACTCCCCAAGGACAGAAGATGACTCCTCTTGGGCCCAACTTGAGGCCAGGCGAGAGGTGGTCCTCCCCTGGACCTGCCCCTCCGAGGGCCCTCCTCTGGCCTCCCTGGGCATCTGTCCTTCCACACTGGCTGAGAAGTCCTTTGGGCCTAAGAAAGCAAGCACTCATAGCCTAGGTCACTCTGCTTTACAGCATGCCCCCACACACCCGGGTTCCTGACAAATCGGTTCCCAATTCATATCCAAGACCCAGCCTCACCATTTCTCCTGGTCTGTCCCTCCAAAGGAGAGCCAAGCTCCTGGTATGGCCACCCTCTGGCTTCTATGTGCCACCAAGACCAACGTCAAGACCCAGCTCATCTCGCAGCCTCATTTCAGCCACCTCACCCATACCATCCATTTTTGGCCACAACAGACTACTCTATGCCCCTGAACTCACCACCAAACCCCAATGCCTTTGCCCATGTCAACCCTCAGCCTGGAACTTCCTTTCCCAATTCCTTCCCCGACTGAGCCCTTTAAAGCTCCACTGAGAGACAACCAGTTCCTCCAGGCTGGTGGCCTCAGCCTCACAGTCGCACCCAGGACAATTCATTGTTCCCTCACCTGTTTCCATTGTATTGGCTGCCTACTTCTGCCATGGCATATAACACAAAGATTGGATCTCGCTTATTTTCATGTCCCCAGTGACACACAGTAGTGGTCCGTAAATATTTGCTCAGTGACCTCGGCTTGGCTGGGGAGGGTGGAAGGAAAGGCACCCATTCTTCTCATATAGTTTGCCTGAGTCAACTTCCTTCCCATCCAGGACAGAAAGTCATTTTGCTCTCAAGTTTATTTGTATCATTACTCTTCTCCCCTTTTCTTCCTTTTCACCATGATTGTATTATGCAATACGGTTTGTATGG
Organism: Lutra lutra; assembly: GCF_902655055.1. NCBI lineage: Eukaryota > Metazoa > Chordata > Mammalia > Carnivora > Mustelidae > Lutra > Lutra lutra. The sequence continues at coordinate 25,326,759 of NC_062286.1, forward strand.
TATATTGATTCTTTTATATACATCACTTCGTGGTATCCTCAGGAATATGTCATGTCATAAGCCCCATTTTCAACTGAAGAAATTTCATTTTCAGATGAAGGCTCACTTTCGTTTTCACCTGAGATGGAGTGAGCAGCAGTTTGAACTTGAACCTCAGCCTCTAATTCCAGAGTCAGTGCTCCTTCTACTATACTAGATCCCTGAGATTACAGCTTGAACACCGGTGTTGTCCTCATGACCGAGAAGATCGTATACACCCTAGAAACTGACCAGGGCAGAGATCTAGTCAACAACAGATTTGGACAAGCAAGGAAGAGTTGGGATGGAAACGCTCCATATGTAAAACAAAACAGCAAGCACCAACAATGAAAATTACATATTGGGAATGAGTAAACCTCAATCACCAAAAATGCTGGTTTAAGTGAAGCAAGGCTTTCCAGAAAACTGCAGGTCATACGGGAATCATTCACGGGTTGACGCTCTGCCACAAGCAATGATTGCTGAGTGCTCTCTCAGGAGGAATATTTCAAAGGGATTTGGAAGGAATGTTTGCTAAACAGATGGAAGGGGTCCAGAAGTGGGTGAATAATGACTGTAAGGGTAAGGAAGGGACAGATGGGAGAATGGGTCTGGCAGAGGATAAGGAAGGAATCCAGAAAGTTGCTCAAAGAAAGCCAACCCTGGGCAGAGGGAGGGTGAGCTGCGCACATCCACCCACCCCTGGGGCCTTGTGGTTTCCAGTAGCATGACGCCAGCATACCCGTAGCCCGGTGGCTCAGCTCTGGCAGGAAGGGGTCAGACCTGGGCTTATCTGACCCCACCCCAGAAGAAGCCCTGGAAAGCTGACAATCTCCTCTCACCTCTCTTCTGGAAAGGAATAGATATTCTGTTGGCTGCTGGAGCACAGCCTCTTCTTCCCTCCAGAAGCTTTCCCAGGGTCCCACCATGCTCCCTCAGGAAGCACATGCCCCCACACTCCTGTCCCTTCCTGCGTGGACATGGGTGGGGAAGCTCTTCCTCCCTTTTACACTGTGTAGGAAGTGACATGATGCTGTACCGGCCTCTGTAGAATGAGATAATCAAGAGGATAATGCCAAGCCTCTGTCACCGACGCCAGTTTTCCAGGGTATAAGCAGCAGATATCAACTCCAAGAAGCAGTAATTGCATGGCCTGAATTAAAGAGTCCAACTTTGCACCTGTTTTCACACACCTTGTACCTGCCTTCTCCCTCAGCAAGGACCCGGAGATCCAGCCCTATCCTACCAATATCCATGGAGAGGAAAGGAAGCATAGGGGAGGAAGCCTGGAAGATTTGTTGCTGAACAAAGCTTAACTTACACAGATACGCCATTCAGATTCCCTCCAGGAACTTTCTGGAGGCCCTAAAACACCCGGAAGAGCCCCCACCTGTGGATTAGTCCCCTCTAAGACCTTCAGACCAACTTCAGGACAGACATGGCAGGGAGAAACAAAGACAGAGACAGGCAGAGAGAGAGAATAGAATTCAAATATTTGTGTTCAGATCCCAGGCTCTTCACGCACACCCTCCACTCATGGGCAAGATCCCTACACTCTCTGAACCACAGTCACCATCTGCCTAATGGAGATAATAGTTTCCTCACCTGGCGGTTATAAGGAAATAATGTCAATTGCCAGGAAGACAGCAGGTATTCAGGAAATGTTTCTTGAAGCAGAAGTTGGAGCTTGGCAGCATTTTATAAGGTATTTTAGCCACTTTCCCAAGAACCTCCTGGCCACAGGCATCTAGCAATAAACCTTATGTCTGTAAGGTACTTCCTAGGAGCAAGTTCCTGGGTCCCACACTGAGACACACCAGTGACCACCAGCAGACAGGGAGAGAATGGGGACTCCTCCTGGGAGCTTGCCTTGGGCCAGACCACCTCAGTAAGTACACAAAGTTCCTTCACCTCACCTGTGGGGAACCAAACAGAGATGGTACTATGTGATCTCTGACATCCAGGACTTCCCTGTAGGTTGGGTCCAATCCCAGAAATGCAAAGACAGCAGTAAGGACTTGGATGAGAGTCAAGGCGCCTTTGAATCAGGAGCAGAAGCTCTTCTTCCAGGCAATCTCAAGTTCTCTCTCTTTAGCGAGTCATAAATCTCTAATCTTCTTTCCATTTTATACCTGATGTGTGACTGTTCCACTGCATTTGAACCTGAAGGCATGACTTCAGAAACCTGGGGAGATGTGATATGCGTCAGTTTTGTCACACTTTGTTGACTGAAGCTGTCACATTGGCCACATCTAACTTTGAGGAAGTGAGTCTCTCAGGCTGCTTAGGTTGGGTTAAAGTGTGGCCACAATCAACCCCCAAAATCTCAGTGGTTGACTGGTGATTTATTTCTTGCTCATCTGACGTGCTCCCTGCAGGTCACCTAAGGCCCTGGGACCCAAGCTAAAGGAGCAGCCCCTACACGAGACATTGCCATTCTCAGGAGAGATAGAAAAGAGAATCTGTGGATTGATGCAGGGGCTCTAATGCTTCTGCCAGAAGTTGCACCCCTCCCTTCTGCTCAGGCCAAAGTGAGGCCCGTGTCCCATCTCTGGTATCAGAGGAATAGAATCCTTCAAATAGAGAGGCACTGTGGGTCCGATGAGAAAGCTGATGAGGAAGCTGAATGTTGGGAGGTGTGCTAAGCTTCTCACAGGGAGCACCACAAGACATTGGAAAATATAATTTCACCTATAACTCAAAGTGGAGGAGAATGGAATATTAGTGCATACTAGTCACAGCCATCATTAGTAGCAGGGTAAATGTAAACACAGAGAGCTACAGACTAGCACTTTGTTAGAGGGAATGATACATCCCTCCTGAATTAGGGATGAGGAGATTTGGAATAGTTACAGAAAAACAGACAGTTGATCCCAGCCCATGGCTGGAAAAATTATCATCATTTATATTATATGAAACAGTAAGTTCATTCAACAAATACTTACCGAGTATCTACTATGGGTCAGAAACTGTAATCACTGATATATAGGGGTGAACAAAACAGGCCTGGTCTCTACCATCACGGATATTAAACGTCTTTACAGAAAACTGGCATTAAGTGAATACACACGGCAATAAAGACATATTTACAAATTAGGTTGCTACAATAGAAAATACTGGGCTGTCAAGAGACAGAAAAACAAACAGAAGGCCGTACTGAGGAAGCAATGTTGGAACTGAATGTACTGAGCCGGAAGTGGCCACACAAGGCCTTCACCACTGGTGAGGTGAAGGAACTTTGTGTACTTACTGGTCCATGCAGAGTGAACAGGGTGTGCAGACTACCTGAAATGGAAGAGGCTGGTTATTCTCCATACTAATGTGAAGAGGCACATCAGTATAGTAAATAAGTGGAAAAATATTTCAAGGAGAGGTTGGCTAGGAAATCTACAACATGTGGGACCTTGAGACCATGTGAAGGGTTTTAGGTTGTGTTTCAGCTGGCGGGGGGGTTGTTGGTTTATTTGGTTTTTTAAGATTTGTATTTATTTATTTGAGAGAAAGGAGGAGAGAGAGAGAGCACCCACAAGCAGGGGGAGGGGCAAAGGGAGCAGACTCCCTGCTGAGCAAGGAGACAGATACGGGGCTTGATCTCAGAACCCCTGAGATCATGACCTGAGCCGAAGACAGATGCTTAACCAACTGAGCCACCCAAGTGCTCCCTAGATTGTTTTGTAAGTGAAATACACCACTGATAGTTTTCAATGGAGTCTATGAGTGAGTGGGAGATATTACCTTATACTCATTTATCTAATCATTCTGGCTGCTATATGGGGAGTGGATTAAAGGGGGCCAAGAGATGAAACAGGAAGACCAACTGGAGGTTAGGCAGGAGTCAGAGAAGAGGTGATGGTGGCTTGGGTTAGAGGTACAAACAGTGTTATGGACATGCCGGTAATAATTTCAAGATATGTTTTAGAGACAAAATCCATAGGAATTTGTGATGAGTTAGAAAATGTTTTGGCGGGGGGGGAAGAAGAAGGTAGCAGGAAAGATGGAGCTGGTTCTACCTCGGTGCAGTTTACCCAAATGTGGAAGAGTGATGGATAGGTAGAAATGGGGAAATCAATTGTTTTCTTTGGGACATATTCATGTTGAGACTTCTGTGAGCCATCCAAGTTAGCAACACCAAATAAGCCATTGAATACAAGAGTCTGGGGACCAGAAGAAAGAGCTGGGCTACAGATGATCCTTTAAGGGTCATACTATGTAAAATATGAAGGCATGGGATAAAGATTTATCCCCTTATTCTTAAGGGGAGAAGAAGAGAGCCACAGACTGCTCCCTGAGATTGTCACCTACTAGAATTCAGGCAGGGGAGGAAGTATGGTGTTATTGGCAAAGGTGTCGGAGAAGACCAGGGAGTCAGGAGAAAATCAAAGGAGTATGGCATCATGGAAGTCACGAGAAAAAGCATAGCATTTCAAGAAAGAAGGTGGAGGTTAATATTCTAGAGTGTCACAGAAGGTTCCAGTCAAAGGAGGAAGAAGAAATCACTGCTGGCTTTGGCAGCTTGAAGTGACCTAGCAAGATCAAGTCCTAAGGAATGGAGGGAGTAGAAGCAAAATTGAATACGCCGAAGAAAAAAATAAGAGGTGAGGATGAGACACGGGAAGCTCTTAGAAGCACAGCTAAATAGGGAAGTGAAAGTCATGCTAACAGCTGGAGATCTGAACAACAATCTGGTGTACAGATGTTGGAGTATTTATTGGATGGATCCAGCAAGAGCAAAGGGTTAAAGAGCATGAAGTCAGAAGCCCTAACAAAAGAGCAAATAGTCTGATAAGACAAAAATAGGATGGGGTCCAGAGGACAAATGGGGAGCCTGGTTCTGTGGAGAAGTGGACACTCCTTCCAGACACAGGAGAGAAGGAAAGTGGGATGCTAATGCCACCAGGTGTTTGGATTTGGTAATGGGGAGACATGGATTATACACTCTTTGGGGTTTAAAAATATATATATAGGAGACAGTGTTTAGCTAAGAGGAACACAGTATAGTCAGTGCAGCTAGAAACTAGAGAATATTCCTTGAGGAGAGCAAAATAAGCTTATCTCAGCAGTGAGGCTGGAAGCTTAGAATAAGATCGGTCATCACAGGTCACCTGGGTGGCTCAGTCAGTTAAGTGTCTGCCTTTGGCTCAGATCATGATCCCAGCATCCTGGGATCAAGCCCCACATCTGGCTCCCTGCTTGGCAGGAAGCCTGCTTCTCCCTCTCCCTCTGCCACTCTTGCTTGTGTTCCCTCTCTTGCTGTATCTCTGTCAAATAAATAAATAAATCTTAAAAAAAAAAAAAAAAAGATTGGTCATCACATCTTAATGATGGAAAATAAACTGAGGATTGCTAGAGAGGGGGTTTAGGGGGTGTGGAGGGTTGGGGTGTGGGTGGTAGGGGGTGGAGTGATGGGGTAACTGGGTGATGGACATTAAGGAGGGCATGTGATGTAATGAGCACTGGATGTTACATAAGGTTGAGGAATCACAGGGGCACCTGGGTGGCTCATCGGGTTAAGCCTCTGCCTTTGGCGCAGGTCATGATCTCAGGGTCCTGGGATTGAGCCCCGGATCGGGCTCTCTGCTCAGTGGGGAGCCTGCTTCCCCCTGCTTCTCTCTGCCTGCCTCTCTGCCTACCTGTGATCTCTCTCTGTCAAATAAATAAATAAAATCTTAAAAAAAAAAAAAAAGACTGATGAATCCCAGGCCCATACCTCTGAAACCAATAATACATTGTATGCTGATTAATTTAATTTTAAATATAAAAATTTAAAATAATAAGGAGCACCTGGGTGGCTCAGTGGGTTAAGCTTCTGCCTTCAGCTCAGGTCATGGTCTCAGGGTCCTGGGATCAAGCCCCGCATCCGGCTCTCTGCTCAGCAGGGAAACTGCTTCCCCCTCTCTCTCTGCCTGCTTCTCTGCCTACTTGTGATCTCTGTCTGTCAAATAAATAAATAAAATCTTTTTTAAAATTTTAAAATAATAATAAAATATTTTTTTAAATGGAGTCACTTATGTTAAGGGCTTCACATGAATTAAAAAAAAAAAAAAAGATTGGTCATCACAGAACCAGAAGCACATCAGGCTACTCCACAGTGGGATTTCTGCCCAGAAACACCCAGCTGCATGCCAGCAGGCATGGAACAAGCAGAGGCTTGCTTTATGCCAGGCTGGGCTGCGAGAGGTAAATAGAATAGACAGAAAAGAGGCAAAAGAGTCAAGGTTATCTACAAGGGAGCAATAATATTAATGGGCCGTGGACCTTATCCTGGATACAGGGAAGCGAAGAAACAAGAGCTGAGGGATACAGAAAAAGGGGCGGGCCATCAAGATGGATAAGGTCAGGGAGGATGTAGTCCCAGTGCTGGATGTTCCAATTTGTGATTTAGGAGTTGGTGCAGTTTCTGGTGGTTACCATGCAATAGAGTCCTTTCTTTCTTTTTCTTTTTTTTTTTTTTTTGTTGTTGTTGTTGTTGTTGTTGTTTTAAGAAAGAGAGCGTGTGCACAAGCTTTGGTGCGGGGTGAGGTGCAGAGGGAGGGAGAGAATCCTTAGCAGGCCCCATGCCCAGCCACAGTGCTTGATCTCACAACCCTGAGATCATGACCTGAGCTGAAATCAAGAGTCGGCCACTTAACCGATAGAGCCACCCAGTCACCCCCTTTCTTTCTTTTTAATTCGCATACCACGGGATGCACAGATCTTAGTTTGTAGGTCAGTGAGGTTTTCTTTTTTTTTTTTTTAAGATTTTTATTTATTTATTTGATAGACAGAGATCACACGTAGGCAGAGAGGCAGGCAGAGAGAGAAGAAGGGAAGCAGACTCCCCGCCGAGCAGAGAGCCCGACATGGGGCTCGATCCCAGGACCCTGAGATCATGACCCGAGCTGAAGGCAGAGGCTTTAACCCACTGAGACACCCAGGCGCCCCAGGTCAGTGAGTTTTGACAAATGAATCCACTCGCCTTTCCCCCATCACTTCTCTCATCCTAAGAAATTCTTTAATGCCCATTTCCAGTCAAGTCTGCCCTCCAAAGTGGCAACCACAGTTCTGATTTCTATCGCAATAGAGGACGTTTGTCTGTTTTGGAAGTGGAGCCCTACAATATGTATACTTTTGTGTACATTTGTATGTGATTTCTTTCACTCAGCGTACTGTTTCACTCACCATGCTGTTGTGTGCTCTAGTTATTTACTGATTTTCATGGTTGAATGGTATTGCCTTGTCAGACTACACTACAATTCACTTATCCATTCTTCTGTTGGTAATATTAGTTTGTTTTTTTGTTTGTTTGTTTTACAGTTTAGGGCTATCCTGAATAAAACACCTCTGAACATTCACGTGCAAATCTTTATTGTGGACTATATTTTCATTTCTCTTGGGTAAATAACCAGTGCCAAAAATTCTGGAGAGAATTCTAAAATAAGCATATGTTTAACTTCCTAAGAAACTGCTAGATGGTTTTTCAAGGTAGATGTAATATGTTACACACACCCCGGGGGGGGGGGCAATGTACAGAAGTTACAGCTACTCTACACCTTAAAGATGTGTCAGTCTTTTTTTTTTAAAGATTTTATTTATTTATTTGACAGAGAGATCACAAGCAGGCAGAGAGGCAGGCAGAGAGAGAGGAGGAAGCAGGCTCCCTGCTGAGCAGAGAGCCCGATGCGGGGCTCGATCCCAGGACTCTGAGACCATGACCTGAGCCAAAGGCAGCGGCTTAACCCACTGAGCCACCCAGGCGCCCCAAAGATGTGTCAGTCTTTTTAATTTTAACCACTTAAGTAGGTGTAAAGTGTTACTTTATTGTGGTTTTAATTTTCACTCCCTTGATAACTAATGACACTAAGCATCTTTTCATAAGCTTACTGGACACTTGTAGTTCTTCTTTTGTGGAGTGCCTTTAATTGGGGTTTTTTTCTTTGTATTACTGAGCTGTGGAAATTCTGTATCTATTCTGAGGTTAAGTATCTGTAGACATATCTACATACATACATCTCAAATACATCTTCCCAATCCGCAGCTTCTCTATTCATTTTCTTAATGGTATCTTCCGATAAGAAGTTTGTTTTGTTTTTTAAGAGAGAGTGTGTGCATGTGCACGCAAGCTGGGAGGGGTGTGGTGGGCAGAGGGAGAGGAAGAGAGAATCGGAAGTGAGAGAGAATCTAACATGAGGCTTGAACTCATAACCCTGAGATCATGACCTGAGCTGAAATCAAGAGCCAGATGCTTAACCAACTGAGTCACTGAGGCACCCCTAATAAGTTTTTAAATTTTGTTTCAGCATAATTTATTATTTTATAGTTAATGAATTTTGTTCCATTTAAGAAAACTTTGCCCACTCCAAGGTAACAAAACTATTGTGTTTTCTTGTAGAAGTTTTCTAATTTTAGTTTTTGTGTTTCTATATATGATGTGTTTCAAATTAATTTCTTTTTTTTTTTTTTTTTTTTTTTTTTGCACACTATGAGGTAGGACTGGGGTCTTTTTTTTCCAGGCAGTAATCTGATTGTTTTAGCACCTTTTGTAAAAACTTTTATATCCCAGGGGCACCTGGGTGGCTCAGTGGGTTAAAGCCTCTGCCTTCGGCTCAGGTCATGGTCTCAGGGTCCTGGGATCAAGCCTCGCATCGGGCTCTCTGCTCAGCAGGGAGCCTGCTTCTCCCTCTCTCTCTGCCTGCCTCTCTGCCTACTTGTGATCCCTCTCTGTCAAATAAATAAAATATTTAAAAAAAAACTTTCATATCCCATTGAATTCCTTTGGCAACTTGTTAAAAATCCATTGACCGTGCATGTGTGGTCCTATTTCTGGACTTTCTATTCTATTCCATTTGTCTATTTGTCTATTTTTCTGCCCATGCCACTTATCTTAATTATTGTACTTTTATAAGTTCTTAAAGTTAGAAAGGGGCGCCTGGGTGGCTCAGTGGGTTAAGCTGCTGCCTTCGGCTCAGGTCATGATCTCAGGGTCTTGGGATCGAGCCCCGCATCGGGCTCTCTGCTCAGCAGGGAGCCTGCTTCCTCCTCTCTCTCTGCCTGCCTCTCTGCCTGCTTGTGATCTCTCTCTGTCAAATAAATAAATAAAATCTTTAAAAAAAAAAGTTAGAAAGCAAAAACTGTTCTTTTTCAAGATTGTTTTGGCTATTCTAAATGCCTTTTCTATTTTTAACGTGTTAAAACCAGCTTAGCAATTTCTAAAAAAAAATCTACTGGGATTATATTTGGGGTTATATTTCTATAGAACAATTTGGAGAGAATTCACATCTTACCAGTGTTGAGGCTTCTCATCATGAACATGGCATATCTCTCCCATTTACTCACATCTTTAATTTCTCCCCATAATTTTGTATAATTGTGAGGATAAAGGACTTGAATGTCTTTAGTAAGATTTATTCTTAAGTATTTTATATTTTTGGTGTTATTGTAAGTGGTAATGCTCTTAAAATTTCATTTTCCAATGTTTCATTGCCGATATATAGAGATACAATCAATTTTTGTACAATGACCTTGTATCTTATGACTTTGGTAAATTTACTGGTTCTACTATTTTTTTATTTGTCTGAGGATAAAGCATTTTAATTATTAATCTCCAATATTATGCCTTTCATTTCTCTTAACTTTTTCCTTATTACATGGATTCTTATCTCAAGAACGATGTTAAGCAGAAGTGATAAGAGCAGGAATCCCTGCCTTGCTCCTGTTTTTAGGGAAGTAAGAGTTAGTTTTCATACCAGTCTGAGTCCTCCCACTCAACAGTAAGGTCCTCCAAAGTAGAAATCATGACTTATTCATAGTTGCGTTCTCTACCATGCCTGACATCGAAGAGTTTATGGCATCTAAGAAGAACTTAGTAAATATTTATTGATGTATCACATGAATGACAGTAGGTGAAAACGCCTCGGGACCTCTGTTTTAAATCCTGGCTACATTTGGTGCTGATCTCCTAAAATGAAGAGTCAGTTCATAGACAGCCACTGATGAATTTTTTTTTTTAAAAAGGAGTTAATAGTTTCATAGTGTGAGTTTTATGCAATATCTTGTTAGAATATCTAGACATGTCCTGGGTAATATGATCATTTTGACCAGGAGGCAAAGTAAGACATATTGCCTTGATTCGCAGACCTGTACCCCTGGGGATAAAAATATATGTTTATAAAGCTGTAAAAAAAAAAAAAAAGAAAAAAGAAAGGATGAATACCCAAGTTTTGTAGCAACATGGACGGGACTGGAAGAGATTATGCTGAGTGAAATAAGTCAAGCAGAGAGAGCCAATTATCATATGGTTTCACTTATTTGTGGAGCATAACAAATAGCATGGAGGACAAGGGGAGATGGAGAGGAGAAGGGAGTTGAGGGAAATTGGAAGGGGAGGTGAACCATGAGAGACTATGGACTCTGAAAAACGATCTGAGAATTTTGAAGGGGTGAGGGGTGGGAGGTTGGGGGCACCAGGTGGTGGGTGTTGTAGAGGGCACGGATTGCATGGAGCACTGGGTGTGGTGCAAAAATAATGAATACTGTTATGCTGAAAAAATAGAAAAAAAATAAATTAAAAAAAAAGAGTAAAAAAAAAAAAAAGACATATTGCCTTGATGCAGGATCATTGGTTGAACCCAATAGTGCAAAAAGGATTCTTGAGACATTTTATGGCATTTTAAAAAAAAAAGGTGTTTTTATTATAGCACAGGGACAGGACCTGTGGGCAGAAAGAGCTTCATCTGTGACTGGTTACACGGAGTTTCACCTTCGTGAAGGTGACATTAGAGCTCCAGGAAATTTAGTCTATAGGCTCCTGGAGGTCTGACTATATTAAGATTGTGTTTTCCTTGTAAATCATTAGACAGTTACAAACTATAGTAGAATTTCATGCCCTACATGACTGCGATTTTTATCAGCTGACCATTTGTTTTTCCTCTGCCTTTGCTCTGAGGCAGTTGCTAGTGCGTGAGGAATGTTATCTCTAGGCCACCTTAAGTTTGGGGCGGGAGGTTTACAGGTATCAAGTGTATCCTGCCCTCAGCTTGTAGTGGGCATTGCACCCATTTTATGGATGACTAGATTGAGGTTAAGGTACTGTCCCCAAAGACACAGCTCCTAAGCGCTAGAGGCAAGACCCAAACTGGATCTAAGTCCATAATATGTGAACTCCACCTCCAAACTCTACCCATGCCATGGTGAGGGGGCGTCCTGGCCACCCTTCTCCAGATTATCCCCAGGAGCTGGGCTGAGTCAGCAGATCGGGGACCACACCTGTGTGTCACCACTGTCACCCAAAATTTAGACTAGTGCCTAACACTAATTTTTTTTTTTTTTTGACAGACAGAGATCACAAGTAGGCAGAGAGGCAGACAGATAGAGAGAGAGGTGGAAGCAGGCTCCCTGCAGAGCAGAGAGCCCGACGTGGGGCTCAATCTCAGGACACCAGGACCACGACCCGAGCCAAAGGCAGAGGCTTTAACCCACTGAGCCACCCAGGTGCCCCCTAACACTAAATTTTATAAGTGAAATGACATGCTTTCCTGGTGAATTCCAACCATGACACTGATATCTGTCTATTTCACTTTGCAGTAACTGAAATTTTTTTTTAAGTGAAATAGTTTGCTCTGATACTGAATTCACCCATTTCTCCCGAGAATTCCAGGGAACTTACCAGTTTTTGCTTTATGTTTTTGAAACTGTGTTGAAGCATCTTTCTAGTAATTTAAGCTTTTTAAATACTATGTAGAGACCACTGTACTACGGAAGACGTTCTTTGTTTTATGGTCTGCTTTATTGAAATTAATATATTGTCTTCAGCCTCCTTTTGTGTAAGATTTTTGTGGGCTTTATCTTTTTCCAGACTTTTTACTTTTAACCTTCACGTGACTTTAAGTTTGGGGCCTAACTTTTGTAAAAGCACATGGCTGAATTTTGTGTGACTGTTTCAAAACCATTCTAAATGCAGGTGCCTGGATGTCTCAGTCGGTTAAGTGTCATTGGCTCAGGTCACTATCCCAGAGGATAGGGATAGCTTGATAGGGATCAAGCTCCAGCAGGGAGACTGATTCTCCCTCTCCTTCTGCCCCTTATTTATTTGAGAGAGAAGAGCATACTCTCTCTCTCAAATAAATAAATACAATCTTTAAAAAGAAAAAAAGAAAATCATTCTAAGTCTATCTTAGCTAGTATATTTAAGTCATTAACATTTTATTAATTATGTAAATATTTGGGCTTGTTCCTACCACTTTACTTTGTGCTTTCTTTTGTATGATTTTTCTTCTTTTTTTAATATTCAGTTTCTGGCCCATTTGTTTTCTTATTCTATTTCTTTCTCTTTTCTCTTTTCTGGCTTAGAAGTTTTATATCCATTTCAATTCTTTTAATGGTTGTCCTTAAATGTTGTTATTGATAGGTGTTTTTAAAACTCTGCTCAGTTTCACTTTTAAATGTTCTATTCTCTTTCAAAATAGCTGAAGTTTTAAAACTTCCACCTTTTCTAAGAACAATTTGTCAAAAGCCTGGCAGTAAAAGTAACAGAAAAACAACAGAACTGTTAAGTTCTGTGAAATACACTATATGCAGGGGCGCCTGGGTGGCTCAGTGGGTTAAGCCGCTGCCTTCGGCTCAGGTCATGATCTCAGGGTCTTGGGATCGAGCCCCGCATCGGGCTCTCTGCTCAGCAGGGAGCCTGCTTCCTCCTCTCTCTCTACCTGCCTCTCTGCCTACTTGTGATCTCTCTCTGTCAAATAAATAAATAAAATCTTTAAAAAAAAAAAAAGAAATACACTGTATGCAAATTGCAGATGCTTATAAAACAGGAACTATCTAGACTTCAAAACCTTCACAAAGTAAAGACAAAAATGTTGATTTGCTGAGAAAAAAAAAAAACAGAAAATTACTCCTTTTATCTGAAAGGGGGGGCACTTTTTAAACCAGAACAACCTTTTTCAACCTAATCCATGCTCTTTAATTTAGAGATGGGAAATACAAATTCCAGGAGGGGAACATAATTTGTCCAAAATGTCAATTTGTGGACCTAAGATAATTTGTTTTTCTGCAACTTTCCTGGATGGAGATGCAAGAGGAAGTCCAAGCATGAAATAAAAACTAAGAAAGCAAGAGCTGTTCTTACATCAGCTCACCACCCAAGTAGGACTACATCAGTCAGGGTAAAGGTAGCCTCTGGCAAATAAAAGAGACAATTTGGGGACAGTTACTGCCACCTGACTGGTTTTTATTTGCAAATTATAGGCCTGAAAACTTGACAGCTGCTGCCAGGGCGGCAGCGGGGGCCTCCAGTATCAGCAAAATCCAAATAACTAGTTCTCGAGAAGGGAGGTCAGAAGACCTTTCTACACAATGAGAGCTTTTAATTTATGGCCTCTTTATTGAACTAACAAAGCATTATCTATTAATCTCTAATGGCTAATCATAAAGGTCATTAGCTATATCGATAAAAATTTGAGCTTCCAAAGTCCATGAAGAAAACCGCCATCGCTTTCTAGACACAACTCCTATACAAATCAGAGGAAGACTTAAATACCGTTTTCCAGACCAATATTTTGCAGAATACCAGTTCTAACAGATGTTTAAGGGGTCTCTGGGAGAAAGTGTTTTAGGATCAAGTACACATGTGAAATGCTGGATTAATCAAAGCTTAATAATTTTCAGTGCAGGCCTTATCAGAGGCTCTTCTGTGCTTAACATGCTTCTCTACATATAGAGGGTTTTCTAGCTGATTTGGACAACAGAATCTTTTCCTCACAAGTGCGTTCATGGAACACATGTCGAAAACCATGCTTTAAAGAACTACAAACTTTTGCAAACAACACAATATCTTTCTCACTGAATTTCCTTATTATGGAAAATGCATAACATAAAACTTAACATCATCACTATTTTCAGGTGCACAGTTGAGTGGCATTAAGTACATTCATGTTGTTGTGCAACCATTTCCACAATCCATCCACAGAACTCTTTTCATCTGGTAATACTGAAACTCTGGACCCATAAAACTGTTCCCCATAACCCCCAACCCCCGGCCCTGGCAGGCACCATTTCTGTCTCTGTGACTTGACTACTCTAGGTACGTCACATAAATAGGATCGTGTAGTATGCTTGTGACTGGCTTACTCTACTTTGCATAATGTCTTCAGGGCTCATCTGTGTTGGGGTGAAGCTGGAGATTGAGGTTCTTGTCTCACAGAGTCAAAGAATGAATCTCATGGACAAAGGAGAGCGAGCAAAGCAATAGGAGCTTATTAACCAAGGATACAGAAAAAGCTTTCTGTGAGAGGGGTCCCAACAGGGTTGCCACTGAGGGCTTTTAGGGTTGATCTTTTATAGAAAGCTAACCAGGGAATTTAAATCTTCTTGACTTCTATACTGGGGACACCATTGATTAAGGACTAGTGATAAATCTTTAATGGCTTACCTCTTTTTACCATCTAGTTATTTTCTGTTGACCACAGAAAACAGTCATAAATAAGACTTGCCCCTCAGACACCTAGGGCTGGGTGGTCTGGAGTATTTCTATGAGTCTGATCAAGAAGCCCCCTATGTCTTCCTACCTAGCCCTACCTGTCCCTAACTCAGAGGCGTGTGTCAGACTTTCCCTCCTTTGTAAGGCCAAACGACATTCCACTGTATGCATATACCACATTTCCTGTCGATGGACACTGGGCTGCAGCCTTTTGACTGTCATGAATAAAGTCACCATGACTCACCAAGCTTTATTTACTATACATCTTACTCTAATCTATTCATGAAGTTGAAAAAACTTAATCCAAAACTTTCTTTTCACCCACAAAATTCTTCCTGATGAACAAGGACTTGGGATTCTACTAAGGCTCTTAAAAAGCTTTAGATAGCCCACTGACAAAATTTCTCACAGAAACTCTGTCCCACTCTTCAGGGGAAGCCTCTGGTAGCCATATAGAACCTTCCAGAGAGCACGAATGGCTGTCTTGCTATCCCTACTCCCCTGTTCCACTTTGTCCTTTTCCACAGCAAGAAATGGCTCCTGCTCCATAGCTTCAATCCCAGGTGGAAATTTCTCAGAAGCCTTGTGTAGGCACCAGGCAGCTAGCGGTGTGAGTTCACCTTGAGGATCTGGGTTTTGTTTTGTTTTGTTTTTTCTAGTTGGAAGAAGATAGTCTCCTCTTCAGGGAAAGAGCCTTTCACCAAGTATTTAAAACCCTTCAATTAGCTTCTTTAGTGGGATGGAATTTTATTGCTCTCCATCAAAGTTCTTTTAAGACCTTAAAGAACAAAGAGGAGATGCATGTGCTTTTTAAAGGCAGAGAAACATGAACTGGCATGACCTCTTGTCATGGGGAAAGAAAGCACAAGGCTACTTTTAGGAAATAGCAGGAAACCATGTTGGCCAGTCAGACAACATAGTGAGGGAGTGAAGGAGTCTAAGAAATATGGAGGAGAGAAGAGCTTCCCTCTCCAGCTTCTGGAAAGTTAAATTAGCACTTTCCAAGAGCACGAAAGGAATTTCAGAAGTTGAAGCATCTGTTCCAAGTGCAGGACACGAGGGTCTAATCAGCTGTCTTGTCCTTGTTACCCTCCTTTTCTTTAAGCCCAACTTTGCAGCTCCAGACTGCCCTGATCCCAGGGTCTCACACTCTCCAGCCCACCCAGCATAAACTGTTTTGAGATTTAAGTAAAAGTGGGTTGAGCTTGATCCTGCATAGAAGAGTGCTCAGAACTCTCCTTCCATTGCTATTGCTGGGAATCCTCAGAGGCTTGATTTCTCATCGTCCTCACTTGATCCAGCTCCTCCTCTCACAGAAATCTTGCCCTTTCTGACATCTTCCTTCCTACAGCATTTTTCTTCTCCACCTTGCAGCCACCCAAACCTGGAGTTCAGTCCCATTCCCTTGTTTTCCCCAAGCATCACCATACAAGCAATTGTGAAGAAGAGAGTTTTGTTGAAGATATTGGGACATTGGCAAGGAGCTAAGAGCCCCCACAAATTCCCCAAGATTGGATCCAAAACCTGTCACCGGTCTCTGCTTCTCAGCCATGTCGATCTTGCTAATTCTTTTCCCCAACACACCTTCTCTCTTTTCCTGAGATTTTTCCTTGTGTCTTTGGTAGAAGGCAGAGGATGAAGGGGATGGAGGCTGTCCTTGCCTTGTCCTTCTGTGGCTGCTTTCGTCATTTGTGCAGAATGGTTTAGCCTTCTTTTACCGATGCCCACCAATCCAGGAAATTCTCCAAGAGCTACTCTTTCATGTAAAAAAATTGTACATTGAGATGTTTTACTAAATGTAATCCATTCCATAAGAGCCAGAGTTTACTCTTTATTATCAATAACAAGCTGACTTTTTTTGATAAGAGCTGATCTTTGCTCAAATGTTGCATACTCTTCTGAAGATAACCAGGGTTGGACAGAAATTAGCACAAAGTCCTGGGTGAGCCTCTTGCTGGTAGATTGCCTAAGCAGATGTAATCTATGTTCACATTGCAATTTCCCCCTTGCCTACCTGTACCTCTGTGCCTTATCTCTGTGCCAACAGTTCCCAAACTGCTCTTAGAAGCCCAGTTACATTTTCCCAACAAGCATGGACTCTAAGGGCCACTGATTAAGGATACTCCCTTCTGTCCCTAAGGCAAGGTTAAGATGTTAGAGACAGTGCTAATATTTGCACCCTGATAACACACAGGATTGGCTTCAAAAAGATGTGCAATGCCAAAAACCAAGTAAGGGAATTACAAGAGAAAGTCTACTCTTTTGGTGTAGCCTGTAGAGTTAAAATTCCATGGAGTAATTTTCCAGTTTTCTTATGGATTCATCTGAGCTCCCCTCCCTATTCCCTGCAGTTCTTCACATTTTCATAGTAAACATTCCACCTGATTGGCAAACAGCATTAATAGAGCCAGAGAGGAAAGAAATTCTGCTCCAGGAGGATCTCAGCTCGACTTGTCAGCACTGACCTCTTGGTTTTAGGGTGTAGCCAGACCAGAAAAACTCTTTAAGTCTCAAGTGCTGAAAAGATGGCAGAGCTGTATTTCCTTGGTGTTTTTCCCGATCGTTCCTCTTTCATTCATGATTTTATTAATTTGAAACTTTTCTCTTTTCTTTTTGATAAGTCTCTAGGGGTTTATTGATCTTATTAATTCTTTCAAGGAACCAGCTTCAATTTTTGCTGATCTGTTCTACTCTTCTCCTGGTTTCTATTTCATTTATTTCTGCTCTAATCTTTATTACTTTTCTTCTCCTGCTTGGTGTAGGCTTTATATGCTCTTCTTTCTCCATATCCTTTAGTGTAAGTTTAGCTTATATATTTGAGATTTTTTTTTTTTTTTGAGAAAGATTTGTATTGCAATGTACTTCCCCCTTAGGACTGCCTTTGCTGTATCCCAAAGGTTTTGAACAGTTGTGTTTTCATTCTCACTCATTTTAAAATTTTAAAATTCTTCTTTATTTCCCTAGTTGACCCATTCACTCTTCAGTAGGATGCTCTTTAAGTGTTTACATTAAACTCTCATGGTTTGTCTCCAAGTGTTTACATTCCTTCAAATTTCCTCTTGTGATTGAGTTCAAGTACCAAAGCAGTGTGGTCAGAAAATATGCAGGGAAAAATCCCAATCTTTTGGTATTGGTTGAGACCTGACTTGCAACGCAGTATGTGACCTATTCTGGAGAATGTTCTGTGTGCACTTGTAAAAAAAATGTGTTCTATTGTTTTAGGATGGAATGCTCTGTATATATCTGTGAAGTCCTTCTGGTCCAGTGCATCATTCAAACCCCTTGTTTCCTTGTTGACCTTCTGCTTAGGTGATCTGTCCATTGCTGTGAGTGGGAAGTTGAAGTCCCATATTATTCATGTATTATTATCAATGTGTCTCTTTACTTCAGTTCTTAATTGGTTGATAAAACTGGCTGCTATTTATGCTCTTAATTTTATCAGTTGATAAAATTAAGAGCATAAATATTTATAATTGTTAGATCTTCTTATTGAATTAACCCTTTAAATATGATGTAACATCCCTCTTCAGGTATCCAAGATCTACAAAGAATTTATCAAACTCAACACCCAAAAAACAAATAAACCAGTCAAGAAAAGGGCAAAAGACATGAGCAGACATTTCTCCTAAGAAGACATACAAATGGCCAAGAGACACATGAAAAAATGCCCCACATCACTTGACATCAAGGAAATACAAATCAAAACCACAATGAGATGCCACCTTACACTAGTCAGAATGGCTAAAAATAATTAGGCAGGAAATAACAAATATTGGCAAAGATGTGGATAAAGGAAAACCCTCTTACGCTGTTGATGGGAATGCAATTTGGTACAGGCAGTCTGGTAAATGGTATGGAAGTTGCTCAAGACATTAGAAATAGAGTAAGCTTATGATCCAGCAATTACCCCAAAGATACAGATGTAGTGAAAAAAAGAGGCATATGAACCCCAATGCTCATAGCAGCAATGTCCACAATAAACAAACTGTGGAAAGAGCTGAGATGTCCTTCAACAGATAAATGGGTAAAGAAGATGTGACATATATATTTACAATGGAATATTACTCAGCCATCAGAAATGGTGAACACTTACCATTTACATTGACATGGATGGAACTAAAGGGTATTACGCTGACTGAAATAAGTCAATCAGAGAGAGACAATTATCATATGGTTTCACTAATATGTGGAACATCAGAAACAGGGCAGAGGACTAGAGGAAGGAAGGGAAAAGAGAGGGAGACAAACCATGAGAGACTCTTAACTGTGGGAAACAAACTGAGGGTTCTGGAGGGAAGGTGGGTGGGGGGATGGGGAAACTGGGTGATGGGCATTAAGAAAGGCACATGATATGATGAACACTGGGTGTTATATGCAACTGATAAATTATTAAGCACTACATCTTAAACTGATGATGTACTATAAGTTGGCTAATTGAATTTAAATTTAAAAAAAAGATGACAGAGCTGTCTCTGCCCTCCTTTTTTTCCAAATGTTAAGTGTGCATGCCTATTGAATCTTTAAAACACTTATTCTATGGATGCTATACATGCTGGCGAATGTTTGATGAGGACCAAGATATTTAAATGGTCTCAAAATATCTTTCCACAAATTATTTACTAGTTACAAAGAAAAAAATAAACAACTTCACAACAGAGAAACTTGACAGATACCACCTTAAGCCAGTGATCAAATCAAACATCTGTGATAATGGACAAATCAGTATCCTGTGCCTCCTAATACAATGCACCATGAAGGACACAACATCATTTTGGCGGCGTTCTCATCAGAAATGCATCATCTGACTGTAACTATAAGGACACATCAGACAAACCCCAACTGAGAGATGTCCTTCAAAACAACTGGTCTGTACACTTCAAAAATGTCAAGGTCATGAAAGAGAAAGAAAGGCTAAGGAGCAGGTCCAAGTTAAAGGAAACTAAGGTGGCATCACAATTACATGCAACCTGTGATCCTAGTTGGATCCTGGGTTGGGGAAAAAACAGCCATAATCAACATTATCAGGACAATTGGCACAAATGCATATGGATTGTGGATTATATCAATGTTAAACTTCCTTATTTGGATCATTGTACCGTGACACAGAGAATATCCTTATTCTTAAGAAACTCACACTGAAGTATTTAAGAATAAAAGCACATGATATGAACAGCATTCTCTTGAATGGTTCAGAAAAATAATAATGTGTGTGGGAGGGGGAAAAGCAAAGGGAACAACTGTTAAAAAGGAAAAGCTTGATATACTTCTACACATCCAGGGAGGCAAGATAGCAGAAGAGTAGGGGACCTTGTTTCATCTGGTCCCTTGAATTTAGCTAGATGACTATCGAACCATTCTGAACCCCCATGAATTCAACCTGAGATATTTTAAAAAAAAAATCTGGAACTCTACAAGTAGAAAAGCAACACTTTTTACAAGGTAGGAAGTGTGGAGAAGTGAATCTGAGGGTAGATATCAGAAGATAAATGGAGGGTAGAGGGAGCCTCCATAAGCCAGCTACTGGAAAGTGATAGAGCCCAGGAGGCTAAAATCAGAACCCTTAAAAATCTGCTCCAGTGAGAGACATCCCTGCCTGAAAGGTGCTCAGAGGATGAAATAGGCAGAATTCTAGGTGTCTCAGTGTGGTCTCAGGATCCCAGGAGTCACAGAACTAACAGGGCTGCCTATTAGTAGAGTTACTCAGTAGAGTTAACATACAGTAGAACAGGGAAACTGGTTATGGTCAGCGAGCCCAGGAGGGGTCTCTCAGCTAGGTTTGCCATAAACTGAGGGCCAGCCCAGATTGGGTAACCAATCTCCACCTGGGAATACAGTAGTGGACTGGAACGCAGGGACCCTCTGCCATCTCCCAGGAGGAGCAGAACAGGTGCATGCACAACTGGGCAACAGCTCTCAGTGTGGTGGTCCTGTAAAGGACAGTATGGGGCATCCCTTCCCCTTCCCCTGGGAAGGGCAGAGTGTGTGTGCACACAATCCAGCCACCAGTCTCAGCCCCAGGGCCCTACAAAGGGCAGTAATGCAGGACCTTCTGACTTGCCCCAGGAGGATCACTGTGGGCATGAACTGCAGGAATCTGCAGAGTTTGGCCCACAAAAGTAAAGACCATCTATCCCAGAGGGTTTACTATAGGGAGGATGGTGATATTTTACTCTGGAGCTAGAGATTGGGGAATGGCCATTTTCATTTTGACCCTCTAAAGAGGCATGGAAAGCCTTCAGGGATCACAAGCCACACAGAGGATGAGCATACAGAGAGCCCAGTCCCCTGACAAGGAGCAGTGCAACTCAGCCCAGGCAAAGACACCTGAGAAGGAGTGCAGCCAGCCCCTCCCCGCAGAAGACCAGCTGGAAGAACAAGTGCACAGCACATTTATGGATCCTACAAGACCCTAAAACTCCAGCACTAGGGGAAATGATTATAAAGAATTTAAGGTTTTTTTCTCATGATTCATTTATCTTTCAGTTTAAAATTGTCTTTTTCTTTCCTTTTTCCTTTTCCAACTAGTTTCTTATTTTATAAATTCTTCACTTTTAAGTTGTTTTTTAACTTTCATTTTTTAGATCTACATTTTACAGATATACTTTTCATTTTTGACTTCCTATCACTCTATTGAATTTTATTTTTGTATATACATAAATTTTGTTTTCTTTGCAATTTTGGGATTTAGTGTCTTCTAACACAGAGACAAATGGATCACCCTGCTTTGTCCATCCTGTGAGATTATATTCTCTCCCTTAAGCCCCCACTTTTTTTCTTTTCAGTTTTGGTTTCTGACTGCTCCAGAATTGTCTAGTGTGAATTTTGCTTAGGTCGTCATTGATATTTTGATTCTGTTCACTCATTCATCCATTCTTCTCTGGGTGCAAAATGACTAGAAGGAAGAATTCACAACAAAAGAAAGAACCAGAGGTAGTGCTCTCTGCCACAGATCTAATCCATATGGATATAAGTATGATGTCAGAGATGGAATTCAGGATAAAAATTACAAAGTTAATAGCTGGGCTTTAAAAAAAAAACATAAAACACTCTAGAGTATCTCTTAGTACAAAAATGAGATATAATCAGACCAAAATTAAAAATGTTCTAGATGAGATGCTCTAACAGTTAGGGTAAATGAGGCAGGAGAGAGAGAGTGTCAGTAACATAGAAGACAGGTTGATAGAAAGGAGGGAGGTTGAGGAAAAGAGAGAAAACTAATAGCCCATGAGAAGAGGCTTCAAGAAATCAGTGATGCGGGGGAGGAGTCAAGATGGCGGAGAAGTAGCAGGCTGAGACTACTTCGGGTAGCGGGAGATCAGCTAAATAGCTTATCTAAAGATTGCAAACACCTACAAATCCAACGGGAGATTGAAGAGAAGAAGAATAGCAATTCTAGAAACAGAAAATCAACCACTTTCTGAAAGGTAGGACTGGCGGAAAAGTGAATCCAAAGCGACGGGAAGATAGACCGCGGGGGGAGGGGCCGGCTCCCGGCGAGCGGCCGAGCAACGGAGCAAAATCAGGACTTTTAAAAGTCTGTTCCGCTGAGGGACATCGCTCCAGAAGCTTAACTGGGGTGAAGCCCAGGCGGGGTCAGCGCGGCCTCAGGTCCCGCAGGGTCGCAGAAGGATCGGGGGTGTCTCAGTGTCGCAGAGCTTACCGGTATTAGAATGGGGAAGCCGGCTACAGAGACAGAGCCGAGGAGTGACTCTCAGCTCGGGGTTGCCTTGAACCGGTCGCAGGCTCGGTCAGCTCAGAGCGCGGCCGGAGGCCAGGGTGACGGGAGTCATTGGGCACTGTTCTCTGAGAGCGCACTGAGGAGTGGGGCCCCGGGCTCTCGGCTCCTCCGGGCCGGAGACCGGGAGGCCGCCATCTTCATTCCCGTCCTCCAGACTCTACGGAAAGCGCTCAGGGAACAAAAGCTCCCGAAAGCAAACCCGGCGGATTACTCAGCGCGGCCCCGGGTAAGGGCGGTGCAGCTCCGCCTGGGGCAAAGACGCTTGAGAATCACTACAACAGGCCCCTCCCCCAGAAGATCAACGGGAAACCCAGCCAGGACCAAGTTCACCTACCCAGGAGTACAGTTTCAATACCAAGGAGAGCGGCGGAATTCCAGAGGAGAAGAAAGCAAAGCACAGAACTCATGGCTTTCTCCCCATGATTTTTTAGCCTTGCAGTTAATTTAATTTTTTTTCTTTTTCAATTTTTTTTTCTTTTTCTCTTCTTCAGCTAAATATTTTTAACTTTTACCGTTTCCTTTTTTAACGTTTTTTAAATAGTTTATCTAATATATATATATTTTTTCCTCTTTTTATATTTTTTCTTTATCGGCTTTCTTTTTTTAAATAGTTTCTTTTTTTTTTTCCTTTTGAACCCCTTTTTATCCCCTTTCTCCCCCCTCACAATTCGGGATCTCTTCTGATTTGGCTAAAGCATATTTTCCTGGGGTTGTTGCCACCCTTTTAGTATTTTACTTGCTCCTTCATAAACTCTTATCTGGACAAAATGACAAGGCAGAAAAATTCACAACAAAAAAAAGAACAAGAGGCAGTACCAAAGGCTAGGGACCTAATCAATACAGACATTGGTAATATGTCAGATATAGAGTTCAGAATGACGATTCTCAAGGTTCTAGCCGGGCTTGAAAAAGTCATGGAAGATATTAAAGCAACCCTCTCGGGAGATATAAAAGCCCTTTCTGGAGAAATAAAAGAACTAAAAATCTAACCAAGTTGAAATCAAAAAAGCTATTAATGAGGTGCAATAAAAAATGGAGGCTCTCACTGCTAGGATAAATGAGGCAGAAGAAAGAATTAGCAATATAGAAGACCAAATGACAGAGAATAAAGAAGCTGAGCAAAAGAGGGACAAACAGCTACTGGACCACGAGGGGAGAATTCGAGAGATAAGTGACACCATAAGACGAAACAACATTAGAATAATTGGGATTCCAGAAGAAGAGGAAACAGAGAGGGGAGCAGAAGGTATATTGGAGAGAATTATTGGAGAGAATTTCCCCAATATGGCAAAGGGAACAAGCATCAAAATTCAGGAGGTTCAGAGAACCCCCCTCAAAATCAATAAGAATAGGTCCACACCCCGTCACCTAATAGTAAAATTGACAAGTCTTAGTGACAAAGAAAAGATCCTGAAAGCAGCCCGGGAAAAGAAGTCTGTAACGTACAATGGTAAAAATATTAGATTGGCAGCAGACTTGTCCACAGAGACCTGGCAGACCAGAAAGAGCTGGCATGATATATTCAGAGTACTAAATGAGAAAAACATGCAGCCAAGAATACTATATCCAGCTAGGCTATCATTGAAAATAGAAGGAGAGATTAAAAGCTTCCAGGACAAACAAAAACTGAAAGAATTTGCAAATACCAAACCAGCTCTACAGGAAATATTGAAAGGGGTCCTCTAAGCAAAGAGAGACCCTCAAAGTAGTAGATCAGAAAGAAACAGAGACAATATACAATAACAGTCACCTTACAGGCAATACAATGGCACTAAATTCATATCTCTCAATACTTACCCTGAATGTTAATGGGCTAAATGCCCCAATCAAAAGACACAGGGTATCAGAATGGATCAAAAAACAAAACCCATCTATATGTTGCCTACAAGAAACTCATCTTAAACCCGAAGACACCTCCAGGTTTAAAGTGAGGGGGTGGAAAAGAATTTACCATGCTAATGGACATCAGAAGAAAGCAGGAGTGGCAATCCTTATATCAGATCAATTAGATTTTAAGCCAAAGACTATTATAAGAGATGAGGAAGGACACTATATCATACTCAAAGGAACTGTCCAACAAGAAGATCTAACAATTTTAAATATCTATGCCCCTAACGTGGGAGCAGCCAACTATATAAACCAATTAATAACAAAATCAAAGAAACACATCGACAAGAATACAATAATAGTAGGGGATTTTAACACTCCCCTCACTGAAATGGACAGATCATCCAAGCAAAAGATCAACAAGGAAATCAAGGCCTTAAATGACACACTGGACCAGATGGACATCACAGATATATTCAGAACATTTCATCCCAAAGCAACAGAATACACATTCTTCTCTAGTGCACATGGAACATTCTCCAGAATAGATCACATTCTTGGTCCTAAATCAAGTCTCAACTGGTATCAAAAGATTGGGATCATTCCCTGCATATTTTCAGACCACAATGCTCTGAAGCTAGAACTCAATAACAAGAGGAAATTTGGAAAGAACCCAAATACATGGAGACTAAACAGCATCCTTCTAAAGAATGAATGGGTCAACCAGGAAATTAAAGAAGAATTGAAAAAATTTATGGAAACAAATGATAATGAAAACAAAACGGTTCAGAATCTGTGGGACACAACAAAGGCAGTCCTGAGAGGAAAATATATAGCGGTACGAGCCTTTCTCAAGAAACAAGAAAGGTCTCAGGTACACAACCTAACCCTACACCTCAAGGAGCTGGAGAAAGAACAAGAAAGAAACCCTAAACCCAGCAGGAGAAGAGAAATCATAAAGATCAGAGCAGAAATCAATGAAATAGAAACCAAAAAAACAACAGAACAAATCAATGAAACTAGGAGCTGGTTCTTTGAAAGAATTAATAAGATTGATAAACCCCTGGCCAGACTTATCAAAAAGAAAAGAGAAAGGACCCAAATAAGTAAAATCATGAATGAAAGAGGAGAGATCACAACGAACACCAAAGAAATACAGACAATTATAAGAACATACTATGAGCAACTCTACGCCAACAAATTTGACAATCTGGAAGAAATGGATGCATTCCTAGAGACATATAAACTACCACAACTGAACCAGGAAGAAATAGAAAGCCTGAACAGACCCATAACCAGTAAGGAGATTGAAACAGTCATCAAAAATCTCCAAACAAACAGAAGCCCAGGGCCAGACGGCTTCCCGGGGAATTCTACCAAACATTTAAAGAAGAACTAATTCCTATTCTCCTGAAACTGTTCCAAAAAATAGAAATAGAAGGAAAACTTCCAAACTCATTTTATGAGGCCAGCATCACCTTGATCCCAAAACCAGACAAGGATCCCAACAAAAAAGAGAACTACAGACCAATATCCTTGATGAACACAGATGCAAAAATTCTCGCCAAAATACTAGCCAATAGGATTCAACAGTACATTAAAAGGATTATTCACCACGACCAAGTGGGATTTATTCCAGGGCTGCAAGGCTGGTTCAACATCCACAAATCAATCAATGTGACACAACACATTAATAAAAGAAAGAACAAGAACCATATGATACTCTCCATAGATGCTGAAAAAGCATTTGACAAAATACAGCATCCCTTCCTGATCAAAACTCTTCAAAGTGTAGGGATAGAGGGCACATACCTCAATATTATCAAAGCCATCTATGAAAAACCCACGGCAAATATCATTCTCAATGGAGAAAAACTGAAAGCTTTTCCGCTAAGGTCAGGAACACGGCAGGGATGTCCGTTATCACCACTGCTATTTAACATAGTACTAGAAGTCCTAGCCTCAGCAATCAGACAACAAAAGGAAATTAAAGGCATCCAAATCGGCAAAGAAGAAGTCAAACTATCACTCTTTGCAGATGATATGATACTATATGTGGAAAACCCAAAAGACTCCACTCCAAAACTGCTAGAACTTGTACAGGAATTCAGTAAAGTGTCAGGATATAAAATCAATGCACAGAAATCAGTTGCATCTCTCTACACCAACAACAAGACAGAAGAAAGAGAAATTAAGGAGTCCATCCCATTTACAATTGCACCCAAAACTATAAGATACCTAGGAATAAACCTAACCAAAGAGACTAAGAATCTATACTCAGAAAACTATAAAGTACTCATGAAAGAAATTGAGGAAGACACAAAGAAATGGAAAAATGTTCCATGCTCCTGGACTGGAAGAATAAATATTGTGAAAATGTCTATGCTACCTAAAGCAATCTACACATTTAAAGCAATTCCTATCAAAGTACCATCCATTTTTTTCAAAGAAATGGAACAAAGAATCCTAAAATTTATATGGAACCAGAAAAGACCTCGAATAGCCAAAGGAATATTGAAAAAGAAAGCCAAAGTTGGTGGCATCACAATTCCAGACTTCAAGCTCTATTACAAAGCTGTCATCATCAAGACAGCATGGTACTGGCACAAAAACAGACACATAGATCAATGGAACAGAATAGAGAGCCCAGAAATGGACCCTCAACTCTATGGTCAACTCATCTTCGACAAAGCAGGAAAGAATGTCCAATGGAAAAAAGACAGCCTCTTCAATAAATGGTGTTGGGAAAATTGGACAGCCACATGCAGAAAAATGAAATTGGATCATTTCCTTACACCACACACGAAAATAGACTCAAAATGGATGAAGGATCTCAATGTGAGAAAGGAATCCATCAAAATCCTCGAGGAGAACACAGGCAGCAACCTCTTCGACCTCAGCCGCAGCAACATCTTCCTAGGAACATCACCAAAGGCAAGGGAAGCAAGGACAAAAATGAACTTTTGGGATTTTATCAAGATCAAAAGCTTCTGCACAGCAAAGGAAACAGTGAACAAAACCAAAAGACAACTGACAGAATGGGAGAAGATATTTGCAAATGACATATCAGATAAAGGGCTAGTGTCCAAAATCTATAAAGAACTTAGCAAACTCAACACCCAAAGAACAAATAATCCAATCAAGAAATGGGCAGAAGACATGAACAGACATTTCTGCAAAGAAGACATCCAGATGGCCAACAGACACATGAAAAAGTGCTCCATATCACTCGGCATCAGGGAAATACAAATCAAAACCACCATGAGATATCACCTCACACCAGTCAGAATGGCTAAAATTAACAAGTCAGGAAATGACAGATGCTGGCGAGGATGCAGAGAAAGGGGAACCCTCCTACACTGTTGGTGGGAATGCAAGCTGGTGCAACCACTCTGGAAAACAGCATGGAGGTTCCTCAAAATGTTGAAAATAGAACTACCCTATGACCCTGCAATTGCACTGCTGGGTATTTACCCTAAAGATACAAACGTAGTGATCCGAAGGGGCACGTGCACCCGAATGTTTATAGCAGCAATGTCTACAATAGCCAAACTATGGAAAGAACCTAGATGTCCATCAACAGACGAATGGATAAAGAAGATGTGGTATATATATACACAATGGAATACTATGCAGCCATCAAAAGAAGTGAAATCTTGCCATTTGCGACGACGTGGATGGAACTAGAGGGTATCATGCTTAGCGAAATAAGTCAATCAGAGAAAGACAACTATCATATGATCTCCCTGATATGAGGGAGAGGAGATGCAACATGGGGGGTTGAAGGGGTAGGAGAAGAGTAAATGAAACAAGATGGGATTGGGAGGGAGAGAAACCATAAGTGACTCTTAATCTCACAAAACAAACTGAGGGTTGATGGGTGGAGGGGGTTGGGAGAGGGGGGGTGGGGTTATGGATATTGGGGAGGGTATGTACTATGGTGAGTAGTGTAGTAGTAGTAGTAGTAGTAGTAGTAGTAGTAGTATGCTGTGAAGTGTGTAAACCTGGCGATTCGCAGACCTGTACCCCTGGGGATAAAAATATATGTTTATAAAGCTGTAAAAAAAAAAAAAAAAAAGAAAAAAGAAAGGATGAATACCCACGTTTTGTAGCAACATGGACGGGACTGGAAGAGATTATGCTGAGTGAAATAAGTCAAGCAGAGAGAGTCAATTATCATATGGTTTCACTTATTTGTGGAGCATAACAAATAGCATGGAGGACAAGGGGAGATGGAGAGGAGAAGGGAGTTGAGGGAAATTGGAAGGGGAGGTGAACCATGAGAGACTATGGACTCTGAAAAACGATCTGAGAATTTTGAAGGGGTGGGGGTGGGAGGTTGGGGGCACCAGGTGGTGGGTATTGTAGAGGGCACGGATTGCATGGAGCACTGGGTGTGGTGCAAAAATAATGAATACTGTTATGCTGGAAAAAATAAAAAATTAAAAAAAAATAAAAATAAAACCACTAACCACTCCGGACAAAAAAAAAAAAAAAAAAAAAAAAATCAGTGATGCTATAAAACGAAACAACATCAGAATTATTGGGGTACCTGAGGATGAAGAGAGAGAGGGCCAGAAGGAATATTTGAACAAATAGTAGCTGAGAACTTCCCCAATCTGGAGAAGGAAACAGGCATTCGTGTCCAAGAGGTAGAGAGGACCCCTCCCAAAAATCAATAAAAATAGATCAACACACCAACATATAATAGTGAAGCTTGAATTTTTCAGAGAAAAAGAGAAAATCCTGAAAGTAGCTCAACACAGAGGTTCCTAACTTACAGAGGTAAGAACATCAGACTAACATCAGACTTATCCATAGACACCTGGCAGGCCAGAAAGGGTTGCCATGATATATTCAGGGTACTAAATGAAAAAAAACATGTAGACAAGAATACTTTATCCAGCAAGGCTGTCATTCAGTATGGAAAGGAGAGATAGAGAGTTTCCAGGACATACAGAAACTGAAAGAATATGTGACCACCAAGCCAGCCCTGCAAGAATTATTAAGGGTGATCCTGTAAGTGAAGAGAAACCCCAGGAGTAACATAGATCAGAAAGGAAAAGAGACAATCTACAGAAACAGGAACTTTACAGGTAATACAATGGCACTAAATTCATATCTTTCAATAGTTACTCTAAATGTAAATGGGCTAAATGTTCCAATCCAATGACACAGGACATCAAATTGGATAAAAAAGAAAGACCCATCCATATACCGACTACAAGAGACTCATCTTAGACCTAAAGACACTTCCAGACAGAAAGTGAAGGGTAGAGAACAATTCACCATGCTAATGGAC
The DNA here is from genome assembly GCF_902655055.1 of Lutra lutra. NCBI lineage: Eukaryota > Metazoa > Chordata > Mammalia > Carnivora > Mustelidae > Lutra > Lutra lutra. The sequence continues at coordinate 25,356,096 of NC_062286.1, forward strand.
CTCAAAAGAAAGTTGGAGTAGTAATTCTAATATCAGACAAATTAGATTTTAAACCAAAGACTGTAGTAAGAGATAAAGAGGACACTCTATCATACTTAAAGGGTTTATCCAAAAAGAATATCTAACAATTGTTAATATCTCAAGCTTCTAACTTGAGAGCAGCCAATTATATCAACCAATTAATAACCAAAATAAAGAGACACATTGATAATAATACATAAATAATAGGGGACTTCCACCTCTCACTCACAACAATGGACAGATCACCTAAGCAGAAGATCAACAAGGAAACAACGGGTTCTTTTTTTGTTTGTTTGTTTGTTTGTTTGTTTAAAGATTTTATTTATTTTATTTGACAGACAGAGATCACAAGTAGGCAGAGAGGCAGGCACAGAGAGAGAGGAGGAAGCAGGCACCCTGCTGAGCAGAGAGCCCGATGCAGGGCTCGATCCCAGGACCCTGGGATCATGACCCAAGCCAAAGGCAGAGGCTTTAACCCACTGAGCCACCCAGGCGCCCCTGGAAACAATGGTTTTGAATGACACACTGGACCAGGTGGACTTCACAGATATATACAGAGCATTCCATCCTAAAAAAACAGAATACACATTTTTCTCAAGTGTACACAGAACGTTCTCCAGTATAGATCACATATTGGGTCACAAGTCAGGTCTCAACCAATACCAAAAGATTGGGATTTTTCCTTGCGTATTTTCTGACCACACTGCTTTGATACATGAACTCGATCACAAGAGGAAATTTGAAGGAATGTAAACACTTGGAGGTTAAAGAGCATCCTACTGAAGAGTGAATGGGTCAATGAGGCAATTAAAAAGAATTTTAAAACTTTATGGAAATGAGTGAGAATGAAAACACAACTGTTCAAAACCTTTGGGATACAGCAAAGGCAGTCCTAAGGGGGAATTACATTGCAATACAAGCCTTTCTAAAAAAAAAAAAAATTAGAAAATCTCAAATACATAAGCTAACCTTACACTAAAGGAGCTGGAGAAAGAATAGCAAATAAAGCCTACACCAAGAAGGAGAAGAGAAATAATAAAGATTAGAGCAGAAATGAATGAAATAGAAACCAGGAGAAGAGTAGAACAGATCAATAAAACTAGATGCTTGTTCTTTGAAAGAATTAATAAAATCGACAAACCCCTAGCCAAACTCATCAAAAAGAAAAGAGAAAGGATTGAAATTAATAAAATCATGAATGAAAGAGAAGAGATCACACCAACAGCAAGAAAATACAATTTTAATAACATATTATGAGCAACTATATACCAACAAATTATGCAATCTGGAAGAAATAGATGTATTCCTGGAAACTTACAAACTACCAAAACTGGAACAGGAAAAATAGAAAATCTGATCAGACCAATAACCCATGGGGAAGTTTAAGCAGTAATCAGAAACCTCCCAAAAAACAAGGGTCTAGAGCCAGATGGCTTCCCAGGGGAAATCTACCAAACATTTAAAGAAGAAATAATACCCATTCTACTGAAGCCATTTCAAAAAATAGAAATGGAAGGAAAACTTCCAAACTCATTCTATGAGGCCAGCATTACCTTGATCCTGAAACCAAACAAAGACCCCATTTAAAAAGATAATTACATATCAATTTCCCTGATGAACATGGATGTCAAATTACTCACCAAGATACTAGCTAATAGGATCCAACAGTATATTAAAAGGATTATGCACCAAAACCAAGTAGAATTTATTCCTGGGATGCAAACGTGGTTCAACATCAGCAAATCAATCAATGTGATAATTCACATAATAAAAGAAAATACAAGAGCCATGTGATCTTCTCAATTGATGCAGAAAAAGCATTTCACAATGTACAGCATCCTTTCTTGATTAAAACTCTTCACAGTGTAGGGTTAGAGAGCATATACCTCAATTTCATAAAAGCCATCTATGAAAATCCCACAGCAAATATTCTTGATGGGGAAAAATTAAAAGCTTTCCCCTAAGGTTGAGAACATGACAGGGATGCCCACTCTCACCACTGTTGTTCAATATAGTACCATAAGTCCTAGCCTCAGTAATAGGCAACAACAACAACAAAAAGGCATGCATTTAAACTGGTAAAGAAGAAGTCAAACTCTCACTCTTCACAGATGACATGATACTTTATGTGGAAAACTGAAAAGACCCTATCCAAAAATTGCTAGAACTCATACAGTGATTCAGCAATGTGTCAGGATACAAAATCAATGCACAGAAATCAGTTGTATTTTATACACTAATAATGAGACAGAAGAGAGAGAAATTAAGGAGTTCATCCCATTTACAAATGGACCCCAAATGATAAGATACCTAGGAATAAACCTAACTAAAAAGGTGAAGGATCTGTACTCTAAAAACTACAGAACATTTATGAAAGGAATTGAGGAAGACACAAAGAGATGAAAAAACATCCCATGCTCATGGATTAGAAGAATAAATATTGTTCAGACATCTATGTTACCCAGAGCTATCTACACATTCAATGTAATCCCTATCAAAACACCACTGAAATTTTTCACAGAGCTGGAACAAACAATCCTAAAATTTGTATGGAACCCGAAAACACCCCAAATAGCCAAAAGAATTTTGAAAAAGAAAACAAAGCTTGGGGCATCACAATGCCTAACTTCAAGAACTATTACAAAGCTCATCAAGACAGTATGGTCCTCTCACAAAAACAGTCACATAGATCAATGAAACAGAATAGAGATCCCAGAAATGGACCCTCAACTCTGTGGTCAAATAGTCATCAACAAAGCAGGAAAGACTATCAAAGGGAAAAAAGACAATCTCTTCAACAATTGTTTTTGGGAAAATTAGACAGCCACATAGAGAAGAATGAAACTGGACCATTCTCTTACACCACACATAAAGATAAACTCAATAATTTAGGATAAATGACCTAAATTTGAGACAGGAACCCACCAAAATCCTAGAGGAGAACAAAAGCAACAACCTCTTTGACCTCAGCTGCAGCAATTCCTTGTAAGACATGTCTCTAAAGGCAAGGGAAACAAAAGCAAAAATGAACTATTGGGACTTCATTAAGATAAAAAGCTTCTGCACAGCAAGGGAAATAGTCAACAAAACTAAAAGACAACCTATGGAATTGAAGAAGATATTTGCAAATTAAATATCAGATAAAGAGCTGGTATCTAAGATCTATAAAGAACTTATCACACTCAACACCCAAAAAATAAATAAACCACTCAAGAGATGGGCAGAAGACACGAGCAGACATTTCTCCAAAGAAGACATACAAATGGCCAACAGACATGAGAAAATGCTCCCTATCACTTGACATCAGGGAAATAAAAATCAAAACTATAATGAGAAGCCACCTTACACTAGTCAGAATGACTAAAAACAAGAAGACAGGAAACAAAAAATGTTGGCAAAGATGTGGAGAAAGGGGAACCCTCCTACACTGTTGTTGGGAATGCAAGCTGGTGCAGCCATTCTAGATAATAGTATGGAGGTTCCTCAAGAAGTTAGAAATAGAGCAATCCTATGATCCAGCAATTACTCCAAAGATACAAATGTAGTGAAACAAAAGGACACATGCATCCCAATGTTCATAGCAGCAATGTCAATAACAGCCAACATGTGGAAGAAGCCAAGATGTCCTTCAACAAAAGAATGGATAAAGAAGATGTGAGATTATACACACACACACACACACACACACACACACACACACACACACACACACATATGCATATCTCCACACAATGGAATATTACTCAGCCATCAGAAAGGATGAATACCTACTATTTACATTGATGTGGATGGAACTGGAGGGGATTATGCTAAGTGAAATAAGTCAAGCAGAGAAAGACAATTATATGGTTTCACTCATATGTGGAATATAAGAAATAGTGCAGAGGATTATAAGGGAAGGGAGGGAAAAGCGAATGGGAAGAAATCAAAGAGGGAGACAAACCATGAGAGACTTAACTCTGGGAAGCAAATTAAGGGTTGCTGAAGGGGAGGTGGGTGAGGGATGTGATGAGCACTCGCCATTATATGCAACTGATGAATTATTGAATATTACATCTGAAACTAATGATGGACTATATGTTGGCTAATTCAATTTAAATAAAAATAAATATATTTATTTAAATATAAATAAATAAATATTTATTTATTAAATAAATAAAAAGTAAAAGAAAAGCTTATTCCAACTGTGATCTTGTCTATTTGGTTTCAGTTTTGGTTTTGGTGCGCAACTTTGCAGGTTCCCTGAGCACATGCTTAGTTTGCCTGTTTCAGTAATCCATCCAGGTGTCAGCTAACAGTGCCCTTCTGCCCCCTCCAGCCTAGAACATGGTATAGCTTTGTCAGGGCTGGGATTAGGGTGAGGCAAATGAGGCACTCAGGCTGGGCACATTTAATAGGGTGAAAAACTCAGCAATCAACACAAAAACTAGTTTAGTGCAATATTTTTAAATCAAAATTAATGCCAAGTGATGAACAATATATGAAAATTTTAAATAGACAGGAACTTATACTCCCATGCTGAGGCAGAGTTTTTTTATGGTGAGTTTTTTTCCAGAAAGAGATTTTGGAGTTGCTATTGATGACTTTGCCTCTGTCAAGCCAGGAAAGTAAAATTGTAATAAATTCTTTTGGGAGACATAAATAAAATATTTAAACTTAAAATCATGTGAGTTTTAATGCTCTTGTTTATCAGTTTTTCAGTATTCCTTCAGTTTCTTTTAATGTTCTAGAAAAACAACATTAAAAGATAGGTAAAAAATGTTTGTGGGGTGGACATTTTTCCTTCAGCACCAGGTATGGATATCCCCAGCTTGGTGAGGTGCTGGCTTTGGTTAATAAGGAAGAATGTAACTCAGCTTTAACCCCCAGGACCTGGGGATGGTAGAGATAGAGAGGAACAGCTTGGAAGACTTCAGGAGCCATGGCTATGCTTCTTCACTCAGCACTGAGTGGAACCAGAGGAGAGGAAGACAGAGTAAAAACTACAGAACAACTGAATGGATAAGTAAGGCACCTGCACAGATGGACTAGGAGCTTCCCAGGAGGCTGATGATCCATGATGGGAAATAAGATCAAGAGCTGCAAGATTAGGTATCACAGTGATGGGACAATCAATTTACCATGGTAGGACAGCGAGTAGAACAGGCCCGCACCATCCTGTCTGAGTCTGGTTTCCTGCCAGATGTAGGGGGTGTAGTACATTCTAAACAAATCCTTTTCCTCTTGAATGCCTGACTCTGCAGGTGGAAAAGGAGCAGGATGGTTTAGTCTCAGCAGCTTTCTCTGTCACTTTCCTTTCTTACGAATCCCCACTACACCCAATTTCCTTCTCTTCTTTCATTGTAACCCTCTGGCCTCCATATCTACATCCTTCATTCTATCTGTGGGGAAAACGAGAGTAGAGTGGGGGCCAAAGTATGTTCCCATTGTGCAGTCTCAATAAAAAATTCAGTAAGTCAGATCCTTAAATTTAATTCTTTAATCAAGACTTTTCATGTCCAAACCTTAGAAAAGCATCTTCATGGAAATGGCAGGTGGAGATTGATGTGGAAATATAAAACCCCTGACTTGCAATTAAAAAAAAAAATACTCTTGCAAAACCTCTGCAGAAAGGCAGATGATGAATGTTTACTGGCTTAAGGCATTGACTACCACACCCTTAACACATCAACCTTTCCTTCCTTTATAAATATAATCCAAAATCCCCTGAGAATATCCGTGAAGTCATCAAGGGAAGAGGACCTAAAAGGGGAGATCAGACCTCATGATAATCAGTAGGATGGTGGGATTCGATTTTTTGCCATCATAAATTAGATACTTTCCAAATAGACTATTTGAAATGGGTGCAGATAACATATATACAAAAGAGGACATATTTACCCAGCAAATATTAAAGATCTATAAGGGTTCACAGCATTTGTCCAAGGGAGAAATATATTGTATATATTGTATATATATTGAATATATATCTCTATAAAAGATAGAATCTTTTCTATCTTTTTCTTTTCTTTCTTTTCTATAAAAGAAAGAATCAAGGTGAAAAGTCAACATCCATTCTTGCAAATTAGGCATATATGTAACATATCTCAAGAAAACAAAACCCACTGATGACAAGTCCACAGCTATCATCACTCTTACTGGTGAAATGTTGAAAACTTTTTCTCTAAGGTCAGGAGCAATATATAGGTACCGACTCTCACCACCTCTGTTCAACATAGTACTAAACATCCAGCTAAAGTAATCAGGCATGAAAAAGAAAGAAAAAGTATCAGAATTAGAAAGGAAGAAACAAAATCGTCTCTACTTGCAAATGATATGATTTATTTTATATACAGGAAATTTTAAAGATTCAACTAAAAAATTATTAGATCTGGGCACCTGGGTGTATCAGTTGTTTAAGCACCCAACTCTCGATTTTGGCTTAGGTCATGATCTCAGGGTCATGATATTGAGCCCCATAACAGACTCTGAGCTGTTCATAAATCCTGCTTAAGATTCTCTCTCTCTCTCTCTCTCTCTCTCCCTCTCCCTCCTCCCCTCCTCTCCTTCCTCATGCACAAGAGCACAGGCTCCCTCTTTCTCTGTCTTTCAAAACAAACAAACAACAAAACCACAAAACATGTTAGAACTAATAAATGAATTCAGTAAAGCTACAGGATATAAAATTAACACAAAAATCAGTAGAATTTCTATACATTAACAACAAATATTCTGAAAAAGAAATAAAGAAATCAATCCCATTTACAATAGCATCAAAAATAATAAAATACTAAGGAATAAATTTAACTAAGGAGATGAAAGATTTCTACTCTGAAGATTACAAGACACTGATGAAAGAAATCAAAGAAGATACATATAAATGGAAAAGTGTTCCATGATAATAGATTAAAACGATTAATATTGTTAAAATGTCAATACTACCAAAAGCCATCTATAGATTCCATGTAATCCCTATCAAGATTTCAATGGCATTTCCAAAGGAGTGGGGGATAAAAACACCCCTAGAATTTATATGAATCCATGAAAGACCCTGACTAGCCAAAAAAATCCTAAGAAAAAAAGAACAAAGCAGGAGCCATCACATTTCCTGATTTCAGGCTGTACTATAAAGCTATAGGCATCAAAACAGTACAGTACTGGCATAAAAATAGACAGACCAATAAAAGAGAACTGAGAGCCCAGAAAGAAACCCAAGCTTATATTTGACAAAGGAGCCAAGAATACTCAAAGGAGAAAAAGTTTCTTCAATAAATCATCTGGGGGGAGAAGCGAAGCAAGATGGTGGAGGAGTATGATACCTAAATATCATTGGGTCCCAGGAGTTCAGCTAGATAGTTATCAAACCATTCTGAACACCTACAAACTCAACAGGAGATGGAAGAGAAGAAGAGCAGCAATTCTAGGAAGAGAAAAGCGACCACTTTCTGGAAGGTAGGGCGTGTGGAGAAGTGGATCTGAGGCAACACACAGAAAGATAGACTGTGGGGAGAAGGGCGGCTCCTGGCAAGTGAGAGAGCAGCAGAGCATGAAATTGGAACTTTTAGAAGTCAGCTCCACTGAGCAATGGAGCTTTAGAGGCTAATCCAGGGGTGGAGCCCTCACAGGGACAGTGTGATCTCAGGACCTGTAGGGTCACAGAAAGACCAGGGGTGTCTAAGTGTGGCAGAGCTGCCAGGTATCAGAGTGGGGATGTCAGCTACAGAGACAGAGCCAAGGAGTGGGCTTTCAGCTCGGGGTTACCTTAAACCATGATCCACAGCACTGTTAGGCCTCTGCTCTTCAAGCAGAGACCCCACATGTGGAGATCTGGAGAGACCCCCACCTTCCTCTTCTGGGAGGAGCACCACAGGAGCACTCAGCAGGAATCTTCTGGGTTTGGAGACTCCAAATGGGGCCAGGCGCCAGAGATAGAAATGCTTTGTCAAGGGCTGGGTGAGCATGGAGTATGGCTAGAGACCAAGGAGACAGGAGTGATTGACTGATTTTCTCTGAGGGTGAACTAAGGAGAGGGGCCCCAAGCTCTTAGCTCCTCCAAGGCCAGAGATTGGGAGGCTGCCATCTTCATTCCTGTTCTCCAAAGCTGTATGGAAAGTGTTCAGGGAACAAAAGCTCCTGAGAGTGAACTCGAGCAGATTGCTTAGCCTGGCCCCTGGCAAGGGCGGTATGATTCTGCCTCAGGCAAAGACATTTGAGCACATTGCAACAGCACCCCACTCAAGAATATCAGCAAGAACATCCAGCCAAGAAACAAAGTTCATTGATCAATGAGAACTGCAGAACTCCAGAAGTAGGGGAATGCAACCCATAGTATTCATGGCTTTTTTTCCCCATGATTCTTTATTCTTTCAAAGTTAAATTCTTTAAATTTTATTTTTTTCTTATTCTATTTTTAAAATTTTTCCTCATTCCTATTTTAACCTATTTAACCATTTTATCTTATCAATACCTTTAAAAAAATCTTTTTAAATTTTCATTGTTATAGTCCTATTCTATCCCTTCATTGTATTTAACCTTATTTTTTGTAAACATATAGGTTTTTCTTTCCTTAAAATTTTGGGATACAGTTTCTTCTAGCAGATCAAAATATGCCCTAAATCTAGCACATGGCTTTGTTCTAGTCTCCAACCTGACCACATTCTTTCCTCTTTTTTGTCTTTATTCAACCGACTTCCTATCCTGTCAATTCCTCTTTTAGAACCTTTCTAAATTTTCATCTTTACAGTCATATTCCATGCCTTTACCGTGTTTGCCTTTATTTTTGTATATATATATAAGTTTTGTATATATAAGTTTTACTTTCTTTAAAATTTTGGGAGGCAGTTTCTTCTAACAGATCAAAATACACCCAAAATCAAATGTATGGCTCTGTTCTATTCATCCATCATTCATATCTATATCTATATCTATATCTATATCTATATAGATATATATCTTGCTCTTTTAGTGCTCTGAATATATCATGCAAGTTCTTTCGGGCCTATATATATATATATTTTTTTTTTCCCCCCTCCCTTCTTCTTCCCCAACTTCCAGTTTCAGGTCTCTTCTGATTTAGTTAGTGTATATTTTTCTGGGGTTGTTGCTACCTTTTTAGTATTTTGTTCTCTCATTCATTTATTCTTATCTAGATAAAATGATAGGTTGGAAAAACTCATCTCAAAAAAAAAAAAAGAACAAGAAGAAGTACCAATGGCTAAGGACCTAATCAATACAGACATTAGTAAGATGTCAGAACTAGAGTTCAGAATGATGATAATCAAGGTTCTAGCTGGGTTTGAAAAAAGCGTGGAAGATACTAGAGAATCTCTTTCTGGAGAAATAAAAGAACTAAAATTAAGCCAAGGTGAAATCAAAAAAGCTATTAATGAGGTACAATAAAAAATGAAGGCTCTTACTACTAGGATAAATGAGGCAGAAGAGAGAAGTAGTGATACAGAAGACCAAATGATGGAGAAAAAAGAAGCTGAGCAAAAGAGAGATAAACAACTACTGGATCACGAGGGGAGAATTTGGGAGATAAGTGATACCATCAGATGAAATAATATTAGAATTGGGATCCCAGAAAAAGAAGAAAGAGAAAGGGGCAGATGGTATATTGGAGCAAATTATAGCAGAGAATTTCCCTAATTTGGTGAAGGGAACAAGCATCAAAATCCAGGAAGCACAGAGAACCCCACTCAAAAGGAATAAAAATAAGTCAACACTCCATCATCTAATAGTAAAACTTACAAGTCTCAGTGACAAAGAGAAAATCCTGAAAGCAGCTTGACACAAGAGGTCTGTAACATACAATGGTGGAAATGTTAGACTGAAACACATCAACAATAATACAACAATAGTAGTGGAATTTAACAGCTCCCTCATTGAAATGGACAGATCATCTAAGCAAAAACTTGACAAGGAAATAAAGGTTTTAAATGACAAACTGGACCAGATGGACATCACAGATCTATTCAGGACATTTCATTCCAAAGCAACAGAATACACATTCTCCTCTAGTGCACATGGAACATTCTCCAGAACAGATCACATTCTGGGTCACAAATCAGGTCTCAACTGGTACCAAAAGATCAGGATCATTCCCTGTATATTTTCAGACCACAATGCTTGGAAACTAGAATTCGACCCCAAGGGGATAAAAGGAACTCAAATAAATGGAGGCTAAAGAGCATCCTACTAAAGAATGAATGAATGGGTCATCCAGGAAATTAAAGAATTGAAAAAATTCATGGAAACAAATGAATAAGAAAACACAACTGTTCAAAATCTGTGGGACACAGCAAAGGCAGTCCTGAGAATAAAGTATATAGCAATACAAGGCTTTCTCAAGAAACAAGAAAGGTCTCAAGTACACAACCTATCCCTACACCTAAAGGAGCTGGAGAAAGAATAGCAAAGAAAGCTTAAATCCAGCAAGAGAAGAGAAGTAATTAAGATCAGAGCAGAAATTGATGAAATAGAAACCAAAGGAACAGTAGAAAAAAATCAATGAAACTTAGGAGCTGGTTCTTTGAAAGAATTAATAAGATTGATAAACCACTGGCCAGACTTATCAAAAAGAAAAGAGGAAAAGATCCAAATTAATAAAATCATGAATGAAAGAAGAGAGATCACAACCAACACCAAAAAAATACAAACAATTATAAGAACATATTATGAGCAACTATATACACCAGCAAATTTGACAATCTGGAAGAAATGGATGCATTCTTAGATACATATAAACTACCAAAACTGAACCAGGAAGAAGTAGAAAACAGAACAGACCCAAAATCAGTAAGGATATTGAAGCAGTCACCAAAAATCTCCCAACAAACAAGATCCCATGGCCAGATGGCTTCCCAGGAGAATTCTACCAAGCATTTTTTTATTTAATTTAATTTTTTCAGTGTTCCAAGATTCATTGTTTATGCACTACACCCAGTGTTCCATGCAACATGCACCTTCCTTAGTACCCTCCACCAGGCTCACCTAAACCCCTACTCCCCTCCCCTCCAAAACCCTGTTTGTTTCTCAGAGTTCACAGTCCCTCATGGTTCATTTTCCCCTCTGATTTCCCCCAGTTCACTGTACCAAACATTTAAAGAATTAATATTTATCCTCCTGAAACTGTTCCAAAAAAATAGAAATGGAAGGAAAACTTCCAAACTCATTTTATGAGGCCAGCGTTACCTTGATCCCAAAACCAGACAAAAACCCCATGAAAAAGAATTGCAGACCAATATGTTTGATGAACATGGATGCAAAAATTACCACATTACTAGTCAAAATGATCCAACAGCACATTAAAAGGATTATTCACCATGACCAATTGGGATTTATTCCTGGACTGCAAGGTTGGTTCAACATCTGCAAATCAATCAATGTGACACAATGCATTAATAAAAGAAAGAACAAGAACCATATGATACTCTCAATAGATGCTGAAAAGCATTTGACAAAGTACAGCATCCTTTCTCGATCAAAACTCTTCATAGGGTAGGGATAGAGGGTACATACCTCAATATCATCAAAGCCATCTATGAAAAACCCACAGCGAATATCATTCTCAATGGGGAAAAACTGAGAGCTTTTCCCCTATGGTCAGGAACACAGCAGAGACGTCAACTATCACTATTGCCATTCAACATAGTACTAGAAGTCCTAGCCTCAGCAATCAGACAACAAAAAGAAATAAAATGCATCCAAATCAGCGAAGAAGTCAAACTCTCACTCTTTGCAGATGATATGACACTTTAGGTGGAAAACCCAAAAGAGTCCACTCCAAACTGCTAGAACTCATACAGGAATTCAGGAAAGTGTCAGGATAAAAATCAATGCACAGAAATCAGTTATATTTCTATACACCAACAGTAAGACAGAAGAAAGAGAAATTAAGGAGTCAATCCCATTTACAATTGCACCTAAAACCATAAGATACCTAGCAATAAACCTAACCAAAGAGGCAAAGAATCTGTACTCAGAAAACTATAAAGTACTCATGAAAAAAATTGAGGAAGACACAAAGAAATGGAAAAACATTCTAAGCTCATGGACTGGAAGAACAAATATTGTGAAAATGTGTATGCTACCTAAAGCTATCTACACATTTAATGCAATCCTTAACAAAATACCATTATTTTTTTCCCAAATACATGGAAAAAAATAATCCTAAAATTTATATTGAACCAGAAAAGATCCCAAATAGCCAGAGGAATGTTGAAAAAGAAAACAAATGTTGGTGGCATCACAATTCCAGACTTCAAGCTCTATTACAAAGCTGTCATCATCAAGACAGTATGGTACTGGCACAAAAACAGACACATAGATCAATGGAGCAGAATAGAGAGCCCAGGAATGGACACTCAACTCTATGGTCAACTAATCTTCAACAAAGCAGGAAAGAATGTCCAATGGAAAAAAAACAGTCTCTTTAAAATGGCATTGGGAAAATTGGACAGCCCCATGCAGAAGAATGAAACTGGGCCATTTCCTTACACCACACACAAAAGTAGACTCAAAATGGATGAAAGACCTCAATGTGAGATAGGAATCCACCAAAATCCTTGAGGAGAACACAGCCAGCAACCTCTTCGACCTCAGCCACAGCAACTTCTCCCTAGAAATATCACCAAAAACAAGAGAAGCAAAGACAAAAATGAACAATTGTGACTTCATCAAGGTCAAAAGCTTTTGCACAGCAAAGGAAACAGTTAACAAAACCAAAAGACAACCAACAGAATGGAAAGAAGATATTTGCAAATGACGTATCAGTTAAGAGCTACTATCCAAAATCTATAAAGAACTGATCAAACTCAACACCCAAAGAACAAATAATCCAATCAAGAAATGGGCAGAAGACATGAACAGACATTTCTGCAAAGAAGACATCCAGATGGCCAACAGACACACGAAAAAGTGCTCAACATCAATCAACATCAGGGAAATACAAATCAAAACCACAGTGAGATACCACCTCACACCAGTCAGAATGGCTAAAATTAACAAGTCAGGAAACAACAGATGCTGGCGAGGATGCAGAGAAGGGGGAGCCTTCCTACACTAGTGGTGGGAATGCAAGCTGGTGCAGCCACTCTGAAAAACAGTATGGAGGTTCATCAGAAAGTTGAAAATAGAGCTACCCTACGACCCAGGAATTGCAGTACTGGGTATTTACCCTAAAGATAAAAATGTAGTGATTTGCAATGATGTGGATGGGACTAGAGGGTTTTATGCAGAGCAAAATAAGTCAATCAGAGACAGACAATTATCATATGATCTCTCTGGTATGAAGAATTTAAGAGGCAGGGTGGAGGATTGTGGGGGGAAGGGAGGGGAAAAAAATGAAACAAGATGGGTCCAGGGAGAGAAACAAACCATAAGAGACTCTTAATCTCAGGAAAGAAACTGAGGGTTGCTGGGGATTGGGGGAGGAGGGATAGGGTGGCTGGGTTATGGACACTGGGGAGTGTATGTGCTATGGTGAATTGTGTGAGACTGAGGATTTACAGACCCGTACCCCTGAAGCAAATAATACATTTTATGTTAATATAAATCAATCAATCATCTGGGATTATTTAATATTCATATGTAAAAGAATGAAACTGGACCCATACCTTATATCACTCACAAAAGTTAAGTCAAAATGGATCAAAGACTTAAATATAAGACCTGAAACCACAAAGAACTCCTAGAAAAAAACATAGGAACAAAGCAGCCTGACATGGGTCTTGGTAAGGACTTTTTGGATATGACACTTAGAGCACAAGCAACAAAATAAAAAATAAACAAGTGAGACTTCATTGAACTAAGAAGCTTCTGTGCAGCAAAAGGAACCATCAACAAAGTGAAAAGACAACCTACAGAATGGGAAAGTATATATGTAAACCATACATCTGATAAGGGGTTTATATTCAAAATAATAAAGGAATCTTACAACTCAATAATAATAATAATAACCTGATTAAAAAATGGACAAAAAACCTGAATAGGTCATTTCTCTGAAGAAGAACTATGAAAGACCAACAGGCAAATGAAAAGATGCCCAACATCACTAATCGTCAGAGAAATACAAATTAAAACCACAGTGAAATATCATCTCACACCTCCTAGAATGGCCATCATCAAAAAGGCAAGAGATAACAAGTGCTGATGAGGATGTGGAGAAAAGGGAACCCTTATGCACTTTTCTTGGGATTATAAATTGGGGCCACTACCATGGGAAACAGTATGGAGGGTATACAAAAAATTAAAAATAGAGCTACCATATGACCCAGGCTTCCTACTTCTAGGAATATAACCAAAGGAAATGAAAACATTAACTTGGAAAGATATCTGAACCCCCCCACCCCATACTCATAGCAACATTATTTGCAATAACCAAGGTATAGGAAAAAACCTAAGTGCCCATGAATGGTTGAACATATGAAGAAGGAGAGAGAGAAATACAATGGCATATTATTCAGACATTAAAAAATAAGGAAATCCTTGTCATTTGTGAAACAAATCAGATCGAGAAAGACAAATATTATATGATCTCACTTATCGAATAAGTGGAATAAAAACAAAACTTGTAGAAAAAGAGATCAGACTTCTGTAGACTTGTGGTTACCAGAGGTGGAGAGTAGTGGGGGGGAGGAAATGGAGGAAATTGGTTAAAAGGTACACACTTATGGTCATAAGATAGATAAGCACTAGGGATGTAATATGACACATGGTGACCACAGCTAAAACTGCTATGTGATATACAGGAAAACTGCCTAAGAAAATAAATCCTGAGAGTTCTCATCAGAAGGAAAAAACTGTTTTCCCTCTTTTCTTTCTTTTCCTTCTATGTATCTATATGAGAAGATGGATGTTAGCTGAGCCTGCTGTGGTTATCATTTCATAATACGGTATCCCCCCGTATCTGCAGTTTTTAACTCTTATCTTCCAGAGAGTTCCTCACCACTCAGCAGCCTCAGCCCCCATTTGTGATGCTCTTCCTGTCCCTCACCCCTGCCTCTGTGTCCCTGAGCTTCGCACACATCTCCATCACCATACGTGTTCTTCTCCACTGCAGGTGTCTGTGTGTCTCTTCCTTCCACTCCACGCTGGGGCGAGAGAAACTGTGACTTATTCATGACCTCAGGACTCAGCGGAGTAAACACTCAGTTCCAGTGGTCCCCTGCTTATCTGCTGTTTTGCTTCCTGTGGTTTCATTTACTCATGGTCTGTGTAAGGGCCTGCCCCTCCCCTAGAGGAACTGGCTTGTGGACCCCGGATGTAGGGGCAGGACAGGCCGGGTGGAGACGTCCAATCCGTGGGGCGCGCGTATATCCGTTGGGGTGAATTGAGATTCAACTGGCCGCCTGTGTAGGGGCGGGGCTCTACCACCCCTATAAAGGTTGGTCTGCGAGGCTGTTGAGGGGAGAAGAAGGAGAGCTAGCAGAAGAAGAAGGAGAGTCGGTGGGAGCAGAAGAAGAGCTGTAATAACTTTTGTAAGACCTATAGGGGCTGTAACAGCTCCTGTAAGAGCTATAAGCACCGCCGGCGGCCCCGAGCCACCGGTGGTCCCGACGTCTGTGGCCCCGAGCTGCCAGCGGTCCAGACGCCAGCGGTCCCACGCCGACAGCGCCCCAATGCCTGCAGCCCCGAGCCGCCAGCGGTCCAGACGCCAGCGGCCCTGCCCACACACCGCGACCCTCAGCAGCGGCGCCGCGGGGAACAGCCTAGACAGCAGCAACCTCGCTGGGAACCCTGAGCCACTGCCTTGCCGGAGCTGTGTCATTCCGGGGAGCGGCTTCATCTGGGAAGAGGCCTCCTCGGTGAGTGGCCCTGCGGGAGCAGCATCGTCAGGAAAGAGGCTTCCTCCAGAAGCGCCTCACCGGAGCAGCCTTGTCTGAGGAGCGGCCTTGCCAGAGCAGCCTTGTCAGAGTGGCATCATGGGGAGCAGAGTCTGTGTCATCGGTGTTGTCCTCCTCGTCATCGTCGCTGTCGTCATCGCCTCTTCATCATTGGGAGCGGCCTCGTCCTGGGAGCGGCTTCCTCCAGAGTGGCCTCTTCTTGGGAGCGGCCCTGTCCAGGGAGCGACCTCACCAGCAGTGGCCTTCTTGGGAGTGGCCTCTTCTTGGGAGCGGCTCCAACTGGGGAGCGGCCTCATCTGCGGAGCAGCCTAATCCAGAGTGGCCTTCTTGGGAGTGACCTTGTCGGAATCATCGTTGTCGTCTTTTCATAAGAGACAGTCCTGACCGGTCAGTTTGATTTTTGATGCTTGGCATGAAATAAAGCTTTGTTTGATTTTCGCTTTATATCAGTCTCATTCCTTTGATCACAGACCCTAACAGTCTGGAGGCAGATGATCCTCGTGACATACCATGAGAAGGTCAACAGTAGCCTCACTTTATGCCACAGTGCCTACATCGCTCCTCTCATTTCATCTCATCACATAGGCATTTTATCATTTCATATCATCACAAGAATAAGAGTAATTATGGTACAGTAAGGTATTTTGAGAGACAGAGGGACCATATTCACCTAACTTTTATTATGGTGTGTTGTTATAATTGTTTTATTTTATTATTTTATTTACTATTATTATTTACTATTTTATTATTATATTATTATATTACTATACAATAATAACATTATTATGTCTTTCTTGCCTAACTTATAAATTAAGCTTTATCATGGGTGTGTATGTATAGGAAACAATATAGTATAAGGTTCAGTACTATTGCCAGTTTCAGGCATCCATGGGGGGTCTTGGAACATATCCTCCATGGATGAGGGGACCACTGTTGATGGATTTCAAATCATCACATTGTACATCTCAACCTTGTACAATGATGTATGTCAATTATTTCTCAATAAAACTAGAAAAAAGGGCACCTGGGTGGCTCAGTTGGTTAAGCAGCTGCCTTTGGCTCAGGTCATGATCCCAGGGTCCTGGGATCAAGACCCGCATCGGGCTCCCTGCTCAGCAGAGAGCCTCTTCTTCCTCTCCCTCTGCCTGCTGCTCTGTCTATTTCTGCTCTCTCTCTATTTCTCTGTCAAATAAATAATAAATAAATAAATAAATAAATAATAAACACCTAGAAAAAAAGACCCAAAGTATTTTTCCAGGAGAATAAAAATATACATAGGAGTAAAAGTGGTTGTCCAGGGGAATAAAAGCATGAAGGACTCAGTGTTGACGGAGATTTTATCTTTAGAACCAACTGGGACTGGCCTAGGCAAACTGGAATGTAAGGTCACGCTCCACACATACCACATTTAAGTGCGTCAGCTACTCTGACTCATTTACCAACAAACCCATAGCATTGCCAGATTTGAATCAGGCTGAGAGAGTAAGAAAACCTCTGCAATTAGTCCAATTATTGAAAGCTGCTCAGCCACTTGGGCCTTATAACCCAGAAGATTCCAAGATGTGCACAGTGTCTGTAGCAGATAAGGACACTACATGGACTCTCCAGCAATTCTCAGATACAATACAGACCCTAAGGTTTTGGAGCAAAGCCATGTCCTTGTCCCCTTCAAGAAACAGCTTCTGCCTTACTACTGAGCCCTGAATGCCCAGCCATGGGGCCCGAGGTACAATTCAATCACAGTAGCTCATTACGAATCAGGTGTTCTCTGAATTTCAATTTACAACTGGATGTGCCAAATTGAGTAGAAATTGTTCTGAAGCATAAATAAGTTGGATGAACCCGTGGCTCAGTCTCCCAGGACACCTACCCCAGCTGTTTTGCTGTTACAGTTGCAATCGCCTCTGATTAAGTTTGCAAAAATGCTTGCTCAGTCATTCTCCAAGCCCCTGCTGCCTTCCAGCCAGGCCAACAGGCAAGTGAAGGGAGGATGTAGAACGAGTCACCATCCATGCATCTTTCAAGTCTTTGGCAGTAACACTAACTACTGCATTTCACTTGGGCATTGGTAGGAGAGGAAGTCCCAGCACCTTGGATCTTCGTACCTTAACAGCCATTGGTTCACAAGTCATAGAGCCAACATGGTGATTTTGTCAGTTCCCAGTGGGTCTAGTCCAGCCATACACTCAGGAACTTGGGAAGGAACCCAAGGGAAATTCAGACTTACTAGGCTTGTATGGGCCTACTTAGCCAGAGCGGCTCCATTTCGGTAGAACAGCCATTTTGTTGTTTATGCAGTAAAACTTAAACTGACCCTGTCCCTTCCCCCGAGGGGATCTTATTTAAAAGCAAGTCCAGGAAACCAGTAAAATGTGGTCGACCAGTCCCTGATAACAGAGCCCAAATACAAGGGTGGGTCAGGTCAAGTCAGGTGGAGATAACAGCCCTAATGCAGGGATGAGTCGGGTCAGGTGGAGACATCCAATCAGTAGAGCGTGCATACTGTCTCCCTAGCTACCAAGGAGTGTGGGTCCCGGCTTTTGGGCAACTTTTGGGCGCCAATTCTGACCAAGGTGATAGGCTAGTTCAAATAGCTACTATGGGGTGAATTGTAATTCAATTGGCCACCCATGGGTGACCTAGCATGACTGTGCAGCTTTCTCTGTGTGTTGCAATCTTATTGGCCACCTGTGTGTGGCCAGGCTTAACCACATGGCCTTTGCTCTATAAAAGTTAGTCTGTGAGGCTGGGAGTGGTCGCCTCTCTTTAAGAGGTGGCCCCAACTGGTTGGTTTGATTCTCGATGCTTGGTGCAAAATAAAGCTTTGCTTGACCTTCGCTTTTATTCAGTCTTGCTCCTTTGATCACGGACCTATCAGGCTTAGACCCATACTCCATTTATCACCCAACTTCCATAACCCCCAACTCTCAGAGACTATGGATGCATTTCAGGTCCTCAGGAATTAACACAAATTCTGATTTACTGACTACAATTCCTAAAGATATTGCTATTTCTCTTTCCTCAATTCACCATCATCCTGATATATGGATCCAGGTCCTTTGGGGGAAATTGAAGAATTTTTATAACTATGCAATTGTGACAGCATCACTGCTCCTTCTTCAAGTAGACTCAGTCTATTTTTCATTCAAGAGGCTCCAGATCAATGAACTGGCTTGAGTGGGTTCACAGTGAGAGGACATGAGGCTTTGGGGCACCACAAGCTCTGCCTATTTTCTAGATCGCAAATGTTTATGACTATATTTGCTGCTTTAGTTGGCTGTCCCACTACCAGTCCCAAGGACACTGATGAAATAACCACAAAGAGTCATAACATTCAGATTGCTGTTCCACCCATAC
Organism: Lutra lutra; assembly: GCF_902655055.1. Taxonomy (NCBI): domain Eukaryota; kingdom Metazoa; phylum Chordata; class Mammalia; order Carnivora; family Mustelidae; genus Lutra; species Lutra lutra. The sequence goes on from NC_062286.1 coordinate 25,375,298, forward strand.
TGACCATTTTAGGAGCTAGGCCCCTGTTGTCCCAGGCACAAAAGTGGTCCTGCTTGGTCTCAGCCACTCTGAGGGTACATTAGAATGGGGGCACCTATCACCTTCATCCCCAGCTAGCAGGAGATAGATAGTACAGAGCATTACAAAATTATGGTGTCTCACTCGTCAAGGCAGTTTTCACTACTTTTGGTCCACTTGGAGACACGGTGGAAGTGGGGAGAGTCACAACTGCAAAATTTATTCTAACCTTCAGTTCCCTAAGTCTTTGGATTCCTTCTTTCCCATTATACCAAGGAAGTTATGGCACCTCATCTTCATTGAGTTACGCCCCTGCTGAGTCAAGGCTTTAGTCAACAAAACAGGCAAATGGAGAGTAACCATGCCAGCTGCTCAAGATACCACAGAGCTTTCAAAATCCCTGGCAATTGCACCTACATCAGCAAATGTAGTTCCACCCAACGGGATGTGCCATTATCATCATTGGTAACAAATATCAGTGAGGATTTAGTCAGAAAAACAGAAATCACCTTAGACATTTTCAGCATGAAGAGATTTAATACAGGAGATACTATTTCGAAGTGTTAAAAGGACTAGAGGACTGAAGTGGGGAGAGGAGGAGAAAGGTACTGTTACCCAGAGATCAGTCACTGCAAAAGTTGCTATCAGTCTGTATCAGTCTGCCCGGGCCACCATAACAAAGTTGGACAGTGACTGCCACCATCAAGGGGAATGCTCATGGCAGCTAGGATTGGGATGACAGCTATGGAAGTGCTAGAAGAGGGATTTGCTTGATTAATTGGATGCGATGTGTAAGAGAGAATCATGGGTGGCTCCAATATGGCCCTGTGGTGATTCTTAACACCAAGACCAGAGTGGCCATTGATCCATGGATCTCTCTACTCTCTCCACACTCAATCCCATAGGGATCTCACCTAATCTCATGGATTTAAATACTATACATTTCTGGATAGACCTCCAGTCCTGATATATAACTCATATATAGTATCTTTAGACTGCTACATCCAACTGTCTTCCCAACATTTTCACTTAAATGACTAACAGATTAATCAAAGTTATTATATACCAAGCTGGACTTCATTCTATTTTTACCTTTTTAAAAATGTTTCTGATATTTTTATTGGTATCCTCCCATCACAGTTTCAATCCATTTCTCATGACAAATAAACACCGTGACATTATCCTTGACTTTGCATCTTTGTCTCAACAACCAGATTTTAGCTCTACTTTTAAAAGACAATATAAATCCAACCACTCCTCACTCTCTCCACCCCACCACTCTGGTTCTTGCCTCCACCCTACCTCACCTAGGCCACTGCCCTAACCCCTGGCTGGTTGGCTTCATTCTATATTTGAGCCCTTATTGTCTATTGTCCACAAAGCAAGCTTAACCATTCTTTTCTTTTCCTTTCTTTTCCCTTTTTTAAAGATTTATTTATTTATTTTAGAGAAAGAGAGAGAAAGAGAGCCCCTGAGAGGAGCAGGGAGAGTGCGAGAGAATTTCAAGCAGATTCTATGCTGAGTGCAGAGCTGGATAGGGAGCTTGATCTCACAACCCTGAGATCACGACCTGAGCTGAAACCAAGAGTCAGAAGCTTAACCGACTGCACCACCCAGATGCCCTGCAGATCTGTTAACACCTAAATCAGATCATGTCTGTCACCTGCCCACTTCCTGTTCCTCAATGGATAAAACATATGGCCTTGTCCATCACTCACTAAATCACCAGGCTAAATCCATCACCAGGCTAAATCAAGGAAACACAAAATCCTTCCTAATACTCCCAAACCATCAAGACATAAGCCTCAGCATTTAGGTTTGCCAGATCTCTGTGGAGCTCAAACTTGATTCTCAGCCTTTTAAAATGATACATCTCAGCCTGTTGTCCTCAACCCAACCCTTCAAGCCCCACACCTCCCTGGAAGCAATTTCCCAACAAATCCCAAAAGTGAACAGGTCATAATCCATCAAACCTGTTTTTTCTCACTTTTCCTTATTCCCCAGGTAGTGATAGAAAGAACATGAGTTTGGGAAGTAGCCCACCAATCTCTCAGCATCTCATACCTTTTATCTACAGTGGGGACACAATACCTGCTTATCAGGGATTTATGACATATAAATGGGATAAAATATACAAAATGCCTGGTTATAGTCAGTTCGCAGTAAATGTTTCCTTTCCCTCTCCCTTACCCCAATATCTGCTTACTTTCCCTTTCTTCTTCTTTTATCCCATTTTCTTCTTGAATCAAGTCGACTTTGTACTCATTCAGCCAAAGGAGATCCTGCCAAAATAAAATGGAAATTGAAGCAAATGGCCAAGTTTTGACACTCTTGAACCCTCCTTTTAATGCTGTGAAGTAATACTTTGCAGTTAAAGTAGCAAACAGTGCCATTTGGAACTAACTTAATTATTTGGTCTCACTTTACTTGAAGAGATCAGGTTTTTACTCCCCTACCTGTCCAGAATGAATTACTGTAAGAGTGACCAGTTTCTTCTGTTGCCAGAAGTAATAAGTTCTCAGAAACATGGTGGCTCAGAGACGGAAATTCAATGTGGAACTGAATTCATTTGATAGGATACTTAAATTTCATTGCTTGTACAGAAACTCTATTGTGTTGAAATATGAATGTATTTGGCTCATGCCATATTTTTATTTATAAAATATAGCTTAGTAGAGTGAAAAAGAAAAAAAATCATATATAGACCTTTTAAAAGTAACCTGGTTTTAAAATGTTCTCCCTTGTTTTATGAAAGAAACACGAGAAGCAGTACATAAACTTTTGTAAGGAGATGAAGACCCCTGAAAAAATTAGGTTTCTAGAGATCTTTATATGTGGAAAAATATGGTAGTAAATCCAACCAACAAACTCCCGGCAGACAAGGTAAACTGTGGCCTAGCTTTAGCAGAGCAGAACCCTGATCACGCCTGCAAAGTGTTATCAGGAAACTGAAATGAATTGAATGAATCATCTATCTAGTTTTCTTTGTTTATGATCATCCCTACATGTTATTCATCTCTGATTTAATAATAGAGTAAATTTTTGTGTGGAGTTTTCAAAAACCTCGTTTTCTGTTTCACTTATAAAGAAGCAGTTGTTCAGGCTCACATGTATGCCCTTGGCATCCTAATTACAAGGAGCTGAGGCTATCAAACCCAATGTTTGCAAAGCCTGGTACCATCCTTACTAGAAGCACAGTTCAGGAAGGAGCTGGATCTGCAAGAAAGGTGAGTGATGGCCCAGCTTCCAGGGGGCTTGACTCGACCAGACTGGAATAATTCTGTGGTATAGAAAAGTGACACCTGCCTCCTATCAACCCTGATAACCTGGAGAGCTTTAAACAGAAATAACCCATCCAACTGAAATAAATGTGTCTGACCAAGAGAGAAAAAAAATCACTGAGCGAGTTTGGGTGATTTGATCATTGAGATCTTTCCATAGTCCTTGGACCAAGTATGCCCTAACTTCTCTTTCTAACTGCTGTATAAATACAAGCAAATCAGGAAGCTTATTTGCCATGTGTTTACAATTTACACCAACCAGCAGGGGCAAAAAGGAGCTACCACAGATACTAAAAGGAACCAGTCTTCACAGGGAACTGGACTTCATTTTCCTTTATTTAGAGGTTGAGGTGGAGCTATGTGAAGCCCACATTTTCTGACTATTACAATAGTATCTATATTTTTGCACCTGCAATGATCAATTCTACAACACTTAAAAAAAAGGCACCAGCATGTTTCCAAACAATTCTATAACACACTTTACTTCAAGGTCTGTGCTGGTAATAGTAAATAAATAAATAACTAAATAAATAGGAAAGCAAGCAAGCAAAGCATTCCAGGGACCTTCTTAGAGATCAGTAGGTAGCATTGGGGACCATGGCAAACCACACAGCAGATGGGATGGTACATGCCTAGAATAAGTGGGGTAGCTACCACTCAGCTCCCAGTTAGTGTTGTCATGTAAAAAGTCATGTTGTTGTTTTGTTTTGTTTTGTTTTTCTAGTTATGTTAGTCACCATACAGTACATCATTAGTTTTTTATGTAATGTTCTAAGATTTATTGTTTGTGTTCAATACCCAGTGCTCCATGCAACACATGCCCTCCTTAATACCCATTAGTGGACCAACTCATCCCCCCCACCCCCCTCCCCTCTAAAACCTTCATTTTGTTTCCCAGAGTCCATAGTCTCTCATGGTTCATCTCTGATTCCCGCCCCCTTCATTTTCCCCTTCCTTCTCCTAATGTCCTCCGTGCTATTCCTTATGTTCTGCAAATAAGTGAAACCATTTAATTGACTTTCTTTGCTTGACTTATTTCATTCAGCATAATCTCCTCCAGTCCCATCCATGTTGATGCAAAAGTTGGGTATTCATCCTTTCTGATAGCTGACTAATATTCCATTGTATATATGGACCACATCTTCTTTATCCATTCATCTGTTAAAGGGTATCTTGGCTCTTTCCACAGTTTGGTTATTGTCAGGTTTTAAGAGTATACTAGGGATGCCTGGGTGGCTCGGTGGGTTAAGCCTCTGCCTTCAGCTCAGGTCATGATCTCAGAGTCCTGGGATCGAGCCCCACATTGGGCTCTCTGCTCACTGGGGAGCCTGCTTCCCCCTCAACTCTGCCTGCTGCTCTGCCTACTTGTGATCTCTCTCTCTCTCTCTCTGTGTCAAATAAATAAATAAAATATTTAAAAAACAAAAAAAGAGTATACTAAAATCCAGGTCAGGTGCCTAGGTGGCTCAGTTAGTTAAGCATCAGCCTTCAGCTCAGGTCATGATCCCCAAGTCCCAGGATTGAGCCCCACATCAGGCTCTCTGCTCAGTGGGGAGTCTTCTCCCTCTGCCCCTCATCCCTCTTACTCTCTCTCTCTAAAATAAATAAATAAAATCTTTCTTTAAAATCTGGGTTTTTTGGCGCCTGGGTGGCTCAGTGGGTTAAAGCCTCTGCCTTCGGCTCAGGTCATGATCTCAGAGTCCTGGGATCGAGCCCCACATCGGGATCTCTGCTCAGCAGGGAGCCTGCTTCCTCCTCTCTCTCTGCCTTCCTCTCTGCATACTTGTAATCTCTGTCTGTCAAATAAATAAATAAAAAATATTAAAAAAAATTAAAAAAAAAGAATGCTTTTAAAATCTGGGTTTTTTAATTTTTTCACTTACTATAGACATAATTTAGTTTAAATAAGCAAAATATTCCTGAGACTCCATAGTTTGCAAACTCTAATTAAGTCAAACATTCTAACAATGCTGATACCCCTGATGTTGAGGAGCAGGTTAGATCCCAGGCCAGTCATGGACATGGAGACCACAGGAAGACAAGGTATGAAAAGGGGATAATGAGTTCAGCTTAGAACCACGAAGTTTGGGAAAGGCAATCAGGGACCTGAGGGCATTTTCCTGGGGTCATGGGCATTTACCCATGCCTAGGAGGCAAACTAGAGACTGAGAATTAGCAGCCCAAGAAGTAGGAGGAAAACCAAGAGGGGGAAATCACACACATAAAAGAGAAGAGAGGTTAGGAGGGAAGGTTCAGGTGGAGTGAAATGTTACACTGAGGCAAAATCTTTTACTTGGTATTCAGTGTGAGCTACTGTAACAAAACTACCACAGTCTGGTGGCTTAAACAACAGAAATGTATTTCACTCACAGTTCTGGAGACTGTGAAGTCCTAAGAACAAGGACAGCCCATTCGGTTCCTGGTGAGGACCTGGTTATGTCTTCACATGATGGAGGGAGAGAGAAAGAACAAAGTTCTCATCTCTTCTTATCCCACCATAAGGGTTCTACCTTCATAACCTAACCACTCACAAAGGACCCACCCCCTGATACCATCACAGTGGGCATTAAGGCTTCCACATATGAATTTTGAGGAGGGGCACAAACATGCAGTCCATAACACTTGGTAAAGACAGGAAAAGTTCTGCTGGATTTGGCCATTAGGAAGTCCTCAGTGGTGACTGTAGCGAGCATGGAGGACAGACTGAAAGATCAACCCCACTGACCCAGCCTGCAGCTATTTGCAGGACCCTGTGTGGTCCCCTCACATCATGCCATGAACAGTCTGTGTGACAGCTAACATGTCATGGAGGTGATTATGTGTCACCTCCAAGTTTGGGTTATGGAGGACTGTGGCATTCCATTGTCTTTCTTAGATGTATTCTCTCTCTCTTGGTCTCACTCTCTAGTCTTTTGTTCCATGAGAAGCAAGCTTCCATGTTGTCAGAAGCCCCATGAAGAAGGCTCACTTAGTGAGAACTGAAGCCTCTGAACAAAATTGGTAAGAACCAAGGCGTGCCAGCAACCATGTGAGGGAATGTGGAAGTCTCCTTCCATCTCAGTTGACCCTTGAGAGGACTGTAGCTCTCCCTTATTGCAAGCTTGTGAGAAATTCTGAGCCAGAACACTCAGCCACTTCCAAAGTCCTGATTCCTATAAGACAGCAATTATTTGTTGTTGTAAACTGCTATGTATTGACGTAATCTGTTACACAGCAATACGAAACTAATACTGTGAGAGCCATTTTGGTGGAGGGATGGGGTAGAATCCAAGACACAGTAGGCTAAATAGTGGTTTAGACAAGAGGAAATGGAAAAGGGAAATGCAGATGAACTCTTTCAAGAACTTGACTGTAAGGAATGGGTGGGTGATTGTCAAAAATAGCAAATATTTAGCATTAGGAAAGGGATGGTTTTGGTTTTTTGTTTTTTTCTTTTTTTCATGGAAGAAGTTTGATCATATTCTTATTTGGGGAAGAAAAAAACCAAGAGAGAAAAAGAGTTTGGTGGTAAAGATCATGGGGGCATGCTAATGCATCCGTGTCCTCGTGGAGGCAGAGGAAAGGGGACATAGTCTGCTGGCAACAGGAGGACAGTGAAAGCACAGAGAAACAAAGCTGTGAAAGGGAAGAAACAGGCCCTGAATGGCTCAGCCATTTTTGACTCTACCTCTTGCTGGTTCTAGACCACTGCTATAAATATGCCATCTCTAAGTTTCCTGTCTTTCCAGGTTCCAAGATCTTTTATGTGCTCCCAAGTCTCCACCCAAGGAGAAAAGTAGGGGCCCTAGTATCAAACTGTAAGAAAGGAATAAATCCACAGTATGAATAGTTTCTGCTCTGGTCTGGGCATGTTATTTTGTATGATCAGAGCTAGAAATGTCTAAGGGTGTGGAGACACAATGTTTTGGAGTGATGATAGAAGGACATTCTCCAGGCTACAGTGAAGTCATTCCATAAAAAATGGATGCATGATTCCAATCCCATCAGTTCAGATTTTATGGTATTCTCTTTTAGCCTGAACTCTCCTTCTTTCATGCTTCTATTCACCATTTTCCTCCACCTGGTATGATCTTCACCCTGTCCTGTGCGCTGGCTTTGCGTGATCACTTATAACCAGTTCAAAGTCTTCCCTCTTTGTTTCCTAACGCCTTCCCCTGTTTGACATCTCTTCCTCTGATTCCTGTAGCGTTTACTTTGAACATCATATTTTTGTGTTTGTGCTTTATATTAGTTATTTGTATAATTATATTATTGCCCCAGTTATTCTATCATACTTTTCTGATTCAGAGACTATGCTGCATTCACCTTTATACTGGAAAGTATAGCACCTCTCACATAATAATCTAGTTACATGAAATACTGTATGTAAAGTGCTTCTAACATAATTCTGGACACATGGTGGGTTCTCCTTTATGGTTTCCCTTCACTTTTCACTGGATGGAAGGGTTAATGTCTGGGTGGACAAATGGATGTGTGGACTGACCAACTAAAGAAGGAACTCTGGCAATCTTATCTGTCCTTGGAGCATCCCAATAAGCAGAATGATGTATACTTTAGGAATATCTTATCTCACTTCATCTCTGTGGGGAGCACTTGAGATCATTTTAATTCTAACAGCTAGTTTGTGTTCATTGGGAACTGGTTTAAGGTCATCCTGATAATATATATCCAGTACCCCTGAAGTTCCAGCTCTGGGCTTCAGAGGTCTCTGGGACTATGCCAAAAGGAGGAAAAGTCCCCCATGTTGAGAACTGCAGAAGAAGCAAGAATCCATCCGAGTCCAGGGAAGGCTTTCTTACTCATCACAGAATTCATTTTCATAGCTTCTCTGTGAGATCAGTTGGGCAAGCAGTAGTGCCATTGCACAATAAAGTTTTGATTAAATTTCATTCTGCCAAAATATATATGTTCATTGTGTTGGTAGCCATTTGCTTTTCTCAGGGACATAGTCAACTGAGCTTGTGGTTTTATTCTTCTTTGAGTAGAGTTCCTCTTCCTCTGGCCTTGAAGTCAAAACAAACCAGGGGGCACACAGGAGGTCAAAGATACAAAGGAAGAGAACGAAAATCTGCAATAATGTACATAAGCCTGCAGTTTCTAGAATGTCAACTGTGCCTGACACTTGACCAGTTGTTACTTTGACCCTCATCACAACCCTCACAAATATTGTAATCCTTATCTCCCAGACAGGAAAATAAAAACTTAACAACATCACTCAAGCGTACACAGCTAGAAAGCAGCCAAGTTAGGACTTCACCCCTCTCCAAAGCTTTAATTAACATTTGCCATTACACCAGGCTACATTTCCAACTGGTGAAGGTGAATAGAACCTTCCCGGTACTTTTATTAAATTGCAAGAGCGGCAACAAGTCTTTGAAACTTAGTCTTTTTGTAAAAAAAAAAAAACAAAAAACAAAAAAAACAAAAAAAAACTCTCTCACATACTGTACTTTTCTCATTTACTTGTTATGGTAAACTGTTTCTAATGTAGGGAAAACTATGGGGAATAATAACACAAGATATATCTCCGTCCCCACTGGCAGACTTAACAAATTCTGACAATTTGCCATTTTCTTCCCAGTCTTTTGTTTAAAGCAAATTAACCATACAGTTGAAATCTCTAATATGACTTTTCCTAATCCCCTGTACCATCCCAGAAACCGCAGTTATTCTGAAATTGGCTTCTATCATGCCCAAATTTTTTGTTTTGTTTTAAGATTTATTTGCTTATTTATTTATTTGAGAGAGAGAAAGAGACAGAGGAGAGGCAGAGGGAGAGAGAGAGAATCTTCAAGCCAACTTCACTGAGAGTGGAGCCCACCCCAGGGCTCTATCCCAGGACCCTAGGATCATGACCTGAGCTAAAATCCAGTCAGCTGCTTAACAGAGTAGGCCATCCAGGTTCCCCAATGTCTGTGTTTTTATACTTTTACTGTTTTTATACTTCTATAGTTTTTATACTTTTATACATATATTTACGTATATCCATAAAGAACATTTGTTATTTTTTCTGTGTTTTTAAAACATTGAGCAATTGGTACTGCACTTCATACAATATTCTACAACCTGTATTTCTGCTCAACATACTCCCCATGTACTGGAGCTTTCTTCTTGGTTATGTATGTAGGACGACGAATTGGTTTATCTTAACTCCATATAAATAAGAATGTCCTTGCACAGATACAAACTATCAATTATCCTGTTGATAAACATAGAAGCTATTTCTAAATTTGTGATTGCATTTGTGAAAGCGACTACAAGCGTTCTTGGACATGTGCTCTTGAGTACATAGATGTGTGGGAGAGTCTCTAGACTAGCATTGTCTTGCAGAAATATGGTGACACTGGCACTCCAGACCCAGGGGGGAGGGAAGCGAGGCATAAGAGGCACTGCTTTCAGTGCAAAATGGAAGAGGTTACCAAGAAACTCAGTAATCAAGGTAAATAATATTTTATTGCAGCATTTAAGAGACAAATTAATGCGGGGAAAATCCATGAAGAAGAATGGGGGGAAAATATCAAGGGTCAGTAACGCTTCCAATTCATCTTAAAACCTCTAAGACAAAAGCAAAAATAAGTAATATTGATCTTGTCCTCTTTTTGGAAACTCATAACACATATTACCATATTAAAGGCTTTGAAGAATACTGCAGAAAAGAACCCTATTCAGCTTTGCTTAATCCTACAGATCCCAAATGTATTTGACCACACAGCCATTTGTAAGTAACATCATATATAACATTAGAATATTTTTCAGGACAAGCTAATACAGTCTAGCTTTTTTTTTTTTCATTTCTTTCTTTCTTTTCTTTTTTTTTTTTTTTGACTGATAAACCAAGGCAGCAAAAGTCAAAAAGATCTTTCTAGTTGAGTAGGCATAAATCAATAAAAAACGTTATAAGGGTAGGAGTTCTTTTCTTCACAAATAAGTGTGTTATAATGAATAGCTTTTAATCTTTCCTTAGTTATTTTTTCAGACTTAGGTCATTATGATTATTAATTCTGTGAATACAATTTTATAAATCGTTAAACTTACACTGGCTGCAAGGAAAAATAATACCCTTCATTTCTGCTAACTGTATGAGGAAATGAAGACCTAAGGACCTGATCTTGCTGAAAGTTAAGAGTTAGAAGATCTGGACAAAATGGAAAACACCTGCCTCATGCTCTGGAGACAAAGGGAAAGCAGGCAGGATTTGGAGGAGCATTGAAATCTGTACAAGGAAGCCTCTGTTTTTTTGTGGCTTTCCTCCAAAAGCAGTAACTTGAAGATGGGTCAATAGAAAGTAAATGATCTGAATGACAGGGGAAAAAAAAAACCAAACAAAAGCAAACAGAGCTTCATGGATATACATGGAACAATTTCAAAAGGTCTAACATGCATAAATGTAGTTAAAGATGGAGGAGAGAAAGAGAAAAGGATAGTAAAAAAGATCTCAATAAATAAAGGCCAGAAGCTTCCAATTGGCTAATGAGTCAAATTTACAGATTCCATAGGCTCATGAACCCCAAACAGAATAAATTTGAAGAAAATCAGACTTAGGTCATCATGCTCAAAGATAAAGGGAAAATCATGGAATCATTATTTCTGAGAAAATAGCACATTACATTCAGTATCTATATGAATGATTACAACTTCTCATCAGAAACTGAGGAGCCCTCAGACAGTGACCTAACTTTAAAGCACTGACAGGAGGAAAAATACCTGTATCCCACCCAAAATATCTTTCATTAATGAAAGCAAGATAAAGATATTTTCAAATAGTGGGAAACTAAGGGTGTTTGTTGCCTGCACACTTGCTCTACAAGAAATGTTACTGTGAGCTCTTTAGGCTGAAGGGAAATAGCACCACAGGGAAATTCAGAAAGAGAAAGTACAGAGATTTATATACAGGACTGTTTGGGAGGGGAGGGTGGTTTGTTTTTTTCTGTTCTTTTTTTTTTTTCTTTTCCTTTTGGGAGCTAATATATTTATTTTGTTCTATTCTTTAAAATGGCAAATATTCTAGGAAGTTGTGATGTTCTATCATATTTCCACAGCTTCACACACATTGTCCTTTCTGCCTGGAATGCTCTTACCCAATTTGTCCGCTTAGAAAACTTTGGCACATGCTTTCAGTTTTATCACAGAATGTATGATATCATTAATAACACCATCTGTGATGTAATTAGCCAGCTTTAGGGTCCCTCTTCATATGTTCACACTGCATACATAACATGAGCCCCAAAGAAGCAATGAAAGGATTGGTTCACAGCTTTTTGTTTGCTTATACTTTCCAACTAGACTGTATGTTCTTAGAGGAAAGAGAATGATGCCCAGGAAGGACTAGCTTCCTACTTATTCCTACTTAGTGAACGAATGAATGTATGTAACAAACACCTAAACCTAACATTTAAGGCAAACAAAAAGTGTTCATTTGTCTTTTCTCTCTCTTTTATCTAAAAAGAGAAAGACATACACATGAATAGTTTATATATGTATATATATATTCTGTATAGTTTTTATATGTATATATCATATATCTGTGCTTAAAATTATATATGCATAAAATTATATATGATGTGTAAGTATGTAATCTTAATTTTTAAATGATTTTTAAAGAATTTCCATATGCAGTATTTAAAAATTTACCTTGTGATTACCATATACCATGATTCACATATTGAAGGATGAAAAGATGATGTGTTAAAGGTGCAGAAATACAGCAAAATTTAAGTATTTTTGAATCATTTTATCTTTTCATTATAAGTGTACTCTTTTAATAAAACTGTTTCTTCTCTTAATTTCCTTCGAATGCTCCTTATTTTTTTAAAGATTTTATTTATTCATTTGATAGACAGAGATCACAAGTAGGCAGAGAAGCAGGCACAGAGAGGAGGAAGAAGGCTCCCCACTGACCAGAGAGCCTATGCAGGGCTCGATCCCAGGACCCTGATACCAGGCAAAGACAGAGGCTTTAACCCACTAAGCCACCCAGGCACCCCTCTAATGCTTTTTAAAGACAAACTTTTGACATTGTCTCATAGAGTTTACTAGCACGTAGATGTAATATGTATAAGAACTACAAAATAAAGCATGGTGGGAGCATAAGTAGATGGACTTACTTACATCATTGCAAGGATTACACGTGTGAAGGGGTATAAGACTAGCTCTAAGTAATTAGCTCTAAGATTAACTGGTGAGACTCTGAAAAACTAAGGATGTATATTATAATCCTTAAAACTAAAAATATAACACAAAGATGTACCATTAAAAATCGAATGGATAACATTAAAACTGGGTGTGGTGCATAAACAATGAATCTTGGAACACGGAAAAAATAAAATTAAATTAAAAAAAAGGAATTCTAAAATGTATAGAATATAAATAATGCAGAAGAAGGCAGAAAAAAAAGACAATAAGGGAATAGTGAAAAGAGGGAACAAACTAAGTAACAAATTAGTAGACCTAAATCTAAGCTAATATATTAGTGATATCAAATGTTAATGGACTAAACATGCCAAAAATGATCAAAATGGATTTTTTTTAAAGCCAAGATTAAATTTATGCTGTCTATAAGAGACATCTTTTGAACCTAGTGCCATATTTTAAATATAAAGACAGAAAGATCGAAAATAAATACATGGGAAAATACATATCATGTAAATAGAATAAGAAGGCCATGATGCATATATTAATATCAGCTAAAACAGACTCAGATAAGAGTAGAATTTTGCCAAGGATAGAAAACGCATTTCATAATGTTAGTTATCTATTGGCTTTTCATAGGATATAACAATCATGTATATATATCTAAGGGCCTCAAAATAGAAGGGGAAACTGATAGAATTAAAATAGAAATGGGGTATTTACCCCAAAGATACAAATGTAGTGATTCGAAGGGGCACCCGCACTCCAATGTTTATAGCAACAATGTCCACAATAGCCAAACTATGGAAACAGCCCAGATGCCCATCAGCAGATGAATGGATAAATATGTGGTATATTTATATAGCTAGCTAGCTAGATAGATAGATAGATTACTCAGCCATAAAAAATGAAATCTTGCCATTTGCAACAATGTGAATGGAACTAGAAGGTATTATGTTAAGCAAAATAAGTGAATCAGAGGAAGAGAATTATCATATGATCTCACTGTAGGCGGAATTTAAGAAACAAAGCAGAGAAAGAGGAAGAGAGGAAAAAATTAAACAAGATGAAACCGGAGAGGGAGACAAACCATAAGAGACTCTTAATCTCAGGAAACAAACTGAAGGTTGCTGGAGGGTAAGGGAGAGGTGGGGTGGGTGGATGATGGACATGGGGGAAGCTATGTGTTGTAGTGAACCTTGGGTGTTCTGTAAGACTGATGAAACACAGACCTGTACCCCTGAAACAAATAATACATTATATGTTAATAACAAAAAAATTAACAAATAACAAAATACAAATACAAAAAACAAAATACAAATACAAAAAACAAATAACAAAAAATAAACAAATCAATTAAAATAAATAAATAAATAAATAAATTTCTTTATTTTTTTATTATGTTATATTAGTCATCATACGGTACATCATTAGTTTTTGATGTTGTGTTCCATGATTCGTTGTTTGCCTATAACACCAGTGCTCCATGTAATCCATGCCCTCTTTAATACTCATCACCAGAAAGGAAAAAGATAAGGAATTAAAACAGAAATGGACATAATACATAATCCTACTACCTAATCATAGTAGGAGGAGTTAACACTCTTTTCTCAGAATTTGGTGGAATAAGAACAACTAGATTTTTAAAAAGTGAAAAATAGAGGATCTACTATTAATCACTTGCATTTAATTTCTACGTGTAACTCATTATAGCCAATGATAGGAGAATACACATTCTCTTCAAGGGCTCATGGATCATTTATAAGCAAAGACCATATGTTAGCTCATAACAACAGTTCCAATAAATTTAAAAGGATTCAATCCATACAAAGTATGTTCTCTTACCACAGTGGAATCAAATTAGAAACCAATAACAGAAAGATATTTATAAATTTTCTAAAAATTCATATGTAAAAAGTGTTAACCTCAACTCATACCTCACATCTTAGAGAAAAAAAAAAAAAACCTCAAAAAAATCCACTCAAAGTGGATTATAGACCTAAATGAAAATCACACAAAGCTATAAAATATCTAGAAGAAAACATAGGGGAAAAAAAATCCTTTGTTTAAGGAAAAAGTTCTTAGGTATGGTACTATCTAAGAAGTATGATCCATAAAAGAAAAAATATACTAGACTCCATCAAAGCTAAAATTTATGTTAAAGACACTTTAAAAATAATAAAAAGATAAGCCACAGACTGTGAGAAAATATTTTCATTACATACCTTTGACAAAGCATTTGTACTCTAAATATATAAATAACCCTCAAAACTCCACAATGAGAACAACCCAAGTTCTTTTAAATGCAAATGATTGAAAAACTTCACCAGTAAGGAAAACAGATGACAAACAAGCATATGGAAAGATACCATCATTAGTCATTTAAAAAATACGAATATAAAAACATTTTTTAAATTACTATATTACTATTACTATATTATTATATTGGTCTATTACTATACCTATTAAGATTGGTTTCTTGGGGCCCCTGGGAGGCTCAGTGGGTTAAAGCCCCTGTCTTTGGCTTGGGTCATGATCCCAGGGTCCTGGGATTGAGCCCCACATCGGGCTCTCTGCTCAGCGAGGAGCCTGCTTCCCTCTCTCTCTGTGCCTGCCTCTCTGCCTACTTGTGATCTCTGTCTGCTGAATAAATAAATAAAATCTTAAAAAAAAAAGATTGGTTTCTTTAAAGTAACAATATCAAGCCCTAATGAAGATGCAGAACTGGAACTCTAATACGTTGTTGCCAGCAACACAGAATAATGTAGCCACTTTGGAAAATCAGTTTGGCAGTTTCTTTACAAACATTTGTGCAGCATAATCCACAACCCAATCCTATATATTTACCCAAGAGAACTGAAACTTCTGTTCACAACAAATCTGTACACAAATATTTATAGCTGCTTTATTTATATCTGTCCAAAACTAGAAAGAGCCTGAAAATCCATCAGTGTGTGAAATGATAAATAAAACACAATATACTTGGGCAAATTGAATGCAATTACTTGGCAATAATAAGGAATCAAGTGATCACACTGATGAATCCCAGGACCATTCCGCTGAGTGACAGAAACACATACAATAGAGTGCACAGTGTATGATTCCATTTAGGTAAAATGCAAACTAACCTACAGTGAAAAAAAAAAAAGCCTGTCAGTGACTGTCTGTGATGAGGAGTGGAGGGATGGATGCTCACAAAAAGGCATGAGGAATCTTTTGAGAATGAGAAAATAGTCTGTATCTTGATTGAAGGGGTAATTTCATGGTTGTATGTAACTGTCAAACTCGTGGTATTTAACACTTCAAAGAAGTCCAGTTTTTTCTTTTTTCAAAGAGGTACAGTTTATTGCAAATAAAGCATTTTTTCCTCAAGTTGATATGGAAAAGACATCTCTAATAATCATTTTGCCATCTTATGGTGTGGTTCTTCCCCTAAAAATGAATAAAACATAAAAATTTTTGTCTAATAAGCTGATTTGCATCATCAAGTCACTAATATACCATCTTCCTAGAAGTCTCCTCTCATGTATCACAGTTTTTCCATCTTTTTTCTTCCACCAGCTCCCCTGAGTGCAAGGAGCTAAGTTTTGTTGCCCAGAATTTGGTGCTTCAGGCGATTCTGTTTTCCCTGGAATTGAACTAAACTTCTTCAATTCTGCATTTTTCCATCAACTCATATCCAGATGTTACTCGATTAGTTTCAGAGCTCAATGCAACTGAATTACTGATGCCTGGAGAGACCCTATTCGGATTCCCATAAACCGCCTGGAACAACAGGCCAGATTGGCCCAGGGAAATTTGTCAGCCCAGAATACTGTCCAAATGCCTAGCACTCAGAGTCACAAACTCAGAGCGGGGTTCGGAGAACACTAGTCCAGTCCCCAGCTTCCATTCCACCCGACCCTCACCAACAACTCACCTTCCAGCCTCTTTCCGAACACTCCAGTGATGAGTTGCTGACAACCACGTTTGCAGTCTTCCTTATGATGAATCAAATCTCTCTCCCTTGAAGTTTACTCCTTGTTTCCTTTGTGGCCTCTCTCCGCACTTGCGGGAATGCCCAGAGTTCTCAATTCAACTTCCCATTGTCCACAGCCCTTTCTGCACATCTAGGCAACTCCCACTAGAGGGCACTCCGAGCACTGCTCAGTCCCTCCTGGACAGGCTCCTCTGCATCTTCTCTGCTCTGTCATAGTGTCAGCCCACCTAACCTCTGCCAAGAGATCCATAACTGTCATTTCAGATTACTCAGCGCTTTAAACCCAAGTAAAGGTAGATAGCTATCTAGGAGTAGCTGGATTATATGATAACCCTATATTTAACATTTTCAGCAACTGCCAAACTGTTTTCCAAAGATGTGACTCCATTTTATGTTCCCACTAACATTGAATGAGGGTTCTGATTTCTTCCTATCTCCTCACTTGTTATTGTCTGTCTTCTTAAATTGTAGATATTCTGATAAGCGTGAAATGGCATTTCACTGTGGTTTTGATTTGCATTTCCCTGATGATTAATGATGTTGAGCATATTTTATATCTTTACTGGACATTTCTATATCTCCCGTGAAGAAATGTCGATTCAAATCTTTTACCCTTTTTTAAAAAATATTTTATTTATTTATTTGAGAGAGAGAGAGAGAGAGAGAGAGATAGTGAGAGAGAGCATGAGCGAGGAGAAGGTCAGAGGGAGAAGCAGGCTCCCTGTGGAGCTGGGAGCCCGATGCGGAACTCGATCCAGTGACTCCAGGATCATGACCTGAGCTGAAGGCAGTCGCTTAACCAACTGAGCCACCCAGGCGCCCTTATCCTTCTTTAATTGGGTTATTTATCTATTTATTATTGAGTTGTAAAGGTTCTTTATGTATTCTGGATATAAAACCCTTATCAGATATATGATTTTCAAATATTGCTTCTCAGCCTTTTCAGTTGCCATTTTACTTGCTTGGCAGTGTCCTTCGAAGTACAAATTTGTAATTTGGATAAAGTCTCACTTGCCAATCTTCTCTTTTATTGCTTGCATTTTTAGTGTCATTTCTAAGAAATCATTGCCTAACCCAACATCAAAAAGATTTATTCCTGTTTTGCTTCTACATGTTTTTATATTTTAGTGCTTACATTTACCTTCATAATTCACTTTCAGTTAATTTTTGTTTATTGTGTGAGATAGGGGTTCAAGTCCATTCTCCTGCATGTGGATATCCTGTTGTCTCAATATAGATTTGCTGAACAAATGAATGAAAAGTTTGATATGACTTGTCTTCAAAGATACCAAGCATCTAAGTTTTAACTATGATTCTTACAGGCTAAAGGAAAATAAGGAATCTATTTGACTGGTGCCAGACAGAACAAATCTACCTAATATATTTCTAAGGCTTTTTTTCCCCTAAGGCTTTTACAATGAAGAAGAGAGTGTATTAGAACTGTTGACAAAGTGTGACGGCACTTCAGCCATATTAAGCTCTGCTAATAATTCAGCTAGTAGTCAAGTACCCCCATTTGGGAAGGGTTAGAGTACTCATAGCACCTGTAAATTTGGGAAGAAGAATGCTTTGTTTGTGGAAAAAGAGCAGACTTCGGCCAAATTAAGAAGACCAGATAAAAATTACTTAGAGTCCCTAGGGTCCAAACGACTCTATATATATGACAACAGTCCTTATTTTTATCTTTGAAATTTTCTCCTTTTTAAATATTTTATTTACTTATTTGACAGAGAGAGAGACAGCACAAGCAGGTGAGTGGGAAAGGGATAAGCAGGCTCCTCACAGAGCAGGGATCCCAATGAGGAACCCCATTCCAGGACACTGGGATCATGATCCAAGCTGAAGGCAGACATGTAACCAACTGACCCACCCAGGTGCTCCCAACTTCAAAATTTTCTATCCCAAATTTGCAACTAAGTATATTGAGAGTTTTGTCCATCTTTAAAATTCATCTCTGGCTTCATAAGGGCCATAAGGAGGGCCTAGTTTATGTGCTGCTTTTGTGAACTCTTCCCAGACTCCTCTAAATAACTCTGCCCTCAGAATTCCAGCTACCCTGGCTTTCCCAAATCCTCGACTCTGTCTTATCAACTCAAGGAGACCATCAGCCTCTGTTTGGGTTTCCCTTCCCTGTGTTGTGACTTGGAAAAAATTTTTTTAACCAATAAGCTGAGGAAATTGTGGGCTCATCTTGTTTATTTCCCTTTGTTCAGTGACCACTGTCAGGCACTGTCTATTGTTCAACATTTGAACATTGTTTCATATATTTTTCTTGTATTTTAATTATAAATTCAGTCCTGATTTTTAAATCATGACCATTTGTGGATGTCCCATATCACAGATTTTGATATGTCATATTTTTCATTTTCATTTTGAAAAATGGGTCTTGAACTCATAACCCTGAGATCAAGGCTGGCAGCCAGGCACCCCTGATTCAAAACATTCTAATTTACTGTGCAAGCTCTGCTTTGATGTATAGGTAATTTTGTAAGGGCCTACTTAGCCAGGGCAACTCCATCTCAGTTGAACAGCCATTTTGTTGTTTATGCAGTAAAACTTAAACTGACCCTGCTCCCCCTCCCCCAGAGGAACTTAGTTAGAAGCAAGTCCAGGAAACCAGTAAAATATGGTCGACCAGTCCCTGATAACAGAGCCCAAATACAAGGATGGGTCAGGTCAGGTGGAGATAACAGAGCCCAGAATTCAAGGACGAGTCAGGCCAGGTGGAAACAATCTCATTGGCCAGGCTCAACCACATGGCCTTTGCTCTATAAAAGCTAGTCTGTGAAGCTGGGGGTCATCGCTCTCTCTGTAAGAGATGGCCCTGGCCAGTCGGTTTGATTCTCGGTGCTGGCGCAAAATAAATCTTTGCTTGACCTTCGCTTTGTATCAGTCTCACTCCTTTGATCACAGACCCCATCAATTTGAAAGTGTATACATACTGTCCACAGAGAAAGGTGTTGAAATTTGACTACAGTTATGGATTTATTTGTCCTTTCAGTTATGTAAGTTTTTACCTATATACTTTGAAGCTCTGTTATTTGATGCATACAAATTACGTTTGTCTTTTTGATAAATTGGCTTCTTTATCATGATGTAATATCTTTCTTTCTCACTTAAAATATTCCTTACTCTACAACCCAAGTGTCCATCAATAGATGAGTGTATAAAGATGTTGGGTGTGTGTGTGCATGTGTAGATATATAGAGAATATACAGAATATAGAATATTGAGTTTAGAGGCAAGATGGCAGAGGAGTAGCAGACTGAGACGACATCAGGTAGCAGGAGATCAGCTAGATAGCTTATCAAACCATTGCGAACACCTACAAATCCAACAGGAGATAGAAGAGAAGAAGAGCAGCAATTCTAGGAACAGAAAATCAACCACTTTCTGAAAGGTAGGACATGCAGAGAAGTGAATTTGAAGCGACAGGAAGATAAATCGTGGGGGAAGGCGCTGGCGCCCAGCAAGCGGCCAAGCAACAGAGTGCAAAATCTGAACTTTTAGAAGTCTGCTCCACTGAGGAACATTGCTCCAGAGGCTAAGCTAGGGTGGAGCCCAAGTGAGGACAGTGTTAGTCTCAAGTCCTGTGGGGTCACAGAAGGATCGGGGGTGTCTGAGTATAGCAGTCTCGCAGGTATCAGAGCAGGGAAGCTGGCTACAGAGGCAGAGCCGAGGAGTGAGCTCTCAGCTTGGGGTTACCTTAAATTGTGATCCGTGGCACAGTCAGGCCACTGCTCTTTGAGCAGGGACCCCACAAGTGGCAGATCCGGGGAGACCCACCTTCCTTCTCTGGAGGAAGTTGGAGACTCCAAACAGGGCCATGCACCATGAACAGAAATGCTCGGTCACAGGCCAAGTGAGCTCAGAGAATAGCCAGAGACCAGGGAGACGGTAGTGATTGAGCACTTTTCCCTGAGGCTGCACTGAGCAGTGGAGCCCCGAGCTCTCGGCTCCTCCGGGTCAAAGATTGGGAGGCCGCCATTATCATTCCTGTCCTCCAGAACTCTACGGAAAGCGTTCAGGGAATAAAAGCTCCAAGACCGAACCCGAGCAGATTACCTAGTGCCACCCTTGGCAAGAGCGGCACAATTCTGCCTCAGGCAAAGACATTTGAGAATCACGGCAAGAGGACCCTCCCACAGAAGATCAACAAGAACATCCAGCCAAGACTAAGTTCACATATCAAGGAAAACAATGGAACTCCAGAGATAGGGGAAAGCTGTGCATAGAGTGCTTGGCTTTTCCCCCCATGAGCTTTAGTCTTGCAAAATTAATTTTTTTTTAATTTTATTTTTTTCTTATTCTAATTTTAAGTTTTCCTCTCTCCTCTTTAAACATTTTTTAACTGTTTATCTTAACAATACCTTTCTTTAAAAAAAATCTTTTTAAACCTTCATTGTTATAGTCGTATTTTATCCCTTCATTGTATTTAACTTTATTTTTTTGTATACATTTAGGAACTTTTTTTCTTAAAAATTTTGGGATATAATTTCTTCTAATAGATCAAAATATACCCTAATCTAGCATATGGCTTTGTTCTAGTCTCCAGTCTGAACATATTCCCTCTTTTTTTTTTTTAAATTTTCTTTTTCCAACCAACTTATCTTATCAATACCTTTTTTAGAATTTTTTTAAATTTTCATCTTTACAGTCATATTCCACCCCTTCATCATGTTCACCCTTATTTTGGTATATATATAAGTTTTATTTTCTTTAAAATTTTGGGAGGCAATTTCTTCCAAGAGACCAAACTATACCCAGAATCAAGTGGGTGGCTCTGTTCTATTCACCGGTCTAATATATATGTATTATATTTTTTAATTTTATTTCTTTTTTCCCCTTTCTTCTCCCCTTGTTTGGATCTCTTCTGATTTGGTTAGCATACATTTTTCTGGGGTCATTGCTACCCTTTTGGTATTTTATTCTCTTGTTCATATATTCTTATCTGAATAAAGTGACAAAGTGAAAAAACTCACCTCAAAAAAAAAAAAAAAGAACAAAAAGCAGTACTGACAGCTAGGGACCTAATCAATACAGACATTGGTATTATGTCAGAAATATAATACAGAACTATGATTCTCAAGGTGACAGCCTGCCTTGAAAAAGGCATGGAAGATATTAGAGAAACCCTGTCTAGAGAATTAAAAGCCCTTTCTGGAGAAATAAAAGAACTAAAATCTAACCAAGTTGAAATCATAAAAGCTATTAATGAGGTGCAATAAAAAATGGAGGCACTTACTGTTAGGATAAATGAGGCAGAAGAGAGAATTAGTGATATAGAAGACCAAATAATGGAGAATAAAGAAGCTGAGCAAAAGAGAGACAAACAACTACTGGACCATGAAGGCAGAATTTGAGAGATAAGTGATATCATAAGATGAAACAATATTAGAATAATTGGAATTCCAGAAGAAGAAGAAAGAGAGAGGGGGCAGAAGGTATATTGGAGTGAACTATAGTAGAAATTCCCCTAATTATGGCAAAGGGAACAAGCATCAAAATCCAGGAGGCATAGAGAACCCCCCTCAAAATAAATAAAAAGAGGTCCACACATCATCATCTAATAGGAAAACTTACAAATCTTAGTGACAAAGAGAAAATCCTGAAAGCAGCTCAGGACAAGAACTCTGTAACATAAAATGGTAGAAATATTTGATTGGCAGCAGACCTATCCATAGAGACATGGCAGGCCAGAAAGAACTGGCATGATATATTCAGAACACTAAACGAGAAAAACATGCCGCCAAAAATAATATATCCAGCTAGGCTATCATTGAAAATAGAAGGAGAGATTTAAAAAAAGCCTCCAGAACAAACAAAAATTAAAAGAATTTCCAAACACCAAAAACAACCCTGCAGGAAATATTGAAAGGGGTCCTCTAAGCAAACAGCTTAAAAGTAGACCAGAAAGGAACAGAGACAATATACAGTAATAGTCACCTTACAGGCAGTACAATGGCACTAAATTCATATCTCTCAATAGTTACGCTGAATGTAAATGGGCTAATTTCCCAATCAAAAGACACAGGGTATCAGAATGGATAAACAACCAAAACCCATCAATATGCTGTCTACAAGAAACTCATTTTAGACCCAAAGACACCTCCAGATTTAAAGTGAAGGGGTGGAAAACAACTTACCATCCTAATGGACATCAAAAGAAACCTGGGGTGGCAATCCTTATATCAGATCAATTAGATTTTAAGCCAAAGACTATAATAAGAGATGAGGAAGGACTCTATATCATACTCAAAGGGTCTGTCCAACAAGAAGATCTAACAATTTTAAATATCTATGCCCCTAACATGGGAGCACCCAACTATATAAACCCATTAATAACAAAATCAAAGAAACACACTGACAATAATACAATAATAGTAGGGGACTTTAACACCCCCCCTCCTTGAAATGAACAGAACATCCAAGCAAAAGATCAACAAGGAAATCAAGGCCTTAAATGGCACACTGGACCAGATAGACATCACAGATATATCGAGAACATTCCATCCCAAAGCAACAGAATACACATTCTTCTCTAGTGCACATGGAACATTCTCCAGAATACATCACATCCTGGGTCGCAAATCAGGTCTCAACCAGTACCAAAACATTGGGATCATTCCCTGCATATTTTCAGACCACAATGCTCTGAAGCTAGAACTCAAACACAAGAAGAAAGTTGGAAAGAACTCAAATACATGGATGCTAAAGAGCATCCTACTAAAGAATGAATGGGTCAACCAGGAAATTAAAGAAGAATTGAGAAAATTAATGGAAACAAATAAAAATGAACACAACTGTTCAAAACCTGTGGGACACAGCAAAGGCAGTCCTGAGAGGAAAGTATATAGTGATACAAGCATTTCTCAAGAAATAAGAAAAGTCTCAAGTACACAACCTAACCCTACACCTAAAGGAGCTGGAGAAGGAACAGCAAAGAAAGCCTAAACACAGCCCAAGAGAAATAATAAAGATCAGAGCAGAAATCAATGAAATAGAAACAAACAAAAAAACAGTAGAACAAATCAACGAAACTAGGAGCTGGTTCTTTGAAAGAATTAGTAAGATTGATAAACCCCTGGCCAGACTTATCAAAAAGAAAAGAGAAAGGACCCAAATAAATAAAATCATGAATGAAAGAGGAGAGATCCCATCCAACACCAAAGAAATACAAACAATTATAAGAACATACTATGAGCAACTATATGTCAGCAAATTTGACAATCTGGAAGAAATGGATGCATTCCTAGAGATGTATAAACTACCAAAACTGAACTGGGAAAAAATAGAAAACCCGAACAGACTCATAACCAGTAAGGAGATTGAAGCAGTCATCAAAAAACTCCCAACAAACAAGAGCCCAGGGCCAGACAGCTTCCCAGAGGAATTCTACCAAACATTTAAAGAAGAATTAATTCCTATTCTCCTGAAACTGTTCCAAAAAATAGAAATGGTAGGAAAACTGCCAAACTCATTTTATGAGGCCAGCATCAGCTTGATCCCAAAACCAGACAAAAACCCCACCAAAAAGGAGAATTACAGGCCAGTGTCCTTGATGAACACAGATGTGAAAAATCTCACCAAAATGCTAACCAATAGGATCCAACAGTACATTACAAGGATTATTCACCATGACCAAGTAGGATTTATTCCTGAACTGTAAGGTTGGTTCAACATCCGTGAATCAGTCAATGTGATACAATACATTAATAAAAGAAAGAACAAGAACCATATGATACTCTCAGTAGATGCTGAAAAGAATTTGACAAAGTACAGCATCCTTTCTTGATCAAAACTCTTCACAGGGTAGGGATAGAAGGTACATACCTCAATATTATCAAAGCTATCTATGAAAAACCCACCGCAAATATCATTCTCAATGGAGAAAAACTGAGAGCTTTTCCGCTAAGGTCAGGAACACGACAGGGATGTCCATTATCACCACTGCTATTCAACATAGTACTAGAAGTCCTAGCCTCAGCAATCAGACAACAAAAGGAAATTAAAGGCATCCAAATCGGCAAAGAAGAAGTCAAACTATCACTCTTTGCAGATGATATGATACTGTATGTGGAAAACCCAAAAGACTCCACTCCAAAACTGCTAGAACTTGAACAGGAATTCAGTAAAGTGTCAGGATATAAAATCAGTGTGCAGAAATCAGTTGCATTTCTCTATACCTACAGCAAGACAGAAGAAAGAGAAATTAAGAAGTTGATCTATTGGGTGCCTGGGTGGCTCTGTTGGTTAAGCAACTGCCTTCAGCTCAGGTCATGATCCTGGAGTCCCGGGATCGAGTCCCACATCGGGCTCCCACATCTGCTTCTCCCGCTAACCTCTCTCCTCTCATGCTCTCTCTCTCATTCTCTCTCTCTCAAATAAATAAATAAAATCTTAAAAAAAAAAGAAGTTGATCCATTTATAATTGCAACCAAAACCATAACATACCTAGGAAGAAACCTAACCAAAGAGGCAAAAAATCTGTACTCAGAAAACTAAAATACTCATGGAAGAAATTGAGGAAGATGCAAAGAAATTGAAAAACGTTCCATGCTCATGGATTGGAAGAGCAAATATTGTGAAAATGTCTATGCTACCCAAAGCAATTTACACATTTAATGCAATCCCTATCAAAATACCATCCTTTTTTTTTTTTTTTCAAAGAAATGGAACAAATAATCCTAAAATTTATATGGAACCAGAAAAGACCCTGAATAGCCAGAGGAATGTTGAAAAAGAAAGCCAAAATTGGTGGCATCATAATTCCAGACTTCAAGCTCTATTACAAAGCTGTCATCACCAAGGCAATATGGTACTGGCACAAAAAACAGACACATAGATCAATAGAACAGAATAGAGAGCCCAGAAATAGACCCTCAACTCTATGGTCAACTAATCTTCGACAAAGCAGGAAAGAATGTCCAATGGATAAAATACAGTCTCTTAGAAAGAGGAGGAGTCAAGATGGCGGAGAAGTAGCAGCTGAGACTACTTCGGGTAGTGGGAGATCAGCTAAATAGCTTATCTAAAGATTGCAAACACCTACAAATCCAACAGGAGATTGAAGAGAAGAAGAACAGCAATTCTAGAAACAGAAAATCAACCACTAGCTGAAAGTTTCTTTTCTTTTTTTTTTTCTTTTTTCTTTCTGAACCCCTTTTTTTCCGTTTTCTCCCCCCTCACGATTTGGGATCTCTTCTGATTTGGCTAAAGCATATTTTCCTGGGGTTGTTGCCACCCTTTTAGTATTTTACTTGCTCCTTCATATACTCTTATCTGGACAAAATGACAAGGCGGAAAAATTCACAACAAAAAAAAGAACAAGAAGCAGTACCAAAGGCTAGGGACCTAATCAATACAGACATTGGTAATATGTCAGATATAGAGTTCAGAATGACGATTCTCAAGGTTCTAGCCGGGCTTGAAAAAGGCATGGAAGATATTAAAGCAACCCTCTCGGGAGATATAAAAGCCCTTTCTGGAGAAATAAAAGAA
The DNA here is from genome assembly GCF_902655055.1 of Lutra lutra. Lineage (NCBI taxonomy): Eukaryota > Metazoa > Chordata > Mammalia > Carnivora > Mustelidae > Lutra > Lutra lutra. Next base: position 25,401,206 of record NC_062286.1, read on the forward strand.
CTAAAATCTAACCAAGTTGAAATCAAAAAAGCTATTAATGAGGTGCACTCAAAAATGGAGGCTCTCACTGCTAGGATAAATGAGGCAGAAGAAAGAATTAGCGATATAGAAGACCAAATGACAGAGAATAAAGAAGCTGAGCAAAAGAGGGACAAACAGCTACTGGACCACGAGGGGAGAATTCGAGAGATAAGTGACATCATAAGACGAAACAACATTAGAATAATTGGGATTCCAGAAGAAGAGGAAACAGAGAGGGGAGCAGAAGGTATGTTGGAGAGAATTATTGGAGAGAATTTCCCCAATATGGCAAAGGGAACAAGCATCAAAATCCAGGAGGCTCAGAGAACCCCCCTCAAAATCAATAAGAATAGGTCCACACCCCATCACCTAATAGTAAAATTGACAAGTCTTAGTGACAAAGAAAAGATCCTGAAAGCAGCCCGGGAAAAGAAGTCTGTAACGTACAATGGTAAAAATATTAGATTGGCAGCAGACTTGTCCACAGAGACCTGGCAGGCCAGAAAGAGCTGGCATGATATATTCAGAGTACTAAATGAGAAAAACATGCAGCCAAGAATACTATATCCAGCTAGGCTATCATTGAAAATAGAAAGAGAGATTAAAAGCTTCCAGGACAAACAAAAACTGAAAGAATTTGCAAATACCAAACCAGTTCTACAGGAAATATTGAAAGGGGTCCTCTAAGCAAAGAGAGACCCTAAAAGTAGTAGATCAGAAAGAAACAGAGACAGTGCACAATAACAGTCACCTTACAGGCAATACAATGGCACTAAATTCATATCTCTCAATACTTACCCTGAATGTTAATGGGCTAAATGCCCCAATCAAAAGACACCGGGTATCAGAATGGATAAAAAAACAAAACCCATCTATATGTTGCCTACAAGAAACTCATCTTAAACCCGAAGACACCTCCAGGTTTAAAGTGAGGGGGTGGAAAAGAATTTACCATGCTAATGGGCATCAGAAGAAAGCAGGAGTGGCAATCCTTATATCAGATCAATTAGATTTTAAGCCAAAGACTATTATAAGAGATGAGGAAGGACACTATATCATACTCAAAGGAACTGTCCAACAAGAAGATCTAACAATTTTAAATATCTATGCCCCTAACGTGGGAGCAGCCAACTATATAAACCAATTAATAACAAAATCAAAGAAACACATCGACAAGAATACAATAATAGTAGGGGATTTTAACACTCCCCTCACTGAAATGGACAGATCATCCAAGCAAAAGATCAACAAGGAAATCAAGGCCTTAAATGACACACTGGACCAGATGGACATCACAGATATATTCAGAACATTTCATCCCAAAGCAACAGAATACACATTGCTCTCTAGTGCACATGGAACATTCTCCAGAATAGATCACATTCTTGGTCCTAAATCAAGTCTCAACTGGTATCAAAAGATTGGGATCATTCCCTGCATATTTTCAGACCACAATGCTCTGAAGCTAGAACTCAATCACAAGAGGAAATTTGGAAAGAACCCAAATACATGGAGACTAAACAGCATCCTTCTAAAGAATGAATGGGTCAACCAGGAAATTAAAGAAGAATTGAAAAAATTTATGGAAACAAATGATAATGAAAACACAACGGTTCAGAATCTGTGGAACACAACAAAGGCAGTCCTGAGAGGAAAATATATAGCGGTACAAGCCTTTCTCAAGAAACAAGAAAGGTCTCAGGTACACAACCTAACCCTACACCTCAAGGAGCTGGAGAAAGAACAAGAAAGAAACCCTAAACCCAGCAGGAGAAGAGAAATCATAAAGATCAGAGCAGAAATCAATGAAATAGAAACCAAAAAAACAATAGAACAAATCAACGAAACGAGGAGCTGGTTGTTTGAAAGAATTAATAAGATTGATAAACCCCTGGCCAGACTGATCAAAAAGAAAAGAGAAAGGACCCAAATAAATAAAATCATGAATGAAAGAGGAGAGATCACAACGAACACCAAAGAAATACAGACAATTATAAGAACATACTATGAGCAACTCTACGCCAACAAATTTGAGAATCTGGAAGAAATGGATGCATTCTTAGAGACATAACCTACCACAACTGAACCAGGAAGAAATAGAAAGCCTGAACAGACCCATAACCAGTAAGGAGATTGAAACAGTCATCAACAATCTCCAAACAAACAAAAGCCCAGGGCCAGATGGCTTCCCGGGGGAATTCTACCAAACATTTAAAGAAGAATTAATTCCTATTCTCCTGAAACTGTTCCAAAATAGAAATAGAAGGAAAACTTCCAAAGTCATTTTATGAGGCCAGCATCACCTTGATCCCAAAACCAGACAAGGATCCCATCAAAAAGGAGAACTACAGACCAATATCCTTGATGAACACAGATGCAAAAATTCTCGCCAAAATACTAGCCAATAGGATTCAACAGTACATTAAAAGGATTATTCACCACGACCAAGTGGGATTTATTCCAGGGCTGCAAGGTTGGTTCAACATCCGCAAATCAATCAATGTGATACAACACATTAATAAAAGAAAGAACAAGAACCATATGATACTCTCCATAGATGCTGAAAAAGCATTTGACAAAATACAGCATCCCTTCCTGATCAAAACTCTTCAAAGTGTAGGGATAGAGGGCACATACCTCAATATTATCAAAGCCATCTATGAAAAACCCACGGCAAATATCATTCTCAATGGAGAAAAACTGAAAGCTTTTCCACTAAGGTCAGGAACACGGCAGGGATGTCCATTATCACCACTGCTATTCAACATAGTACTAGAAGTCCTAGCCTCAGCAATCAGACAACAAAAGGAAATTAAAGGCATCCAGATCGGCAAAGAAGAAGTCAAACTATCACTCTTTGCAGATGATATGATACTATATGTGGAAAACCCAAAAGACTCCACTCCAAAACTGCTAGAACTTGTACAGGAATTCAGTAAAGTGTCAGGATATAAAGTCAATGCACAGAAATCAGTTGCATTTCTCTATACCAACAACAAGACAGAAGAAAGAGAAATTAAGGAGTCTATCCCATTTACAATTGCACCCAAAACTATAAGATACCTAGGAATAAACCTAACCAAAGAGACTAAGAATCTATACTCAGAAAACTATAAAGTACTCATGAAAGAAATTGAGGAAGACACAAAGAAATGGAAAAATGTTCCATGCTCCTGGATTGGAAGAATAAATATTGTGAAAATGTCTATGCTACCTAAAGCAATCTACACATTTAAAGCAATTCCTATCAAAATACCATCCATTTTTTTCAAAGAAATGGAACAAATAATCCTAAAATTTATATGGAACCAGAAAAGACCTCGAATAGCCAAAGGAATATTGAAAAAGAAAGCCAAAGTCGGTGGCATCACAATTCCGGACTTCAAGCTCTATTACAAAGCTGTCATCATCAAGACAGCATGGTACTGGCACAAAAACAGACACATAGATCAATGGAACAGAATAGAGAGCCCAGAAATGGACCCTCAACTCTATGGTCAACTCATCTTTGACAAAGCAGGAAAGAATGTCCAATGGAACAAAGACAGCCTCTTCAATAAATGGTGTTGGGAAAATTGGACAGCCACATGCAGAAAAATGAAATTGGATCATTTCCTTACACCACACACGAAAATAGACTCAAATTGGATGAAGGATCTCAATGTGAGAAAGGAATCCATCAAAATCCTTGAGGAGAACACAGGCAGCAACCTCTTTGACCTCAGCCGCAGCAACATCTTCCTAGGAACATCACCAAAGGCAAGGGAAGCAAGGACAAAAATGAACTATTGGGATTTTATCAAGATCAAAAGCTTTTGCACAGCAAAGGAAACAGTGAACAAAACCAAAAGACAACTGACTGAATGGGAGAAGATATTTGCAAATGACATATCAGATAAAGGGCTAGTGTCCAAAATCTATAAAGAACTTAGCAAACTCAACACCCAAAGAACAAATAATCCAATCAAGAAATGGGCAGAGGACATGAACAGACATTTCTTCAAAGAAGACATCCAGATGGCCAATAGACACATGAAAAAGTGCTCCATATCACTTGGCATCAGGGAAATACAAATCAAAACCACAATGAGATATCACCTCACACCAGTCAGAATGGCTAAAATTAACAAGTCAGGAAATGACAGATGCTGGCGAGGATGTGGAGAAAGTGGAACCCTCCTACACTGTTGGTGGGAATGCAAGCTGGTGCAACCACTCTGGAAAACAGCATGGAGGTTCCTCAAAATGTTGAAAATAGAACTACCCTATGACCCAGCAATTGCACTGCTGGGTATTTACCCTAAAGATACAAACATAGTGATCCGAAGGGGCACGTGCACCCGAATGTTTATAGCAGCAATGTCTACAATAGCCAAACTATGGAAAGAACCTAGATGTCCATCTACAGACGAATGGATAAAGAAGATGTGGTATATATACACAATGGAATACTATGCAGCCATCAAAAGAAATGAAATCTTGCCTTTTGCGACGACGTTGATGGAACTGAGGGTATCATGCTTAGCGAAATAAGTCAATCGGAGAAAGACAACTATCATATGATCTCCCTGATATGAGGGAGAGGAGATGCAACATGGGGGGTTGAGGGGGTAGGAGAAGAATAAATGAAACAAGATGGGATTGGGAGGGAGAGAAACCATAAGTGACTCAATCTCACAAAACAAACTGAGGGTTGATGGGGGGAGGGGGGTTGGGAGAGGGGGGGTGGGGTTATGGATATTGGGGAGGGTATGTGCTATGGTGAGTGCTGTGAAGTGTGTAAACCTGGCGATTCGCAGACCTGTACCCCTGGGGATAAAAATATATGTTTATAAAATAAAATAAAATAAAATAAAAATACAGTCTCTTACAAATGGTGCTGGGAAAATTGGACAGCCACATGCAGAAGAATGAAACTGAGCCATTTCCTTACAACACACACAAAAGTAGACTCAAAATGGATGAAAGACCTCAATGTGAGATAGTAATCCATCAAAATCCTTGAGGAGAACACAGGCAGCAACCTCTTCGACCTCAGCTGCAGCAACATCTTTCTAGGAACATCACCAAAGGCAAGGGAAACAAGGGCAAAAATGAACTATTGGGACTTCATCAAAATCAAAAGCTTTTGCACAGCAAAGGAAATAGTCAACAAAACCAAAGGACGACTGACAGAATGGGAGAAGATAGTCACAAATGACATATCAGATAAAGGTCTAGTATCCAAAATCTATGAAGAACTTATCAAACTCAACACCCAAAGAACAAATAATCCAATCAAGAAATGGGCAGAGGACATGAACAGACATTTCTTCAAAGAAGACATCCAGATAGCCAACAGACACATGAAAAAGTGCTCCACATCACTCGGCATCAGGGAAATACAAATCAAAACCACAATGAGATACCACCTCACACCAGTCAGAATGGCTAAAATTAACAAGTCAGGAAATGACAGATGCTGGCAAGGATGCAGAGAAAGGGGAACCCTCCTACACTGTTGGTGGGAATGCAAGCTGGTGCAACCACTCAGGAAAACAGCATTGAAGTTCCTCAAAAAGTTTAAAATAGAGCTACCCTATGACCCAGCAATTGCACTACTGGGTATTTACCCTAAAGATACAAATGTAGTGATCCCCAGGGGGCACATGCACCCAAATGTTTATAGCAGCAATGTCCATAATAGCCAAACTATGGAAAGAACCTTGATGTCCATCAACAGATGAATGAATAAAGAAAAGTGGCATATATTTCTTTATCCATTCATCTGTTGATGGACATCAAGGTTATATATTATTATATATTATATATTATATATATATAATCTCCATCAAAAATGAAATCTTGCCATTTGCAACGACGTGGATGGAACTAGAGGGTATTATGCTGAGCGAAATAAGTCAATCAGAGAAAGACAAATATCATATGACCTCCCTGATATGAGGAATTTGAGAGTAAGAGTGGGGGGTTTGGGGGATAGGTAAGGAAGAAATGAAACAAGGTGGGATCGGGAGGGAGACAAACCATAAGAGACTCTTAATCTCAGGAAACAAACTGAGGGTTGCTAGGGGGAGGGGAGCGTGGGAGAGTGGTTGAATTATGGACATTGGGGAGGGTATGTGATATGGTGAGTGCTATGATATGTGTAAGTATGATGATTCACAAACCTTGTACCCCAGGGGCAAATAATACATTATATGTTAATAAAATAATTTTAAAAATACAGAATATTTCTCAGCCATAAAAAAAATAAAATAAAATCTTGCCATTTGCAACAACATGGATGGACCTAGAGAGTATAATGCTAAGTGAAATATATCAGTCAGAGAAAGACAAATACCATATGATTTCACTCATATGTGGAATTTAAGAAATAAAAGAAAAAGAGACAAAGCAAAAAAAAAATAGAGAGAAGAGAACAAACTGATAGACTGATGGCTTATAGGGGGAGGAGTGAGTAAAATAGATAAAGGAGATTAAGAACATACTTATCAGGATGAGCACTAAGTCATGTACAGAACTATTGAATCACTATATTGTACCCCTGAAAGTAATATAACACTGTATATTAACTATATTAGAATTAAATTTTTTAAAAATTATATTCCTGGCTCTAAAATCTACTTGATCTATTAATATAGCCACTCCAGATTTATTTTAGTTAATGTTATCATAATATATAATTTCCATCCACTTACTTTTAACCTGGATATTTGTATTTCTAGCCGATTTCTTGTATATAGCATACACTTGGATCTTGCTTTTTTATCTAGCCTGAAAATTTCTACCTTTTAATTGAACTGTTTATACCATTACATTTCATGTAATTACTGATATGGATGGATTTAAATTCACCATCTCGCTATTTTCTATTTTCTCCATCTGTTTTATGTTCATTTTTTCTGCTTTCCCTACATTATTTTGGGATTGATTTTTTTTATGATTCCTTTCCATTTCCACTATTAGTTTATTACCTATATCTTTTTTAAGTTATTGCTCCAGAGTTTATATGATGTATGTCTTTAAATTAACACAGTTTATTTATTTAAAAAAAAGTTTTTATTTATTTATTTGAGAGAGAATGAGAGAGAGAGAGCATGGGAAGAGGGAGGGTCAGAGGGAGAAGCAGACTCCCTGCCAAACAGGGAGCCTGATGAGGGACTCAATCTCAGGACTCCAGGATCATGACCTGAGCTGAAGGCAGTTGCTTAACCAACTGAGCCACCCAGGTGCCCAACTTAATAGAGTTTATATTAAGATTTATATATAGCATAGGAATATAGCATATATATATACATATATAGATGTATATATGTATCCAGATTCTATACATAGCATCAGAATCTTACATTAATAATTAAATGCATTAATGAATCAATTAATGAAATTTAATTGATTTTATGACATTTGTCTTCTAGTCAATGCTGGAAAAAAAAGCACCTTCTAAGGAAGGATCCTTTTCTTTGGGGCCTCTGGAATCGAGGAAAACAAAGACCATGAAAAGGGCAAAGCCTGTGGGTGCTCACTCCTCTGGAGGCTTTGGTCTCCCCTCTGGCCTCACTGACTTTGGATGCAGTCACACATTTCTCAGAACAATTCCTTCACCTCTTTCTCACAAGTGTCACTGCTGTACAGACATAAAACCATCTTTATGAGGTGAGTGGAAAGAAATACAATTAAATCCTTTATTGTGAGGCACAACCATATGGCTTGTGTTTAAAGAAACTCAGCATCTTTCCTTGTGAAAAAGGAGCTCTAAGAAGAGCTTACTCTCCCTCCCAGAGGGATTCTTTCCCTGGGAGGATAAAGAAGGCATCAGACTTATGCAGATGCAAGGGAAGGCAAAGAAGCTCATTCTGTCAGGAGAGGCCCCCCTCTCCCAAGGCCCTTTCCCTGACTTCATTGCCAACCTTCCCCTGCCTCCACCCCTCTCCTCCCGCATAACTCCCCACCCTCCTCTGCTTCCTCTCTCAGCTCTCCTCCAGCTCCCAGCCAGCCTGCCATGTGGGAGAGGGTCTTGGATATTCCTCACCTAGCCTCTACCTACCCTGAGCAAAGCCAAACCCTGAAGCCATGAAGGTTAGGACAAAAGGAATGAATACAGGTTAGTACATATTTAACCTTCTTCAACAATGTATTTCACTCATCCAAATCCCAAACTGTGGTTGGTGGGAAGAAATGAGACACGATAAGATAACACGGAAACTTTTAAGATCGCAGCTTAACGGACTTACAGAGAGAATGAGCAAATCTCTTACTCAGAAATTAAAACCACTCAATGGCTATTAAATCATCCAAGCACCCACATTACCATCTGGCACCATGCCTCTTTCTTTTATCATGGGATAGTATAGATGCTATAAAACAATCAACAGCCTTTTCTAGAAGGTTTTGCTTAACATTTATTGTTACCCTAGCTTATTTGCCATGCCTGGACCTCAGCCCACAGTCTATTAGAGAATCAAAGGCCAGGCAAGAAAGGAAACGACTCTTCATGAGTCCATTCCTTCACGTGCCAACAGCTTTATCCTTTGATTCTTGGTGAGATTACCATAAGGTTACCACAAAAAGTCAAGGCAGCTGTTGAAAAACTTCAAGGCAGTAAAATCATAGGTTTGTTTATTTGTTCCTGAAAGGGTCAGACCACCTAAATCACTTAACTGCAAAGTACTCATTAGAGTTCTTTTTTTTTCCTTCTCAAATACAGAGCAACCAATGATGAGTCTTAGGGAGATAAGCATTAGGGGTAGGAGGAACTCATGAGTTGAAGCTTTTTCCAGACTGAGCACAAATGTCATCTCTTCTACACCATGATCTCTACTACACCTTTGTTTTATGAAATAGGTTCATGATAGGGCATAGCCCGATCCTCTCCACAGAGTGGGGGAAACAAATTTCACAAAATGGACACGACATTTGGTGGATTTCTCAGTCTCTGGCTATTTTTCTCCTGCATGAGTTCTTCAGAAATCTGCATGGCAGCCTTTAAAAGGCAAGAATAATGTCTCACCCAACAATCTCCCTCCACCCCTTACCATTTTCCATATTTTAAATAATAAATGACTTTAGAGTGAACGAGTGTGTTCGGGACTTAAATTTACACCCATCCAAATAGGTTATGCTGAGTCTCTCTTCTAAAAGCCTGCTATGCCCCCTACAAAGAAAGACAGACTTCTGATCCTTAAAGGGATAAGGTGGGATGGCTGTTCTGACCAGCTATATTTCAACACTGCATTTCAACACTGCAGGTCTCAGTGTCTCCATATATTCTGTGAAAAGGTGGAACTAGTGGATGTCTTAAATGTGCTTCTGCTCTTTCAGTCTGAAGATAAACAGAACACTACAACATCTTCTACAAAGTCAATAGGAAAACATTCCCTCCATGAAAATTTTTAGCAAGATCGAGATAGACTATCTTGATGCCACTGTCATATTTTAGCCTCTGGTTTCAAAAACCACTCCCCAGAAACCTAAATTTACCATATTTTTTGTAGCACTCTAGTTTTAGGAGAAATAGGAAATACATTTAGGGATGGGCACACCTTCCCTTCAGACTTTTACTGTACTCAATCTGCATACATATTCTAGTCCCAACAGAGAAAATGGGTTGAAAACTATGGTCCTAGAGCATGGAGAATACCTCAGCTATCAAGGGAAAAGTTAAGATTGTGTGAAGTTTATTTCACACTATGTTTAAATTAAGAAGGTCCACATTAGGGGCACCTGGCAGGCTTATTTGGTAGAGCTTGGCAGGCTTGATCTTGTGGTCATGAGTTTGAGTCCCACGTTGGATATAGAGATTACTAAAACATAAATAAATTTTTAAAAAGGAAGGATTATGAGCATTTTTTAAAGATTTTATTTATTTATTTATTTGAGAGAAAGAGAGAGTGAGAGAGAGCATGAGAGGGTAGAAGTTCAGAGGGAGAAGCAGACTCCCCATGATGCTGGGAGCCCCATGCGGGACTCGATCCTGAGACTCCGGGATCATGACCTAAGCCGAAGGCAGTAGCTTAGCCAACTGAGCCACCCAGGCACCCAAGATTATGATCATGTTAATCTGAAATGACAATAGGGTTTTTTCAATTTCCAAATATGTATATTACCGTATTAAATCAGGGTTGGCCTATAAATTCTAGAGAGTGCCCTCTTGTAGCAAATAAAAAAAAAATGCAGTCACTGAATGGCCGCAGTTTTGTCCCAAGATTGCACCTCCTGGTCAAAAAGGAGCTGCCATTCATTGAACACTTATTACATTTCAAGGACTGGCCCAGATATTTTATATGGTAATAAGATAAAGGTTTTAATAAAGCCAATTTTCAATGTCATGGAGAGAACTGAAAGACTTTTATTTCACTGAGCCCAAGCTATACCTTAAGATTTATGTCACTGAGAATATCTCACCGTCTGTGTATTCCTAAAGGTTACGGGTAGCATCTGGCCTTAGCACATTCTCCAGCACCTTGCCTGCACCTGCTTCCACTTCTGAGCTATGGTTGAGAAATCATATAAGTTATATTTCTCTTTTGTTTTCAACTCAGAGCTCCTAATTTCAAGTTGACAAAATGAAGACAGAGAGCAAAAAAGAAGCAATACTTTTAAAGAAAGAAAGAGAGGAAGGGAGGGAGAGAGGGAGGGAGGGCGAGGAAGGAAGAAAGAGAGGCAAACAATAACAACAACAGGGCACCTGGGTGGCTCAGTGGTTTAAGCCTCTGCCTTTGGCTCAGGTCATGATCTCAAGGTTCTGGGATTGAGGTGAGGGCTCTCTATGCAGCGGGGAGCCTGCTTCCCACTGCCCTTCTCTCTGCCTGCCTCTCTGCCTAATTGTGGTCTCTCTCTCTCTGTCAAATAAATAAATAAAATCTTTTTTAAAATTCTTTAAAAAAAAATAACAACGAAAAACCCACAGCTCAACACCTTATAAAAATCTTCATGAGCCCAGGAATTTTTCAATTCAAACAAAATTACTTAGCATCCATGATTTGAGAGGCATTTAATAAAAAGAAAACAGAAAACATTTACATGACTACAATTTGTATTTTTCAGTAACATACATCATCCTCAGAACTTTCAAACGTCTTGTTTCTTGTACAGTGAATTTCTGTACTTAGTACCTCACCTGATCAAATTGGTGTTCCTTTCCCAAAAGGGCTTGCTAAACATTTCCGACGCTTGCCACACACCTAGATCCGAGAGGACAAATAGTTTCCTACATTCTGATTCTGAGTCTTCAGCCCCTCCCTCAGAGAGCCCAGCATCTGAGCACCCACTCTAGGGTGACCCATCCACCAAGGTTGCAAATTCTAATACATACTAGCTGATCAGTCCACGTTCTTAGGGGGTTCCATGGGACCACAGCCTCCAATGCTTTAAGGGAAACTGGAATGCAGAGATCTAACTTTGAAATTTTGGAAACTTCCAAGGTTTAAAAAAAAAAAAAAAGCAGAGAAAGTCAAACTGTGTGTAAATCCTTGCCTGAGCCAAACAAAAGATGTTTTCTGCCCTGCCTGTGCTCTCGGGGACTTGGAGGACCCATGTTTAGGCTGCCGCTAGGAAATGCATTTCTCAGCAGATCCCAAAGACTGCCGTGAAGAAGTTGCCAAGCACTTCTGGAATGCTTCCATGTCACTGCCAATGTCCTGTCCAGGCAAGCAACAACATATGATCTTGCTTGGTCATTTCCCTTTTTTGACACTTTCTCATCATTTGGGTATTTCCACAGGTTTCTGAGAATATTGGAATGGGCAGTGTCTACTGTAAAAGGCTTTTTCACTCTCTCACTAGCCAACCAGAGTCATGTCTCTCCCTCTGTGGTCAAGAAAACCTGACATTCAACAAACCCACACCAGTTTTCTGAGATATCTCTGACAGGAATCCAGGAAACTTCAGTAGGACAAAGGTGCGAGACCACGCACAAATTTGAAATGGGGTCAATGCCTCCTCACACCTTTGGCCATATGAAGAGAGGGCTCCTCTATTAAAAGCCCACATCATCACTTCACATCTTTCATAATTAACTGAGGGAGAAGAAAGTATGACTGGGTTTTCATTTGGGAGATTGGCTCGGGGTCCATGCAGCTCCAGAATTTCAATATTGCTCATTTGTATGGGTGTAAAATGCGTACCTTTAATAAATTCTACAAGCACTGCCCCCAACTGAAAACTTTCCTGGCTACAGGGCTGTCTTACATTGACAGAGAGCCACACATACTTAGATCACCCAAAGAAGGAAAGACATGGGGAAGTTTCGCACTTTCTAGGAGGACTGGATAAAGAGCAGATAGATGTCTCCGTGCAGAGAAGAACCTTGTCAAAGCTTCAATAGGAGATCAGGAGAGAGACCCTGGGAAGACACACAGAGACACACAGAATAGCCACCCCACAGAATCCCCAGGCCGGCTGTCAGAACACAAGAGCCTCCTGGTTTATATACACACTGGAACTTTCAAAGTTAAAGCTCAGCAGCTTGATGGTGTTCAGCAGTCATGTGGGAGCTTTTAGTTTCTTTTTTATCTGGTTTCTTTAGAAGATAAATGGAATGAGGGCCTTCCGAGATTTGGGATAGTCCTCAAACATCTTGAGGTAGAACCTAAAAGACAAGAAAAGAACAATTATAATAAGCAGTGGTCAACCATGGAGGTTTGCTGGGTCTGAGATCCTTATTCCAAACCAACCTACAGTTACTCAGGGCCTGACTCTTGCAGATGACCATCTGTCCATTTCCCTTCTCCCTCCTGCATCTCCTCCCATAAATGTTGAAACTTCTTGGGTTGGGAAATAAAAGTAACTGCCAGAGGACAGTGGTGATGATTGCGCAACGTTATGGATGTACCTGATGCCACTAAATGGACCACTGAAAATAGCCAAAATGGTAAATTTTATGTTATGTGTATTTTACTACAATAAAAAAAGGGAAAAGCCAGAAGGAACTACTCAGTGGATTCAGTTGGGAAATAAGGAACCAGAGCCCCCAAAGATCATGGGCAAGATTAATCCTAGAAAACTGGCAATTTCCCAGGAAAATATCCCCTCCCAAAGCCTTGGAAATGCCAAGAAAATGTTACCTCATATTCTGGGTTGAATTGTGTCCCCCCAGAATATATGCTTGAAGTCTTAACCTGGAAGACTTACCTGGAAATAAGGTCATGACAGATACGATTTAATAGGTAAAACAAGGGCATACTAGAATAGGAAAGGCCCTTAATCCAGTATGACTGAAGGGAACAAGAGACACCAAGACAGAGACAGGAAGGGGAGGAGGCCATGTGGACATGGAGGCAGAGAATGGGGATGGAGCTGTAGACCATGGAATCTCAGATTGGGGCCCAACCAAAAGCCAAGAAGAGGCAATGAAAGATCCTTGCCTAGAACCTTCAGAGAGAACATGGCCCTGCAAACACTTGGATTTCAGGCTTCTGCCTCCAGAACTTGAGAGAATAAATTTCTACTGTTTTAAGCCACTTGGTTTGCAGTCATCTGCTTTGGCAGGCCTGGAAGATTAATACACATTGTGAAATGGCTTTCTCCTTGAGTGACCAGGCTGTCCTAGCTAGTTGAAGCTGATGATTCTCCAGTGATAATCACGATGATGCACTCTATTAAGGTACCTTGATGTGAACCAGGGACAAACAGTAACAATATGTGACAAGAGGTGGCTGGTTTCTCGTGCTATGCTCAGAAAGGGCTAAGGAGTTTCTTCTCACAAAGGCCAGTTAGCCCTACAGGAAAGGTGACTGGCTTTCCTTCTGGAGCTGTCTCATCTCACAGGACAGGGCCATGGTTTGGATTTTGCTGTTACACCAGCTGGAAACCTCTGGTGGAACTGCTGTCCCTCCCCTGACTGGCCTCACCTGAGACCACTGCCCAGGACCCCTCCAACTGCTGGATGTTGGCACTCTGCCCTCTTCCCCTCTACTTCTGGTGGGCAACAGATTCTGCCTCAAGGGAGAATGTGGACGGTCTGACAGGCTGGAGATGCTCTTTCTGAGGACAGCTACTGTTTGATTCATTTCCAACACATCCACATAAAGTCCACTCTGAGGAAAAGATTCTTGGTTTAACCTTCAAAACTACAAAATTAGCCTGACTAAAACACCCATGCAGGAGCTTAAAGGGTCCCCTAGGTCCTGGTTCCGAGGCTGCTCCCCCTTGAGCTATCCCTCCCTCTCTTTGTCTCTCTAGCCGAAAATGCCATTTGGGATCTGAATGCCAGAAAGGATCTGAAGTTCAGGTGTGAAGCCTGATAACAGCTTAGTACATTATTCTTCCCCTTGCAGTGATGCTTTTAGTTAATGCCTTTGTCCCCAGCCCATCCCAGGTACAGGGTCTGGCAGGGAGGTAGAAGTTAGTAAGTCTTTAGCCTAGACCTATAGAGAAAGGGTTCTAAGCCCCTGCAATTCCAGGCATTCTCCAGATGAGGGGACAGTCCTGAAATCACACCACATAAGCTTTCACTTATCGTAACTTCCAAGGAAGCAGCTATGACCTTGGCTGGATTTATGGAGGGTGGGTGTTGCGGATAAAGAGGAGTGCCAGAGTAAGCACTGGTGTTATACAGATTCTGGGAGAGATTAATCCTGGCGTTTGCAGGCCTCTGTGATTACCTGAACTATTAGCACCAAAGTCAGAATTAAACATAGGAGCCACACTAGACCAGGGGCTAGCCTTTCCCCTGGTGGTACTATATAATGGCAGGATTATCTGTGAAGCTGTGGGCTGTGCTGCCCATGCGACGCACATTGAGAAATGTGGCAGAGGTCACTTGAACTGAAGCATGGAAATGGGAGATACTTCATGGACCTCTCAACCCTTACTTAGAGCCCATTGCCGATGACCCTGCTAGGAATGCACAGAGCCCGGGTCAACTAACTCATAATTTCCTTGCCAGGAAACCTTCTTCCATAAGGTAGTAAGTGGCTTCCCAAGTCACTGAGGGTGTGCCTCTCCCTACATGGGTTTCGTTTTACTCATTAAAAAAAAAAAAAAAATTGTTTACGGTACTGTCACCCAGCTGAAATCCAAACTCAGTAAAAGCCCAGAAAATCAGAGTTTACCAATCCGGACTTGACTGATCAAGAAATTTACCTGTGATGGTGAAAAGCTCGAAGCCCCAGGAAACAAAGTGAGAAAAACGCAAATCCAAGTGCTGGGAAGGACCAACTGGCCAGGGCATAGCCGATCCATTCAGTGATCTCACCGAGGAAATTGGCTCCAGAAACATACGTAAACAAGCCACCTGCATGCGCAGAATGAAAAGTCCATCATCAGAACTGGACTTCAAACCCCACTGCTTTGTTCCAAAACACATAAAGGCAGTTATGACAAATGTGGGGCTGGAGACTTCCTTATGGTCATCGCAGTCTGGTGCAATCCTCTTGGAGAGAAGGGTAAACACAGTGACAATAGCCTGTTGCCCTCAGAACTTCCTGGAATCGTGTCGCCAACTGCTTGATGGGCTCCAGCCAATCTCTAGCGACTGCTGCACCCCTGGCTCGGGGCTGGACAATGATGAAGAACAGGAGGTCTGGTTTTTGTTTTGTCCCATTAAATAATGTTTCCAAGCCACCTTTCCCCCCTCACTTTTCCCCTGGACACCTGTACAACGTATTTCGTGTGGGCACTCAGACAAAATGAACAACATGTTATGTGACAACCTGAGCTGATTCCAGAAGTAATGAGAGTTTCCCATGGCATTTGCACATCCCCAACCACAAGGGAGTGTATGTACACTGTTCAAGTTGAAAGAAGTGAGTAGGAGCTGCAAGGGTTTTGCCCCCCATGGGGGAATGGTGAGGTCTGCTTCTGCTGATGTTCAAGGTTTACTTTTCTATCCAACCATATATGTCTGACATCAGACCTGTAAATAGAAATCAATACATTTCCAATGATAGTAAATGTATCCACTTTCTGCCCCACAGTAAACTAAAACTGATTTTTTTCTTTCCATATTTATATAAAGAATATTTTGTTTTTAAATCATTCTGTAACATACCTTAATAGTTAGAAACGAACTTTGACAATCTACCTTTTAAGAGAATTCTATGCTTTTCTCTGGCTAGTTTTTGAGTGAATATTTAAAATCCCAAAGCTCCTTCAAGTTGTCTTCCTTAAAGATGACACTGCGTGAACAATTCCAGACTGGTGATTTCCCAGGCCCTGGGAGAAACCACTCACCTCCTACAGAGGGTCTATAAATTGCAAATGGGATATCTCAATATATGGCTCCATTTTTGTTTGATATAGACACCATGGGGATGTCAGCAATGCTTAAATTCATTTAAATGTGTTACTGAATTCATGGTAGCTCTGTCATTATTTTATTAATAAATGAATATCAATACCACATTGTAATTTAGGAAAAATCTTAAAGTAAATAAGAGGTTCCATTTACAGCAAAAAGGGTGGGAGCTATCAACCGACACAAATAGCACCTAAAATAGCGACAGATTACTTGGACTAATCACTCTCACCTGCTTACGTTTGTCAACTTCACACCCTGGTTTCTTGGAAACAGTTGAGATTTCAAATATTCCGTGACTTCATATCTGAGAATGCATTTGTACTTGCAAGACCTCCCATCTTAATTTTTGATTAAGTAATTTTGGCTCATCATGCCACTAAGAAAATACAAGAGGCAGGAAGTATATACAGTACAACACTACCCCTGACTTACTGACTAGATTAAGTCTGGGTCAGCTGGAGAAGACAAGTCATATACAATTCAGCTTTATTGGCTGATTCATGAAGGACCAACACTGTGTGTACATATGATGCTTAAATTTCTGTGCTAACCTGACTGGGCTACAATATGCCTAGATATTTGATTAAACATTATTTCAGTGCATAAACAATGAATTCTGGAACACTGAAAAGAAATTTAAAAAATATTTTAAAAATATATATTTAAAAAAAATTATTTCGGGTTATGTCTGTGAGGTTGTTCCTGGATGAGATTAACATTTGAATCTACACACTGACTAAAGCAGCTTGCCCTCCCCAATGTGGATGGACCTTATCCAACCCACTGAAGGCCTGAATAGAACAAAAAGGCCAAGTAAGGGAGAATTCACTCTCTCTGCCTGACCGTTTTTAGCCTAGGTCATCAGTCTTCTCCTGTGCATGGACTAGAACTCACACCATCTACTCCCCTGGGTCTCCAACTTGCAGGTAACAGATCATGGGATTTTCCAGCTTCCATAAACATGTGAGCCAGTTCCTCAGAATAAATCTCGTTATGTATCTATCACTGTATCTTTACCTATATCCTGTTAGCTCTGCTTCTCTGGAGAAGCCTAATGTACTGTATTAGGTTATTTTACATGGTTATTTTACCTACTGTGACGAGGTGGCAGCCTATTCCCCCCTTACCCCAAGCTTCGCTGTCCCCTACCCTCAAGGTATTATGACATTGCACCTTCCCAAGGGTTTCCCTACCTGAACTTCCAGGTTTATTCCAAAAACGCCAAAGTGCTGTGGGGTAGAAGGGGAGGTAAAGGAGAACGCAGAGGCAAATTGGGATATATTGTGTCATTTGGACCCTCACTGCCCCCTCTATAGTTGCTGCTCATAGCACAATCCCTGGGACAGGCTCTCAAGGCGGAGTGGATATCTGGAGGGTAGGGGAGGTGTTACCTTGTGGAATCCTATAGATGACTTCTCCGGGCTTCCTGAGCTGGCGCAATATATAGTCACTATGAATGTTGACTCCCATTCCCAAAATAAATAAGAAGACACCTTAGCAAAGAAGACAGAGGGAAGAAGTTACAAATGTATCCTGGTGGGATGCCTGGGTGGCTCAGTCAAGTTAAGCGTCTGCCTTTGGCTCAGGTCATGATCTCAGGGTCCTGGGATTGAGCCTGCACTGGGCTCCCTGCTCAACGGGGAGCCTGCTGCTCCCTCTCTCTCTGCAGCTCCCCCTCCTTGTGCTCTTGCTGTCACACAAATAAATGTAATTTTTAATTTTATTTTATATAAATTGTATTTATATATAAATTATATGAATTTATATGTAAATTATATAAAATTTATTATATGTAAATTTTATATATTATTTATTTTATTACATATAATTTATTTTTAAAAATAAATTTTTAAATGTATCCTGGTTTTGGTGTTTTTCTCACAAGCTAAGTTTGTTTTGTTTTGTTTAATAAAGGAGAAGGGCATTCAATTTCAAATTCTAAGAATGCCCAGTCACATGCACTAGTTTCCTGTGACTCACTGCTGAGAGCATTCTGGATTGATACACCCATTCCCATGGAACTTAACATAAGTCAGACTGGGGAGCTTGGCACCTAGCAAACTGGTTTCAACCACTGTCAGGTCACACCCACAGTCTTGTTGCCCATTCATGAGCTCAGAAAGAAGCCCTGGTCGGAGGTGAGGAGAGCCAGGATCAGGGATGTGAGGTCTTGCACCCCAGTGGGCACCATGACTACCCAGAAACACTCACTGTTCCACATAGATGCCCAACTTTACCTCTCAACAATGTGTATTTGTGCTATCAAAATACAAGAGGTGAAAAGCAAGAACACTTTAATTAAAAACAGATCTACTCTCACCTCCTTTGCTATGACAGGAAACAATGATTTGCATTCTTGTCTAGTCAAAAGATCATTGGCCATTGTATGGTGACGGGTGGTGACTGCACTGATCTTGGTGAGCACTGAAGAATGCATAGAATTGCATAATTACTACGTTATGCATCTGAAAGGACTATAACATTGTATGTCAACTATACTTCAATAATAATTTAATTATTGGCCTAGAAGAAAGGGAAACTGGGGAGAGACACCAATGGCAGGAGGTTGAAAGAAGGAGGGGAGATAGCATGCACAGTAGCAGACAATGCAGAAACCCCAGACTCTGTGTCTATGTGTCCTTGGGTAAGCCACTGACCCTCTTTCACCCTCCGTTTTCTCATCTGTAAAATGTAAATTTGAATAATATCTATTTCACAAGTGCCGTACAAGTCTCCCTCATTTGTTCACTCATTCACTCATTTATTCATTCAACTAATATCAATTGAGAGCTTATAATACAAAGAGTTGTCCTAAACACAAAGGATACAGTCATGAGAAAACAGTCAAGGTGTCTGTTTTCATAAAGCTTATATTTTAGCATAAGAAGACAGAAATGAATTCAAATAATTAAAACATTTTAAATCACATACTGTCACTGCAAAGCAGAAAATCATAGGATCATGAGATAGAAAGTGAACTTGGGGTGGAAGGAAGGTATCTCCAACTTAGATGAGGTGAATGGAGAAAACTTTTCTGAAAATTTGGCATTTTGTCCTGTGATTGGAATAATAAGAATGCACAGATCTGAGGGAGAGCAATCTGGCATAGGAATTAGCAGGTGCAAAGGCCCTGAGGCTAGAATAGTTTCATTATGTCTAAAAAACAGAAGGAAGGCTGGTGCAGTTGAAACTTTAAGATAGAGGGAAAAGTGGGAAAATGTGGACAGAATGCTAACTAAAAAAACATACACTAAGCATTACAGGCTTTGGTGAGGAGTTTGGATTGTTACGTACGAGATAAAGCCACTGGCAGGTTTGGAGCAAGGACAAAATAGGAAGTGATTCCCATTTGTTATTGCTACAAAAGAAGTAAATATGTTATGTGGGATACTAAATGTGAATGAGCAAAAATAAGAAAACCCAGACACCTTATTCCCACCACCCAGAAATTATAACCATTAAACACCTTAATGTATATCCTTCCAGATTTTCATCTTACATAATATCTAGGTCATATTTCAGTTTCCCCAGATAGACCCAAAATGCTTCTTATAGGTGGTTTCTGAAAACCAAAGTCCAGTATAGGACCATCCTGGTATCTAGACATTATGTCCTTTAAGGCCATTTTAATCTTGCCCAGACCCGTACTCTTAGAAAAAAAAAAAAAAAGATTTTTTTTTTTTTATTTACTTTAAAGAGAGAGAGAGGTGCACATACACACACAGGTGGAGGGCAGAGGGAAAGAATGTTCAAGCAGACTCCCCGATGAGTGCAGAGCCCAACTCGGCTCGATCTCATGGATCATGGGATCATGACCTAAGCCAAAACCAAGAGTCAGATGCTCAACCGACTAAGTTGCCCAGGTGCCCTAACCCTTATCTTTTTAAAAATTTTTTCAGGGCACTGGCTTCTTAAAAAGACACCAGACAGTTGTACCTCAGAATACATCCCTTTCTAGATAAGACTGGCTCACTTCTTGATGGTGGCATTCAACTTACTTCTTCAGTCTCCTTATTTCTTGTAAACTGACATAAACCATTTTCCGGTTATATTACCAGCTCAACATATAATTAGGTTCATTTATTGTTTTTTTCTCTACTTTAGGAAACTTTCTTCCAGTTAGATTTTTTTTTTTTTTAGTTTCATTTATTTAAGTAATCTCTACACCACACCCAGGGCTCAAACTATTGACCCCAAGATCAACAGTCACTCGCTCCACCAACTGAGCCAGCCAGGGTCCCCCATTTAGATATTTTTAAACTAAATTATTAAGTTTCATAATTCAAAGGACAAAACCATATTAAAAGAAAAGCTCTACATGCCATCCCAATCTCTTTCCCCCAGACCCTCCATGCCACCTTTTTAAAATTAGGTTTTTTTCAATCAAACATTCCTTTTTCCAGTTTCACACACACACATTTTCCTTCCATCATTTTTACATGAAAAGTAGCATACTGGATATACAATGGTCACACTTTATTTTATTTAACCACATATTCTGGAGACGTCTGGTGGGAGCACACAGAGGTCCTCTTTGTTTTTGTTGTGTTGTGTTTCGTTTGTTTGTTTCTGTGGCTCTGAACACTCCGTTGTGTGCACGTGTCAACCCTCCAGTCGGCTGTGTTTTCAAAGGTTCCATCTTACGGCTGTGTGCACAAGGGTCTACTACTGAAGGCCAGGCCCCATGGCAGCAAGAAACTTGGTTGGAAGGTCCCCAGTTCGGTCCCAGCAAGAGGTCATCACAGCTCAGACTAGGATGAAGTCGGAGCAGTGAGGGAGGAAGGGAGCATTGTGGGTACATCTTATGGAGCTCCACGCAGCCTGACTAGGCTGACTGATAGAATTTGATGTGTGATGTAATGAGAGGAATTAAGGGTAATCCCTGCATTGGGATTTAAGGCAAAACAATACACAAACAATTGAACCTTCTAGACTTGAGCTCCTCTTGCAGATAATGAAAAAACCTCAACAGTGTTTTCTACTATTTTAGATAAAATGGTCAGGAAAAGTCCCTTTGAAGAGGTACAATCTGTTAGACACCTAAATAAAGTCAGGGACCAACCTCCACCAGTGTATGTGGAGAGAATATTCCATATAGAGGGAATGGTCTGTATAAGAGCTCTGGGGCAGGACCAGCTTGACCATTTCAGGCCCCAGCAGGAAGGCCACAGAGGCTACAGCATAGTAATTGGATGGAGGCAAGAAATGGGGTCAGGAAATGGGGAAAGACCAACCACATTTGGGCGTCACAGGCATAGGCAGCGATTAGGAATTTGTCTTTTATCCTGAGAGTAGTAGAAACATCCTGGAGGTGGGGAATGACATGTTTTTCAAAGGGTGGGGAGTGACATGTTTTTCAAAGGGCTCTCTGGCTGCTTTATAGAAAAAAGAGGAGGGTAGCAGGGAGAGAAGAGGAGAATGGAATTCCACAGGGGATTACTGCAGTAGGGTGGGGGAAGGTGGTGGGGATTTAGGCGGGGTGTGCGTAAGTGGCCAGATTTACTTACCCAGGCGAAACCGTCCGTCTGTGTACCACTCAGAGGGGTATTCAGCACAGTAAATCAGGTAGTAGCCTTGGAGAAGTCCATTTCCCGTGCAGAAGATAAACCCTCTGACAAGAAACGCAACTGGGAAAGGCCTCCCTCTGGTGAGTAATGAGTAAACAAATGTCCTGAGATAGATGGAAAAGAAATGATAGGATACAGTGTTAAAAAAAAAAAAAATCAGTCAATGAAATGAAACAACAATTACATCAAACCCATTTTTAAAAATCATTTTCCCTTGAACTTATGCAAAAAAAGGGCATTATTATTCCATTGTAGAGCAATCATTTATGCTATCATTTGTCTTGCTTCATTAAAGGCCATAGTAGTCACCATTTATTACCTTATTTTATTCTCAAACCAGCCTTGAAAGGTAAATTTCATCTCCATTTGGCAGTTAATAAATTCAATCCTATGAGCCCAGGATTGGAGCTCAGCTTTATATCAATCTACAAATGAAAACCAGATGACACTGGAAAAAGGGAGAGCCTTGCTCACCCCTGCAGTAGTGGGATGACATTTTGATAGCTGATCATACAGCTTTCTACATGTCGCTCTGAAATGATTTAATTACCAATATTGTGGCATTTCCTAGGAAGTGGACTGCAGACTCTCTTGAGAAAAGAAAGAGATTCCTCTGCCTGTTAGGAAGCATGAACCTAGAGAAATCTAGGAAAATGGGATTAAAAATATATAAACAGCCTCAAAATAAGATTTGCCCAAGATACAATGTTAAACACTAGAAATCAGCTACATTTTCTTTATAATTTTTCTTCTTCTATGATGCAATATAACAATCATACAGGTAAGCTCATAAACCTACGTGAATAGATTAATGCATACTATTAAACACTCATGTAGTCACTTAACAAATCAAGAACTAGAACATTCCCTTCACCATCAGAGGCTTCTCTCTTCACCATATATTCTCTCTCTATTCGCCCAGAGGTAACCACCAACCTGATTTTTTATAATAACCACTTCTTTTTACTTCTTTACAATTTTGCCACATTTGGATGCATGCCTTAAAAAAATAGTTTATTTTGGGGGCGCCTGGGTGGCTCAGTGGTTAAAGCCTCTTCCTTCGGCTCAGGTCATGATCTCGGGGTCCTGGGATCGAGTCCTGCATCGGGCTCTCTGCTCAGCGGGGAGCCTGCCTCCTCCTGTCTCTCTCTGCCTGCCTCTCTGCCTACTTGTGATCTGTCTGTCAAATAAATTAAAAAAAGATAGTTTATTTTGTTCATTTTTAATTCCATACAAATGGAGTGATATTCTATGATTCTTAGAGTATCCCTTAATGTCTTATTTCTTTAACTCATCATATTTCTCAGATTCAAGCATGCTTTTGTATGTAAGCAATAGTTCATGTATTTTCATTGTTTTATATTACCATCAGGTATGAATATACCACATATGTTTATCTATTTTACTTTGATGGATATTTAGGTTGGTTCCAAAGTCTTGTAACCTCTCAGAGCTATTTTCCCATTACTTAATGATTGTATATTTTATGTTTAAACTCAATACATCTGGAATTTCTTTTGTTGTAAGAAGTTAGATAAGAATCCAACATAAGGGGCGCCTGGGTGGCTCAGTGGTTTAAGCCTCTGCCTTCAGCTCAGGTCATGATCCCAGGGTCCTGAGGTTGAGCCCTGCATCAGGCTCTCTGCACAGCAGAGAGCCTGTCCCCCCCCCCCCCCCCCCCCCCGCCTGCCTCTCTGCTTACTTGTGATCTCTCTGTCAAATAAATAAATAAGACCTTTAAAAAAAAAAAGAATCCAATGTAATATTTTTCCTAATGCTTGTAAATTTACTAAACTGTCTTCTTTCACTGACATGCACTTCCATGGGTATTATGTACTAAATTATAAAAATTGGTTCTTTTTCTGGACTCTTGATTCTGTCCCATTGATCTATTTACTGTCACTACTACACTGTCTTAATAATTGTACTTTTAATATATGTCTTAATACCAGGTGGGGCAGGGGCACCTGGGTGGCTCAATCAGTTAAGCATCTGCCTTCTGCTCAGGTCATAATCCCAGGGTCCTGGGATCAAGCTCCTGCATCAGACTCCTTGCTCCATGAGGAGCCTGCTTCTCCCTCTCCCTGCAGTCCTGCCTACTGTGCTCTCTCTCTAACTCTCTGTCAGATAAGTAAATAAATAAAATCTTTAAAAAAAAAAAAGCTAGGTGGGATTACTATTTTCAAAGTAAACTCTATTCCCAACATGGGACTAAAACTCACAACCCCAAGATCAAGAGTTGTAGACTCTACTGACTGAACCAGCCAGGCATGGGGTGGGTGGGTAGGTGAGGCATTCTTACATTATTACTGTTTTTGAGGATTTTCAATTTATCCTTATTTATTTCTTCATGTGAACTTTAAAACCAACTTATGGAACACCCCCTCCCAAATTTTAGAAACACTCTTAAGTGTGAAAATTAATTAAGGGAGAGAAATAGCAGGAGGACCTCTGAGAGTTCACCCCTCCATAAAAGCAAAGAAAAAACTGGCCAAAAAAGAAAAAGTCAGAATCAACTAATCAACTTTTTCAAAACTCAGTATCAGCCGAAGGCTTACAGCAGAATTTAAGAGAATTTAAGCAAGAGAATATCTGGATGTCAGGAAGGGCAACAAACATTGTGGCCTTTTCATTTACCCTAGTCCCACTTCCCACTTTCCAGCTTAGCAGAAGCTGAAAGGTAACAGCCCACATTCCTGGGACTGGAGGGAGGCAAATGGGGCTGGATCTCTTTCAAAACCTCAGTCCCAAAGAGAAATCATCATTCAACCTATCTAGTGGTTCCCTAGAAGACTGCTCAAAAGGCTAGTCTTACTCCACCTCATTCAAATGTACCCAGTGCTAAATGTTTCTGGGCCAGGGGGATGTTTTTGAATGTTTTACCAGGACAATGGCCTGAAGCAATGGATAATAGGTAGGACAAATAATAAACTCACCAAAAATCTTTAAAGGAAAGACAGAGGAATAAGACACCCATAAGGGGTTTTGAAAATCTCAGGTATATTTCTGGGAATCTAGACCACCATGCACATTCATAGGAACATGCATAAATTCAAAAACACACCTGAAAATGTCTTAAACTCTCACCTCTGATTGACCTCGGGGTTTGCCCAAGTAGCTAATGAGGCTAAAAGCAGAACTATAAATTACGTGGGTGATTATACCGTACACAGGCCCTTGGCAAAGACCGGGAGACATTTGATCCAGGTGTTTATGTAAGGCTCTGTCCCACTGCTAACTGATCCTTGAGCTAACCAAGCAGTGACTTCAGTGACTACAACAATCAAGACTTCAGAGATGGGACGCCTGGGTGGCTCAGTCAGTTAAGCCTCTGCCTTCAGCTCAGGTCATGATCTCAGAGTCCTGGGATGGAGCCCTGCATGGAGCTCCCTGCTCAGCCGGGAGCCTGCTTCTCCCTCTACCTCTGCCCCTCCTCCCCCTACTCATGCTCTCTCTTAGTCTCCCAAATCAATAAATAAAATATTTAAAGACTTCAGTGAATTAGTTCAGAAAAGTCACTAAGTAAACAAACAACTATGACAACAGGCAGCAACAAGAACAAAACACCGAGCCACCCAGGCACCCCTAATTTCGGGACTTTATAAGTCTAAATCCAAAGCCAAAACTCACTGCATCTCATCCAAAGGAGTACATAATAACCAGAACAGGCTCACAGCTATAATAAACGACTCTAAAGTATCAGAGTTTCCACATAACGAAAGTTCATCTCTTGCTGGTGCCCCTGTGCAATGCTGTTCAGGGCTGGTGCTCTGCACCACAATCATTCAAGACCCACACTCATCCTAAGCACATTCCTCTTCTGGCAGGCAAACAGAGAGAGGGAGCATGGAGGAGTGTGTACAGGTTTTCCGTGTGGCCAAGCCACAAGCTAGAAGTGGGATAGAGATGACTTCCTCCCTCGCTCCTCTGGCCACTGCCTCTGGCCACCAACTTTAAAGAAACTGGGGAAATGTAGCCTCACTGGATTTCTCAGTGGGAAAAGGAAAAGAGAATTGGTGAAACAGAGCACAAGCAATAGGTTCTAGAAAGCCAGGAACCCTAGAGAACCAATAAAATCCTTTTGATAGAAATGACTCTGCTACCCAATAGCTGGAAAGCTGGAAGCAGTTCAAAATAGATGTTTCAATGAAGAAAGCAATTAAAAAAACAATGAAGAGAAAGGAAAACAGAGTCAGGCAGCCTGAGAGGTTGAAGATTAGTACCAGTGGAGGGTTGCTGGTGAGTCTCACCTTCAGATCCCATATATGCCCTGAGACTCAGTCTCTCCAATTTGGGACCACTTTGGTTTAATTCCCTCCTACACTGCTAACGACATTTTCATTCTTTTGTGTTTGTTCTGATACAGAAACTGATAAGTATTCTGTAAATATAAAGTTTTCTATCACTGCTAAGTAAATATTCATTTGGAGGACTCTTATTGGAAAGGGTTAACTGAAATTGCAAATCCAAATTAAACCAAAGAAACAACCTTTAAAATTACACATCTTCTGTAGACCAACTCATATTTAACTAAGTCTTCTTCAAATATAAATCCTCTTGCTAAGATTATCAAGCCTATTGAAGACTTTTCACTATATGAAATTTTAGACTTCATTGTCAATCAAAGTAAATTCAAACTCTATGTTTAAATACAAGTTTCCCATGTATATATTTACTTGTTATGTGTAGTAATGACTCCCTCAACCCATGTCCCCCTTCACCCACCACTGCATTGCTTGGCTTTCCTTTATAGCAAAACTCCTTCAAATAGCTGTCTACACTTGCCATCTCTTTGTCTTCTCCTCTTCTTCTTTCCTCCCTCCCCTGCTGTAGAAACTGATCTTGGCAAAACCACCAGAGATCTCCACATTTCCTTATCTAAGAGTCAATTTTCTGTTCTCTTCTTGTTTGACAAATTAATCATTCCATCCTTCTGGAAACATTTTCTTCACTCAACCTCCAGTACACCACTTTCTGTTGGTTTTTCTTCTACTTTATCAAATTTTTCCTCATTTTCCTTTGATGGTTTCTCTTTATCTCCTTGACCTCTAAATATTAGAGCGCTCCAGGGCTCAGGACTCTTTTCTTTACTTCCAGCCACTGTAAAGGGGACCACATCTAGTCTCATATCTTTAAGTATCATATACAGAATGAAAACTCCCAAATTTATGTCCTTGAACTTAGATTCATATAGCCAATGTTCCACTAGACATCTAGTAAACTAGATTTTAAAAGCTAGATAAAAAAGGATATCTCAAGGGACACCTGGGTGGCTCAGTCCATTAACTGGCTGCCTTCGGCTCAGGTCATGATCCTAGGGTCCTGGGATTGAGTCCTGCATTGGGTTCCTTGCTCAGTGGGGAGCCTGCTTCTCTCTCTGCCTCCTCTGCCTGCCACTCTGCATGCTTGTGCACTCTCTCTCTCTCTCTCTGACAAATAATAAGATCTTTTAAAAAAAGGATATCTCAAACTCAGTCATCCAAACCCAAACCCCTGATCCCCCACTTTCCCCCAAATTTGCATCTCCTTAAGTCTGCCCCTTCTCAGTAAATGACAAGTTCATTCTTCCAATTGCACAGATTGAACCACTGTTGACCTCGCTCTCTGTTTCTCTCTCTCTCTCATACCCGACATTAAATCTATTAACAAATCCTGTCAGCTCCACAATCAAAATATTTCTAGAATCTGACTACTTCTCACCAACTCTATCAAACAGAAAGATAATAAGAAAATCTCCAAAACATGGGAACTTAACTGCGTAATTCCAAATAATTTATAGTTCAAAGATGAAGCCTCAAAGGAAATAAAAAACTATATTGAACTCATTAAAAATGAAAATTACAACATATCAAAATTTGTAGGACACAGCTAAATCAGTGCTGGGAGAGAAGTCTATAGCTCTAAATGCATACAACAGAAAATAGGAAAGATCTCAAAGCTCCCACCTTAGGAATCTAGGAAAAAAGAAAAGCATAACACCAAATATTCCCAAAGGAAGCAGAAGAAAGGCAATAATAAAGATAAAGATAAAGCAGACATTGGAGGAGACAAGATGGCAGAGAAGTAAGAGGCTCTGTTTCAGCATGTCCCCTAAAGTAAGCTGATTACCTACCAAAGAACTCTGATCACCCATGAAATCAGCCTAAGATTAGAATTATACACTTCTGGATCTCTATAGGGGCAAAAGACGTCAGTGGACAGGTAAAGCAGAGTGGGAACATAGGACTGATATCGTAAGATAAACAAAAAGGGGAGGGAGCCACCAGAAGTGACCCATTGGAAAGTAATACACCAATACGAGAGTACACTGTGATTGGGGATGAGCATTAACTTGGAGTCTCCTTGAAAGCACTCAAAAAGAGCAAAAGATCTTAAGGGGAAATTGGTGGAATTGGGTGGTTAGGGACAGGGACGTAAGTCCATGGACCCAGGACTGCCACCACAGGTGAGCAATCAGAGAGCACAATGAAGAAGCCAGGTCTTGGTCCTGAGCCACCAGTGCACCTGAGAGCGTCTGGGTGGCAGCACCCATGAGGGAGTCTGGTGTGGACGCAAGCCGGTGTTCTCTAGAACCAAAGCCTTTTGCACTCTGCCCTCTAATCTAATCTAAATCCTCTAAAAGCTAGGGTAACTGAGGCAGAAGATAGAAGTAGTGATATGGAGGACAAACTGATAGAGAAAAAGGATCAGGAAGAAGCCTGGAACAAACAGCTTAGAAGCCAGGAAAACAGATTCAGGGAAATAAATGACACCATAAAACATTCCAGTGTCAGAATTATTGGAATCCCTGAGGGGGAGGAGAAAGAAAGAAGACTGAGTTGAATAAATTCTCCATGACAATTTTCCCAATCTGGCAAATGAAACCAGTGTTCATGTACTAGAGGCAGAAAGGTCTCCCCCCAAGATCATAGAATCTAGAAAGACCTTGAGACACCTGATTGTGAAAATGATGAGTCATAATTTTAGACAGAAGCTCTTGAAAGCAGCTAGAGGGAAGAGATTCCTTACATACAGAGGAAAGCCCATCAGAATAACATCAGACCTGTCCACAGAAATCTGGCAAGCCAGAAAGGGCTGGCAAGATGTATTCAAGACACTAAATGAGAAGAACATGCAGCCAAGAATACTTTATCCAGCAAGACTGACATTCAAAATGGATGGAGAGATAAAGAGCTTCCAAGAACCGCAAGGTTGAAAAGAGTATGTGACCACCAAACCAGCATTGTAAGAAATATTAAGAGGGGTTCTATAAAAGAGGAAAAAAACCAAGAATATCATTGAACAGAAATATATGGAGACAATCTATAGAAACAAAGACTTCACAGGTAACATGATGTCAATAAAAACATATCTCTCAATAATCACTCTCAATGTGAATGGCCTAAATGTGCCCATAAAATGGCACAGGGTTGCAGATTGGATAAAACGATAGGACCCAACCATATTTTGTCTAAAAGAGGCCCATTTTGAACCTAAGAATACATCCAGACTAAAAGTGAAGGGATGGAGAAGCATCTTTCATGCCAATGGGCCTCCAAGAAGGCTGGGGTAGCAACTGTCATATCAGATAAATTAGATTTTAAACTAAAGACCATAGTCAGAGATACAGAAGGACACTACATAATTCTTAAAGGGACTATTGACCAAGAAGATCTAACAATTGTAAATATTTATGCCCCCAATATGGGAGCAGCCAATTACATAAGAAAACTGTTAATCAAGATAAAGAGTCATATTGATATGAATACATTAATAATAGGAGATCTTAACATGCCACTCTCAGTAGAAGACAGATCATCCAAGCAGAAAATCAATAAAGAAACAAGAGCTTTGAATGACACATTGGACCAGATGGACCTCATAAATATATATAGAACATTCCACCCTAAAACAACAGAATACTCATTCTTCTCGAGTGCACATGGAACCTTCTCCAGAATAGACCATATACTGGGTCACAAATCAGGGCTCAACCAATACCAAAAGAATGAGATTATTCCCTGCATATTCTCAGATCACAATGCTTTGAAACTGAAGCTCAACCACAAGGAAAAGTTTGGAAGGAATTCAAACACTTGGAAGCTAACGACCACCTTGCTTAAGAATGCTTGTATCAACCAGGAAATCAAAGAAGAACTTAAACAATTCATGGAAACCAATGAGAATGAACACACTTCGGTCCAAAACCTATGGGATACAGCAGTCCTAAGGGGGAAATACATAGCCATCCAAGCCTCCCTCAAAAAAATTTAAAAACCCAGAATACATCAGCTGTCTTTATACCTTAAAGATATGGAGAATCAACAACAAATTCAGCCAACTCCACACACAAGAAGGGAAATAATCAGGATTAGGGCAGAGATCAATGAGATAGAAACTAGAGATACAGTAGAACGCATCAATGAAAATAGAAGCTGGTTTTTTGAAAGAATCAATAAGATCGACAAACCATTGGCCAAACTAATCCAAAAGAAAAGAGAAAAGCCCCAAATTAATAAAATTATGAATGAAAAGGGAGGGATCACAACTAACACCAAGGAAATAGAAATAATA
The DNA here is from genome assembly GCF_902655055.1 of Lutra lutra. NCBI lineage: Eukaryota > Metazoa > Chordata > Mammalia > Carnivora > Mustelidae > Lutra > Lutra lutra. The sequence goes on from NC_062286.1 coordinate 25,431,587, forward strand.
ATCAGAAATTATTAACAGTTATATGCTAATAAGTTAAGCAATCTAGATGAAATGGATGCATTCCTGAAAAACTATAAACTTCCAAAACTGACCAAGGAAGAAATTAACAACCTGAATAGACCAATATCTAGTAACGAGATTGAAGCAGTGATAAAAAACCTCCCAAAACACAAGAGCCCAGGAGCTGATGGATTCCCCAGGGAATTCTACCAAACATTCAAAGAAGAAAAAATACCTATTCTCCTGAAGCTCTTTCAAAAACTTGAAGCAGGAGGAAAACTTCTAGACTCTTTTTGTGAAGCCAGCATTACCCTGGTCCCCAAACCAGGCAAAGACCCCACCAAAAAGGAGAATTTCAGACCAATATCCCTGATGAATATGGATGCTAAGATTCTTAGCAAGATCCTAGCTAATAGGATCCAACAGCACATTAAAAAGATTATCCACCATGACCAGGTGGGATCCATCCCTGGGTTTCAAGCATGGTTCAACATTTGGAAATCAATCAATGTGATAGAACAAATCATTAAGAGAAGAGAGAAGAACCACATGGTCCTCTCAATTGATGCAGAAAAAGCGTTTAACAAAATCCAGCATCTGTTCCTGATTAAAACACTTCAAAGTATAGGAAAATAGGGAACATTCCTCAACTTCATAAAATCTAGCTATCAAAAACCCACAGCAAATATCATCATCAATGGGAAAAAGATGACAGCCTTCTCTTTGAGATCAGGAAAACGACAAGGATGCCCACTCTCACCACTCTTGTTCAACATAGTATTAGAAGTCCTAGCAGAAGCAATCAGACACAAAGAGAAATAGAAGGTATTCAAATTGGCAATGAAGAAGTCAAACTCTCTGTCTTCATAGATGACATGATACTTTATATGGAAAAACCCAAAAGACTTCACCCCAAAACTACTAGAACTCAAACAGCAATTCTGGAATGTGGCAGGATACAAAGTCAATGTACAGAAATCAGTTGCTTTCTTATACAATAACAATGAAAATACAGAAAGGGAAATTAGAGAATCAATCCCATTTACTATAGCATCAAGAACCATAAGATATCTGGGAATAAACCTAACCAAAAAGGTAAAGGATCTGTACTCAAGGTACTACAGAACACTCATGAAAGAAGTTGAAGAAGACACAAAAAGATGGAAGACCATTCCATGCTCATGGATCAGAAAAATAAACACTGTTATACACAACCTAACCCTACACCTAAAGGACCTGGAGAAAGAACAACAAAGAAAGCCTAAACCCAGGAGGAGAAGAGAAATAATAAAGATCAGAGCAGAAATCAATGAAATAGAAACCAAAAAAACAATAGAACAAATCAACGAAACGAGGAGCTGGTTCTTTGAAAGAATTAATAAGATTGATAAATCCCTGGCCAGACTTATCAAAAAGAAAAGAGAAAGGACCCAAATCAATAAAATCTTGAATGAAAGAGGAGAGATAACAACCAACACCAAAGAAATACAAAAAATTATAAGAACATATTATGAGCAACTTTACGCCAACAAATTTGACAATGTGGAAGAAATGGATGCATTCCTAGAGACATATAAACTGCCAAAACTGAACCAGGAAGAAATAGAAAACCTGAACAGACCCACAACCAGTAAGGAGATTGAAACAGTTATCAACAATCTCCAAACAAACAAAAACCCAGGACCAGACAGCTTCCCAGGGGAGTTCTACCAAACATTTAAAGAAGAATTAATTCCTATTCTCCTGAAACAGTTCCAAAAAATAGAAATGGAAGGAAAACTTCCAAACTCATTTTATGAGGTCCGCATCACCTTGATCCCAAAACCAGACAAGGATCCCATCAAAAAAGAGAATTACAGACCAATATCCTTAATGAACACAGATGCGAAAATTCTCACCAAAATACTAGCCAATAGGATCCAACAGTACATTAAAAGGATTATTCACCACACCCAAGTGGGATTTACTCTGGGACTGCAAGGTTGGTTCAACAGCCACAAATTAATCAATGTGATACAATACATTAACAAAGGAAAAACAAGAACCATAGGATACTCTCAATAGATGCTGAAAAAGCATTTGACAAAGGACAGCATCCCTTCCTGATCAAAACTCTTCAAAGTGTAGAGATAGAGGGCACATACCTCAATATTATCAAAGCCATCTATGAAAAACCCACCGCAAATATCATTCTCAATGGAGAAAAACTGAGAGCTTTTCCTCTAAGGTCAGGAACATGGCAGGGATGTCCATTATCACCACTGCTATTCAACATAGTACTAGAAGTCCTAGCCTCAGCAATCAGACAACAAAAAGAAATTAAAGGCATCCAAATCAGCAAAGAAGACGTCAACTATCACTCTTTGCAGATGATATGATACTGTATATGGAAAACCCAAAAGACTCCACTCCAAATCTGCTAGACCTTGTACAGGAATTCAGTAAAGTGTCAGGATATAAAATCAATGCACAGAAATCAGTTGCATTTCTTTACACCAACAACAAGACAGAAGAAAGAGAAATTAAGGAGTCAATCCCATTTACAATTGTACCCAAAACCATAAGATACCTAGGAATAAACCTAACCAAAGAGGCTAAGAATCTATACTCAGAAAACTATAAAGAACTCATGAAAGAAATTGAGGAAGACACAAAGAAATGGAAAAATGGAAGACACATGCTCATGGATTGGAAGAACAAATATTGTGAAAATGTCTATGCTACTTAAAGCAATCTACACATTTAATGCAATCCCTATCAAAATCCCATCCATTTCTTTCAAAGAAATGGAACAAATAATCCTAAGATTTATATAGAACCAGAAGAGACTTCGAATAGCCAAAGGAATATTGAAAAAGAAATCCAAAGCTGGTGGCATCACAATTCCGGACTTCAAGCTCTATTACAAAGCTGTCATCATCAAGACAGTATGGTACTGGCACAAAAACAGACATAGAGATCAATGGAACAGAATAGAGAGCCCAGAAATAGACCCTCAACTCTATGGTCAACTAATCTTCGACAAAGCAGGAAAGAATGTCCAATGGAAAAAAGACAGCCTCTTCAACAAATGATATTGGGAAAACTGGACAGCCACATGCAGAAAAATGAAACTGGACCATTTCCTTACACTACACATGAAAATAGATTCAAAATGGATGAAGGACCTCAGTGTGAGAAAGGAATCCATCAAAATCCTTGAGGAGAACACAGGCAGCAACCTCTTTGACCTCAGCTACAGCAACTTCTTCCTAGGAACATCACCAAAGGCAAGGGAAACAAGGGCAAAAATGAACTATTGGGACTTCATCAAGATCAAAAGCTTTTGCACAGCAAAGGAAACAGTTAACAAAACCAAAAGACAACTGACAGAATGGTAGAAGATATTTGCAAATGACATATCAGATAAAGGGCTAGTATCCAAAATCTATAAAGAGCTTATGAAACTCAACACCCAAAGAACAAATAATCAAATCAAGAAATGGGCAGAGGACATGAACAGACATTTCTGCAAAGAAGACATCCAGATGGCTAACAGACACATGAAAAAGTGCTCCATTTCACTCGGCATCAGGGAAATACAAATCAAAACCACAATGAGATACCACCTCACACCAGTCAGAATGGCTAAAATTAACAAGTCAGGAAATGACAGATGCTGGCGAGGATGTGGATAAAGGGGAACCCTCCTACACTGTTGGTGGGAATGCAAGCTGGTGCAACCACTCTGGAAAACAGCATGGAGGTTCCTCAAAAAGTTGAAAATAGAGCTAACTTATGACCAAGCATTTGTGACCAGTGCAATTATGACCAGTGCAATTGCACTACTGGGTATTTACCTTAAAGATACAAACGTAGTGATCCAAAGGAGCACATGCACCCAAATGTTTATAGCAGCAATGTCCACAATAGCCAAACTATGGAAAGAGCCTAGATGCCCAACAACAGATGAATGGATAAAGAAGATGTGGTGTGTGTGTGTGTGTGTGTGTGTGTGTGTATATACATTATTATATATATATATTATATATATATATTATATTATATATTATATTATATACATTATATATATATAATGGAATACTATGCAGCCATCAAAAGAAATGAAATCTTGCCATTTGCGATGACGTGGATGGAACTACAGGGTATTATGCTTAGCGAAATAAGTCAATTGGAGAAAGACAACTATCATATCATCTCCCTGATATTAAGTGGAGATGCAAGGTGGGGGTGTTAGGGGTATAGGAAAAGAATAAATGAAACAAGATGGGATTGGGAGGGAGACAAACCAAAAGAGACTCTTAATGTCACAAAACAAACTGAGGGTGGCCAAGGGGAGGGGTGTAAGGAGAGGGTGGTGGGTTTATGGACATTGGGGAGGGTATGTGAAATAAGTCAAGCAGAGATACTCAATTATCATATGGTTTCACTCTTTGTGGAGCATAAGAAATAACACAGAGGACATGGGGAGATGGAGAGAAGGGTGTTGTGGGAAATCAGAGGGGGAAACAAACCATGAAAGACTATGCACTCTGAAAAACAATCTGAGGGTTTTGAAGGGGCGGGGGGTGGGAGGTTGGGTGAGCCTGGTGGTGGATATTATGGAGGGCATGTATTGCATGGAACACTGGTGTGGTACATAGACAATGAATTCTGGTACACTGAATAGAAATTAAAAAAAAAAAAAAAAGAAATTCTATTGTAAAGGAAACCCTTCTCAATTCTACCATTTCCCAAATTTTTTGACCAAATAATTCTTTGTTATGTGTCTTAGTAATAACTTTTAATAGACCATATCATTAGCTCATGTTAATAGTTCATAATTCCATGAAATCATTTGGGGAATGCTGTGCTTAAGTATGACCTACTTGTGTCAAAGTATTGATCTTAGCATAATGATACATTTACATTGTTATGAAGTCTTAAGCTTGTTTTTTTTAAAGCATGCTCCTAGTCTGAAGTCAGTGGATTTGTCAGAGATTTTAGTTCTTTTGTGCACTGTAAAGCTGCCACATAGGTATAGGATATTGGTACTCTAGTAGCTTGGCATAAATGTCTTATTTCAGGCCTATGTTGTCTTCCTCCACCCCATTATGTATGTTTCACTACTCCCTTAGAGTGAAGTTTGTATTGTAAGACATCTCTGTCACTTGGAAATTCATTGTAGGGAAGATCTTATTTCTGAGAGAAAAAAATACTCCATTTTAAAAATACTGTAATTCAAATTTCTCATAGCATACAACCTTGGTTAGAGTTAAGGTAGAATATTTCAGGACTGTATTTTCTCATCCAGTAAGTTTCTACTATCTAATATGTTTCTATTGTCTAATATGTATGTGATATTTTAGGTAACATATAAAGACCTAAATTCTACAAAAAAAGAGATAAAGCAGATATCAGTGAAATTCAAAACATTAAAACAACAACTAAAACAAATAAGACAAAGACCTATTTTTTGAAAGATCAATGAAATGTACATACTTCTAAAAAGACTAATAAAGAAAAAGAGAAAGACACAATCAGGAATGAAATGGGGCTACCATTACAGAATCTGCAAACATAAAAAGAATAATAAAGAAATACCAGGAACAACTCTACATGCATAAATTTGACAATTTAAATGAAATGAACCAATCCTTGAAAAACACAGCTATCATAGCTCACCCTAATGAAATAGGTCATTTGAATAGCCCAATAACTATTAAGTAAATTTAATTCATAATTTTAAAACTCCCCCTCAAAAAAAAGCCCAGGTCCAAATGATTTCCCTGGGGAATTCTACAAACATTTAAAGAATTAACACCAATTCTACAATATTGTTTATTTTATAAAGCTAGTATCACCCTGATACAAAAGCCAAAGATAGTACAAAGAAAAAAAAAACTATAGATCACTAACCCTGACAAATATGTACAGAAAAATATTTAACAAATCATTAACAAACAGAATTCAGCAATAGAATTCAACAATATATATAAATAATCATGCAGAAGGAGTAATTGGGGTTATTTCAGGGATGCGAGACTAGTTCAAAATTCAAAAATCAGGGACGTCTGGGTAACTCAGTTGGTTAAGCCACTGCCTTGGCTCAGGTCATGATTCTAGGGTCCTGGGATTGAGTCCCACATCGAGCTCCTTGCTCAGCGGGGAGCCTGCTTCTCTCTCTGCCTCTGCCTGCCACTCTACCTACTTGTGTGCTCTCTCTATCTCTCTCTCTCTCTGACAAATAAATAAACAAAATTCAAAAATCAATCAATGGAGTCAACTATATTAGCAGAACAAAAAGAGAAATATTGTGATTATATCAGTCATTGTAAAAAATACATATATGTGATGAAATTCAACACCCAATAATGATAAAAACTAAGAAAAGAGGAATAAAGCTTCCTGAACTTAATAAAGCACATATACAGGGAACATTATACTGAATGGTCAATGTTCTCCCTCTAAGATAATGAACAAGACAAGGATGTCTATTCTCACCACTCTTATTTAACAAAATGCTGAAAATTCTAGTCAGTCAATGAGATAAGGCAAAAAAAAAAAAAAAAAAAAAAAAGCAAACACATCAGAAGGGAAGAAACAAAACTGTCCCTGTTTGCAAATGACAATTGTCTCTATAGAAAATCCTAAATAATATACAAAAAAAAAAAACACCCCAACCTCCTAATAAGTGAATTCAGCAAGTTTATGGGATACACTATATTCAGTTATATTTCTCTATGATATTAATGGACATAGGGACACTGAAATTAAAAATACAAAGTAATATTTGCAATAGTTCAAAAATAAAATACTTAGGTGCAAATCTGAACAAATATGCACAGGACTTGTATGGTGAAAACTACAAAGCATTAATGACAGAAATCAAAGAGCTAAATAAATGGAGACATACTATGTTCATGGATTGAAAGACTCAACATAGTTAAGATGTCAATTCTCCCCAAATTGGTAGTAAAATTCCTATAAATTCTAACAAGATTTTTTTATAAATATAGAAAACATCCTTCTAAAATTTATATTGAAAAGCAAAGGAGTTTCAATAACTAAAGCTATTCTGAAAAAGAATAAAGTGGGAGAAATTTGCTTACTATATTTTAAGATCTATTGCACAATAGCAGTGATCAAACCTGTGTGGTATTGGTGGAGAGATACACACATAAATCAATGGAACAGAGAACACAGAAATACACCTCCACAAATAGGCCCAGCTAATTTTTATAAAGGTGCAAAAGCAATTAAATGGACAAAAGATAGCCTTTCAACCAGAAAATTATCAGAATCTAGGGCTAAGCAAAGAGGTCTTAGGCTTGACACCAAAGTACCATCCATAAAAGAAGAAAAATCATAAACTGGACTTTATCAAAACTTTTAAAACTTTTGCTCTTCATAAAACCCTGTTAAAAGGATGAAAAGTAAAGCTACATGTTTGGGGGGGAACCCCATATCTTACAGAAGACTAGAATTTAGAACATATAAAGAACTCTCAAAACTCAATATTAAAAACAAAACAAATTCAATTATAAAGTGGATGAAAAACATGAAGAGACATTTTATTTAAAGGTAAGTCAGTTTTTATTTTAGCCACTCTGATAGGTTTGCAATAATATCTCATTGTGGTTTTACCTTGCATTTCCTAAAGATGTGAACATTTTTTCATGCACATATCTGCTATCTTTATATACCTCTAAGTATATAGAACCAACTGGTTGTTTCTATATGGATAACTGTGGCAAGGTGAAAATGGATGGTGGATGTACTACTTCCAAAATACATTAGTTATTTGTTACTGTTGCACAATAAATCCCCCTAAAACTTAATGGTTAGAAACATCAATAAAGGGGCACCTGGGTGCCCCTGCCTTCGGCTCAGGTCATGCATGATCTATGGTCCTGGTATTGAGCCCCGCATTGGGCTCTCTGCTCAGTAGGGAGCCTGCTTCCCCCCATCTCTCTCTGCCTGACTCTCTGCCTACCTGTGATCTCTGTCAAATAAATAAATAAAATCTTTTAAAAACTCAATAAACATGTGCTTTCACTTACAGTTCCTATGTGTCCGGAACTTAAGAGTGGCTTGGCTGGGCAGTCCTGACTCAAGGTCCCTCATGAGATTACAGTTAAGGTATTGACCAGGGCTGTAATCATAAAAGGTCTGACTGAGGCTGGAGGATCTGCTTCCAAGATGGCTCATTCAAATAGCTGGATTGTGGGGGCTAGGTATGGACAGGTGGCCTCATCTTCTCCACACATGGGGCTTCTCCACATTCACTTCAACAAAGGGTAGCTTGGGTATCCTCATGACATTGTGGTAGGCATCCCCCAGAACAAGCAATCCAAGATAGAGTGCCAATAGAAGCTCCCCTTTTTTTGTGACCTAGTCTCAAAAGTCACATACCATCACTTTGCCACATTGTATTTGTCAGAAGCAAGTCACAAATTCTGGCCCCCATTCAAAGAGAGGGTGATTCGGCACCATATTTTCAAGGAAATTGCATCAAAATTATGTGTGGACATATTTAAAAAATGTTTAAAAAACTACCAGTAGTTTAAAAAACTACCACAATGACCTTGGCAACTGAACTCCTCCACACCTTGGTTTTCCATTAATAAATGGAGGATAATAATGATGCCAACCTCAGAAGGTAGCTGGAAGAATTAAATGGTATAATTGAATAGAACTGATACATATTAGAAATTAATGACTCTTTCTTTCCCCCAACCAAGGGAATATATCAGTTTCTCTCTATAAAGCTGAGGGCCAGCATAAGAAAAACAGTGAAACAGGTCTTTGTGCCTTAGTCTTTGTGTCTGTTCACATAATATCCCCCCTATGCGGGCCTTTCCTCCTGATTCACTCTCTCAGGATCTCAAGATACAGAACATGCATAACATAGACCTGCTTGGTCATACCCCAGAAGATTTCTTTTTCCTGGAAACTTCCCAATCTTGACAGTTTTTCAATTCTCTTAATGAAACCCACTATTCTTTTGTTCCAATCCCTCAGGATGCTCTACTCCCTGTTACCTTCTAAGTGATGGCTAATACCTATGGCCAACAATCTTTCAGAAGCAGAGTTAGAACCTGTTGTGACTATATTTGCAACTGATTTTAGAGGAGTAGAAATGTGACACAAGTTATCCTCCCCACCCCCCAATTTTTTTTTCTTAAAACAAAATAGAAGATTGAAGATTAAACCTTACCCCCTGAAAGAAATTTGAGGCTGTCACTCATTCACACTTCACAGGAATGCTTTAATCAAATCAGGTGGCACTTGCCCTACCTAAGATCAACTTCACTGTGAAAATGAGAATTGTGATTATGAAGGAGATATATCATTTTGAAACTGGACTCACTTGGGAAAAGGAGAACCCTAGATAAAGAGTTTTTTAATGTGGAGATTCCCTGTCATTGGATACCTCCAGGGAACACGAAGGACAGGAGGAGTAGTGAGAAAAAAATGCTCAAATGAATGTGAAAGGACATTTTTCTCAGTCTTGCTTTGTTGCCTTGCATGTGGCAATGAGAAACACCTCCCAAGGTGACTTGGCTCATCCCCTCCACAAGGGCAGACAAGGAGCAGTCAAGAATGCAGGATTCCGTGTTGTCTCTCCTTTGGATCTATTTTGATCTTTTACCTGGCTCTCTGGAACCATACTGCTTTAAATCAAGCAAAGCACTTGAATGGTAAGAATTTCAGACCAATCTCCAGGTCCCTCAGCCAATCAAAACCTTGTTGTTTCAGAGATGGGCACATGACTCAAAAAACCCCAATAAGGTTTTGCTTACATTTTTTTGAGAAGTGTCCTTCTCCACATGTCCTAGATCAGAGAGTATACAAGCTCTTAGATGCTACAGTCTTGCTACCACTGAAGGAAAGCCTTTTTGAGAACAGAACCAGTAAAGGCAGAGCCAAGAGCTAGAGAGAGAAACCGAGTCCTAAAGGTATCTTTGGAACCACTGTATCAATCTGGACCTAAAGCTGGAATTTTTCAGTCATGAGCATTAATAAATTCAAGTTTTACTTCAGCCTTTTTGAATTGACTTCTCTGTCACTTGGAACTGAAAGAGACCTGATTAAAGCACAATCACACTCTTCTCTTTTGAAATAAGCATCAGACTTTTCCAAATATAAAGCCAGAATTGGTGAGGGTTTTGGGTTGCATTTAATCATAAAACAAATTTTCCCCCAATTATTCCCTTCAGAGTAGAACCCACCAAGAGGTTCTTTCCTTGTTGGAGCCTCTCTGCATGCCAAAGGCATTGGGCCAACTAGTCCTCTGAATCCTTGGCTCACTTCCTGGAGCCCTTCCCAAAAAATAACAAACCCTGACAATGAACAGTCACTTGTCTGTATATAGAAAGATGATACCTATTATTGTAAATAATGGTTTGGGATATATTAGAGAGTGGGATGTGCAGGCCAAAAGCAAAGGTGACTAAACACGGAATGAGTTAGTGATGCATCCCATTCAAGCTTACATTTTTTATGGACCTTGTGTCATGGGTTGAATGGTGGCCCCTAGAAAAGATGTGTCCATGCCTTAATCCCCAGAACTTGTGAATATTACTTTATAACAAAAGAGTGAAGATTGTGCTATATGGCAAAAGATGTGATTAAATTAAGGATCTTGAGGTGATTATCCTGGACAGACTTGGTGTACCTTAAATGCTATCACATGTATCCTTATACAAGAAAGGGACAGAAAAAGAGAAGAAAGACACATAGAAAGAAGACAATATGAAGACAGAGAGCAGAGATGTGACCTCAAGCCAAGGAATGCTGACAGTCAGCAGAAGACAGAAGAGACAAGGAATGGATTTTCCTTTAGAGCTTCCTGAGGGAGCAAAGCACTGCTGACACCATGATTTCAGACTTTTGGCCTCTAGAATGGTGAGAGAAAAAATTTATGTTATTTTAAGCCACCCACTTTGTGGTAATTTGTTATAGCAGCTACAGGGAAATAATACATCTTGTTAGAATAATATTAGGCCACTGAAATTAATTTCAGTTCAGACATTTGATAGGGAAAGACCAAGGACAACAGAGCTAATATTTATATAGTGCTTACTAAGTTCTTTGTACACATTAACTCATTTAATCTTTATAGATACCCCAGGAGATAGATATTATTATTACCCCATTTTGCAGATCAGGAAACTGAGGCACAGTGAGATTAAGCAGCTCAGGGTCACACAGCTATGAAATATCAGAGCGGGGATTTAAGTCCAGGTGGAGCTAGTTCCAGAGTTTATGCTCTTGAGTACTTTGCCCTACCTCAGTGGCTATGTAGGAAAAAAAAAAAAAAACAGTTGTATAGGCATTTGTCTACATCAGAGGTTCTCATTTCTGGTCGCACTTTCAAATCACTCAAAGGGCTTTAGGAGCACTAAAGAGGAAGAAGCACATTGAAGACAAATTGTTCATAATCTTCAGCATAGAATCCTGAACATCAGCATGTCTTAAGGGTTCTCCCAGATGGTTCTAATGTGCAGCCAGGGCTAAAGAACACTGACATAATAACCTCCAATTGTAGATTTAACTAATTTTTTTCAAGTTAGCATTGACCAGATGTTTGGCTTCTCCAAAAGCTATGTCTACAGAGAGAAATTAGATTGCCAAACCTAGTGAAAGGCCCAATTCAATAATATTACATTGTTTTCCCCTGCAGGGGAGTAGCTGACCATTTCATATCAAGGGCCATAGCATGGGAAAAATTCAATGTAACGTTTCCCCCCAGGATACTGTGACTTCTTCTCATCTTGCTCTGACACCCTATAAGTGAGGATAGTCAGGTTCCATTGTCAATGTCCAGCAGAATGTCATCTGGTTTGAAATTATCTACTGGTCATGATCCAGCAGATCTATTTAAATTATGAAAAACATTGAGATGATTAGCTCATGAAGACCTAAAATATAGCAAACTGTTTTTAAGTTATTCTATTTATGTGTTTTTATATCTTTATATTTATGTCCTGATTGTACTGGGAGACCCTGGAACTCCCTTCTCTTTCTTCCTGCCCCTACACAGAAGTTCAATCTGAATATATGATGAATTACCAAAGTTTTAAGGAATTTTGAGTGTTCCTCTGAGTGATAGAAAGATAATCATCATTGAGTTACTACCTCTTACAAGAGACATACTACCACTGACCACTATTTATACCCTCAAAGGTAAAAAACACAAAGAGAATCAGATCAACCTGTTGGCCTGAGTAACTGATAGGTTAATTTGAATAACTAGTTTAACTTTTCTTTTCCTTTAAGTTGATCAATTTGAGGTGGATTTTGGCATTGTATAGACACACCAGCTCAACCACTCATCCTAACTGCTCATGACCAAATAAATAAATTGTAAATGGTGCATGGGGTGGTTTTCGGCTTGAAGTGCAAAGTTCAGTAAGCCTGTTATTGTAGGCTCAGGGCAAGGCACGTTCACTGTTGGACACAAACACATCATTTCTCTAAGCTGCAATTTGTCTCTATTTCTCATTGTTTGCAAAAAGAAATTTCTGGTTTTCTAATTCCAGCTCTTTGGATTCATACTGCAGACCAGCTTTATAGGGCTTCTCTTGTTGTTTGAAAACTGTTCTATAGAGCCATGTGACAATGAGGCCTATATACACCATCATTCTGAGAACCTCTGAGAAGTTTCTACTTTCTATATATATTCTACAAATATTGTCCTGGGACTAAGTAGCCCTGATCAAAGGGCACAATTTTCAAAGCTGGATCTGCCTCAGTACATCTTCCTCCTACATCTCCATTACATTATTCACACTAATGAAAAAAAGAAAAATTCATTTCTGAGGTCTCTGTGGCAGAATTTACCATGTGAAAGTTTCAGACCTGTCATTCATAAGCGCCTGTTGATATCTCCCACGCTATCACCCACCTTAAAGTCTTAGGGCCACCTTGCCAGCAACAGTGACATGGAGCCATGTAACTCCTGTAAAGGAAGCCACCATTCTCCTTTCATGCTTATCTCACCACAAGTTTAGAGACTTGTAACATGGGACCTAAAGGTCATTGTACATTAAGCTGGAGAACAGAAAAAGCAATAGGTTTATAATGGGAAAAAAAAAAGGAAACTGTTAGGGACTAAATGTTTGTGTCCCCCCAAAATTCGTATGTTGAAATCTATTCCACAATGTGATGGTATTTGGAGATGGGGCCTTTGAAGGTAATGAGGTCATGAAGATTGAACCTTCATGAACAGGATTAGTCCCCTTACAAAATGAGGCCAGAGAGCTAACTCATCCTATTTCCACCACATGAGGATACAATAAGAAGTCAGTCATCTGAAACCCAGAAAAGGGCCATCACCCAAACTGGTCCTTGCTAGCACCATGATCTTAGACTTCCAGCCTCCAGAACTGTGAGAAATAATTTTGTATTGTTGATAAGCATCCAGAGTATGGTGTGGGGTTTTTTTAAGATTATTTATTTATTTGTTAGAGAGAAAGAGAGCATAAGCAGGGGGGAGCAGCAAGTAGAGGGAGAAGCAGCCTCCCTGCTGAGCAAGGAGCCTGATATGGGGCTCAATCCCAGGACCCTGGGATCATGACCTGAGCTGAAGGTAGACCTTTAACCAACTGAGCCACCCAGGTGTCTCAGTTATGGTGTTTTGTTATAACAACCTTAGCTAAGACAGAAACACTCTGAACAAATTGGTAGAAAGTTTAGAAACACAAACCAATGAGCTTCAAAATAATAACACTGAGTACAAGCAGAGGTTACTAAAACCAACATGTCAACAAGCACTACAAATGATCAAATTAGCAAAGATAAATGCCAAAACCCATCAGAGGAACTTTTGTTTCCACCAAGGATGGAGTAACAAGTTGCCCTCCAGGCTGAACAACAAAAATACAAAACAAGAAGACAAATTATATGAAATATGATTTACACAACATTGAATATCAGGCAATGAAAGACAAGATTCTCTGAGAGACACACAAAAATAATGTAAGCTATATAACAACTGATCCAGGTTACTTCTTTGAGAGAATTTTCCTTTTCAGGGAAGGGGATCTCAGAAGTTTGAAGACTTGCTGCACTGAGGAAACACAACTGAGATTCTAGATCAAGACATCTAGAAGTCTCAGGACAGAGTACTTAAGATGAAAGCAATACAGAGAGACCTGCAAAGGATCTTTCTCAAGTATTCAGCAGAGCCTTAATTAATGCACTTATGTAAGGACAGGATGACGGACAAGGATTAAAGGGAACAGTGCCCAATGCTCACATATGGTCAGGAATAGATCCCTTTCCTAAGAGCCAGAAGTAGGAAGTCATAATATATGGGACTTTGTTAGAATATTCATAAAGGCCTTATCTCATAGGAAAGAATTAGCCCTGTAACTAGCACTCTTCTAAAACCACTTAGAAAAATCAGATCAAGACCTGAAAGGATCAAATTATTTCCAAGTTATTTAACTGCATCCCAGAGTAAAGCTCAAGAATATGTATAGGAATACAAAAATATTTAACACACAAGAAGCTACACCTGACCACCCAATCAAAGATTATCAGGCATGCAAAGACATGGGAAAACATTCACCATAATTGGAAGAATAATCAATCAAAACTGACACAGAAATGATACAAATGCTAGCATCAGCAGACAATGACATTAAAATAGCAATTATGGGGCACCTGGGTGGCTCAGTGGGTTAAGCCTCTGCCTTACGCTCAGGTCATGATCTCAGGGTCCTGGGATCGAGTCCCGCATCAGGCTCTCTGCTTGGCATGGAGCCTGCTTCCTCCTCTCTCTCTCTGCCTACTTGTGATCTCTGTCTGTCAAATAAATAAATAAAATCTTTAAAAAAATAGAAATTATGATTATTCCAGTTTTGGAATGAATGAGTCATGGAGATAAAAGGTATGGCATAGGGAGTATAGTCAACGGTATTATAAAAACATTATATGGTGACAGATGGTAGCTACACTGTGGTGAGCACAGCATAATGTGTGAACTGGTTGAATCACTATGTTGTACACCTGAAAGGACTTCAATTTTTAAGAAACAGCTATTATAACTACATTCCACATGTTCACAAAATTAAGTAGAGACATGGAAGACAGTAGAAAGACCAAAATCACACTTCTACTGATTAAAACTACAACATCTGAATTGAAAATATCCCAGATGGAATCAACAAGATAATATAATGCAGAAGAAAAGACTATGAATTGAAGACATAGCAATAGAAACTACTCAAAATGAAATACACTGAAAAAAAGAATTAAAAAAATGACAGGAGCATCAGTGTGCTCTGGGATGGTTTTATACATGTGTGGGCCTCATAGATATGTAATCACAGTTTCTGAACAATAGGAGAGAAAAGCAGGGAAATGAAGAATAATGTATAAAAATAGTCCAATTTTAATGAAAACCTTAAATCCAAGGATCTAAGGAGTTTAAAGAACCCCAGCACTAAAGTAGTGAAGAGAACTATACCAAAGTATATAATAAATTGCTCAAAATCAATGATGAGAAAGAAATACTAAAAGTAAACAGAGATAAAAAGGCACCTGTACAGAGGAACAAAGATATGAAGGACAACAGATTTCTTTTTATAGACAATGCAAGCAAGGTGACAATGGAGTTACATCTTTAAAGCACTGAAAGAGGACCACTGTCATTCTAGAATTCTATATCCTAGAAATATATATCTTCAAAAACAAAGGGAGATTAAGAGTCACTTATGGTTTGTCTCCCTCCCAATTCCATCTTGTTTCATTTACTCTTCTCCTATCCCCTTAACCCCCCATGTTGCATGACTCTTAATCTCACAAAACAAACTGAGGGTTGATGGGGGGAGGGGGGTTGGGAGGGGGGTGGGATTATGGACACTGGGGAGGGTATGTGCTATGGTGAGTGCTGTGAAGTGTGTAAACCTGGTGATTCACAGACCTGTACCCCTGGGGATAAAAATATATGTTTATAAAAAATAAAATTAATAAAAATTAAAAAAAAACAAAGGGAAATAAAGACATTTTCAGATATACAAAATCTAAAAGAACTGTTCTGAAAGAAATAAAGTTCTTCAGGCAAAATAAAAGATAACACCAGATGTAAATATGGATCAGTCCCCAAAAGTGAGGAGCATCAGAAGGGGCAACTACATGGGTAAATACATAAGTTTTTTATTATTTAAACCTCTTTAAAAGATCACTGACTGGGGCACCTGGGTGGCTCAGTCAGTTGAGTGTCTGCCTTCAGCTCAGGTCATGATCTCAGGGGCCTGGGACAGAGCCCCATGTTGGGTTCCCCCCAGCAGGGAGTCAGCTTCTCCCTCTGCCTCTCCCCCCAACTCATGCCCTCTCTCTCTTAAATAAATAAATAAAATCTTTTTTTTTTATTTTGTTTAAAAAGGGGTGCCTGGATGGCACAACCATTAAGCATCTGCCTTCAGCTCAGCTCATGATCCCAGGGTCCTGGGATCGACCCCCACATCAGACTCTTAAAAAAAAAAGAAAAACACAAACCTGAAGTTTCAGCTATTTCCATCATTTTGTATTCCAACCGTTACCAATACTAACTCACAAGTTAATGTGGATTTTTCAGAGTGTACTCTTTATGTGCTATTTTTTTAACAAATATTCTAACACGTACAGTTGGGTTTTTTAAAAGATTTTATTTATTTATTTATTTATTTATTTGACAGAAAGTGAGACAGCGAGAGAGGAAACAAAGCAGGGGGAGAGGGAAGAGGAGGAGCAGGCTCCCCACTGACCAGGGGGCCCAATGTGGGGCTCAATCTCAGGACCTGGGATCATGACCTGGGCTGAAGGCAGACGTCTAATGACTGAGCCACCCAGGCACACCTACATACTCTTCTTTTCACTAAAGGATTTTATATACTTATTTTTATCATACGTCCAAAAAACTAATATTTTTAACTATACATGATATTCCATCATATTGATTATTATCACCTATTTACAGAGCATTTAAATAACTTCCACTGCTTCACAGTTCTGAATAGTAACACTGTAACTTTATATAAACTGATTTCTTTCTTTTAGATTATTTCCCTTGAGAATTTCCCCTAAATGAAATTCCTGAACCAAAAAACAAACAAACAAAAAAGTGAACAGTTTTTCAGCTATTATTAAACATTGCCAGATTACCCTCACAAAAACTTAGAGCAATTCTCAGTGACACAGGGCCACATATTCATATAATTTTCTCACTAGTCCACCTACAGTATTTTTTAATCTTTACTGAGGCATAATTAATAACCAACTGCATGTATTCAAAATATGAACTCTGATAAATTTTGAAACTATCATGGTTTCAAACCATGAATATATCCATCACCACCAAAAGTTTGCTAATACCCTTCATAATCCCATTTCTATCCTTCTTTTTCCCTAGGAAACCACTGATACTTTATGTACTCTAGGTTAGTTTCAAGCTCATAGAATTCAAAAAAAATGGAATCATAAAGCATGTGCTCTTTTTGGCTTAGTTTCTTTTACCAAGTATTTTGAATTTCATCCCATGTTGTAGCACACATCAATAGTTAATTCATTTTTATTGATGAGTAATATTTTATTATATAGATACAACACAATTTGTTTGCTAATTCACTTGTTGGCAGACATTTGGGTTGTTTCCAGGTTTTGGCTACCACAACTAAAGCTACTACAAACATTTGCATACAAATCTCTGTATAAATATACACTTTTATTCTTATTGGGATAATAGCTAACAATGGAATGGCTAGGTCATATGGTAGATTTATGTTTAAATTTTTTAAGAGACAAAGTGTTCTCGAAATGATTGCCATTGTACATTCCCGTCAATGATGTAGGTGAATTAGTATGGTCAGACTTTTTTAATTTCAGCCATTCCAGTGGTTGCATACTGGTATCCCATTTTGCTTTCATTTACATTTCCCTAATGCCTAATGATGTTGAGCATCTTTTCATGCTTTTATTTGCCTTTATGTTTTCTTTATTGAAGTATCTGTTCATACCATGAGATGCAAAAGCAATTCATTAAAGAAAGAACAGTCTTTTCAATGAATGATACTGAAACAAATGGATATCCATACACAAAAGAAGAACTTTGATTCATACTTCTAGCACTATATAAAAATTAACTCAGGATGTCTGGGTGTCTCAGTCAGTTAGGTGTCTGACTTGAATTCAGCTGAGGTCATGATCTCAGGATTGTGAGACTGGGCCCCATGTCAGGCTCCATGTGAGGCGTGAAGCCTGCTGAAGATTCTTTCTCTCCATCTCCTTCTGCCCTTCCCCCATATATAAAAGATTAACTCAAGGTGAATCAGATACATAAATGTAAAACCCAAAACTATAAATCTTTTATAAGGAAACTAAGAGAAAACCCTCGTGACCTAAGATTAGGTGAAGATTTCTTTGATATGACATCAAAAGCACAAAAACAAATAGAAAAATTGGATAGCATTAAAATTTTAAACTTCTGCCTTTCAAAAGACATGGTCAAGAGAATGAAAAATAAAAGCCACACAGACTAGGAGAAAATACTTGCAAAGCATATACCTGGTAAAGGATTTGTATCCAGAATATACAAAGAACTTTTGAAACTCAATAATATGAAAACAAAGGATCCAATACTCTAATACTTAGATTTGTTTATCAGATAAGTAACGTTGGGCAAGTAAAGAACATTCATTGAGAGACTGAAGTGAGGCACTGTACTGTTGTTAAAGAGAGCAGATAGGGACATGAGAGAGAAATAGACACAACACTCAGAAAAGGAACACAGGGTGTTTTACATCAGATAGAAAAATGTCAAAAGCATATTACCTATTTTCTTCATGCTAACTTCTAGGATCAGCCTTGAACACATAACCCAAGTATAATAGAAGAGCTTTAAAAAGGTAATGGAACCTGATTAAGGTTTGAATAGTAGGATTGGCTATTATGGCATATATTCAAAAGACATTTGGTATTAAAAGGAAGAGAGGCATTCCAAGTTAGAGTATCTGAAGCACTGGGCAGTTTTAGGTCATAGGTCATCAGGCCCCTTTTCCTGACTGACCATCACATTCCCACCCCCAAGTGTGGGATAGAACATGCTTTGAGGACCAGCTCAAGTGCCAGCCCATCACTCCCCCTCACCCCTACCAATCACTGTCATCAGATGGAGTGCAGTCTTTTGTGAAATAGCATTAATGATAGTGGTTGTCTCCAAAGACAAAATAAGATAACCAATGTAAATCATGTAACATAATTCCTGGAACACCCAGAGCTCAATAAATATTGGTTTCCCTTTCCTTTTCCCCTCCTCTGACCAAATGGAAGGCAAATTGAACTGTTGGCCCCAGTTCAGAGGGTTTTTCAATTTAGAGCTCCTATGCTGAGCTCTTATTAAAGGATCTTGGGTTGAGCACGGCAACTTTTTAAACAACTTGATTCCAGATTTTGATGACCCCACTGCCATATGTGGGAGAGAGTCAAAAATGGAATGGAAGGGGCCCCAGGCTCCAGAACCAAGTTGCCAGGCTCTGGCAAGAATCCATAAGGAGACAACTTTTCTGTTCCATCTCGAAACAGAAAGCATTTATGCCCACCCTCCTGCTGGTTGAGGCCCCATCATTAGAGTATCTCTCCTGGCCTTTCCGCTGTCCCCCACTCATTCCTCCTCAGGGAAGGAGAAGTGAATTGCCTAATTGGTAAACTTAAAAGCAGCCCCTCTCAAGAGGTGTGTGCAGCTCAGCCCATCTCTCACTCAGCTGTCTTTTTCAGAACAAGCTCCCCCGGGGAAAGGCCTGAGGTTGTTCAGCTGTGAGTGTTGCTGAGTATTTCTGAGGTACAGTGTTAGGAGACCCATATGTAAGCCACATTGCCCCAAATCAGCTTTAAAGAACTCTAATAAGGGTGGTCATTTGTTGCA
This sequence comes from Lutra lutra, assembly GCF_902655055.1. NCBI lineage: Eukaryota > Metazoa > Chordata > Mammalia > Carnivora > Mustelidae > Lutra > Lutra lutra. The sequence continues at coordinate 25,451,478 of NC_062286.1, forward strand.
TTCCTAGGTTTATCTCTCCATTGGTTCTGAACTTGGGTGGGAGAGAGGAGTGCCCTCTGGTCCATGTACACACTCAAGCACAGATAAGCACCACAGACAGCATGTTCAGTGGCATGACTATGGCTCCCTATAGGTCCCCCTCAATTTGCATCCTCCCACCTGCTCTATGCCTCTCAGACTGACATTGCCAATACCCACTTTCACACCAGAAAGAATGATAAACACATAATGATTCATAATTATTCTTCTTGCCTTCATCCTGGAGGTCAAGGTGTTGTACTTTGGTATCTTGCACAGGACCTAGCATGGTTCTGAGTATGTGGAACTATGAGAAAGAATCAGGACACTGGGTTCAAGCCCCACTCTGTTCCTTCCTAGCCATGTGACTTCATACACATCACTTCACCAATTTGGATCATTGTTTCCTGATCTTATTTGTTCTTTTTAAGCAACATTATGGTAGAACTTTATGAGCAAGAACTTCAACGTTATGAGCAAGAATTTCAGCTTTTCTTCAATGTGGCATAAATGAAATGGCCAAGTTCTCTAACGCTTGTCTATATTTTTGGCAAACAGAGCTCTACTTTTTTAAGATGTGCTCATGATGTCATCCCATTTAGAATGTAAACTCCAAGACTCCTTCTATTTCCCACAAGTGTTTAGAGAAAGGACTTAGAACCTGAGAATTCTCAGGAAATGATGTTAGTACCAATTTCCTGTTTAGATGGACCAGAAATATTCTAGAATTGGCCCACTGCTTTGTTACAGGATTTAACAAAATTTTATTATAGTACTGCCAGGAATGCATCAGTTTACTAATTAGAAAGCTATGCCATTCACAGTTTTCTTAAGGAGGGGCTGGCAAGAACTGTGGGCCATAGTCCAAATAGTGCCCACTCCCTGTTTGTGTAAATAAAGTTTTATTGGAACACAACCACATTCATCTGTGCATATATTATCTGTGGCTGCTGTCATGCTACAGTAGCAGAGAACAGTAGTTCTCTGTATGCCTCTGTATGGCTTTTCTACAGAAAAAGTTTGCTAACCCTCATGCTAAAGAATCTTACAGTTAATCCTACTTGATCAAATTAAGCCTCATAATGTCCTTAACACATAATTAAGCAACCACCAGAATGTGGCTCATCCTGCATCTCAATCTGTAAGAAAAGAAATTTGTCTAGGTGGTTTCTGTTATAAGCATCAGTCAATATTCTGATTCTTAGCCAATGAATAATTTTCTTCATGAGGTTTTTAGAGGGTTTTTTGTTTGTTTGTTTTGTTTGTTTGTTTGTTTGTTTTAGTTTTTATGAGTTTGTTTTATATTTAAAAACACATTTCTCTCTCTTTTTTTAATTTAAGTATCATTGACACACAATGTTACATTAGTTTCAGGTGTACAACATAGTGCTTTGACAAATTTATATATTAGGCTATGCTCACCACACTGTTACCGTCTGTAACCATATGATGCTATCATAATACCATCGACTGTATTCCCTGGCTGCACTTTTCCACCCCGTGACTTAGTCATCCCGTTAGGGAAAGCCTATATTTCCCATCCCCCTTCACTCCTCACTCATTTTGCCCATTGACTACCCACCTCCTCCTCGGGCAACCATCCATTTGTTTCCTTCATGAGGTTTGATTACTTCTGAATAGTTCAGACATCGGCATCTCTTTCGAGATTGGAGAAGCACTGACGAGGCGCATCAGGGGACTCAAATTCCAACCTCTTTTTTGCCCCTAATTGACTAAACCTCCTGGTGCTTTACTTCTGTAAAATGAGGAGGCTGGACAGATGAAGATGGAGTTTCCATAGAGCAGATAATTACGGTCCCAAGTGTAAAGTGTATCTTAGAAGGCCACACTGGCTGCTATGAAAGCCCAAGGAATGGTATCACACCTGGATTTACAGCAGAGAAGGGATTTAGAGAAGGCTTCTTGGAGGAAGTGATCCTGATCTGAGTTTTGAAGAATAAGGAAGAATTCATGCTGCTGGAGAATGAACTACCCAATAAAGCAAAAATGCATCTTATGGAAGCCATCATTTTACTTGGCTAATTAGGAAATGTCATCTGTTTCAACATCTAAACCCCAGAAAAGATCTGAATTTAGACCAACTCTAATGTGTGTGTTACACTGTGCTTCGGGATACACATCATGAAAAATCACTCCGCAAGCAAATTTTCACAATAAAATCTCCTTTTTTGTGTGAAAACATGTTTCTTTTCCTTCTTCAGCTAAATACCAAGGTCACATCCAAGTCTTGAAAGAGACATCAACCGCCACAGGCATAGGTGGTGTGATGGTCATTGCACAAGACACAAAGACTTCTTGGGAAAATGAAAATCAATCAGAGAGTGTTAGCAAAGGATCATTCCAGGGCTGCAGGCAAGGCTAACAAGAGATAACTCTGACTTCGAACAACTTTGGCAGTGGGATTAGACAACATGCTTACACAGCAATCATTTTCATGTGGCTAGACCATCCGAACATTCACAACAATAGATTCTGAAGGGAGGAGAATTATCTCAGTTGACCTAGCCATGCAATCTCAGTGGTGATTTCTAAGTAATCACTGGCTCTCCCATAATCCAACCGCCTGTACCGATGTCAGAGGTAGAATTCATTCATGCATTCAACAAATTTAGTGAGTATTAATTAGGCACCAGCGCTTTTCTATACACTAGGAACACAATCATGAAGAGAGGGCACAAAAATCCTTGGCCTTGTGGAACTTAAATTCTGGGGAGGCACCTTTGTATAGAGAAAAGCGCAGAGTTTTAACTACTATCCAATAGAACATACTGCTGTTCTGAACAGTCCTGAAAGGATATTTTGCAAGAGTCTAAGCCACACCTGAGCCAGCCTTCTTCCTGATCCCTTGTCTCTTCATCTTGGTCTCTGTGTCACAGCAATTTACAGAAGAGGGCCTGATGCTTTTTTCTTAATGTACCCTCATTCATCAAGCCACACGACTCCTCAAGCCTCAAAAAAAAAAAAATGTTCATAGGCTTTGATCTACTTCTGGAAATCTCAACTGAAAAACACACCTAACTTCTGAATAGAATTTAGGTTGCAAAAATGCACTTTAACCTAGCTTCCCCCCTACAAAATAAGGGGGCAAATTAAATGTCCAACTAATAAATTAATGGATAGGTAAATTATTGTTTTTACATGAAATGAAATCATATGCAGCCATTAAGATTGTACTTACAAAGATTCTAATGATAATGAAAGAAAACACTTATTAAAAAATATTAGGTAACCAGGCAGAACAAAACTAAATATATTCAATATAACAAGCCTGTATAAAAATCTACTAAGAAAAATCAAAGCCTTGAGGGAAATGTCCAAAACATTAACCACTGATATACTTAGGTGTTGAAATTATGAGTGTTTTCCTACTTTTTCTATTTTCTTCTTTTTCTTAAGTCCACATTTATTATTTTCAGAATTAAAAAAATAATAATTTTAAGCCTAAATATAGTTTTTTTTAAAAGGCAAAGACAAGGAGGCAAGAAAAAGTATAGAACAGTTTATCTTGGTAGCTAAGAGCCTGAGATCTGAATTCAAACCCCCTGGGTCTGAACCATGGTTCCCCAAGTTACTGTGTGACCTTGGGCAGATTTTTTAACCTTTCTTCCCTGTAGTTTGTTGCCTGCAAAGTGGAGATGAAAATAGTGCCTATCGGGGCACCTGGGTGGCTCAGTGGGTTAAGCCTCTGCCTTCAGCTCAGGTCACGATCTCAGGGTCCTGGGATCGAGTCCCACATTGGGCTCTCTGCTGGGCAGGGAGCCTGCTTCCTCCTCTCTCTCTCTCTCTCTCTCTCTCTGCCTGCCTCTCTGCCTACTTGTGATCTCTGTCAAATAAAAATAAAATCTTTGAAAAAAATAGTGCCTATCTACATAGGTTGGTATGAGAATTAGTAGATAATTCACAAAAAGTGTTCAGCAGAGCATAATAACCCATAAGCACTCAAAATAACAGATCCAGTACTCCAGTGGCCTCAAAAAAAGAGTTCACACGAGGGGGAAAGGTGGGCAAACATCACATCTTCATGTCTCAGAAACAGTTAAATTCAATGGGCAATTTTCCCTCAGTCGGAATCAATCCCAAAATCCTTAACTTACATTTTAAATTTTCCTCTAAAGAAGATGGACAGTATGTTGATACTCATTTTATGGGTAATTACTTCCTTGGTTGTTTTCTTTTTTTTTTTTTTAATGTATTGATTGGTCATCATTTATTGTACACAGTGACTTTTAATTTTAAAAACAAGTCTGAAAATTATGTTAATAGGACCATCAGAAAACACTAATCATTACTTTAAGATGAAATGACCTCATAAAAATACTGTTTATGGTACTGACAGGTGTTATTTTAAGATAAAACTAACAGTCTGATAGAATCATGTTTTTTGTCAAAAGTTGGTTCCAAAAACTGTGAAATGAAAAGTTAGTCTCTTAATTCCTGCACCCAACATCTTTTTTTTTTTTTCTGTACAAATTAAGCCACTTAAATCTGGGTAAGATAATATGGTTGTTCATTAAGACTGCACCTTGTCCACAACAGACTTTTGGTATATATTTGCAGAAAGGACACCCATTTCGGAAATTTTAGTTCTTATTGCTTGCCAATGCTCATCTTTTTAAAAGAATGAAATTTCGGTTCACATTGCATAAATATGAAATCTTGACCAATAAAGAAGATCCAGAAGGTAAGACAGGTTAAAATTTGTTTCTCTACAACTTCTCCTGAAATGAGGCATCCTGATGAAAAAGAACGGTGCCTTTCAGCTGCCAGCATTCTTTACCTTAATTTCTAATCTAGATTTCCTTGATCTTTTGATCTTGGAAATTCTCTACTCAAAATAAGGTTGTGCTTCTGGTTCTTCTTGACTTGGTTTGGCAACTTTTCTCTGTCATAGACTCTTCTTGCATGGAGTTTCTGCCTGCTTAAGGCGATGAACACGTCTTGAACGGTGGAGTTTCACGGGCTTAGATTGGAACGTGGCTGGGCACTAGCTGCATCACCTTCAGTCACTGACCCTCACTCAGCCTCGGTTTCTTAGTCTACAAAGCAGGCAACATCAACACAGATCTCACACGGTTACACTGGGGCTACAACAACTGCCTGGACACTACAGGCGACTTGCACTCAGGTGTTCTTCCCTTCCCCTAGGAGTCTTTTTCGAGGGTCTACAGTCATTCTTCTAGAGCCTTTGATTTCTTTCCAGTCTTTCCTTAGACCAGAAGGCAAAGCTGTCCTGGATTCTTGATTGGGATTCTTAAATTAGGAGCATTTGATTTCTACATTAACTTCGACTCCTTCCCGCTTAAGTCCCAGGGAACCGGCCAGGCAGAGGAGTTGGTGGCAAGCGCCGCGCCTCTGCGGGGAGGGGTGCTGAGAAGTAGGGTTCTCGCTCAGGCCCGTGGGTTCCCATCCCGTTCTCTCTCCCACGGTGGGAGTCCGTGTCAGACTCTGCCCACCTCCCTCCGAACCGCAAAGATTAAGTTCTCGACTGTCTGAGCCGGGTGTTCTCCGAGAGATGCCCAGACGTGGACTCTCTCTCGGGCTCCCAGAACCAGCCTGCCCCCGCCCTGCAAAGGAAAGGTGAAGGGAGATGGAAGGGAGATGGAAAGGAGATGGCGAGCCGCCGCAGGTGTCGCGGTGCGGGCGGAATTGGGGAGGAGAACAGTCTGCCCAGCCTGAGCCGGCCGGCTCGCCTCCCTCCCGCTCCATCTCCTTCCCCGCAGCAGCCAGAGCGTTTGGAGCCGGCGGGAGAGGCGCGCGGGGCCGGGAAAGTGCGGGAGGCGTCTGCCCCGCGACGGCTTCTCTCCTGGCCGGCGTCCAGCCCGCAGCCCTGCCCCGCCACGGGCTACCCTGGAACGCGGCTCCGCGCTCCGGTGTGCGATGCCCCGTGCGCCGCGTTCCTGGACCCCGGGAACCTGGCCGGGCGCCGCGCACGCGGGGAACAAACGCTACCTGTGGAAGTAATGTGCGCAGAAGAGGCCCAGGAGCACGGTCGCAGGCTGGCCGAAGAGCGAGCGCGGCTGCCGGGCGAGGAACCCCGCGGGCACCGCGAAGGAGGGCAGCTCCTGCAGGAACCAGGCGGCGCGGGCGGGCAGGCGGGTAGCGGTGGGCAGTAGGCTCTCCGAGTACTTCCCGTAGCCGGAGGGCTTCGCCAGGTACAGGACCAGTGCCCCCAGGGCGGCCAGAGTGGCGCTGCCTGCCAGCACCGGGCTCTGCTGGCAGGGAAGGGGCATCGCGCCGTGTTCCCCGCCGGCGGCTGCCGCTCGCGGAGAGGAGAGCGCCGTCTCCGCGGCCCCTTTATGGGGCGCGAGACGCCACCCTGCGTCCGCCCCTTCGGCCTTGGCTCCCGCCCTTCCATCTCGCTTTCGCTCGGCGCGGCCAGCCCTGGCTTGGCGCTGCATCAGTGCCCGTTTCGCTCGGCTGGCGCTTGGGGAGGAAGCCGAGGCGTGGGGAAGGATCCAAGGGCCAAAAACATGTCCTGGGGTCCTCTCTTCCCCGCCTGGGACTAGACCACATCCGCCCCTCTGCCGGCGCCCGCCCTTTCCACCGCCTGCCGCTGGTCTCCCCTTTGCCCCTCGAAGACCTGTTCTCACCCATCGCCCTCTGATGCCGCAGCTTCTAGGACTAGGAAATCAGAAGAGAAAAGCCACAGGGACGATTTAGTCGGGGTCGACCTCTCGCCCCCAAAACACTCCTGGGCGGCCGCCACGCAGTCTCCAGCTCAGACCACCCCAAGCCTGGATCTCCCCAATCCCTCTGGTTCCCTACGCTCCTTCACTCCCGGTCCGCTCAGCCCTGCATCCTTCTTACGACCCTGGGCCAAGCATCCAGGCACTTCCCGCGCCCGCCAGCCCTTCTGCTTGGGGGCTTCATGCACCTTCCACATCTCAGCCAGTGCTCCCACTACCCCACTAGGCCCCCAGGGCCCTCATTGCTCCGCCGTTTCTCTCTGTCTTGCTGGGTGCGCCCCTTGGCCTCCCGCCTGAGTTAAAGAGGTTCATCCCCTAAAAGCGGGTGCACGAGCAAGGACTGCGACTAGGAGTAGTGATCTTGTCAGTCCGCCCTCACCTCTCCTCCAACACCGGACCCCGGCAGCCGCCCCAGACTCGGGCTGAAGTCCACGGTTTCTGCCCCCTGACGCCCTCTCCCCAGTCCTGGAGCTGACGAGTCAGGTTACACGTAGTGGTGCCACTGGGGATGCTACTGTGCTCTGAACATCCAGTTGTGGTTCTTTCTTCCATTTTTCCACCCTCCTCTCATCCTTCACCCACTCGTACGTTATCTATCTCTTCTTCCCTTCTCTGAATCAGTATCCAGACCTTCTTAGCTGCCTTTCTCCGAAGATGTGTGCCCTTTTAATCTCTTCGGTCTTTTTTGACCTGGTTCTCTCCTGCAGGTTGACCTTCTCTTCCTGCATCATTCTTCCATCTTCCTGTCCCACCTCTAGTAGGGATTACTTTATCCCTATTAATTTTCTCCTCCCGTCCCTACTTCAGTCTCCACCCCAGCCTTCCACACCGCACCTTTCCTTGGCTCTTTCTTTATCCTCTCTCTTAGCGCCAAGTCACTGCCTCAGGAGCCCCACTCCTTCCCCTATCCACTCCTGCCTGTGCTAATGGCTGTTCCAATGAAAGGCACACTGTCCCATCTGCCCAATTTGAAGTCGTTCCCTTATATCTGGGATGCTTTCCAAACTTGATGAGAACCCCATCTTACAGGTCTAAGAACCTTGGTAAACCCTACGGAAAATGAACATACACCCCTAACAGTCACCAATCAACTTGCTGAGAACCAGTGATAAGGAAGAAAATCTTTAAAGCAGCCAGTAAAAAAAAAAAAAAAAAAAAAAAAAAAAAAAAAAAAAAAAAACTAGAGGGACAAAGGTAATAAGTACAACAGATTTCTCAGACACTATGCAAACCAGAAGAAAATGGGATGCTACATTTGAAGTGCTAAAGGAAGAAAATTTTTCAACCAAGAATTTCACATCTAGGGTGCCTGGGGGCTGGAGGTGGGGAAGGGCTCAGTCTGTTAAGCAGTTGCCTTTGGCTCAGGTCATGATCCCAGAGTCCTAGGATGGAGTCCCACCTCAGGCTCCCTGCTCACTGGGGAGTCACTGTTCTCTGGCCCTCTTCAGGGCTCCTCTTCTCTCTCTCTCTGTCTGTCTCTCTCTCAAATAAATAAAATCTTGAAAGAAAGAAAGAAAAAGAATGAATGAATGAATGAATGAATTTCACATCTAATGAAAATATCCCTCAAAAATGACGGTGAGGAGACTGGCTTCCAGACATGATGGACTAAGATTCTGACACACACACACACACACACACACAAGCAGAAGGCGATGACAAAACCGGGGAGGAAAAAAGTCTACCTGAAGTTACTAGGAATGAACAGCAGCAAACAGATACCGATGGGGAAATCACCTTCACATGGCAGGAGAAAATGGAAAGCTGTAGGCATAAGTTCTCCTTTTTTGAGACTTTCAGCCTGGGCTAACTGCAGTCTGAATAATGCACAAGGCAGCAGCAGAGACACAGGCAAAAAACAAACAAACAAACAAACAAACAAAAAACAACTTACCATAGTCTTGAAAAGGAAAGAGCCAGAGAGGGAATCCCAAACTCTATCTACCCATATCTCTGGATGACTCAAAGGAGACTCAAAGCAACTCAGCTCAGACAAAAGTTCTGAACAGACACAAGAAACAAAGTCTGAAGTTCAATCCCAGCCAAGGAAATTACCAGCTAAAACAAACCAAATAAAATTCGCAAGAGAAAAAAAATATAGCCCATAACCTCTACTACTTAGCATGCATAATGTGCAAGTTACCTGATACAGGAAAAATTAGTTCAATAAAACACATTCTCAAGAGAAACAAAAATCAATTGAGTCCAATACTAAGATGAACCACACCTCAGAATTAACAAACAAGGCTTTTAAATTAATTATTATAATTGCAATAGTTGGCTAAAGCTGCTCTAAAAAGTATCACAAACTTGATGGCTTAAACAACAGAAGTTTATTGCCACACAGTTCTGGAGGCTAGAAGTCCAAGATCAAGGTGTCAGCAAGGTTAGTTCTTCAGAGGGCAGTGGGGAATCTTTCCATGCCTCTCCTCTAGCTTCTGGTAATTTGCTGGAAATCTTTGCCATTCCTTGGCATGTAGAAGCTTCATTCCAATTTCTGCCTGCTATCTTCAACATAACCTTCACCCTTTGTATATTTATCTGTGTCCAAATTCTTTTTTTTTTTTTTTTTTTTTTTTACAGAGAGAGATCACAAGTAGACGGAGAGGCAGGCAGAGAGAGAGAGAGAGGGAAGCAGGCTTCTTGCTGAGCAGAGAGCCTGATGTGGGACTCCATCCCAGGACCCTGAGATCATGACCTGAGCCGAAGACAGCGGCTTAACCCACTGAGCCACCCAGGCGCTCCCAAATTCTTCTTTTTATAAGGACACCAGGGATATTGGATTAAGGGCCTACCCTACTCCAGCACAATCTCATTTAAACTAATTATATCTTCCATGATCCTATTTCCAAGTAGGATCACATTCTTATGTGCTTGGAGTTAGAACTTGACTATCAAGGTTTTGAGGGAGAGGGTCACCTGTCACCTGCATGGCTCAGTCAGTTAAGCATTGTACTCTTGGTTTCAACTCAGGTCATAATCTCTGGGTTGTGGGATTAAGCCCCACATCAGGCTCTGTGCTGAGTGTGAAGCCTGTTTAGGATTCTCTCTCCTCCTCTTTCTCTGCACACCTCCCCCCACCCATGCTCTTTCTCTCTCTCTCTCAAAAGAAAAAAAAAGGGGGGGGAGAGAGAGAGAAGAAATTTTGAGGGAGACACAATTTAACCAACAGCAACAATTAACTTCAGTAAAGTATAAAACAAAACATGCTTTCAATGCATGAAATCACAGTACAGAAATGGGAAATGATGAGATACTGCAATGATTTTTTAAAAGATGGGTGTGGTGCATAAGCAATGTATCTTGGAGCACTGAAAAAATAAAATAAAATTTTTTAAAAAGATGGAAATTCTAACTAATAGTATACTACATGTTAATTAATTGATTTTAAATAAAGATGGAAATTCTAGAACCAAAAATGCAGTTTATGAAATTAAAAAATTATGGGATAGATATAAATTGAACAGAGAAGATGGAAGGAAGAATAAGTGAACTTGAAGATAGATTGTTTGATAAAAGGCAGAAATTTACAAATTCAAATTATTCAATGAGAAATAAGCAGAAAAACAAAAAAGCCCAAGCTGAGGCAAAGAAACAATATTTAAGTTATTAAAAGTGAAAGATAAAGAATGAATCTTAAAAGGAGCAATAAAAAAACAACATATTATATAGAGGAGGACAAAAATCTGATTAACAGCTAACTTCTTATCAGAAACATGTAAATCAGAAGAGAGTAGGACATCTTTAAAATGCTGAAAGAAAAAAATCTCTGCCTAGAATTCTACCTATATCCAGAAAAAGTATTTTCAATAATGAAGGTGAAATATGGATATTTGCAAATAAACAAAAACTATGAGCATTCATATCTTCAGTATAATAAATGGTTAAGTTCTTGTGGCTGAAGGGAAAATATAACTAATAAAAAAAAAGGTTGGTGAGATATAAGTTCATAAGGTTGCAAGATTTCTATTTTTTTTTAATTTTTTTATTTTTTCAGCATAACAGTATTCATTATTTTTGCACCACACCCAGTGCTCCATGCAATCTGTGCCCTCCACAATACCCACCACCTGGTGCCCCCAACCTCCCACCCCCGACCCCTTCAAAATTCCCAGATCGTTTTTCAGAGTCCATAGTCTCTCATGGTTCACCTCCCCTTCCAATTTCCCTCAACTCCCCTCTCCTCTCCATCTCCCCTTGTCCTCCATGCTATTTGTTATGCTCCACAAATAAGTGAAACCATATGATAATTGACTCTCTCTGCTTGACTTATTTCACTCAGCATAATCACTTCCAGTCCCGTCCATGTTGCTACAAAACTTGGGTATTCATCCTTTCTTTCTTTTTTTTTTTTTACAGCTTTATAAACATATATTTTTATCCCCAGGGGTACAGATCTGCGAATCGCCAGGTTTACACACTTCACAGCACTCACCATAGCACATACCCTCCCCAATATCCATAACCTCACCCCCTCTGCCAACCCCCTCCCCCCATCAACCCTCAGTTTGTTTTGTGAGATTAAGAGTCACTTATGGTTTGTCTCCCTCCCAATCCCAACTTGTTTCATTTACTCTTCTCCTACCCCCTGAACCCCCCATGTTGCATCTCCTCTCCCTCATATCAGGGAGATCATATGATAGTTGTCTTTCTCCGATTGACTTATTTCGCTAAGCATGATACCCTCTAGTTCCATCCACGTCGTCGCAAATGGCAAGATTTCATTTCTTTTGATGGCTGCATAGTATTCCATTGTGTATATATACCACATCTTCTTTATCCATTCGTCTGTAGATGGACATCTAGGTTCTTTCCATAGTTTGGCTATTGTAGACATTGCTGCTATAAACATTCGGGTGCACGTGCCCCTTCGGATCACTATGTTTGTATCTTTAGGGTAAATACCCAGCAGTGCAATTGCAGGGTCATAGGGTAGTTCTATTTTCAACATTTTGAGGAACCTCCATGCTGTTTTCCAGAGTGGTTGCACCAGCTTGCATTCCCACCAACAGTGTAGGAGGGTTCCCCTTTCTCCGCATCCTCACCAGCATCTGTCATTTCCTGACTTGTTAATTTTAGCCATTCTGACTGGTGTGAGGTGATATCTCATGGTGGTTTTGATTTGTATTTCCCTGATGCCGAGTGATATGGAGCACTTTTTCATGTGTCTGTTGGCCATCTGGATGTCTTCTTTGCAGAAATGTCTGTTCATGTCCTCTGCCCATTTCTTGATTGGATTATTTGTTCTTTGGGTGTTGAGTTTGCTAAGTTCTTTATAGATTTTGGACACTAGCCCTTTATCTGATATGTCATTTGCAAATATCTTCTCCCATTCTGTCAGTTGTCTTTTGGTTTTGTTCACTGTTTCCTTTGCTGTGCAAAAGCTTTTGATCTTGATAAAATCCCAAAAGTTCATTTTTGCCCTTGCTTCCCTTGCCTTTGGTGATGTTCCTAGGAAGATGTTGCTGCGGCTGAGGTCAAAGAGGTTGCTGCCTGTGTTCTCCTCGAGGATTTTGATGGATTCCTTTCTCACATTGAGATCCTTCATCCATTTTGAGTCTATTTTCGTGTGTGGTGTAAGGAAATGATCCAATTTCATTTTTCTGCATGTGGCTGTCCAATTTTCCCAACACCATTTATTGAAGAGGCTGTCTTTTTTCCATTGGACATTCTTTCCTGCTTTGTCGAAGATGAGTTGACCATAGAGTTGAGGGTCCATTTCTGGGCTCTCTATTCTGTTCCATTGATCTATGTGTCTGTTTTTGTGCCAGTACCATGCTGTCTTGATGATGACAGCTTTGTAATAGAGCTTGAAGTCCGGAATTGTGATGCCACCAACTTTGGCTTTCTTTTTCAATATTCCTTTGGCTATTTGAGGTCTTTTCTGGTTCCATATAAATTTTAGGATTATTTGTTCCATTTCTTTGAAAAAAATGGATGTTACTTTGATAGGAATTGCATTAAATGTGTAGATTGCTTTAGGTAGCATAGACATTTTCACAATATTTATTCTTCCAACCCAGGAGCATGGAACATTTTTCCATTTCTTTATGTCTTCCTCATTTTCTTTCATGAGTACTTTAGAGTTTTCTGAGTATAGATTCTTAGTCTCTTTCGTTAGGTTTATTCCTATGTATCTTATACTTTTGGGTGCAATTGTAAATGGGATGGACTCCTTAATTTCTCTTTCTTCTGTCTTGTTGTTGGTGTAGAGAAATGCAACTGATTTCTGTGCATTGATTTTATATCCTGACACTTTACTGAATTCCTGTACAAGTTCTAGCAGTTTTGGAGTGGAGTCTTTTGGGTTTTCCACATAGAGTATCATATCATCTGCGAAGAGTGATAGTTTGACTTCTTCTTTGCCGATCTGGATGCCTTTAATTTCCTTTTGTTGTCTGATTGCTGAGGCTAGGACTTCTAGTACTATGTTGAATAGCAGTGGTGATAACGGACATCCCTGCCATGTTCCTGACCTTAGCGGAAAAGCTTTCAGTTTTTCTCCATTGAGAATGATATTTGCGGTGGGTTTTTCATAGATGGCTTTGATAATATTGAGGTATGTGCCCTCTATCCCTACACTTTGCAGAGTTTTGATCAGGAAAGATGCTGTACTTTGTCAAATGCTTTTTCAGCATCTATGGAGAGTATCATATGGTTCTTGTTCTTTCTTTTATTAATGTATTGTATCAGTTCGATTGATTTGTGGATGTTGAACCAGCCTTGCAGCCCTGGAATAAATCCCACTTGGTCGTGGTGAATAATCCTTTTAATGTACTGTTGAATCCTATTGGCTAGTATTTTGGCGAGAATTTTTGCATCTGTGTTCATCAAGGATATTGGTCTGTAGTTCTCTTTTTTGTTGGGATCCTTGTCTGGTTTTGGGATCAAGGTGATGCTGGCCTCATAAAATGAGCTTGGAAGTTTTCCTTCTATTTCTATTTTTTGGAACAGTTTCAGGAGAATAGGAATTAGTTCTTCTTTAAATGTTTGGTAGAATTCCCCCGGGAAGCCGTCTGGCCCTGGGCTTTTGTTTGTTTGGAGATTTTTGATGACTGTTTCAATCTCCTTACTGGTTATGCGTCTGTTCAGGCTTTCTATTTCTTCCTGGTTCAGTTGTGGTAGTTTATATGTCTCTAGGAATGCATCCATTTCTTCCAGATTGTCAAATTTGTTGGTGTAGAGTTGCTCATAGTATGTTCTTATAATTGTCTGTATTTCTTTGGTGTTCGTTGTGATCTCTCCTCTTTCATTCATGATTTTATTTATTTGGGTCCTTTCTCTTTTCTTTTTGATCAGTCTGGCCAGGGGTTTATCAATCTTATTAATTCTTTCAAAGAACCAGCTTCTCGTTTCGTTGATTTGTTCTATTGTTTTTTTTGGTTTCTATTTCATTGATTTCTGCTCTGATCTTTATGATTTCTCTTCTCCTGCTGGGTTTAGGGTTTCTTTCTTGTTCTTTCTCCAGCTCCTTGAGGTGTAGGGTTAGGTTGTGTACCTGAGATCTTTCTTGTTTCTTGAGAAAGGCTTGTACCGCTATATATTTTCCTCTCAGGACTGCCTTTGATGTGTCCCACAGATTCTGAACCGTTGTGTTTTCATTATCATTTGTTTCCATAAATTTTTTCAATTCTTCTTTAATTTCCTGGTTGACCCATTCATTCTTTAGAAGGATGCTGTTTAGTCTCCATGTATTTGGGTTCTTTCCAAATTTCCTCTTGTGATTGAGTTCTAGCTTTAGAGCATTGTGGTCTGAAAATATGCAGGGAATGATCCCAATCTTTTGATACCGGTTGAGACTTGATTTAGGACCAAGAATGTGATCTATTCTGGAGAATGTTCCATGTGCACTAGAGAAGAATGTGTATTCTGTTGCTTTGGGATGAAATGTTCTGAATATATCTGTGATGTCCATCTGGTCCAGTGTGTCATTTAAGGCCTTGATTTCCTTGTTGATCTTTGCTTGGATGATCTGTCCATTTCAGTGAGGGGAGTGTTAAAATCCCCTACTATTATTGTATTCTTGTCGATGTGTTTCTTTGATTTTGTTATTAATTGGTTTATATAGTTGGCTGCTCCCACGTTAGGGGCATAGATATTTAAAATTGTTAGATCTTCTTGTTGGACAGTTCCTTTGAGTATGATATAGTGTCCTTCCTCATCTCTTATAATAGTCTTTGGCTTAAAATCTAATTGATCTGATATAAGGATTGCCACTCCTGCTTTCTTCTGATGCCCATTAGCATGGTAAATTCTTTTCCACCCCCTCACTTTAAACCTGGAGGTGTCTTCGGGTTTAAGATGAGTTTCTTGTAGGCAACATATAGATGGTTTTTGTTTTTTTATCCATTCTGATACCCTGTGTCTTTTGATTGGGACATTTAGCCCATTAACATTCAGGGTAAGTATTGAGAGATATGAATTTAGTGCCATTGTATTGCCTGTAAGGTGACTGTTATTGTATATTGTCTCTGTTTCTTTCTGATCTACTACTTTGAGGGACTCTCTTTGCTTAGAGGACCCCTTTCAATATTTCCTGTAGAGCTGGTTTGGTATTTGCAAATTCTTTCAGTTTTTGTTTGTCCTGGAAGCTTTTAATCTCTCCTTCTATTTTCAATGATAGCCTAGCTGGATATAGTATTCTTGGCTGCATGTTTTTCTCATTTAGTACTCTGAATATATCATGCCAGCTCTTTCTGACCTGCCAGGTCTCTGTGGATAAGTCTGCTGCCAATCTAATATTTTTACCATTGTACGTTACAGACTTCTTTTCCCGGGCTGCTTTCAGGATCTTTTCTTTGTCACTAAGACTTGTCAATTTTACTATTAGGTGACGGGGTGTGGACCTATTCTTATTGATTTTGAGGGGGGTTCTCTGAACCTCCTGGATTTTGATGCTTGTTCCCTTTGCCATATTGGGGAAATTCTCTCCAATAATTCTCTCCAATATACCTTCTGCTCCCCTCTCTCTTTCCTCTTCTTCTGGAATCCCAATTATTCTAATGTTGTTTTGTCTTATGGTGTCACTTATCTCTCGAATTCTCCCCTCGTGGTCCAGTAGCTGTTTGTCCCTCTTTTGCTCAGCTTCTTTATTCTCTGTCATTTGGTCTTCTATATCGCTAATTCTTTCTTCTGCCTCATTTATCCTAGCAGTGAGAGCCTCCATTTTTGATTGCACCTCATTAATAGCTTTTTTGATTTCAACTTGGTTAGATTTGAGTTCTTTTATTTCTCCAGAAAGGGCTTTTATATCTCCCGAGAGGGTTGCTTTAATATCTTCCATGCCTTTTTCAAGCCCGGCTAGAACCTTGAGAATCATCATTCTGAACTCTATATCTGACATATTACCAATGTCTGTATTGATTAGGTCCCTAGCCTTTGGTACTGCCTCTTGTTCTTTTTTTTTGTTGTGAATTTTTCCGCCTTGTCATTTTGTCCAGATAAGAGTTTATGAAGGAGCAAGTAAAATACTAAAAGGGTGGCAAAACCCCAGGAAAATATGCTTTAGCCAAATCAGAAGAGATCCCGAATTGTGAGGGGGGAGAAAGGGGATAAAAAGGGGTTCAGAAAGAAAGAAAAAAAAAAGAAACTATTAAAAAAAAGAAAGCCAATAAAGAAAAAATATAAAAAGAGGAAAAAAATATATATGTTAGATAAACTATTTAAAAAACGTTAAAAAAAAGAAAACGGTAAAAGTTAAAAAAAATTCAGCAGAAGAAGAGAAAAAGAAAAAAAAATTGAAAAAGAAAAAAAAATTAAATTAACTGCAAGGCTAAAAATTCATGGGGAGAAAGCCATGAGTTCCGTGCTTTGCTTTCTTTTCCTCTGGAATTCCGGCACTCTCCTTGGTAGGTGAACTTGGTCCTGGTTGGGTTTCCCGTTGATCTTCTGGGGGAGGGGCCTGTTGTAGTGATTCTCAAGCGTCTTTGCCCCAGGCGGAGTTGCACCGCCCTTACCCGGGGCCGCGCTGAGTCATCCGCTGGGGTTCGCTTTCGGGAGCTTTTGTTCCCTGAGCGCTTTCCGTAGAGTTCCGGAGGACGGGAATAAAGATGGCGGCCTCCCAGTCTCCGGCCCGGAGGAGCCGAGAGCCCGGGGCCCCACTCCTCAGTGCACCCTCAGAGAACAGCGCCCAATGACTCCCGCCACCCTGGCCTCCGGCCACGCTCCGAGCTGACCGAGCCTGCGACCGGTTCAAGGCAACCCCAAGCTGAGAGTCACTCCTCGGCTCTGTCTCTGTAGCCGGCTTCCCCATTCTAATACCAGTAAGCTCTGCGACACTCAGACACCCCCGATCCTTCTGCGACCCTGCGGGACCTGAGGCCGCGCTGACCCCACCTGGGCTTCCCGTTAAGCCTCTGGAGCGATGTCCCTCAGCGGAACAGACTTTTAAAAGTCCTGATTTTGCTCCGTTGTTCCGCCGCTCGCTGGGAGCCGGCCCCTCCCCCCGCAGTCTATCTTCCCGTCGCTTTGGATTCACTTCTCCGCCAGTCCTACCTTGCAGAAAGTGGTTGATTTTCTGTTTCTGGAATTGCTGTTCTTCTTCTCTTCAATCTCCCGTTGGATTTGTAGGTGTTTGCAATCTTTAGATAAGCTATTTAGCTGATCTCCCGCTACCCGAAGTAGTCTCAGCCTGCTACTTCTCCGCCATCTTGACTCCTTCAAGATTTCTATTTTTTAAGTGAAGTAGTACATTGCAATTATAACTATACTGTGGCAGTTATGAATGAATGTTGAAATCCATAGGGCAACCCTATAAAAATTTTAATAAAGAATAACTACTACATACAAGGTTGAATGTTAACTAGATTTATTGTGGTGATATTTCACAATACATACAAACATTGAATCATTATGTTGTACACCCAAAACTAACATAATGTCATATGTAAATTAAACCTCAATTTAAAAAAAGAATAACTACAAATTCCACAGTAAAATTAAAATAAAAATCCAAAAAGATAATAAAATAGGAAGGAGAGGACAGGAAGAGATTAACAAGAACAAAACACAGAAATGTGAAATGGTTGTAACAGCTTGGAAAGGAAGAACTGAAACTATATATTCACAAAGGACATGATCTTATATGTAAAATACTAAAAAGCTTTTAGCAAAAATAAGAGAGTGCACCAATGTTACAAGATACAGGATCAATATACAAATATCAATCAAAATTAATGATAAGAATCTGAAATGAAATTACAAAAGCAATCCATTTACAATAGCACCAAAACCCCTAAAATACTTAGAGAAAATAAAGGAATGAAACAAAAAAAGGAATGAGACTTAAACACTGAAAACTATAAAACACTGTTGAAAGAAATTTAAAATTACTTAAATAAATGGAAAGATATCCTATGTTCATGGATTGGAAGCCTTAATATTGTTAAGATGTCATACTCCCTGCTATGGACTGAGTTGTGTTCCCCTAAAATTTGTATAGTGAAGCCCTAACCCCTAATGTAACTGTTATCTGTACCTGAAAGTAGGGTCTTTAGGAGGGAGTTAAGGTCAAATGAGGTCATAAGGATCAGGCTGTAATCAAATGAAAGACTATGGCCTTATAAGGAAAAGATCTCTCTCTCTCTCTTTCTCACTCTCTCTTTCTGTCTTTCTCTCTCCCATGTGAAGAAACAGTGAGAAGGCAGCCATCTGTGGCCCAAGGAGAGAGCTCTCACCAGACATCAACTTGCTAGTATTCTGATGTTGGATTTCTAGTCTCCAGAATTATCACAATAAATTTAAGTTTATTGGCACCTAGTCTATGGTATTTTGTTATGGCAGTCTGATTCAATTCCTATCAAAAATCCTAGATGAGGGGCGCCTGGGTGGCTCAGTGGGTTAAGCCGCTGCCTTCGGCTCATGTCATGATCTCAGGGTCCTGGGATCGAGTCCCGCATCGGGCTCTCTGCTCAGCAAGAAGCCTGCTTCCCTCTCTCTCTCTGCCTGCCTCTCTGTCTACTTGTGATCTCTCTCTGTCAAATAAATAAATAAAATCTTTAAAAAAAAAATCCCAGATGACTTTTCAGAAATGGAAAAGCTGATCCTAAAATTCACCATATACAAAAACTAACCTAAAATAGGTCAAACACATAAATGTGGGTTAAAACTATAAAACTCTTAGAAGAAAACATGACCTTAAATTGTTATGTATTAACATGACCTTAAATTAGGCAATGTTTTTTAGATATAACACAAAGCACAAGTAACAAAAGGGGAAAAAAGATCAATTTGGTTTCATTAAGACTAAAAACCTTTCTGCCAGTAACACCACCAAGAAAGTGAAAAGATAAGTCACTATGCTGTACATTAGATCTCCAGAACTTACTTATTTACTAGTTGCAACTTTGTACCTTTTAACACTATCTCCCCAATTCTACCACCTTCCAGTCCCTGATAACCACAATTCTACTCTTTGTTCCTCAGTCTAGTCTTTTTACATTCTACATATAAATAATGTCATGATATTTGTCCTTCTCTGTCTGGCTTATCTCACTTAACAGAATATCTTTAAGGTCCAACCATGTTGTCACGAATGTCAGAATTTCCTTCTTTCTCATAGCAGAATAATATTCCATTATCACATCTTTGCTATCCATTCATCCATTGATGAACACTTACATTGTTTCCATATCTTGGCTCTTGTAAACAATGCTGCAATAAACATGGGAGTGCAAATAATCTTCTTGATATCTCGTTTGCATTTCCTTTGACTATATACCCGGAAGCAGGATTGCTGGATCATATGGTAGTTCTATTTTTAACTTTTTGAGGAACTTCCATAATGTTCTCCAGAGTGGCTGCACCAGTTTGCATTCCCACCAACAGCAAGAGGGTTCCCCTTTCTCTGCATTCTCACCAACACCTGTTGTTTCCTGTATTGTTAAGTTTAGCCATTCTGACAAGTGTAGGGTGGTCTCTCATTATAGTTTTGATCTGTATTTCCCTGATGATGAGTGATACTGAAAATTGTTTCATGTGTCTGTTAGCAATCTGGATGTCTTCTTTGGAAAAATGTCTATTCATGTCTTATGCCCATCTTTTAACTGGATTATTTGGGTTTTTTGGATAATGAGTTTGGTAAGTTCTTTATAGATTTTGGATAATAACCCTTTGTCAGATATGTGATTTGCATATATCTTCTATCATTCCAAAGGCTGCCCTTTAGTTCTGGTGATTGTTTCCTTCATTGTGCAGGAGCTTTTATTTTGATGAAGTCCCCATAGTTTATTTTTGCTTTTGTTTCCTTTGCCTCAGGAGACATGTCTAGTAAGAAGTTGCTGTGGCTGATGTCAAAGAGGTTACTTCCTATGCTCTCCTTTAGGATTTTGATGAATTCCTGTCTCACATTGAGGTCTTTCATCCATTTTGAGTGTATCTTTGTGTATGGTGTAAGAGGACAGTTGAATTTCATTCTTCTGTATATAGCTATCCAATTTTCCCAGCATCATTTATTGAAGAGAGTGTCTTTTTTCCATTGCATACTTTTCCTGCTTTGTCCATAGACAAAGAGTTTGACCATAGAGTTAAGGGTCCATATCTGGGATTTCTATTCTGTTCCATTGGTCAATGTGTCTCTTTTTGTGCCAGTACCATGCTCTCTTGGTGATCACAGCTTTGTAACATAGCTTGAAATCAGACAACGTAATGCCACCAGTATAGTTTTTCTTTTTCAGCATTTCCTTGGTGATTTGGGGTCATTTCTGGCTCCATGCAAACTTTAGGTGTCTTTGTTCCAGCACTTTGAAGATCAGGAACACAACAATGATGCCCAGTCTCACCATTACTGTTCAACATAGCACTAGAAGTCCTAGCAACAGCTATCAGACAACAAAAATAAATAAAAGGTATTCATATTGTCAGAGAAGAAGTCAAACTCTCTCTCTCTTCGCAGATGACTTGATATTTTATGTGGGAAATGCAAAGGACTCCACCCTCAAATTACCAGAACCCATGTAACAATTTAGTAATGTGGCAGGATACAATCATGCACAGAAATCAGTTGCTTTCTTATACACTGGCAATGTAACTGTAGAAAGAGAAATTAGAGAATTGATTCCATTTACAATAGCACCAAAAAATATAAGATACATTGGAATAAACTTAACAAAAGAGGATCTATACTCAAGGAACTACAAAACACTCATGAAAGAAATTGAAGATACAAAAAGATGGAAAAACATTCCATGCTCATGGATCGAGAGAAAAAACATTGCTAAAATGTCTATGCTGCCTAGAGCAATCTATACGTTCATCCATTTTGAGTGTATTTTTATGTATGGTGTAAGAAAGTGGTCCAGTTTCATTCTTTTGCAAAGCAATCTACACATTTAATGCAATCCTTGTGAAAATACCATCAGCATTTTTCACAGAACTAGAATAAACAATCCTAAAACTTGTATGGAACCACAAAAGATCATGAATAGCCAAAGCGATTTTGAAAAAGAAAAGCAAAGCTGATGTGTAGAAGAATGAAACTTGACCATTCTCTTACACCATACACAAAGATAAACTCGAAATGGATAAAAGACCTCAACGTGAGACAGGAATCTATCAGAATCCTAGAGGAGAGCATAGGCAGTAACCTCTTTGATATCCGCCACAGCAACTTCTTTCACGATATGTCTCCAAAGGCAAAGGAAACAAAAGCAAAAATGAACTTTTGGGACGTCATCAAGGCCAAAATCTTCTGCACAGCAAAGAAAATAGTCAACAAAACAAAAAGGCAACCCACAGAATGGGAGAAGATATTTGCAAATGACAGTACAGACAAAAGGTTGATATCCAGGATCTATAAAGAACTCCTCAAACTGAACACACACAAAACAGATAATCATATGAAAAAATGGGCAGAAGATATCAACAGACACTTCTCCAATGAAGACATACAAATGGCTATCAGACACATGAAAAAATGTTCATCATCACTAGCCATCAATTAAATTAAAACCACATTGAGATACCACCTTACACCGGTTAGAATGGCCAAAATTAGCAAGACAGGAAACAACGTGTTTTGGAGAGGATGTGGAGAAAGGGGAACCTTCTTACACTGTTGGTGGGAATGCAAGTTGGTGCAGCCTCTTTGGAGAACAGTGTGGAGATTCCTTAAGAAATTAAAAATAGAGCTTCCCTATAACCCTGCAATTGCACTACCGGGTATTTACCCCAAAGATGCAGATGTAGTGAAAAGAAGGGCCATCTGTACCCCAATGTTTATAGCAGCAATGGCCACGGTCGCCAAACTGTGGAAAGAGCCAAGATGCCCTTCAACAGACGAATGGATAAGGAAGATGTGGTCCATATACACTATGGAGTATTATGCTTCCATCAGAAAGGATGAACACCCAACTTTTGTAGCAACATGGATGGGACTGGAAGAGATTATGCTGAGTGAAATAAGTCAAGGAGAGAGAGTCAATTATCATATAGTTTCACTTATTTGTGGAGCAAAACAAATAACATGGAGGACATAGGGAGATGGAGAGGAGAAGGGAGTTGAGGGAAATTGGAAGGGGAGGTGAACCATGAGAGACTATGGACTCTGAAAAATAACCTGAGGATCTTGAAGGGGTGGGGGGTGGGAGGTTGGGGGAACCAGGTGGTGGGTATTAGGGAGGGCACGTATTGCATGGAGTACTGGGTATGGTGCAAAAACAATGAATACTCTTAAACTGAAAAGAAATTTAAAAAAAGAAAAGAAAAGAAAAGCTGGAGGCATCACAATTCTGGACCTTAAGTTATATTACAAGCTGTAGTGATCAAGACAGTATGGTGCTGGCACAAAAACAGACACAAAGATCAATTGAACAGAATAGAAAACCCAGAAATGAACCCACAACCATATGGTCAACTAATCTTTGACAAAGCTGGAAAGAATATTGAGTGGGAAAAAGACAGTCTCAGGGTGCCTGGGTGATTCAGTCAGTTGAAAGTCCCACTCTTGGTTTGGGCTCAGGTCATGAGCTCCTGGTAGTGGGATGGAGCTCCCAATCAGGCTCTGGACTCACAGCAGAGTCTGCTTGAGATTTTCTCTCCCTCTGCCTTTCCCCCTGATTTCTCTCGCACTCTCTCAAATAAATAAATAAATAAATAAATAAATAAATAAATAAATAAATCTTTTATAAAAAGTCTCTTCAAGGGCACCTGGGTGGCTCAGTTGGTTGAGCGACTGTCTTCGGCTCGGGTCATGATCCCGGACTTCCAGGATCGAGTCCCGCATCGGGCTCCCAGCTCCTTGGGGAGTCTGCTTCTCCCTCTGACCTTCTCCTCTCTCATGCTCTCTCTCACTCATTCTCTCTCAAATAAATAAAATCTTTAAAAAAAAAAAATTCTCTCCAACAAATTGTGTTGGGAAAAATGTACAGCCACATGCGAAAGAGTCTTCATGAGTTTCTGTTTACATTGCTGATTCCCCTGAAGAATGTGAGCCTCCTGAGGGCAGTGTACATAACTTAAGATAATTGGCTTGGAGTCGAATGTTGATTCTTTTTTCTGCTATAAAGAGCTGTATAACCCTGAGCATCAGACTTAAACACTCTGATGGTTTTCTACATCAGTAGAATGGGTATAATGATACTACAATGAACAGTAGTTTTTAAGATAAAATGTGACAGAAACCTAACTCAAAATATCTTAACCAAAAAACAAAATAATACTGTGTGTGAGTGTGTGTGTGCATGTGCATGTGTGTGTGTATTTATAAGTAGGAAATTCAAGAAGTGGCTAAAAGGCAAGACTGGATCTGGGGTTCAAACATTGTCACTAGACTCTTCTATCTGTCATTTACTAACTCTAATTTCTTCTTCATTTTCAGGAAGGGTTTCTAGCAGCTCCAGATTCAGCCAGGCCTTAGTTCTTGCAATCTAAGTAGATTCCTCTATGAAGAAGTTATTCCCTAAGAGAATTCTACCCCTGCTTAGATCATATTCCTGGAAGAGATAAAAGCTACTCTTTTTATATTATTTTATTTTATTTTTTACTTTAACCAATTTTATTTGTTTAATTAACATACAATGTATCATTGGTTTCAGAGGCACAGGTCAGTGATTCATCAGACTTATATAATACCCAGTGCTCATTTTATCACGTCTTCCTTAATGTCTATCACCTAGTTACCCCATCCCTCTACCCTCCTCCCCTTCAGCAACTCTCAGTTTGTTTACTATGATTAAGATCCTCATGGGGTGCCAGGTGGCTCTGTCAGTTAAGCGGTTAATCATCTGCCTTTGGATCCAGCACAATCCCACGGTCCTGGGATTGAGCCCCACATCAGATTCCCTACTCAGTGGGGAGAGTCTGCTTCTTCCTCTGCCCCTTCCCTCTACCCAGCCCCCCCCCCAAGCTCTCTTTCTCTCTCACTCTCAAATAAATAAATTTTTTTTTTAAAAAGAGTCTCTTAGAATTTGTCTTCCTTTCTGGTTTTTTCTTGTTTTATTTTTCCACACTTCCCCTATGATCCTGTTTTGTTACTTAAATTCCACATATCAGTGAGATCATATGATAATTGTATTTCTCCAACTGACTTATCCACTTAACATAATGCCCTCTAGTTCCATCATGTCATTGCAAATGGCAAGATTTTGATTTTTTTTTTTTTTTGGTGCTTGAGTAATAGTCCATTATATATAGTGATTTTAAGTATAGATATACATATGTATACATATAAGTATATATAAATATATAGTGATTAAGATGTGATTTTATATATACTGTTTATATATATAAGATGTGATTATATATATATATATATATATATATATATATATCTTCTTTATATCCATTTATATATCCATTTATATCATATCTTCTTTATCCATTCATCTGTCAATGCACATCTGGGCTTTTTCCACAGTTTTGCTATTGTGGACATTGCTGCTAGAAACATTCAGGTGCACGTGCCCCTTCAGATCACTACATTTGTATCCTTGGGTAAATACCTAGTAGTGCAATTGCTGGGTCATAGGATAGCTCTATTTTTACTTTTTGAGGAACCTCCATGCTGTTTCCCAGAGTGGCTGAAACAGCTTGCATTCCCACCAACAGTGTAGGAGGGTTCCCCTTTCTTCCATCCTTTCCAACATCTGTTGTTTTCTGACTTGTTAATTTTAGCCATTCTGACTGGTGTGAGGTAGTTTTGTGGTTTTGATTTGTATTTCCCTGATGCCAAGTAATGTTGAGCATTTTTTCATGTGTCTGTTGGCCATTTGGATGTCTTCTTTGGTGAAATGTCTGTTCATGTCTTCTGCCCATTTCTTGAATGGATTATTTGTTCTTTGGTTCTTGATTGGATTATCAGTTCTTTACAGATTTTGGGTACTAGCCCTCTATCTGATATGTCATTTGCAAATATCTTCTCCCATTCTGTCAGTTGTCTTTTGGTTTTGTCACCTGTGTCCTTTGCTGTGCAAAAGCTTTTGATCTTTTTTTTAAAGATTTTATTTATTTATTTGACAGACAGATCACAAGTAGGCAGAGAGGCAGGCAGAGAGAGAGAAGGAAGCAGGCTCCCCACCAAGCAGAGAGCCCAATGTGGGGCTCGATTCCAGGGCCGTGGGATCATGACCTAAGCTGAAGGCAGAGGCTTTAACCCACTGAGCCATCCAGGTGCCCAAGCTTTTGATCTTGATGAAGTCCCAATAGTTTAATTTTGTCTTTGTTTCCCTTGCCATTGGAGACATGTCTAGCAAGAAGTTGCTGTGGCCAAGGTCAAAGAAGTTGCTGACTGTGCTCTCCTCTATGATTTTGATGGAGTCTTGTCTCACACTTAGGTCTTTCAACCATTTTGAGTCTATTTTTGGTATGGTGTAAGGTAATGGTCCAGTTTCATTCTTCTGCATGTGACTGTCCAATTTTCCCAACACCATTTATTGAAAAGACTGCCTTTTTCCCCTTAGATATTATTTCATGCTTTGTTGACAATTAGTTGACCATAGAGTTGAGGGTCCATTTCTGAGTTCTCTATTCTGTTCCTCTGATCTATGTCTCTGTTTTTGTGCCAGTACCACACTGTCTTGATGATTACAGCTTTGTCTTAGAGCTTGAAGTCCAGAATTGTGATGCCACTAGCTTTGTTTTTCTTTTCAACATTTCCTTGGCAATTTGAGATCTTTTCTGGTTCCACACAAATTTTAGGATTATTTGTTCCAGCTCTATGAAAAAAGTGGATGGTATTTTGATAGGGATTGCATTGAATGTGTAGATTGCTCTGGTAGCATAGACATTTTCACAATATTTGTTCTTCCAATCCATGAGCATGGAATGTTTTTCCATTTCTGTGTGTCTTCCTCAATTTCTTTTATGAGAGTTCTTTAGTTTTCTGCATACAGATCCTTTGCCTCTTTGGTTAGGTTTATTCCTAGGTATCTCATCATTTGGGGTTCAATTGTAAATGGAATCAGCTCCTTAATTTCTCTGTTTCTTATTGTTAGTATATAGACATGCAACTGATTTCTGTGCATTGATTTTGTATCCTGCCATGTTGCTGAATCACTGTACGAGTTATAGCAATTTTGGGATGGAATCTTTTGGGGTTTCCACATAAAGTATCATGTCATCTGTGAAGAGTGAGAGTTTTACTTCTTCTTTACTAATTTGAATGTTTTTTTTTCTTTTTGTTGTCTATTGCTGAGGCTAGGACTTGTAGTACTATGTTGAACAACAGTGGTGAGAGTGGGCATCCCTGTCATGTTCCTGACCTTAGGGGAAAAGCTCTCAGTTTTTCCCCATCAAGAATGATATTTGCCATGGGCTTTTCATACATGGCTCTTATGATATTGAGGTATGTTCCCTCTATCCCTACACTTTGAAGAGTTTTAATCAGAAAGGATGCTGTACTATGTCAAATGCTTTTTCTGTATCTTTTGAGATGATCGTATGGTTCTTGTCCTTTCTTTTATTTATTTAGTGTGTCACATTGATTTGCAGATGTTCAACTACCCTTGCAACCCAGGAATAAATCCCACTTGGTCATGGTGCATAATCCTTTTAATGTACTGCTGGATCTTATTGGCTAATTTTTGATGAGAACTTTTGCATCCATGTTCAAAGACATTGTTCTGTCATTTTCCTTTTTGTGGGATCTTTATCTGGTTTCAGGATCAAGGTAATGCTGGTCTCATAAAAGGAGTTTGGAGGTTTTCCTTCCATTTCTATTTTTTGAACCAGCTTCAGAAGAATAGGTATTGATTCTTCTTAATGCTTGTTAGAATTCCCCTGGGTATAGGCTACTCCTAATGGGGTACATTTTTATGCTCATCCTATGGCCCAGAGGCCTCTATTGATAATCCCATGAAACCTAGAATTCACGTGGTTGTGTGCATGCATGTTTGTGTGTGTGTGTGTGTGTGTGTCACGTGCACATATACAGGGGTGGGAGTTAGTCACAATTTAGCACAAAAACTAATAGTATTCAAACTAGTTCAAGTAGAAAGGCCTGTCTTGCAGGGAATTACAAAGTTGTTGGAAGGCCTGCAATAACTAAAGTCAAGATACTGCTGCTGGGCTTCACCTCACCATTGACTTCAAAGTCACACCATTACAACTTACATGCAGAGGTCAGCATCTTAGTGTGGCCCACAAAGTCAGTGAACATACACTGGGAAGTGGGTTCTCTCTTTTTTTTTTTTAAGATTTTATTTATTTATTTGACAGAGAGTTAGAGAGCGCAAGTAAGCAGAGCAAAAGGCATATGGAGAGGGAGAAGCAGGCTCCCCCGGAACAGAGAGCCCAATGTGGGGCTATATGCCAGGGTTATGGGATCATGACCTGAGCTGAAGGCAGACGCTTAACCAACTGAGCCATCCAGGTGGCCCAAGGAAAGTGGATTCTGGCAGCTAAAGAGATTCACTTTTGCAGAGCACTCCAAAAGCCACCACCAGGACAAACAGGCTGACCTTCACCTCCCTTTCACATGCTAAGCCTTGTGGGAGTACATCTCACTAGCAGGAACTAAATCACATCTAGAACCCTAATTGCAAGGAAGTGTTAGACTACTCCTTGTAATACAAGAAGATCACAGGAGGGATGGACATGGAAACTGACTACCAATAAATAACACTTAACACTGGCAACCAAAAGTGATACCAGGTTTTCAGTATCTACTTTAATGCACACTTCACAGTTTAATACTTGAGCAGCTGAAACATATGAACTATAATTGCTAATTTTTTTCATGTGTAATTCTAAATTCTTACTGTATTTTCAGTTTGGGGGAAGAGTTCAGATCTTTGTTCCCATGATTATTATTATATAATAGCTAAGAATCATTATGAATGAAAATATCAGAATATCAAAAAACAACTTAATTCGTTCCTGAAAAATGTGCTAAGTAAAGAGATGTTAATGGGTAAAAATTCTGTTAATTTTAACAAGAAAAACCAAGATGAGTTCCAAATGAAGATTGGGAAAAATGTTGACCAAAAAAGTCAACTGAACACTGAAGTAACTTTGTATACATAATACGTAGCAATTTTTAAATGAATAAATGAAGTTTGGACATAAAATGAAATTTAAAGAAGGTTTATTGTACTCACTAAAGAAAGTAAAGAAAACCTGGTAAGAGGTGGTAATTGATGTAGAAAGGGGGCTAAAACAGAGTAATTCTTTGGAGGGCACATTTTTTTCTCTGCACCATTTTGTTCATAAATATTTCAACCTTTGGGTGGCTTGTGGCTATCTTAGGTTCAAAATGAACTCAATATAAATAAAAACAAATAGAATTAAATAAACATAACATTTTGCAATGCATGGAGTCATGTACATGTACATGAGACTTGAAAAATCATGCAACTTCTTCACCCATTTTGCTTGGCATGTACACAAATAGCAAAATGTTGGGGGCTCATCCAAATATGTTGTATAATTCAAATCTGTTCTGAATGCTATTTCCCAATTAGAAACAGTTGTCAAGTACATTGGTAAATCTTTGCCTAAGATCATAATTTTGAAATATTACCTCTTAGCATTTACTTAGTGTGCTTCATGGTGAAAACGTATACAAAAAATTATCCAAAGAGCAGTCTATGTTTTCAACATTATGTCCCAACGTCCTTAATTGAACAGTTGTGTAAGCTAAGTCTATTATTGAGAAATCCAAAGCACTCAATTTCAGTAAATTCACTTGCAGTTAGAAAATTACCTTAGCCTTATAGAATTACTTTAAGAATTAAATGAACTAATGTACTTGGAACTGGGTTTGACACATTGCAAGGGATTTATTAGTATTAGATAATATTAGTCTCAAATTATACTTTATTTATATTTTAAACTCATACAGTTCTTAATTGTGTGATGTTCCTTGCCCAATTTCAAATAAAATTAAAAGCCTTACTGGTAAGGGTGACTGCACGACCCAGTCAGTTAGACATTTGCCTTCAGCTCAAGTCATGATCCCAGGGTCCTGGGTTTCAAGGCCTGTGTTGGCTCCCTGATTAGTGGAGAGTCTGCTCCTCCCAATCTCTCTCTCTCTGCCCCTCTCCCCACTTGTGTGCTCTCTCTCTCTCTCTCTCTCTTTCTCATTCATGTTCTTTCTCAAATAAATAAACAATTTTTTTTATAAAATAAATAAAAAATAAAAAGCCTTGCTGGGAAAACTTATTTATACTAGACTGCCCCAACTCCACTCTAGCAAGCACTGAATTATAAGCAATAGCAGTCCATCAATGGGAAAAGGGTAACAGTGTATAAAGAGATATGCTCTGTGGTATAGACATATAGAAAAGCTAGAACCTGAGACTGGACCAGAAACATCAGCATAAACTTACTCACATCCTAGCCTTCACCCAACACATAGAATAACACTGAGGGATTTGAAAAGATAGCACTAAAGTGGCACTAAAGGAAGCCACAACAGCAACAACAGCCAAACCTCATTTTCTGAACAGACTGACTCGACTCACAAACATGAACAGCCAAGCAGAATAAGATATGTTCTCATTTCCAGGCATAAATATTATTTACCTTAGATTCTAGTGTTCTACATACAATGTCAAACATTCAAACAAGAAATTTGAGACACAAAAAATCTGCAAGAAATAACACACAAGAAGAGATAGTGCAATCAACAGAGACAGACATAGAGATAACTCAGGTGTTGAATGTATCAGGCAGTAAAGTTAACCTAACTACAATTAATGTACTAGTCTATCATGGAAAAGATGAAAAGTGTGAATGGGAAGGAAATTTTCAGAAGAGTGATGGAAACTACAAGAAGTTAAATGGAATGCTACCAATAAAACGTATGAAAATAGAAATGAAGAATTGTTTTGATAGGCTTATTAGTAGACTGGATTCCCAGAAAAAAATTACTGAGCTTGGAGATAGGGTTACATAAACACAGTTTTTTTTATTAAAGATTTTTATTTATTTATTTGACAGAGAGAGATCACAAGCAGGCAGAGAGGCAGGCAGAGAGACAGGAGGAAGCAGGCTCCCTGCTGAGCAGAGAGCCTGATGCGGGACTCGATCCCAGGACTCCGAGATCATGACCTGAGCCGAAGGCAGCGGCTTAACCCACTGAGCCACCCAGGCGCCCCATAAACACAGTTTTAACAGTCTATTTGAAGCTGGTATTTTTTCTTCCATTACATAAAAAAACTCTAAACTGTTACTTCTCCTCCTTCCATACTTTATGCTACTCATGTCACACTTTATGTCTTTTTATACTGTGCCTCCATTCACAAGTTATTGTAGTTATAGTTACTTTTTATACTATAAAATATATATACCAGAGATATATAATACCAGAAAAATAAATATGTAGAGATAAAATTGATTTATACACCACCATTACAGTATTAAGACATTCTGAATTTGACTATATATTTACCTTTACCAGTGAGTTTTACACTTTTATATGTTTTCATGTTGTCATTTAGTGTCCTTTTGCTCCAACTTGAAGAACTCTTTTTAGCATTCCTTGTGAGGCAGGTCTAATAGCAGTGGACTTCCTTGGCTTTTGTTTGTTTGGGAATGTCTTTATTCCTCCATCATTTGTGAAAGATGGTTTACCAGGTACAGTATTTTTGGCTGGCAGGTTTTTTACTTTCAGCACTTTGGATATATCATCCTATTCCCTCATGGACTGCAAGGTTTCTGCAGAGAAATCCACAAATAGCTTTATAGGGGTTCCTTTGTATGTGATGAGTCATTTTTCTTCCACTTTTTTCAGAATTCTCTGTCTTTGACTTTTTAAAAAAAGATTTTATTTTAGAGAGAGAGAGAGAGAAAGAGAATGTGTAGAGTTGGGGGGGCAGAAAAAGAGAGAATCTCAAGCAGACTCCACACTAAGCTCAGAGCCCAATGCAGGACTCAATCCTACAACCATGAGATCAGGACCTCAGCCAAATCAAAAGTCAGGCAGTCAACCGAGTTGGTCGGACAGGCACTCCTCTGTCCTTGACTTTTAACAGTTTTTACTATAATGTGCCTCAAAGTAATCATCTTTGGGTTGATCTTGCTCAGGGTCCTTTCAGCTTCTTGTGCCTGGGTAGCTCTTCTAAAATTTATGATTTCTCTTCTCCTACTGGGATTCTCATGATGCAAATATTCATTTGCTTAATGTCCCATAAGTTACATAGGCCTTCTTTACTCTTGTCATTCCTTTTTCTTTTTGCTCCTCTAAGTGGCTACTTTCAAATGATCTGCCTTTGAGCTTGCTGAGTCTTTCTTCTGTATGATCAAGTCTGTCACTAAAGCAATCTACTAAATTCTTCAGTTCTATCATTATATTCTTCAGTTCCAGAATTTCCATTTGGTTCTGTTTTATGGTTTGACTTCATTAAATCTCTAATTTTGTTCATGCATTGATTTCCTGATTTCACTTAGTTGTCTATCTGTTCTCTTGCATTTCACTGAGTTTCTCTCTCTCATTCTCTCTCTGAAATTAAAAAAAAAAAAAATACAGTCTGGGGACGCCTGGGTGGCTCAGTGGGTTAAGCCGCTGCCTTCGGCTCAGGTCATGATCTCAGGATCCTCGGATCGAGCCCCGCATCAGGCTCTCTGCTCAGCAGGGAGCCTGCTTCCTCCTCTCTCTGCCTGCCTCTCTGCCTGCTTGTGATCTCTCTCTGTCAGATAAATAAATAAAATCTTAAAAAAAAATACAGTCTGACCAAGTTTAGTGGGTGTACCTCCAAGGTTTCCCAGACTATGGCTACGTGGGACCAAAGCTGGTTCATAGGACATTTCAGGGTTCACAGCTGAGACCAAGGCCTGTATGTGTATTTCCTGATGCACAGATGGGCATCACTCCACCCAGTTCCCTAGGTACATGGTGCTGGTGACAGAACAAAAGCCAAATATGGTTGTAGTTGAGTTTTCAGGAGGTATGGAGCTGTTCTGAATCTGTAGCCAGAACCGTGGTTGCCAAGTCAGCCATCTGGGTGTGGGCGTGGCTTCTCAAAAATGGCTCTCCTTAGCTTAGACTGCCCCAGTCTTTTGCAATCTCCTACCTGGAATCCAAACCTCCCACAAAAGCACTCTTGTCCATAGATGGATGTTCAATTATTATTGTTGAGGGAGAATATGAGTAAGAGATGTCTTACTTGACCATCCTGCTAATGTCACTCCAGAATTATTTCATTCTTTCTAATAAATGCATCAGGGTTTATTCTATGGATGTGCCTAATTTTTTTTATGTACATGAAGACCATTTCTGCCATTTTGCAGAAATGGTTTTATTTTATTAGGTTATTTATTTTACAAATAACCTTGTATATTCATGTGTACATATTACCTTGCACAAATATGAGTGTGTTTGTAGGATGAATTCCTAGAAGTAGAATTGGACCAAAGTGGCATGCCTGTTTTGTTTGTTGTTGTTGTTGTTGTTGTTGGTTGTTGTTTGTGTGTTTGTGTGTTCTTCTTTTGTTTTGCTTGTTTTTGCTGACAGTACAAAATTGCCCTCCTTACAGGTTTTTAACAATTTACATCCCATCCTCAGCAACATATGGGGATTATTCACTATGAAACTACTATGTGAGGAGGGCTGAATTGCCCAGTATGTAAATTCAGCATGTGCCAAATGCACCAGCATAGTAAAGACATTTAAAATTGAGGAAAAAAAAGTTTTAGAAATCTGTTATTTGAATTTTCAAAAAATGCATTAAATAATCATCATGAAAAAAATAAAAACATTACAGATTTTGTGACAATACTGCTTTCTATTTGAATTACAGGTATGAGGAGACATAATATATTTCAACAGCTAACCCAATAAAGGTCTAGTCTAACCATGTATATGTGGGTGATTCCCTTAGTAAACAAGTGACTCTAGTAAAGTCACCCAGAAACCACATTTCAACATAGGAATAACACCCATAGTTTGAACCTTAAACTAGTCACAGTTGGTTTCTGTTGCTTGTTATGGACCCAGTTTCATTCCAGGCCATATCAAAGGCAGTCAGACTCTGTTACTTTTAGCCCACATGTGAGTTCTCTTTGACACATACCACAGTCATTGGACCAACAGTTAGGCCAGAGTCAATCTTCTTAAAAAGAAAAATACTGCTCCAGTTCACTTTCCTCAAAAGAGAGCAGCTAACTAATGGATGCTTTATGACCATTTCTGGTTTGAACATCTACGAACTTGAACCTAAATATCATTAGGAATATCGTACTCCTTTCCTTCAGACATATAAACTTTTCTGAGCTTTAATTCTATTTGAAACTTCTAATTCACAACATGAAAATACCCTTCACACTCTAGGTAACATTACTGAACACTTATGTGTAATATTTTCTATACAGTTTTACATGTGTCAGTTGCCATGGCACCTACATTCTTAGGAAACACTAGCAGAAAACAAAATACTGTTGGAGGGCCCTCTTAGATATGCTTTTCTTTCTTGGGTTTCCCACTTTGGTCAGCGACTAGAATTCACAGTCTTCTAAACAAACAGGTACCTCAATTCCACATATTGACTGTTAACTTATTTCTAGAACCCAACCATATCTCCAACATATTTTCTAGTACACAACATTTCTAATTTGGAGTGGATTGCTGATCAGTGTTTCTATCTCTCCCAGTCTAAGCAGCTCTTGGCTATTCCATTTCCCTTGACCTTGATCTTAAGACTTTAAGACAAGGATGACTTTTTTACTCAGCCATACTTCATGGAAGAGAAAGAATGATAATCACTTGACTCAGTACCTTATTGCTTACCTACATTATAGAGCTACATCACCACTGACTCCTGATATATTAGGATGATTCTTGTTGGACGCAATTGATACCCAATTCCCACTGCCTTGTATAATCAACTGTAGGCTCCTATTTTCCCAATGAGAGCATTTAAATATTAAAAAAATAAATTTTAGCCCACATGAATATATTTGCTTTTAGAAATTAAAATAGTCAAATATCTATGTATAATACTTGACTTGTTATTTTTATTACATTTTTATTTAAATTTATAATAGAAATTACTATGTCAAATATTTTTAAAGACATCATATGTATTTCTTTTTGTTTGTTTTCATTCTATGTATTTCTTTAAGCCACTTTATTTAAATTCCTCTGATGCTTCTTATTATTATCACTAAGTCACTCAACATCATTTTCCCAGAGTATATCATCATTTCTAGGTTTTTCAGATTTAGAATTCTTTTGTATCTGTATATGATATTATCTCTGGAGGTTTTATCCTAATCCATAAGAATTATCACATAATGTAGAACAGGAGAGTTTTTCCTGCATTCATCCTAGAAGTATATATTTCTAAGCCCCAAAGTAACATTTTACTGTATTGTTATAATGACTAGAACTGTATTAAATTTCTCTTTTTAAAATCATTTCTAAACAAACACAATCTATCAGCATTCAAAACTAGTGCTGGATTAAGGTTATTTCAGCTTATTGTGGGCCCTGAACAGTAGTCTGTTATTCAAAATGATGCCATTAAGGGGATGTCTTAAGTATGGTGAACTCTTTTCTGAGGTAAAATTATAGGGAGAAAAACCTTGCTTTTTAGTAGGGCATATATGGCTGCTCAAACAAGTAAACAAAAAAGGAGTAGTGAGAAGGGCAAAACTAGGGAAGGGTAGGAAAAACTTAAGAGAATAATGGGTTGGGTCACTAAAGTGATGAAAGAACAATAAAGATCAGAGCAAGGGCTGAAAATGGTGACAGAAGATCCTGAACCTGCCTTCTCTCATGGACACATCAAATCTATAGCTACATATAGAATAATTTCCTCTGAAACAAACCCCAAAACTAGCTAAGTGAATCCTACACATCAGGCTACCAATAAAAAAAAAAATCCCATATTAAAATGGGTAAGAGAGGCTGAATCATAATCTCACCTTAAACCCCACCCTTGGTGCAGCAGTGCAAACTGATGGTTACCACAGGGGTGGGGGGTGGGGGGATGGGATACATAGATGTTGGGGATTAAGGAAGGCACCTGTAATGGATACTACGTGTTGTGTGTAAGTGTTGAATCACTAAACTCTACACCTGAAACTAATATTAGTATACTGATAACCTGACTGGAATTTAAATTTAAATAAAAACTTTAAAAAAAAAGAAAGAAAGAAAAAATTCCAACAGCATTTTTCACAGAACTAGAACAAACAGTCCTAAAATTTATATGGAATCACAAAAGATACCTAATAGTCAAAGAAATTTTAAGAAGGAAGAAAAAAGCTAGAGACATCATACTTCCTGATTTCAAACTATATTATGAAGTTATGGTAATCAAACAGAATAGTACTGGCATAAAAACACAATATAGATCAGTGAAACAGATAATAAATAAATAATAAAATAATAAATAAACCCACACATGTGCAATCAATTAATTTATGACAAAGAGCCAAACATATACTATGAGAAAAGGACAGTCTCTTTAATAAATAGTGTTGGAAAAACTGGACAACCACATGCAAAAGAATGAGACTGAAACATTTTCTTAGATCTCTTACACAAAAATTAACTCAAAGTGGGTTAAAGACTTGAACATAAGATCTGAAACAATAAAACCCCTAGAAGAAAACACAGGTAGCAAGCTCCTTAACATCAGCCATGCTTATGATTTGAAACAAAAAGATTTGAAACAGGGGTGCCTGGGTGGCTCAGTGTGTTAAAGCCTCTGCCTTCGGCTCCAGTCATGATCTCAGGGTCCTGGGATCGAGCCCCGCATCAGGCTCTCTGCTCAACAGGGAGCCTGCTTCCTCCTCTCTCTGCCTGCCTTTCTGCCTACTTGTAATCTCTGTTGAATAAATTTAAAAAAAAAAGATTTGAAACAAAAAGTGAAGGCAACAATAGCAAAAATATACAAGTAGGACTACATCAAACTAAAAAGCTTCTGTACAGCAAAAGAATTCATCAACACAATGAAAAGATAACCTACTCAGTGGGAGAAAATATTTGTAAATCATATTACTGGTAAGAGACTAATATCCAAAATACAGAAAAAAATCATCCAACTCAATAGCAAAATCATCATCATCATCATCATCATCATCATACAATTAAAAAATGGGCAGAGAACCTGAATAGATCTTTTTCCAAAGAAAAGATATAGCTGGCCAACAGGTACACAAAAAGAGGCTCAACATCACTAATTATCAGGGAAATCAAAACCACAATGAGATATCACCTCACCTGTGTTAGAAGGGCTGTTATAAAGGAATAACAAATCTTGATAAGGATGTGGATAAAAGGCAACCCTTGTACTTTGTTGTTGAGAATGTAAATTGGTACAGCCACTGTGGAAAACCATGTAGAGATTCCTCAAAAAATTAAAAATAGAACTACTGTACAATCCAGCAATCCTACTTCTGAGTATTTATCTGAAGGGAAAAAAAAAAAAAAACACTTACCTGAAAAGACACATGTACCTCCATGTTCATTGCAACATTATTTACAATGGCCAAAATATGGAAGAAAACTAAGAAA
Source organism: Lutra lutra (assembly GCF_902655055.1). Taxonomy (NCBI): domain Eukaryota; kingdom Metazoa; phylum Chordata; class Mammalia; order Carnivora; family Mustelidae; genus Lutra; species Lutra lutra. The sequence goes on from NC_062286.1 coordinate 25,488,096, forward strand.
ATGAATTTTATCTATATATATTTAGGAATATTGTTCAGCCATAAAAAGATAGAAAACTTGCCATTTGTGACAACATAGGTGGATGGATGGACCCTGAGGGCATTATGTTAAGTGAAATAAGCTAGGCAGAGAGAGACAAAACTGTATGATTTCACTTATACGTGGAATCTTCTTTAAAAAGAAAAATAAACTCATGGATACAGAGGATAGTTTGGGCAGGAGCTAGGGGTGGATAAAAGATAAATAACTTCCAGTTGTAAAATTTATAATTCCCAAGGATGTAAACTAGAGCATAGTGACTATGGTTAATACTACTATATTCTATATTTGAAAGTTATTAAGAAAATATATCTTAAAAGTTCGTATCACAAGAAAAACTTTTTGTTACTATGTGTGGTGATGGAAATTAACTAAATATATTGTGGTGATTATTCCACAATATATACAACTTTCAAATAATTATGTTATCCATAATATGACATAACTAACATAAAGTTACATGTCAATTATATCTTTACTTTAAAAAAGAAGAAGAAGACCTTGTTGGACCTCAGTTGGGAACATGCATATTGGGCAACTCAAATTTTTCACCACTCTCTGTGCAAGCTTGTGAGTGACCACAAAAGTGCTACAAGTATTGACTTGGGGGTTACAAATAAATTTTAGAAGGAGGCAAATTTGAAAATACAGACTCCACAATAATGAGAATCAACTATATATTTACCAAGTTAGAAGTCAGAACATATTTTTTTGATACTTCATTGGCTTGATTTATTACTTTTAAATATTTAGACATATGGAATTGGGACTTCAACTTGACTCTTGCCCAGATGTTAGGGGAGGGCCTGCTCTTCACCTAACGGCCAGCCCTAGTTAGAACTGTGAAGCAGACAGAATTTGTGGCTAATGCCTTTCATCTGTACATTTTGGGGATGTAACACCCTCTTTTAACTCCTGTCTCCTTATTCATAGCCATCACTACCTCGCTATGTTTGAGAACACACACACACACACACCCCTACACACTCACCTATGCATCACGACTTTCTTCAGAAACTTACTCTACCCAGGATGGAAATAAGCTTAAGCTAGTTAGAAAAGAAAACTGACATTCCATCTAATCCCTACATCAAAACCTACCTGCCATTGTCATTCCCTCAGGACCCTATGGGATGCTAGATAAGAAAAGGATGAGTAGTGGAGGCAAGATGGTGGAGGAGTGGAGGACTCCATTTCAACTTGTCCTCTGAATTTAGCTAGAGGGGCACCTGGGTGGCTCAGTGGCTTAAGCCGCTGCCTTCGGCTCAGGTCATGATCTCAGGGTCCTGGGATCGAGCCCCACATCGGGCTCTCTGCTCAGTGGGGAGCCTGCTTCTTCCTCTCTCTCTGCCTGCCTCTCTGCCTACTTGTGATCTCTCTCTGTCAAATAAATAAATAAAATCTTTAAAAAAATAATAAAAAAAATAATAATGAATTTAGCTAGATATCTACCAAGCCATTCTGAAAACCCACGAAATCAGCCTGAGATATAAGATTATACATCTGGATCTTTATGGAGACAGAGGATCATCAGTCAAGAAGTATGAAGGATGGAGTTGTGATTGCATGGACAAATGTCAGAGGATAAACAGAAGGGGGAGAGCACCACCAGAAGCTAGCCAATGGAAAGAAATACCTCAGTGCAAAAGGGTCCTATGCCTGGGGATCAGCAATAGCTTGGAGATCAGTGATGACGGGACAGGAAGGGACTGACAAGAGCACTCAAACAGAACACAGGAGCTTAAGATGCAAATGGCGGGACCCAGCAGCTGCTGGCACAGACCTGAGCCCACAGACCCAGGGCTGGTGGATGCCACCACCACTGCCACCCACAACGAAGAGGACCCAGCTTGGACCTGTGCCCACAGACCCCGGACAACCACCACAAGGTCACAGGCCCACCCAGACCAGGATCACTCATGGTTTTTGTGGCATGGGATGTGGGGAGGCAGAGTCAAGCAGAGGCCAGGGTCCACCACTGAGAGGATTCCTGGGGGCATGCAGTGCCTGTGGGAGGCTGTGGTTTTCAGGGGTGCTTACAGAGGGAGAGACTGTTCTGGAGGATTCAGAGAGGAGCAGACCATGGCTTCTCTTCTCTGGGGTGGAAGTTTGGGTGTTCACATTTTCCTTTGCTCTGACCCTTGGAAAAGGCATGAAATACCACCAGAGAACAAAAGCCCAAAAAGCCAGTTTCCATAGAGCCCAGCCCCTTGATAGGGGTCAGGGCAACTCTGCCCAAGCAGGATTGATGAAAAACAACACAGCAGGCCCCTCCCCCAGAAGACAAGCTGGAAGAACAAGAAGACAACCACCACAGCGTCCCCATAAAACTGTAAAACTGTAAAACCCCAACACGAGGGGAAAAAAGTATATTAAGTTTTTGGTGTTGTCTCACAGCCTGTGTCTTTCTTAGATACATCTTTTCTCTCTCTCTCTTTTTTTTTAAATTCTTTCTCATTTTTTTTCTGTTTTTTGTTTGTTTGTTTGTTTTGTTTTTTTACTTACTTACCATTTCAACTAGATGTTTCATTCAACATATTCCACAGTAACTTTTTAACTTGAACTTTTTCACACATATACTTTTTTTTAATTTTTCTTTTCATATATATAGATATAAGCTTCTGTGTAGTCCTTTTTTCCCTATTCAATACTAACTTTATGTATATACCAGTTTTAATTTCCTTGTATCTCTGGGAAGTAGTGTTCTCTAACAAAGAGAACAAAATAAACCCAGGAAGAACTGAAATAACCTACCTCGCCTATATCAAGGGATTATACCCACCTTCCCTTCACCCTCCCCCTCTTTATTTTGTTTTTCTTGTGTGGGGGGGCATCTTTGTGTTTGTTTGTTTTTGTTTTTATACTTTATAAATCTTATTCTTGGGTTTCAACTTGGCTGGGGTTTTTTTGGTGGTGGCTTCCAATTGCTCCAAACTTTCCCAGGGTGCACCTTGTCTGGATTGTGATTGGTATTTTCCGTTTACAGCCCCTCAACCACAAATCAATAGAATGACTAGGAGGAGTAACTCCCAACAAAGAAAAGACCCAGAGACAATGGTCTCTCCCACAGACCTAATGGATATGGATATAAGCAAGATGTCAGAAATAGACTTCAGGGTAACAGTTACGAAGACAATACCTGGGCTGGAGAAAACCATTAATGGCAACATAGATTTTCTAAAGACAGAAATGAGAACTGATCTGGAAGAACTTAAAAATGCTATCAATTAGATCCAATCTAATCTAGACACTCTAACAGCTATGGTAAGTGAGGCAGAAGAACGAATTAGTGATCTAGAAGACATACTGATAAAAAAGAAGGGACAGAAGGATGTCTGGCATAACAGCTTAAAATCCATGAAAACAGAATTAGAGAAATAAATGATGCCATGAAACATTCCAATGTCAGAATTATGGGGATCCATGAGAGGGTGGAGAGAGAGAGGAGACTATAAGATTTATTTGAACAAATTGTAGCCAAGAACTTCCCTTAGCTGGGGAATGAAACAAGCATTGTGTCCTAGAGGCAGAGAGGACCACTTTCAAGATCAAAGAGAACAAACCAACACCCTGGCATGTAATAGCAAAACTTGCAAATCTTAGAACCAAGGAAACCATATTAAGGGCAGTGAAGGGGAAGAGATTCCTTACATACAGAGGGTGGAACACCAGAATAACATCAGTCCTGTCTACACAGACCTGGCAAGTCAGAAAAGGGCTGGCAAGACATAGTCAGGGTACTAAAATGAGAAGAACATGCAGCCAAGAATTCTTTATCTGGCAAGGCTGACATTCAGAATGGATGGAGTGATAAGGAGCTTCTAAAACTGGCAGAAACTGAAAGAATATGTGACCACTAAGCTGACCCTCCAAGAAATATTAGGGGACGGCTCTATAAAAAGAGAAAGACACCAAGAGTGATATAGAACAGAAATATACAGAGGGGGAGGAGTCAAGATGGTGGAGAAGTAGCAGGCTGAGATGACATCAGGTAGTAGGAGATCAGCTAGATAGCTTATCAAACCATTCCAGGGGCGCCTGGGTGGCTCAGTGGGTAAAAGCCTCTGCCTTCGGCTCGGGTCATGATCCCAGCATCCTGGGATGGAGCCCCGCATCAGGCTCTCTGCTCAGCCACAGCCTGCTTCCCTTCCTCTCTCTCTGTCTGCCTCTCTGCCAACTTGTGATCTCTGTCAAATAAATAAATAAAATCTTAAAAAAAAAATTCCGAACATCTACAAATCCAACAGGAGATCAAAGAAAAGAAGAGCAACTGTTCTAGAAACAGAAAATCAACCACTTTCTGAAAGGTAGGACCAGCAGAGAAGTGAATCCCAATGATGGGAAAATAGACCACGGCGGGGAGGGGCCAGCAAGTGGTGGAGCAATGGAGCACAAAATCAGAACTTTTAAAAGTCAGCTCCACTAAGGGACATCACTCCAGAGACTAAGCTGGGGTGAAGTCCGTGTGGGGACAGCATGGTCTCAGGTCCTGTGGGGTCACAGAAGGATCAGGGGTGTCTGAGAGTCACAGAGCTTGCAGTTATTAGAGCAGGGAAGCCAGCTACAGAGATGGAGCCAAGGAGTGAGCTCTCAACTTGGAGTTACCTTATTTTGTGATCCATGGCATAGGCTACTGCTCCGTAAGCAGAGACCCCACAAGATCCAGGGAGACCCCCCCTTGAAGAGTGCAGGGATCTACAGGGTTTGGAGACTCCAGGTGGGTCTGTGTGCCAGAGACAGAGACTCTTGGTCACAGGCTGGGTGAGTTCAGAGTGCAGCCAGAGGCCAGGGAGATGGAAGTGATTGAGCGCTTTTCTCCGAAGGTGCGCTGAGGAGTAGGGCCTTGAGCTTGGCTCCTCCAGGCCAGAGATTGGGAGGCTGCCATTTTCATTCCCATCCTCCGGAACTCTGCAGAAAGCATTCAGGGAACAAAAGTTCCCATAAGCGAACCCAAGCGAATTACTTAGCCTGGCCCCTGGTAAGGGCAGTGCAATTCCAGCTCTGGCAAAGACATTTGAGAATCATTACAACAGGCCCCTCCCCCAGAAGATCAGCAAGAAATCCAGCCAAGACCAAGTTCACGTACCAAGGAGAACAGTGGAATTCCAGAGGAGGAGAAAGCAAAGCATGGAATTCATGGCTTTCTCCCCATGATTCTTTAGTCTTGCAAAGTTAATCAAAGTTTTTAAATTTTTTTTCTTAAACTAAAATTTTTTAACTTTTCCTCTTTCCTCTTTTAACGTTTTTAACTAGTTTATCTTAACAATAACTTTCATTTAAAAAAAATCTTTTTTGAACCTTCATTATTATAGTCATATTTTATTCTTCATTGTACCTACTTTATCTTTTCTAAACCCATAGGATTTTTTCTTCTAAAAAATTTTGGGATACAACTTCTTTTAATAAATCAAAATATACCGTAAATCTAGCACAAGGCTTTGTTCTAGTCTCCAGCCTGAGCAAATCCTTTCCACTTTCTTTTTCTTTATTCTCCCAACATTCTTATCTTATCAACTCCTTTTTTAGAAATTTTTAAAATATTTTTCATCTTTAGAGTCATATCCCATCCCTTCATTGTGTTTACCCTTATATATGTTTTTCATTCTACAAAATTTTGGGAGGTAATTTCTTCTAAAAGACCAAAATACTCCCAAAATCAAGTTGGTGACCCTGGTCTATTCACCAGTCTAATATATATTTTTTCTTTTTTATATTTTTTATTTATTTATATTTCTTTATTTTTTTTTTCTGAACTTCTTTTTGCCCCCTTTTTCACCCGCATGATTTGGGGTCTCTTCTGATTTGGCTAAAGTACATTTCCTGGGGTCTTTGCCACTCTTTTTGTATTTTAATCGCTCCTTCATATATTCTTATCTGGATAAAATGACAAGGCAGAAAAACTCACCAAAAAAAAAAAAAAAAAAAAAAAAAAAAAAAACCCCAAGAGGCAGTCCCAAAGGCTAGAGACCTAATCAATACAGACATTGGTATTATGTCAGAACTAGAGTTCAGAACAATGATTCTCAAGGTGCTAGCTGAGCTCAAAAAAGTCATGGAAGATATTAGAGAAACCCTGTCTGAAGAAATAAAAGCCTTTTCTGGAGAAATGAAAGAACTAAAATCTAATCAAGTTGAAATCAAAAAAGCTATTAATGAGGTGCAATAAAAAATGGAGGCTCTTATTGTTAGGATAAATGAGGCAGAAGAGAGAATAAGTGATATAGAAGACCAAATAATGGAGAATAAAGGAGCTGAGCAAAAGAGAAACAAATAACTACTGGACAATGAAGGCAGAATTTGAGAGATAAGGGATATCATAAGATGAAACAATATTAAAATAATTGGGATTCCAGAAGAAAAAGAAAGAGAGAGGGAGCAGAAGGTATATTGCAGAGAATTATAGAAGAGAATTTCCCTCATATGGCAAAGGGAACAAGCATCAAAATCCAGGAGGCACAGAGAACCCCCCTCAAAATCAATAAGAATAGGTTCACACCCCGTCACCTAATAGAAAAACATACAAGTCTTAGTGACAAAGAGAAAATCCTGAAAGCAGCTCAGGACAAGAACTCTGTAACATACAATGGTAAAAATATTAGATTGGCAGCAGACTTATCCATAGAGACCTGGCAGAACAGAAAGAACCAGCATGAGATATTCAGAGCACTAAACAAGAAAAACATGCAGCCAAGAATACTATATCCAGCTAGGCTATCATTGAAAATAGGGAGGTAAAAAGCTTCCAGGACAAACAAAAACTAAAAGAATTTATAAACACCAAACCAGCCCTACAAGAAATATTGAAAGGGGTCCTCTAAGAAAATAGAGAGCCTAAAAGTAGTAGATCAGAAAGGAACAGAGACAATATACAATAATAATCACCTTACAGGCAATACATTGGCACTAAATTCATATCTCTCAAAAGTTACCCTGAATGTCAATGGGCTAAATGCCCCAATCAAAAGACACAGGGTATCAGAATGGATAAAAAAACAAAACCCATCAATATGCGTCTACAAGAAACTCATTTTAGAATTAAATTCATGGAAACAAATGTTAATGAAAACACAACTGTTTAAAATCTTTAGGACATGGCAAAGGCAGTCCTGAGAGGAAAGTATATAGCGATACAAGCATTTCTCAAGAAATAAGAAAGGTCTCAAGTATAAAACCTAACCCTACAGCAAAAGGAGCTGGAGAAAGAACAGCAAAGAAAGCCTAAACCCAGCAGGAGAAGAGGGATAATAAAGATCAGAGCAGAAATCATTGAAATAGAAACCAAAAAAACAGTAGAACAAATCAATGGAACTAGGAGCTTGTTCTTTGAAAGAACTCATATGATTGATAAACCCCTGGACAGACTTATCAAAATGAAAAGAGAAAGGACCCAAATAAAATCATGAATGAAAGAGGAGAGATCACAACGAACACCAAAGAAATACAAACAATTATAAGAACATATGAGCAACTACACGCCAGCAAATTTGACAATGTGGAAGAAATGGATACATTCCTAGAGATGTGTAAACTACCACAACTGAACCAGGAAGAAATAGAAAACCTGAACAGACCCATAACCAGTAAGGAGATTGAAACAATCACCAAAAATCTCCCAACAAACAAAAGCCCAGGGCCAGACAGCTTCCCAGGGGAATTCTACGAAATATTTAAAGAAGAATTAATTCCTATTCTCCTGAAACTGTTCCAAAAAATAGAAATGGAAGGAAAACTTCCAAACTCATTTTATGAGGCCAGCATCACCTTAATCCCCAAACCAGACAAGGATCCCATCAAAAAAGAGAATTACAGACCAATATCCTTGATGAACACAGATGTGAAAATTCTCACCAAAATACTAGCCAATAGGATCCAACAGTACATTAAAAGGATTATTCACCATGACCATGTGGGATTTATTCCAGGGCTGCAAGGTTGGTTCAACATCCACAAATCAATTGATGTGATACAATACATTAATAAAAGAAAGAACAAGAACCATAGGATACTCTCAGTAGATGCTGAAAAAGCATTTGACAAAGTACAGCATCCTTTCTGGATCAAAACTCTTCAAAGTGTAGGGATAGAGTGTACACATCAAAGCCATCTATGAAAACCCTACAGCAAATATCATTCTCAATGGGGAAAACTGAGAGTTTTTCCCTCAAGGTCAGGAACATGGCAGGGATGTCCACTATCACTACTGCTATTCAACATAGAACTAGAAGTCCTAGCCTCAGCAATCAGACAACAAAAAGAAATTAAAGGCATCCAAATTGGCAAAGAAGTCAAACTACCACTCTTTGCAGATGATATGATACTATATGTGCAAAACTCAAAAGACTCCACTCCAAAACTGCTAGAACTTGTACAGGAATTCAGTAAAGTGTCAGGATATAAAGTCAATGCACAGAAATCAGTTGCATTTCTCTACACCAACAACAAGACAGAAGAAAGAGAAATTAAAGAGTCAATCCCATTTAAAATTGCACCCAAAACTATAAGATACCTAGGAATAAACCTAACCAAAGAAGCAAAGAATCTGTACTCAGAGAACCATAAAGTACTCATGAAAGAAATTGAGGAAGACACAAAGAAATGGAAAAATGTTCCATGCTCCTGGATTGGAAGATCAAATATTGTGAAAATGTCCATGCTACTTAAAGCAATCTACACATTTAATGCAATCCCTATCAAAATCCCATCCATTTCTTTCAAAGAAATGGAACAAATAATCCTAAAATTTATATGGAACCAGAAAAGACCTTGAATAGCCAGAGGAATATTGAAAAAGAAAGTCAAAGTTGGTGGCATCACAACTTCAGACTTCAACCTCTATTATAAAGCTCTCATCATCAAAACAGTATGGCACTGGCACAAAAACAGTCAAATAGATCAGTGGAACAGAATAGAGAGCCCAGAAATAGACCCTCAACATTATGGTCAATTAATCTTTGACAAAGCAGAAAAAATGCCCAATGGAAAAAAGATACCCTCTTCAACAAATGATGCTGGGAAAATTGGACAGCCACATGCAGGAAAATGAAATTGGACCATTTCCTTACACCACACAGGAAAATAGACTCCAAATGGATGAAGGACCTCAGCGTGAGACAGGAATCCATCAAAATCCTTGAGGAGAACACAGGCAGCAACCTCTTCAACCTCAACTGCAGCAACTTCTTCCTAGGAATATCATCAAAGGCAAGGGAAACAAGGGCAAAAATGTACTATTGGGACTTCATCAAAATCAAAAGCTTTTGCACAGCAAAGGAAAGAGTTAACAAAACCAAAAGTCAACTGACAGAATGGGAGAAGATATTTGCAAATGGTATATCAGGTAATGGGCTAGTGTCCAAAATCTATAAAGAACTTAGCAAACTCAACACCCAAAGAACAAATAATCTAATCAAGAAATGGGAAGAGGACATGAACAGACATTTCTGCAAAGATGACATCCAGATGGCCAACAGACACATGAAAAAGTGCTCCACATCACTCTACATCAGGGAAATACAAATCAAAACCACAGTGAGATACCACCTCACACCAGTCAGAATGGCTAAAATTAACAAGTCAGGAAATAACAGATGTTGGCAGGGATGCAGAGAAAGGGGAACCTTCCTACACTTATGGTGGGAATGCAAGCTGGTGTAGCCACTCTGGAAAACAGCATGGAGGTTCCTCAAAAAGTTGAAAATAGAGCTACCCTACAACCTGGCAATCGCACTACTGGGTATTTACCCTAAAGATAAAAACATAGTGATCTGAAGGGGCACGTGCACCCAAATGTTTATAGCAGCAATGTCCACAATAACCAAACTATGGAAAGAGCCTAGATGTCCATCAACAGATGAATGGATAAAGAAGATGTGGTATATATACAATGGAATACTAGGCAGCCATCAAAAGAAATGAAATCTTGCTATTTGCAACAATGTGGATGGAACTAGAGGGTATTATACTTTGCAAAATAAGTCAGTCGGAGAAAGACAACTATCATATTATCTCCCTGATATGAGGAAGTGGAGATGCAATGTGGGTGGTTTTGAGGGCAGGAAAAGAATAAATGAAACAAGATGGGATCAGGAGGGAGACAAACATAAGAGACTCTTAATCTCAGAAAACAAACTGAGGGTTGCCAGGGGGAGGGGAGAAGGGAGAGGGTGGTGGGGTTATGGACATTAGAGAAGGTATGTGCTATGGTGAGTGCTGTGAAGTGTGTAAACCTGGCGATTCACAGACCTGTACCCCTGGGGCTAATAATACATATTATGTTAATTTAAAAAATTTCTTTAAAGAACAGAAATATAGAGAGACAAACTATAGAAACAAGTACTTCACAGGCAACATGATGACAATAAAATCATATCTTTCAATAATCACTGTCAATGTGAAGAGCCTGAATGCACCCATAAAAAGGCACAAGGCTTCAGACTGGATAAATATACAGGACCCATCCATATGTTGTCATCAAGAGGCTCATTTTGAACCTAAAGATACCGCCAGACGGAAAGTGAAGGGATGGAGAACCATGCCAATGGACTCAACGGAAAGATGGGATAGCAATTCTCATATCAGACAAATAAGATTTTAGGCTAAATCCTGTAATTAGAGATACAGAAGAATACCATATCATTCTTAAAGGGTCTACTCAACAAGAAGAGCTAACAATTGTAAATATCTATGTCCCCGACATGGGAGCAGCCAACTACATAAGCCAACTGTTAACCATAATAAAAAGACATATTGATAATAACACATTAATAGTAGGACACCTCAAGACTCCACTCTCAACAGTAGACAGATCATCTAAGCAGAAAACCAACAAAAAACAAGACCTTTGAATGACACATTGGACCTGATGGACTATATATATATATATATATATATATATATATATATATATATACAAAACATTCCACCTAAAACAACAAAATACTCATTCTTCTTGAACACACATGGAACTTTTTCCAGAATAGAACATATCCTGGATCACAAATCAGGTCTCAACTGATACCAAAAGATTGAGATCATTTCCTGCAAATTATCAGACCACAATGCTTTGAAACTGGAACTCAATCAAAAGAAAAAGTTTAGAAGAAATGAAAAATGCAAACACTTGGAAGCTAGAAACCATCCTGTTCAAGAATGTTTGGGTCAACCAGGAAGTCAAAGAAGAACTTAAACAATTTATGGAAACCAATAAGAATGAAGACACATTGGTCTAAAACCTATGGGATACAGCAAAGGCAATCCTAATAGGGAAATACATAGCCACCCAAGCATCACTAAAAAAGTAGAAAAATCCCAAATACACTAACTGTCTTTATACCTTAAAGATCTGGATAATCAACAACAAATTAAGCCTAACCCACACACAAGAAGGGAAATAATTAAGATAAGATCAATGAGGGAGATCAATGATTTAGAAACCAAAATTACAGTAGAGCACATCAATGAAACTAGAATCTGATTCTTTGAAAGAATTAATAAGATTAATAAACCACAGACCAGGCTTATCAAAAAAAAAAAGAGAGAGAGAGAGAAAGGATCCAAATTAATAAAATTATGAATGAAAGGAGAGAGATCACGACTAACACCAAGGAAATAAAAACAATTACCAGAATTATTATCAACAGCTATATGACAATAAATTAAGCAACCTGGAAGAAATGGATGCATTCCTAGAAACCTATAAACTACCAAGACTGAAACAGGAAGAAATTGACAACCTGAGTAAACCAATAACCAGTAATGATATCAAAGAAGTGATCAAAAACCTCCCAAAAAACAAGAGTCCAGAACCTGATGGATTCCCTGGGGAATTCTACCAAACATTCAAAGAAGAAATAATACTTATTCTACTGAAACCTTCCAGACTCATTCTATGAGGCCAGCCTTACCTCAATCCCAAAACCAGGCAAAGCTCCCATTAAAAAGGAGAATTTCAGACCAATATCCATAATGATTATGGATGCCAAATTCTCAACAAGATCCTAGCTAATAGGATCTAACAGTACATTAAAGTACTATCCACCACGACCAGGTGGGATTTATTCCTGGGATGCAAGGGTGGTTCAACATTTGCAAATCAATCAATATGATAGAACACATAAATAAGAGAAGAGACGAGAACCACATGGTCTTCTTAATTGATGCAGAAAAAACATTTGACAAAATACAGCATCCTTTCCTGATTAAAACTCTTCAGATTATAGGGATAGAGGGAACATTCCTCAATTTCATAAAACCCATCTATGAAAAACCCACAGAAACTATCATTCTCAATGGGGAAAAGCTGAGAGCATTTCCCTTGAGATCAGGAACACATCAAGGATACCCACTCTCACCTCTATTGTTCAACAGTGTGCTAGAAGTTCTAGCAATAGCAATCAGACAACAAAAATAAATAAAAGGTATTTAAATTGGCAAAGAAGAAGTCAAACTCTCTTTCTTCACAGATGACATAATACTTTATGTGGAAGGCCCAAAAGACTGTACCCCCAAATCACTAGCTCTCATACAACAATTCAGTAATGTGGCAGGTTACAAAATCAATGCACAGAAATCAGTTGCTTTCTTATACACTGACAATGAAACTGTAGAAAGAGAAATTACAGAATCAGTTCTATTTACAATAACCTCAAAAACCATAAGATACCTTGGAATAAACCTAACCAAAGAGGTAAAGGATCTATACTCTAGGAACTACAAAACACTCATGAAAGAAATTGAAGAAGACAAAAAAAGATGGAAAAACATTCCATGCTCATGGATCAGAAGAATAATCATTGTTAAAATATCTATGCTGCCCATAACAATCTATACTTTAAATGCCATACTGATCAAAATACCACAGCATTCTTCAAAGTGCTGAAACAAACAATCCTAAAATTTGTATGGAACCAGAAAAGACCCCGAATCACCAAGGAAATATTGAGAAGAAAAACAAAGCTGGGGGCATCACATTGCCTGAGTTCAAGCTATATTACAAAGCTGTGATCACCAACACAGAATGGTACTGGCACAAAAAGAGACACATAGACCAATGGAACAGAATAGAGAGCCCAGATGTGGGCCCTCAACTCTACAGTCAAATAATCTTTGACAAAGCAGAAAAAAAATATGCAATGGAAAAGGTCTCTTCGATAAATGGTGTTGGGAAAATTGGACAGCTATAAACAGAAGAATGGAATTTGACCATTCTCTTACACCATACACAAAGATAAACTCAAAATGGATGAAAGACCTCAATATGAGACAGGAATTCATCAAAATCTTAGAGAAGAACATAGGCAGTAACCTCTTCAATGTCAGCCACAGCAACTTCTTTCAAGACATGTCTCCAAAGGCAAGGGAAACAAAAATGAAAATGAACTTTTGGGACTTCATCAAAATAAGCTTCTGCACAGCAAAGGAAACAGTCAACAAAACACAGAGGCAACCCAGAGGATATTTGCAAATGACACTACAGACAAAGGGCTGATACGCAAGATCTATAAAGAACGTCTCAAACTCAACACCCAAAAAATAAATAATCAAGTCAAAAAGTGGGCAGAAACATGAACAGACACTTCTCAGCAGAAGACATACATATGGCTAACAGACATGAAAAAGTGCTCATCATCATTGGCCATCAGGGAAATTCATATCAAAACCATATTGAGATATCACCATACACCATTTAGAATGGCAGAAATTGACAAGGCAAGAAACAAGAAGTGTTGGAGAGGCTGTGGAGAAACAGGAACTCTTTTACCCTGTTGGTGGGACTGCAAGTTGGTTCAGCCACTTTGGAAAACAGTATTGCCTTTCCTCAAAAAATTAAAAATAGAGCTACCCTATGACCCAGCAATTGCACTACTGGGTATTAATCCCAAAGATATAGATGTAGTGAAAAGAAGGGCCACATGCACCCCAACGTTCATAGCAGCAATGTCCACAATAGCCAAATTGTGGAAGGAGCCAAGATGCTCTTCAACAGATGAGTGGATATAGAAGATGTGGTCCATATTTACAATGGAATATTACTCAGCCATCAGAAAGGATGAATATCCAACTTTTGCATCAACATGGATGGGACTGGAAGAGATTATGCTGAGTGAAATAAGTCAAGCAGAGAAAATCGATTACCACACAGTTTCACTTATTTGTGGAACATAAGGAGTAGCATGGAGGATGTTAGGAGAAGGAAAGGGAAAATGAAGGGGGGAGGGAATCAGAGGGGGAGAAGAACCATGAGAGACTGTGGATTCTGAGAAACAAACTAAGGGTTTAAGAGGGGAGGGCGTGGAGAGATGGATTAACTTGGTGATAGGTATTCAGAGGATACATACTGCATGGAGCACTGGGTGTTATATGCAGACAATGAATCATGGAACACTACATCAAAAACTAATAATGTACTGTATGGTAACTAATATAACACAATAAAGAAATGATGAGTAAATAAATTATTTTATGATAGTCAACTACCCAGCTCTATTAAAATATGCTAATGTGCTACCACTCCCAGGTGATATCAAGCTTCAAGGAGTTTTAATTTTTTTTCTGCAAAACCTCTGAAGAATGACTCTGTGAGGATTTTTAGACATGGTAGCAGATCTTTCCAAAAGATATTTAAGGGTTACACAGGGCTTTCAAATCATATCACCAAGTTAGAATCTGTTCCATGGGACACTTTATGAATTAATGTGATCCATTCCCCAGTAGTCAGCCAAAAATATCATTAGAAAAAAACAGAAGATATCCCCTTCTGTGTCCTGAAGGGGAATGGACAGGCCATTAGTCAGGCAGAAGTACAAACATCAAAGGATATAAGCTATGGGAGTGGACACACACCACAGCTCTGCTAGGCCAAGTTCACTGTGTTCTTGGAGAAGCGGGTCCACGTAAGGAGGAAACTGGGTCAAGAGTAAGGGCAGATGAGGTCGTATAAAGGAATTGTGCATATGGGGAGTAGGAACTGAGCAAATCTAGAAGCTAGGAGCTTTAAATCCACCTCTTCTAAAAAACACTCACTTCAAATCCCAAGCTTCAGGAAAACCAATTTTTCCTTGGAATATCAAAAAACGGTGGTTCTTACACTTGGAAATTTCACAGACTACAATGAATTTTTTTAAATCGGGATACATGAATTGCCAACTTTTTACTTTGCCAGTTGCACATATTTTTTAAAAACCTAATATTTGTCATTATAATAATTTCACATAACAGAATACTATTTTGACATCAAAAAAGTAGAAAAATACAATTACAGAATAAAGAGGAGCCTTCTCATTCGATAAATAACAGCTGACACTGACATTTAGTGGCACCCCAATGGAAACATCACTGTGGACTGGCATGGTCCTGGAAGTGAGCCGCTAGAAACTCTGTTCCAGAACAAAGTTCAAACTCTGGGCTCACTGTCCCAGGGCCATGTTTGACATCAGAACTCTGGACTAGCTTTATGGTTAGGAGGAGTCCCTATGGCTTCTTAGAACAGAGGGCTGTGGTCATTTTGGACCTCCACAATGGGCTTCATTGTGCTTTCTCTAATAAGCCTTCCCTTAAACTTCTACTTTTGATGTTAATCAGAATTTGTGGTGAGTTCAGACCTCGAGCAGAACTTGGCCCAGAAAGGGACTGATATCAGATGGTTCTTACCTGGAGAGTAACTCTTATCCTGAAAGAGAGAGCCTGGCTTGAATCCAGGGAGAAATGGATGTTCAAAGCACAAAGATGGCTATTGTTTCCTAGTGTGACTCATGCTTTCAGGAAGAAAGGCTTCTAACCATAGACAATAAACCAGTGGGAGGCACAAGTTAGATAGAGCATGTGGGCAGGCGTCCCACTGAAGGTATGTTTCAAACATCCTTTGGCATCTCATTGGATCAACATGAAAGGCACTTAGGCCAGCAGAGGTTTTGGCACAGCCCCTGAGAGGCTGGGTGGGCTCAGATGCTGGGCATCAGGATGGGAAATGTGGGAAGGCCACTGTTAAACCACAGTCAAGGAGTTTCCTCTCTTCCCCAGGTGTTATTTAGTCAAGATCACATAAGTCTGCTTTGGCCCTCATTTTTGTTTTCCTGACCATAAACTAACCATGAGAAACCTTAACCTCTTTCTAGCTTCTGGAAATACATTTGTAGCTGAAAATATGCAGACATATATTTCTAAGTTCTACTGTCAACTCCTCCATTGATCTGTGGTATTATATTTGGGTATTATCACCTTACACTATTTCACTTCACCTCATATCCATGTGCCTCAAGCTTGCTGTCTGTGAGGTCAGGGTAATAATCCTAGAAGCCCACTTGTGATATAGCCATTGCTCCAAATGTGCATGCCATTCTATGTGTTTTTTATGGATAATTTTGTTCCACATGAGCACCTAGAGAGAAGACAACTCTGTTAAGGTGATGGACGACATGAGAGTCTTATTCAAAATAGTCCTTCAGAGAGGGAGGAATGGCAACAGCCATGAAAGAATGACTGACAGAGACACCACAGCCTTAAGAAAAGCTTCTTAAATGACTTCTGACCAGAGAAAACTTTCTCTCAGTCATAGCCCCAGTGGGGTTTCCTGTCTGGGAACCACTAGCCAAGAGCACTCCTCATATGCTCAGTGTCTGACTGGTAGCTACAGAGCAATGCTCCTGGGACTTTGAGCTAACTTAACATCCAGAAGTTGAGCTAGCAAAGGTCTCATGACATCTTTACATAAAGGGACATGACGATTGCTTGGTCAAAGCAGGAAGAATGACCTAGGAAGCAAATCAAGGTATGAATAAACATGAGGAGAAAAAAATCTCATTGATCATATTAATGTATGTGAACAAATAAAGCCGAAGAGCAAGTTTTAGCAAATGTTAATCCCACGGGTCCAAAGGAGGTATAGAAAAGACACTGATCTGGGTGAGCTGATGGTCTGACCACATTAAGTTACTCTATCCTCCTAGCCTACCCAACATCCTTTGCTCTGATACAAAATTCACCAGGCAAAATGCTGGTAGTGGTTTTGATTGTCTCTTGAGGACAGGATGCTCTGAATACAGACACAAATATTTGGGGCCTCTAGAGAGGGATGTCCTCTCCCGAAAACCAAAAAATTGGCATTCTGGTTTAAACAGAAATTTCTTGCAAATTTCACTTGGGTGGATTGGGCCTGGACAGTCTTGTACTCTCTGTGAACACAAACAAAACCAAGTTTCTTGCCCTACGAGACTGATTATGATTTGAGGATCTCATTGAGCTATCACCTGAGAGTTCAACCAACCTCCCTCTGTGCCTTTTTCCCAGCAGCAACCTCTGACATCAGCACACATTACTCATTTGCCCCCTCCATAGGCTGTCCCATGTTGTAGGTGCCGTGACACCCCAATTTTCCAAGTAAAGCACAATCTCATCCTGAAAATGTTTATTCAAGTATGTTGCAAGGTGCATGAGAGCAGAAACATATAAAAAAACTTCTTGTATCACCAGAGAAGGCCCAAATAGAGGCAAAGAATTTGGAGCAACTCAGTAGGAAGTAGGGGAGGTTGAAAAGAGTTTGAACTGGAAATGAAGAAAGCTGGGTTCTAGCCCCAGAATACCACTAATGAATTCCTTACTTTCTCTGCATCTCAGTGTCTTCATCAGTAAAGGGAAGAAGGATCACCTAGGATCCTCAGGTATCTATACTGTGGATTTGTACATAATCTAGTGAGGTTAAAAACTAGAACATTAACTATTTAATTACCAAAGTCTCTATTTCCCCCAAATCTGTTGTTTTCAGGGAAAGATACAGTTATTTCATTTTAGAAAGGAGCTTCATGCTTTCTCCTAAGCTCATAAGTTTCCACTGGGCCAGAGATACAAGTATGTGAGGATAAATGACTCTCGGAGTTAAAGGTAACAAATAATTGACCCAAATTGAGCTTCCCTAAAGGGGTACAGGGAAGGCTACAAGCTGTTGAAAGTCCATCTGAATGATGGCTCCACTGCTGAAGGGACTTCATCCAGAACAGTTTGACCCCAGTAAGACAGTACTCAAAGCCTCAGGGTAGGAACTGAGAAAGAAGTCCTCAGACAGACAGTCACACCCTATGATCTATGTCCTGGCCAGTTGTCTGGCTGGTTACTATCCAACGTTGTGATTAAGAGCCTCAAAGCTCACAGCCAGTGAAGGAACAATGCTATCACCATAGCCAATAACTTCCAGTTCCCTCTCCACTAATCTCAAAGACAAACCAGGAATATTCAGGCAGCCAGACATTTCAGTTGTCAGACATGTTGAACTGCAAAATGCTTTTTAAATTTTTATTATTTTGACTCTCAAACATATAGAAGAGCAGAGAATATGATCTAACAAACACTCATATACCCATCACCTAGATTTTAAAATTGTAAATATTTTGCGACTATTGCTTCTTTTTGTTTTCTTCTGCTAAAGTATTTTCAAGAGATATCACAATCTCTCACCCCTCTATATCTAAGTACGCATCTCAGAAAGTAAGAACCTGTTTACATAATCAAAATAACATTTTTCACACATAATACTCTCCTAATATCAACTAATACCTAATCTATATTCAAACCTCCCAGTTACTTCCACATCCCTCAAAAAAAATTAAAAAATCTTTTCTAACTGGTTTATTTTAACCAATGTCCAGTCAACTACCACACACTACATTTGGTGCATCCCTGAGGTCTCTTTTATGTGAGAACAACCACCTTTTCCTTTCTTCTTCTGTTACTGAATAGACCAAAGAGTCTTGTAGAACAGCCACATCCTGGATTTTCTATTTGTTTCCTTGTGGTTTTAATTTTTTTCCTGTATCTTCTGTATCATAATTCCAATCTTCAAACTGAAATTAGATCTAAAGGCTTAATGAGATTTTGTTTAGGAGGGCATGTATTGCATGGAGCGCTGGGTATGGTGCATAAACAATGAATCTTGGAACACTGAAAAAATAAAATAAAATTTTTAAAAAATAATAAACATTTTTGAAATAGATGATCACAAGTGATACTATGCATGTCACTGTGCATCTTAGCTGAAAACAGCGTGTGGCATCTGGTTATCCCACTGTCAGGTACTTATTTGATCACTGGGGTGAGGTGGGAATTACCAGATCCCTCCACCGTAAATTCCTGTTTTGGCCCTTGGGCCTGACTCTGATCTGAACAGTGACACTTTGTAACCACTTAGCTCCTCAACTATTTTTAGTTTTTAGTAGATACCCCTCGGTAAGAACTTTCCCTTAAAAACTGAAATAATGCAGTTGTCCTGATATAAATCCCTACTCTGTGCTTCATTCTTTCCCTTTAATTACTATATCCAAAATGAGAACTTGCTGTAGTAATCACTCCCCAATGATTAGTAAGCAAGGTTTTGCTTTGGGATTTTTCTCAGTATGATTAGAGATTTACTGATTTTTTTCATATATTCAATATGTTTTAATCTTCTACAGTCATTGGGGTTTTGAGGGGGTTTTGTTTTGGTTCTTTTTTTGGATCTTCAAATTGTCCCAACTTCAGCCAGTGGAGGCCTCCAGGCTGGCTCCTGTGTCCTTTTGACATAATTCTGTTATACTTGAATGCTTACTTGCTTTCTGCAAAACAAGTGATTCCTGGCTCATCTCATACATTCTCTGTCCCAGACCTGAAACAGCCACCTCCCCCAAAGAGTCCTGCTTCTTTTTGTGGAAAATGGTATTGATAAATCAAAATCAGGCCACTGGGAGTACTCTGCTACTGGGATGTAATGGAATAACATCTTTAGTACATACCTTAGCATGTTTAACCTTATATTGGCTTATACTATTAGATTTCACAAATTTAAATTATATTCTTTTATTTCAGCCTGTGTGGCAATTACTTAGCTTTTTTTATTTTCCTTCTCCTTCCCTCCTTCTCTCATATTTTTATGGTTTTGATGTTTTATCCTTTCCCATACACATTGCATTTAGATATTATTCTTCCACTCTTATTTCCTCCTTTGATTTAATGTTAGGTATACAGTTGAATGTATCCAGTTCTTACCATCAATTCTTTGGCCTACATTTCTCCAATCATCACTTAGTTGGCTGAAGCCTACCTTCCAGTGGATTAAACAGAATAAGCCACCAAGTACTTGCATGTTCAAAACACCTTTTGTGTATCCTTGATACTTGAAGAATAGATTGATTGGCTATGACATCATTGACTTATTTCCTTAGGTATCCTATAGAAGTTCCTCAACAACTTTCTGCATTGCACGTGGTTATTGAAAAGTTTGATGAATCCCTAATATTCTTCCTTCTGTAAGTGATTTTGGTTTTTCACCTGGAGGCCCAGAAGATTTTTTCCTTTATCTTCAAGACCTACTCATTTTACTAAGATATGTCTAGAGTTAACTGTCACAGGAGACCCCCCCCCAAAGTCATGCTGTGTACTTTTCAACATGTAAATGCAGGTTTTATTTCAGCAGATTTTCTTCTTGAAATATAATGTTTACATATTAGTTTTACTTGTTTTTGTTTTGTCACAGTCTTCAATTTTATAAGGGAGACTCTTCTTTGGCTGTCTTTTAAATATATCACTCCCTCTCTGTCAAGTGCACTCTACCCTCCCAGAGGCCCAGCTTCTGGCTTCTCTCTGCATAGGTTGCTTTACCAGAACAGCTGCACAGCTGTATCATTTGAGGATTGCCCATTAATGCTATTCTAAATTGGATCCTCTGATTCTTGGATCCTGTATCTTCTCTTTCTTGGTCTATTCACTTATTTTGGTGGAGCACATTCTCTGGTATATTCCTGATAAGATGTCGTGGCAAGTAAATTTTTTGAGATCTCAAAAAAATTCTTAAAAATCTCTAAAGGGGCATCTGGGTGGCTCAGTCAGTTAAGCATCTGTCTTTGGCTCAGGTTATAATTCCATGCTTGTAGAATTGAACCCCGTGTCAGGCTGTCTCTCACTCAGCAGAGTCTGCTTCTCCTTTTCTCTCTGCCTCTCCCCCTACCACAGCTCCTGCGCTCTTGCTCTCTCTCACTCTCTCAAATAAATAAATGAAATCTTTTTTAAAAAAATCTCTTTTAAAATGTCTGGTGATCCTTGGGTTTCCATTTTTATTTAAGGGGGGCACACAAAAAATGTAAGAGTTATATGTGTGTGAGCAGGTTATGCCTGCTGGAAGGCTTCTTTGTAAAGTGATCATGTAGTTAGTCCACTTTTCCCTGGAGACTCACTCATATATGTTTGTATGGTATATATTTTCTCTGAAGATATTACTGTTTCCAGAGAAGTATCTTCAAAACTCTTGCCTAGGGATGCTTTCTGAGAGCCAGTTGAAGAAAGGGGAATGATGGTTTCACAGCTTAAAAACACCTCTTATCCTTTCAGCTCAGAATCCCCACTTTGCCTCATGTCCAGAGACTCTCTGATTCTATTCTTCCAGAGATCATACCTCTTGCCTCTTGTGGAGTGGAAGATTAGCTTCTGATAGTCAAAGAAAAGGTCAGGAAGCTAGTGGTCTAAATGTTACTTTTGTAAGCTAACAAAAAATTACCTTGGGATAAGATACCACCTCAAACAAGTCAGAATGGCTAAAATTAACAAGTCAGGAAATGACAGATGCTGGCGAGGATGCAGAGAAACGGGAACCCTCTTACACTGTTGGTGGGAATGCAAGCTGGTGCGGCCACTCTGGAAACCAGTATGGAGGATCCTCAAGAAGTTGAAAATAGAGCTACCCTATGACCCAGCAATCGCACTACTGGGTATTTATCCTAAAGATACAAATATAGTGATCCAAAGGGGCACGTGCACCCGAATGTTTATAGCAGCAATGTCCGCAGTAGTCAAACTATGGAAAGAATCTAGCTGTCCATCAACAGATGAATGGATAAAGAAGATGTGGTGAGGAGGAGTCAAGATGGTGGAGAAGTAGCAGGCTGAGATGACATCAGGTAGCAGGAGATCAGCTAGATAGCTTATCAGACCATTCTGAACACCTACAAACCCAACAGGAGATCAAAGAGAAGAAGAGCAGCATTCTAGAAACAGAAAATCAACCACTTTCTGAGGGAAGGGCCAGGGGAAAAGTGAATCCAAAGCAACATGAAGATAGACCATGGAGGGAGGGGCTGGTTCCTGGCAAGCAGCAGAGCAACAGAGCACAAAATCAGAAATTTTAAAAGTCTGCTCCACTGAAGGACATTGCTCCAGAGGCTAAGCCAGGGTCAAGCCCATGTGGGGAAGCGTGGCCTCAGGAGCCATGGGGTCACAGAAAAATTGGGGCTTTCTGAGTGCCACAGAGCTCACAGGTATTAGAGCAGGGAACCTGGCTACAGAGATGGAGCTGAAAAGTGGGCTCTCAACTCAGGGTTACCTTATCGTGATCCATGGCACAGGCCACTGCTCTGTGAGCGGGGACCCCACAAGATCTGGGAAGACTCCCCTGGAAGAGCTCAGGGATCTGCAGGGTCCAGAGACTCCAGGCGGGGCCATGTGCCAGAGACAGAGATGCTTGATCACAGGCAGGGTGAGCTCAGAGTGCAGCCGGAGGCCAGGGAGATGGGAGTGATTGAGCGCTTTTCTCCGAGGGTGCACTGAGGAGTGGGGTCCTGAGCTCTCGGCTCCTCTGGGCCCAAGATTGGGAGGCCACCATTTTCATTCCCATCCTCCAGAACTCTATGGAAAGCCTTCAGGGAACAAAAGCTCCCAAAACTGAACCAGAGGGAATTACTTAGTCTGGCCCCTGGTAAGGGTGGTGCAATTCCGCCTTGGGCAAAGATACTTGAGAGTCACTACAACAGACCCCTCCCCAGAACGTCAACAAGAAATCCAGCCAAGACCAAGTTCACGTACCAAGGAGAACAGTGGAATTCCAGAGAAGGAGACAGCAAAGCATGGAATTCATGGATTTCTCCCCATGATTCTTTAGTCTTGCAAAGTTAATTAACTTTTTTAATTTTTAATTTTATTTTTTTCTTCGGTTAAATTTTTTTCTTAACTTTTACCCTTACCTCTTTTAACTTTTTTTTAACTAGTTTATCTTAACAATATCTTTCATTTAAAAAGGTCTTTTTTGAACCATCATTATTATAGTCCTATTTTATCTTTCATTGTATCTAACTTTATTTTTTGTATACACATGGGTTTTTTTTCGTCTAAAAAATTTTGGGGTAAAACTTCTTCTAATAGATCAAAATATATCCTAAATCTAGCACAGGGCTTTGTTCTAGTCTCCAGCTTGAGCAAATTCTCTCCATTTTCTTTTTCTTTAATCTCCCAACCAACTTATATTATCAACTCCTTTTTTAGAAATTTTAAAAAAAGAGTTCATCTTTATACTCATACTCCATCCCTTCATTGTGTTTACCCTTATAAATGTTTTTCATTATTTAAAATTTTGGGAGGTAGTTTCTTCTAAGAGACCAAAATACTCCCAAAATTAAATGGGTGACCCTGTTCTATTCACCAGTCTAATATATTTCTTTTTTATATTTTTTCTTTATTTATTTTCATTTTTTAACTTTTTTTTCTGAACTTCTTTTTGTCCACTTTCTTCCCCCATGATTTGGGGTCTCTTCTGATTTGGTTAAAGCACAATATCCTGGGGACTTTGTCACCTTTTTAGTATTTTATTCACTCCTTCATATATTCTTATCTGGATAAAATAACAAGGCAGAAAAACTCACCACAAAAAAAAAAAAAAAAAAAAAAGAAGAAGAAGAAGAAGAAGAAGAACAAGAGGCAGTACCAAAGACCAGGGACTTAATCAATATGGACATTCATAATATGTCATATCTAGAGCTCAGAATGATGATTCTCAAGGTTCTAGCCGGGCTCGAAAAAGGCATGGAAGATATTAGAGAAACCCTCTTGGGAGACATAAAAGCCCTTTCTGGAGAAATAAAAGAACTAAAATCTAACCAAGTTGAAATTTAAAAAAAGCTATTAATGAGGTGCAATAAAAAATGGAGGCTCTTACTGATAGGATAAATGAGGCAGAAGAGAGAATAAGTGATATAGAAGATCAAAGGACAGAGAATAAAGAAGCTGAGCAAAAGAGAGACAAACAACTACTGGACCATGAGGGGAGAATTCGAGAGATAAGTGATACCATAAAACAAAACAACATTAGAATAATTGGGATTCCAGAAGAAGAAGAGAGAGGGGAGCAGAAGGTATATTGGAGGAAATTATTGAAGAGAATTTCCCTCATATGGCAAAGGGAACAAGCATCAAGATCCAGGAGGCACAGAGAACCCCCCTCAAAAGCAGTAAGAATAGGTCCACACCCCGTCATCTAATAGGAAAATTTACAAGTCTTAGCAACAAAGAGAAAATCCTGAAGGCAGCCCAGAACAAGAAGTCTGTAACATGCAATGGTAAAAATATTGGATTGGCAGCAGACTTATCCACAGAGACCTGGAGGACCAGAAAGAACTGGCATGATATATTCAGAGCACTAAACAAGAAAAACATGCAGCCAAGAATAATATATCCAGCTAGGCTATCATTGAAAATAGAAGGAAAGATAAAAAGCTTCCAGGACAAACAAAAACTGAAAGAATTTGTAAACACCAAACCAGCCCTACAGGAAATATTGAAAGAGGTCCTCTAAGAAAAGAGAGAGCCTAAAAATAGTAGACCAGAAAGGAACAGAGACAATATACAGTAATAGTCACCTTACAGGCAATACAATGATACTAAATTCATATCTCTCAATAGTTACCTTAAATGTAAATGGGCTAAATGCCCCATTCAAAAGACACAGGGTATCAGAATGGATAAAAAAACAAAACCCTTCAATATACTGTCTACAAGAAACTCATTTTAGACCGAAAGACACCACCAGTTTTAAAATGAGGGGATGGAAACAATTTACCATGCTAATGGACATCAAAAGAAAGCTGGGGTGGCAATTCTTATATCACATCAATTAGATTATAAGCTAAAGACTTTCTTATACTAAGAAATGAGGAAGGACACTATATTATACTCAAAGGATCTATCCAACAAGAAGATCTAACAATTTTAAATATCTATGCCCCTAACATGGGAGCAGCCAACTATATAAACCAATTAATAACAAAATCAAAGAAACATAT
Source organism: Lutra lutra (assembly GCF_902655055.1). Classification (NCBI taxonomy): domain Eukaryota; kingdom Metazoa; phylum Chordata; class Mammalia; order Carnivora; family Mustelidae; genus Lutra; species Lutra lutra. The sequence continues at coordinate 25,513,196 of NC_062286.1, forward strand.
CGACAATAATACAAAAATAATAGAGGACTTTAACACTCCCCTCATTGAAATGGACAGATCATCCAAGCAAAAGATCAACAAGGAAATCAAGGCCTTAAATGATACACTGGACCAGATGGACATCACAGATCTATTCAGAACATTCCATCCGAAAGCAAGAGAATACACTTTCTTCTCTAGAGCACATGGAACATTCTCCAGAATAGATCACATCCTGGGCCATAAATTAGGTCTCAACCAGTATCAAAAGATTGGGATCATTCCCTGCATATTTTCAGACCACAATGCTCTGAACCTGGAACTCAATCACAAGAGGAAATTTGGAAAGAACCCAAATATATGGAGACTAAAGAGCATCCTTCTAAAGAATGAATGGGCCAACCAGGAAATTATAGAAGGATTGAAAGAATTCATGCAAACAAATGATAATGAAAACACAACCATTCAAAATCTGTGGGACACAGCAAAGGCAGTCCTGAGAGGAAAATATATAGCAGTACAAACCTTTCTCAGGAAACAAGAAAGGTCTCAAATATGCAACCTAACCCTAAACCTAAAGGATCTGGAGAAAGAACAACAACAAAAGCCTAAACCCAGCAGGAGAAGAGAAATAATAAAGATCAGAGCAGAAATCAATGAAATAAAAACAAAACAAAAAAACAATAGACAAAATCAATGAAAGTAGGAGCTGGTTCTTGGAAAGAATTAATAAGATTGATAAACCCCTGGGCAGACTGATCAAAAAGAAAAGAGAAAGAACCCAAATAAATAAAATCATGAATGAAAAGAGGAGAGATCACAACCAACACCAAAGAAATACAAACAGTTATAAGAACATATGAGCGAAGCTGAAAGGGGAGAAGTCAAGATGGCGGAGAAGTAGCAGGCTGAGACTACTTCAGGTAGCAGGAGATCAGCTAGATAGCTTATCTAAAGATTGCAAACACCCACAAATCCAACGGGAGATCGAAGAGAAGAAGAACAGCAATTCTAGAAACAGAAAATCAACCACTTTCTGAAAGGTAGGACTGGCGGAGGAGAAGTGAATCCAAAGCGATGGGAAGACAGACTGCGGGGGGAGGGGCCAGCTCCCAGCAAGTGGTGGAGCAACAGAGCACAAAATCAGGACTTTTAAAACTCTGTTCCTCTGAGGGGCATCGCTCCAGAGGCTAAACGGGGGTGAAGACCATGTGGTGTCAGCATGGCCTCAGGTCCCGCAGGGTCACAGAAGGTTCGGGGGTGTCTGAGTGTTGCAGAGCTTGCAGGTATTAGAACGGGGAAGCCAACTACAGAGACAGAGCCGAGGAATGAGCTCTCAGCTCGGGGTTACCTTGAACCAGTTGCAGGCTTGGTGAGCTCGGAGCGTGGCCGGAGGCCAGGGAGACAGGAGTAATTGGGCACTATTCTCTGAGGGTGCACTGAGGAGCGGAGCCCCGAGCTCTCAGCTCCTCTGGGCTGGAGACTGGAGGCTGCCATTTTCATTCCCATCCTCTGGAGCTCTAACAGAAAGCATTCAGGGAACAAAAGGTCCTGAAAGCGAACCTGAGCTGATTACTCAGCCCGGCCCCTGATAAGGACGGTGCAATTCCGCCTAGGGCAAAGACACTTGAGAATCACTACAACAGGCCCCTCCCCCAGAAGAGCCACAAGAAACCCAGCCAGGACCAAGCTCACCTATCAAGGAGTGCGGGTTCAATACCAAGGAGAGCGGCGGAAATCCAGAGGAGGAGAAAGCAAAGCACGGAACTCATGGCTTTCTCCCCATGATTCTTTAGCCTTGCAGTTAATTTAATTTTTTTTTCGTTTTCAATTTTTTTTCTTCTTCTGCTAAGTTTTTTTTAACTTTTACCCTTTTCTTTTTTAATGTTTTTTAACTAGTTTATCTAATATATATATTTTTTTCTTTTTTGTATTTTTTCTTTATTCATTTTCTTTTTTTAATTATTTCTTTTTTTTTTTCTGAAACTGATTTTATCCCCTTTCTCCCCCCCACCCATGATTTAGGATCTCTTTTGATTTGGTTAAAGCGTAATTTCCTCAGGTCTTTGCCACCCTTTTAGTATTTTACTAGCTCCTTCATATACTCTTATCTGGACAAAATGACAAGTCGGAAAAATTCACCACAAAAAAAAGAACAAGAGGCAGCACTGAAGGCTAGGGACCTAATCAATACAGACATTGGTAATATGTCAGATCTAGAGTTCAGAATGACGATTCTCAAGGTTCTAGCCAGGCTCGAAAAAGGCATGGAAGATATTAGAGAAACCCTCTCGGGAGATATAAAAGCCCTTTCTGGAGAAATAAAAGAACTCAAATCTAACCAAGTTGAAATCAAAAAAGCTATTAATGAGGTGCAATCAAAAATGGAGGCTCTCACTGCTAGGATAAATGAGGCAGAAGAAAGAACTAGCGATATAGAAGACCAAATGACAGAGAATAAAGAAGCTGAGCAAAAGAGGGACAAACAGCTACTGGACCACGAGGGGAGAATTCGAGAGATAAGTGACACCATAAGACGAAACAACATTAGAATGATTGGAATTCCAGAAGAAGAAAAAAGAGAGAGGGGAGCAGAAGGTATATTGGAGAGAATTACTGGAGAGAATCTCCCGAATATGGCAAAGGGAACAAGCATCAAAATCCAGGAGGTTCAGAGAACCCCCCTCAAAATCAATAAGAATAGGTCCACACCCCGTCACCTAATAGTAAAATTGACAAGTCTTAGTGACAAAGAGAAAATCCTGAAAGCAGCCCAGGAAAAGAAGTCTGTAACATACAATGGTAAAAATATTAGAATGGCAGCATACTTATTCACAGAGACCTGGCAGGCCAGAAAGAGCAGGCATGATATATTCAGAGCACTAAAGAAGAAAAACATGCAGCCAAGAATACTATATCCAGCTAGGCTATCATTGAAAATAGAAGGAAAGATAAAAAGCTTCCAGGACAAACAAAAACTGAAAGAATTTGTAAACACCAAACCAGTTCTACAGGAAATATTGAAAGGGGTCCTCTAAGCAAAGAGAGACCCTAAAAGTAGTAGATCAGAAAGGAACACAGACAATATACAGTGACAGTCACCTTACAGGCAATACAATGGCACTAAATTCATATCTCTCAATAGTTACCCTGAATGATAATGGGCTAAATGTCCCATTCAAAAGACATGAGGTATCAGAATGGACAAAAAAAACAAAACCCATCTATATGTGGCCTACAAGAAACTCATTTTAGACCCGAAGACATCTCCAGATTTAAAGTGAGGGGGTAGAAAACAATTTACCATGCTAATGGACATCAGAAGAAAGCAGGGGTGGCAATCCTTATATCAGATCAATTAGATTTCAAGCCAAAGACTATTATAAGAGATGAGGAAGGACACTATATCATACTTAAAGGAACTGTCCAACAAGAAGATCTAACAATTTTAAATATCTATGCCCTAACATGGGAGCAGCCAACTATATAAACCAATTAATAACAAAATCAAAGAAACACACCAATTATAATACAATAATAGTAGGGGATTTTAACACTCCCCTCACTGAAATGGACAGATCATCCAAGCAAAAGATCAACAAGGAAATCAAGGCCTTAAATGACACACTGGACCAGATGGACATCACAGATCTATTCAGAACATTTCACCCCAAAGCAACAGAATACACATTCTTCTCTAGTGCACATGGAACATTCTCCAGAATAGATCACATCCTCGGGCCTAAATCAGGTCTCAAGTGGTATCAAAAGATTGGGATCATTCCCTGCATATTTCAGACCACAATGCTCTGAAGCTGGAACTCAATCATAAGAGGAAATTTGGAAAGAACCCAAATACATGGAGACTAAAGAGCATCCGTCTAAAGAATGACTGGGTCAACCAGGAAATTAAAGAAGAATTGAAAAAAATTCATGGAAACAAATGATAATCAAAACACAACGGTTCAAAATCTGTGGGACACAACAAAGGCAGTCCTGATAGGAAAATATATAGCGGTACAAGCCTTTCTCAAGAAACAAGAAAGGTCTCAAGTACACAACCTAACCCTATACCTAAAGGAGCTGGAGAAAGAACAACAACAAAAGCCTAAACCCAGCAGAAGAAGAGAAATCATGAAGATCAGAGCAGAAATCAATGAAATAGAAACCAAAAAAAAACAATAGAACAAATCAACGAAACTAGGAGCTGGTTCTTTGAAAGAATTAATAAGATTGATAAACCCCTGGCCAGACTGATCAAAAAGAAAAGAGAAAGAACCCAAATAAATAAAATCATGAATGAAAGAGGAGAGATCACAACGAACACCAAAGAAATACAGACAATTATAAGAACATACTATGAGCAACTCTATGCTAACATTTTGACAATCTGGAAGAAATGGATGCATTCCTAGAGACATATAAACTACCACAACTGAACCAGGAAGAAATAGAAAGCCTGAACAGACCCATAAACAGTAAGGAAATTGAAACAGTCATCAAAAATCTCCAAACAAACAAAAGCCCAGGGCCAGATGGCTTCCCAGGGGAATTCTACCAAACATTTAAAGAAGAACTAATTCCTATTCTCCTGAAACTGTTCTGAAAAATAGAAATGGAAGGAAAACTTCCAAACTCATTTTCTGAGGCCAGCATCACCTTGTTCCAAAACCAGACAAGGATCCCATCAAAAAAGAGAACTACAGACCAATATCCTTGATGAACGCAGATGCAAAAATTCTCGCCAAAATACTAGCCAATAGGATTCAACAGTACATTAAAAGGATTATTCACCACGACCAAGTGGGATTTATTCCAGGGCTGCAAGCCTGGTTCAACATCCGCAAATCAATCAATGTGATACAACACATTAATAAAAGAAAGAACAAGAACCATACGATACTCTCCATAGATGCTGAAAAAGCATTTGACAAAGTACAGCGTCTTTCCTGATCAAAACTCTGCAAAGTATAGGGATAGACGGCACATACCTCAATATTATCAAAGCCATCTATGAAAAACCCACCACAAATATCATTCTCAATGGAGAAAAACTGAAAGCTTTTCTGCTAAGGTCAGGAACACGGCAGGGATGTCCGTTATCACCACTGCTATTCAACATAGTACTAGAAGTCCTAGCCTCAGCAATCAGACAACAAAAAGAAATTAAAGGCATCCAAATCGGCAAAGAAGAAGTCAAACTACCACTCTTTGCAGATGATATGATACTATATGTGCAAAACCCAAAAGACTCCACTCCAAAACTGCTAGAACTTGTACAGGAATTCAGTAAAGTGTCAGGATATAAAGTCAATGCACAGAAATCAGTTGCATTTCTCTACACCAACAACAAGACAGAAGAAAGAGAAATTAAGGAGTCAATCCCATTTACAATTGTACCCAATACAATAAGATACCTAGGAATAAACCTAACCAAAGAGGCAAAGAATCTATACTCAGAAAACTATAAAGTACTCATGAAAGAAATTGAGGAAGAGACAAAGAAATGAAAAAAGTTCCATGCTCCTGGATTGGAAGAATAAATATTGTGAAAATGTCTATGCTACCTAAAGCAATCTACACATTTAATGCAATTACTATCAAAATCCCATCCATTTCTTTCAAGAA